>NC_080688.1:84297660-85510472 GCF_030445035.2 Dasypus novemcinctus | reverse complement strand
CATATTTTATGCCCTTTTCATCATGTTAGATACATAGGGACCCTCAGTATATACTAAGAAATACAGTAGTTTAGAGCTTCTCAACCCTTTTAAATCTATAGTAGTAGATGTACCAGAGGGAACTGACTCAGTGATTTCAAACACCAACGTTAGAGACATAATTGGGCCTAGATTCCAAGATCTCTATGATTTACTTCTATGCCTAACTCTACCATGAAGAAATTGTTATATCAAGGAGAAAACAGAAATGAAATGAAGGGTTTCCTGTTTAACCTTATTTCACGAACATTGAAAATTACAAAACTTCAAGGGAAATTATTCATGTTACAAGGAATTGACCTCAGGTTTCTCTACAAATCATTCTTCTCTAATATGAAAAATAAAAGAACAAAAAATTTAGTAGTTCAGACTTGAATTTCAGTCTTGTACAGCTACTTATATAATACTTCCTCTTAAAAATGTACCTAATCTCCTTAAATTTTGGTTCCTTTATCTTAAAAATAGCATTAGCATGATTTTCCCCTGCATGGAATTGTTTTGAGGTACAGTTAATTTATAGTAAAGCCAGCTATGAAATATTCAATGATACTGATTTTTATTAATGATATCTGTACATTGATTGATGTGTCAGCAGATAATTACTTAGCAATGAGATCAGGGTTAAGAAGAGAAAGTAAAGGGACCTAACTTTGAAAGTCTAGTATATGTCAGACTGGTTAGGTTCTTCTTCCCATGTTTTCTCATTTTAAAGTCCCAACCACATAGCCCTACAAAATGAGTGGTGTCCACAGAAGGGGAAGCAAAATCAGAGAAGTGAGGGGATTTATTTAGGGTTACATAGATGGTAAATGGAAAAGGTGGCCTCCTAGCCCAGGTTGTTATATATCTGTGACCTACACTCTGCTTGTACTCGTTTTATTATACCACCATTCCCCTTAGGGAAACCTATGTCTGAAGTATCAGGAGCCAATGTCAATTGAAATTCTTTCAGAAATGAAGGGTCATGGTCAGGTAGCCGGAGGGCTGAAGAGTGAGTGGTATTGTCTCCATCTACAGACATGGAAACTGAGGTCAAAAAAAAAAAAAAGTGATGGATTAAGTATGAAGCTGGGATTTTCACTCTGAAGCCTATTATGAGATCTACTGCACCAGGTTATAAAATGCTATTGTATTTTTTTTCATTGATTGCATATTTTACTTTCTTTGAGTATAAATATATTTTAAGATAAAATTAAATTATATGATGTGATTGCTAGTGGAATATCCTTCCTCACTCCAGTCTATTATTTCAGTCTTTTCTTTTTGCAGTTTTAAATGAGTTCTAGTTAATGATGATAAGGGCTTGTATGTAACTGCCTCTGTGCAGGAAAAGGGACATTGAGAACATCTTTTATCTTCCTAATCTCTTCCAAATAATTCTGTTTTTGGCTTGGAAAAGGGCCAAGCCAAATAGCAGCAGTCTTCTCCAATTAGAATGTACTTGACAGAATGAAGTCCTAAATTAGAGATGGGGCATATAAATTAAGGAATTTTCAGTTCACATGTCTGTTCAGAGTCAGAACCTTTGTCTTCAGGACTTAATTTCCTATTTTTGTAGTTTCTGCTGTTGTTGCCTTTTATAAAAATAAGTATTGGTCACTCTCCAGTCCTTTCCTATCGCCTCTCTCCATATGTTTAAGAGAAAACGAAAGTTGGCAAAGGAAAGGGGAGAGATTTAGAAACCATTTTGCCACTTGGTCATTTATTCTATAATGAATTGGTAGGTAATGATGAGAACCCAAGGATTAATGAAGACTTTGATTGGTAAACCAGAAGCCAGATTAGATATAGAAGTAATTCCCTTTACCAAATTGTGATAAGAGTATATCCTGGAAATAAAGGAAATTTAAAAGAGATTATGTAAATAAAAATAGTGTACTTTACATATACTAGTATAGTTTTGAAATATTTTATATTATATATTGCCCATTACTGCAAATGTTTTCTTCTTTTCTATTCTGGTTGCCTTGAGTCTGTAGTGGAGTAGTATAGTGTAGTATTAATTGGCGATAGTGATTTCTATACTTTTTAAAGTCCTTTAATACTCTGTTGCTATTTGCTTGTTTCTGTTAACTGTTTCTTCTTTCCCCCCCAAAAATGCCATTGTAACAATTAGTTCTCATTTTTAATTAACTTGAGGATTTCAGATTAATCATTGATATCATTGGGAATTTTCTAGATCATTACAAAAGCAGAAATCCTAAAACAAGTAGGCACAGTTGTTTTTAGATCACATATTGCAGAAATTAAGTATTTTTGCACAGACAATTTATGTTTTTAAAATTAAAGTACAGTACTTGTAAAATTCAGAAACACACTAAAGGAAAAGATGGCCATTTGTTAGAGGAGTAGGTGATACCTAGAAGAAATATTTGTCCTGGAAATGAAGCCAAATGAAAAGTGAGACTTTATTTTTAAACAAGACTATCTTATAAAATAAGTGCCACAGAGGTAAAATCTTAACTTATTCTTTAGCCTTTATTTCTTATTTTGTTGTAATGTTTTGTGCAGGCCATGAGTTGGATTATTAAATACTGTTTTGTATGAGAATGTCATGTTTTTTCTTTTTTGTGTACAAGTTTCTGTCCTTTTTTTAGGACTTAAAAACAACATAGCTATGTGGGTTTGTATAAATATATCTATATATATTTAAAGTAAAAGGCTCTTTTGTTACCTACTTTCTCATTTTTTAAAAGCAATTTGGAATTATTTATTCTTTTTTTTATCAAGGCATTGCTTCAGAGTTTGGAGTTCGAGGTTATCCAACAATTAAGCTGTAAGTTGAGTGTTGTATGTTTATATGTGTATTTTCATTAGTTCACTCTAATACTTTTTTTTATATTCAAGTGAATGTGTTTACTCCTAATTCACTAAGCATGTAATGAGTGTCTGCAGTGTTGTATGTTGAAAGGTCTTTGCACTCGAGGGGCTCAAAAGTATATTCTTTATAAATCCTGTCTCCTAATAAATTTTACTTTTGTGTAATTATAATAGGCTTATTTTACCAGAGAAAAAGTGACAAAGAGATTCAAAATTGGTGGATGTTAAATCTAACCTATAGGTGTTGATCAAGTCTAATCTAGGGTGTACAATGGAAGAAATAGTGATTCTAAAGGACTCATATCATGAAAGAATTGCATTGAATTTTTCCATGATTTTCATTAAACTTATTTTGTTGTTGAAGGGAGTTGAGGACTTATTTTGACAGTTATAGTAACAAAGTAAAATTTTAAGTACTAGTTTTAAAATTTGACTATTTTTATATATTTATCTTAAAAATGTTTTCTAAACTACTTCTTTGTGTTAGGTAAATTATTCTTTCTGTTCTTAATTATAGATAATCTTTTGTGTTTCACAATTTTTCTGTATCTTATTTAAACACATAAATTAATTTCTTATCAGGCTTTTGAAAATTAAATTGTCTGAAAGTTATTTTTATGTATTGTTTAGCCCTGTAATCTTAGAGTATCTGTGAAGATACTGTAATGTTAAAGTTTTTAAATGTTTTGCCTCTGTCAAAAAGCTTTAAATTCCATCTTTTTATTTACTTCTGGTAGAAAAGATAGTGATAATTGTAGTGCTTTAATTTTCCAAGCTCTTTCCCATAACTGTGTAGATAATTCAGTTTTCAGAGGGCATAGATACCATGCAATTATCGGATACAGAGTGAAATATTTTCATGTAATTTTAATAGAATGTAGACTTTTCCTTTATATTTTGAGTTGTTATTACTCAGAAACCCATTACCTACTATATTTTACATGGATATGCTACTTATGCTACTTCTGAAACTTCTCTGCATTTATTATTTTATGTACTATAATTTTGTGCAACAATGGAGGGTGATTAGCATTAAATATTAAGAGTGAAATAATCTAAGTTTTATCCTTTTTTTTTTTATCTTTTTAAGATTAAAAGGGGATTTGGCATATAATTATAGAGGACCAAGAACTAAAGATGATATTATTGAGTTTGCTCACAGAGTATCTGGGTAAGTCATTGTTAGGAATGACCTTTCCTCCAGGATATTAATATTTGAAAATTATATGTGTTTTGATAGACCATATGGCACACACATATTTTCAAAACCTACTTAAATAAAAGGCGTTGTTTTTTTGTTTATTTATTAGAAAAGATAAGGTCTATAAGTGTATCGAAAGAGACGCTTTAGCGAAGAGAACAGGCAGTGTAATTTGTTACATATGGTCAACCTCACATTTAAGTTCATTTTGTATAATGAAGAATTTTCCCATTTTCAAAATTTTGATTGCTTCTGACCAACAATATGTGAATCTTAATTTTTTTAAATGATTTTGCTTTTGTACTGACTGGACTACCATAACTTATTTTTCTTGTTACTTAACTTCAGAGTTTTAAAAGAAGCCCTAGAGAAAAGGTTTTGTGGTGGATGTGTGGGAGTGCTGTATATTGTATATATGAATTGCTGTGGTCTAGGGCTCTTGTAAAGAGAAGTTCAATAATTAGGGGAAAAAAAAAAAAAAGAAAAAGATAAGATGTAGAATTTTTCCAAGTCAGCACGTATTCTATATCTAATGTTTAAACCCATCGCTATATGCCATTTTGCTAGTAAGGGATCCTGACATTATATTGGGCTTCAATTTTCAAGAAGTTCTGGATCACAGAGTGGTTCAACAATGGCAGCAGAGGAATACTGGTATAGGATACTATTGACAGGAGATATATGGCTGACAGGGAGCTATATAGGGCATATGTCCAGGGTGCATGGTAATGTTTGTATATACTCATAGTGGCAACAATTAAAAACTACAGTTGGGAGGGTACTGGGTTCCTGGCCGGGGGTGCTCTGTCGTCGTTCCTAGGGGAGCAGCAGCAGTCCCCCAGGTGCAGTGGCAAGGGCCGGGAAGGAATGAGGGTCCAACAGTGAGCCCCTGATACTAATGACTATGCTTGTGAGCCTATATGCCTGAAATAAGAACAAGGCCTAGAGCAGCACTGTGCCTGGGAATTTCCTCCTGACAGCCTTCATGTTACTCAAATGTGGCCAGTCTCGAAGCCAAACTCAGCATGTAAATGCACTGCCTTCCCCCCAGCGTGGGACATGACACCCGGGCATGAGCCTCCCTGGCACCGAGGGATCACTATCAACTACCAACTGATGATGCAACTGGAAAATGACCTTGAATTGAAGGTTCGATGCGGATCAGCAGAATATCCCTGTCTACATATAATATGACTTTAAAATGCTGTTTGACCTAATGTAAGGGGGAAAAGGAAAGGAGAAATGAGTTTATATGGCTACAAGTCTCTAAAAAAGAGTCTGGAGGCTGTCAGAAGGATTGCCCGTATGCACAACTGAGCAGAGTCTAAGAGACAGATAAAGTAGATACAATCCCCAGGTATTGGTTCCTTGGAGGTTCCTAAAGAGACCCACGGGTTCTATGGTCATGGCAGAAGGGGCTCACTGCCATGTCAGATGGCCCTTCCTTCTTTGGCGCGGTGTTTCTGCGTGATGAAACTGGACTCAGATGGGATCTCTTTTCATAAGACTTTCATGCTACTTTACTGGAATTGTAGTTGGTGTTGGGGTTTAAGATATAATTAGGGGATTTGAATCTCTGGACTGACAATATGATAGCCAGGCCCTGAGCCTCAACAGACTCCAGCTCCTACAATCGGATTTATTGGACTCACCTCACTCGGCTAAGATGGAGTTGAAGAAGGACAACCACCACACCATGGAACCTAGAGAGCCTACAACTGAAAGCAGGAGGATTGCATCCAGTATCCATATGGAATCTGAGCCTCTTGACATAGAGGTGCAACGGACACAACCAATCCAAGGTCCACAGAGAAAAGGTGGCATTGGAGTGGGAAAAGTGGACATGGTGGCTGATGGGTATGGGGAATGGCAGGAAGAGATGAGATGTGGAGGTGCCTTTGGGACTTGGAGTTGCCCTGGACAGTGCTTCAGGGGCAATCACTGGACATTGTAAATCCACCCAGGGCCCACTGGATGGAATGGGGGAGAGTTTGGGCCATAATGTGGACCATTGACCATGAAGTGCAGAGATGCCCAGAGATGTACTTACCAAATGCAATGGATGTGTCATGATGATGGGAGTGAATGTTGCTGGGGGGGGAGTGGTGGGGTTGAATGGAACCTCATATATTTTTTTTAATGTAATATTTTTACAAAATCAATTGAAAAAAAAAAAAAAAGAAGCCCTAGAATATTAATGTTGACCTGGGCTTTGATGTTTAACCTATTATACTGGAAAATACTTTAGAAAAACAACTAAAGTACTTTTCCTTATAGACACGTTCCCCTTTATGCCAGTTATGAAGTGTTATTTCATTTTTGGCTTAGAATGTGTGATATAATTAGAATCCAAACATCTGCTGAGTTACAAGTCTTTTGAGGTTTTACTGATAAGGTAGCAGATTTTTCCATAAGCATTTCCTGTTGGTTTGGATGTAGTGATTTTTACTTTTTTTTAAGATCTGCATCTTGCTGAGACACAAAGAAAAGGCAGTACTTATAATTAATATGATTATGTGAAACTTCTTGAGGGGATTCATAGAGATTAATTGACTAATAATGTCTTCGAAATTGTAGATGCAGAACTATGAGTTTGACAGGTTATATTATATTGTGATAAGGTTAAATAACCTTAAGGTAAATTAAAATGTTGGAATGGATTGGTTGGGTGGCATGATATCTGGTTTAAATTATTGGAGAAAAGGTACAGAATTAGGAACGACCTTTATATATTAAAGTTTTCAGGGCTTATAGTTTTCACTGTGTTTTTTTAATTGATTGCATGTTTAATTTTCATCTTTTTAAAATTTGTGTATAAATAAATTTTGAGTTAATGGTAAATTAAATGTGGAGATTACTCATTGGAATAAACTTCATTCTCTCATCATTAACGTTAGTCTTTATGCTTTGAAAATCTTTAATTAGTTTTAGTTGAAGTTTAGATGGGCTTCTCCTGATGTAGCTGTGAGTGATTCTATTGCAAATGAAATTTCAAGAGTCAGTTCTGGAGTTGCATCACTTACTGGCTAATTACTAAAGTACTGAAATAGAAACTAAGAGTCGAGTGATGCAATGCATCTTAAGAATGGTGCATTTTGAAAATAGGTTTGACCCTGCAAAACATGTACTATTCATTTTGCAAATTTGGTGATAGAGTAAAAATCCAATAATCTAGGCCATGTTTAAAAGAAGACTGCCTCTTTTAAGTATTTTAAGTGTATTTTAGAGGTAATATGTTTTATAATATCCTTTGGAGTAATTTATTTCTCAGTTTAGTCTATTTGATTTTGAAATATGTTATAATAAAGCTCTTTGTAGTTTTTTCCTCTTTATAGATTTTTATATTCCATTGTTATGTCTACCATTTTCCATTTATCCTGAAAATAATAAAAATACTTTTAAAAACATTTTAGATTTTAACCCCTGTATGGTATTTTAAAACTATGTAGTGTTTAAATTGACAGAGTAAGAAGTAAACATTATTGATATAGTATATTATAAATGTCTGGGGCAATGTTTCATTTATATGAGTGATTTTTTCAAAGGGAGGAAAAATCTGTGAATTGTTTTGTTTTGTTTTTAGCTGAGGACTCTAAATGAAGTATATTTCTGTTTTTGCTTCTCAAAATATTGGCTAAGATGGTTCTCTGAAAGAATGTATTTGAAACTAATTTTTAAACTATTCGATTAAATTGTGGGGTATCTTTGGCTGTTTCCTTCTGATAATATGTGGGTACAGTTGTAGTCAAGGGCTACAATTTTATTAGATTTCAGTGGGTTGGGTGATACATTTAAAATGCATTAAATGTAATATTAAACAGATAAGGAGTTGTGAATTATATTTACTGTAATTCATAATACAGGTTAGTTGTTTGGTTTTGTTTCCAAACAGGGCTCTAATCCGGCCACTTCCAAGTCAGCAAATGTTTGAACATGTGCAGAAGAGACATCGTGTATTTTTTGTTTACATAGGTGGAGAGTCACCTTTGAAGGTGTGAAATGATTTTATTTTTTAATCCACAACACCAGATGTATTGTGATTTAATTTGCTCTATAGCCAAGACTAGCTCAAAAACCCAAAGTTTACTTCATACCTCACTCTAATTGGAAATATTTTAATGTAGATATTTTTATACTGGAATTACTTTCTTATGTACCCTTTATAGTATTTGCCTTCATGAAGCAAAAGTGAGTACAAAATGGGTAGAGATGCTGCCTGCCTTAGTAGTTCTTCTGTTATTGACCTGGTTGTTTAAATCTATTACTGCTTTTCAGCATTTTGGATGCTTTGAGACTACACACTGCAGTTTGAATGAAAGCTTTTTAAAGGCAGAAGACCATTCTCTTAAGCTTATTTTATGTGTTTTTGTGTATATATATGTTTATACATATTTATATGTGTATATGCATGTTGGTATGTGTAAGTAAACATAAATCTTCCTATAATTAATAAATGCAAAGAAAACTTATGTTATATCTAGTGAACTTTATTTGGAAGGGATAAAAAGCACTTAATACAATGGTCTGTTGCCTTAGTAACTATTTTTCATTTGCATTCTATCTTTTCATAACAAAAAAGAACTTAGGATAGCAGATTAGGGTACTTCTACTTCCTGCATAAGGCTTGACTTTTCTGAGTATTTAATGAGAAATGAATTTTGATCTTTAATATTTCCTTTTTTTTTCTTTTTTAATTAAATTGTCTTTTTTAAAAGTACATAGATCACAAAAAATATTACATTAAAATCTTTAATATTTTCAAGTGATCTTTTTATGTTTGCTTCTTCATAGGAGAAATACATAGATGCTGCATCAGAATTGATTGTATATACATACTTCTTTTCTGCCTCAGAAGAAGTGGTTCCTGAGGTAATATTTAAGATTGGATTTTAATGACACCATTTTATTTTTTTAATTAGTACTTCGTTTTCAGTATCAGATTTGTTTACTGTGATATTTGTAAAATAGTAGGCATTAACTCTTTACTTCTGGTATCAGATTGCGTAATAATAATAAGCAAGTATCAGATTTATAGCATTTAGAGATTATGATTATTACTTTAATACTTTTTTCCCTTTAAAATGATAGCAGTAGTGGAAAGTGATAGCTCAAATCAAGAAGTCAGTTCATTAATAGTGAATTAGTTTATAGTAAGTTTTTTTTCTTTAACTGTTTATTGTACACTTACATAATAATGCACTCTTTTAAGTCTTGGATAATCAATGGTAAACAAGACCATCCAAAATTCTGATAGGATGGTTCTTACATTCTCATGTGGGGAAGACAGTACAATAAATTTTATTATTGTAGATGACATGTTAGGTTCCGAGGAGGAGATAACAGTCTTCAGTAAGCAAGTCTGTAAAGAGGATATATCATGAGTGCTGTGAAAAAGAAAACACAGGGTAATTCAGGAGTGGGGTGGCTGCTCTAGATGAGGTCATCAAGAAATATCTGTCTGAGGAGAAAATATCTGAACTGGGACTTATATAACATGAAGGAGCCATGCAAAGATCTCTGAACAGAGTATACCAGAAACTGGGAATAAATAATACAGATGCCAAAGATGAGAACAAGCGTGGCATATTTGAGGAACAAAACAGTAGACCTGTGTGGTTATAGTGTAGTGACAAAGGGGAATGGGTGAGAGTTGGGAGATGGAAGGTGGAAGCTGTAGTCAGAGGCCAGGATAGGGGCTTGTAGGTTATGGTGATAAGTGTGATGAGCTTGATGTGTATGATGAGATGTGAACACAGTCTGAGGTTCCTTTTTTTTTTTTTTTATTCCCCCCCCCCTTTGTGGCTTTTTTGCTTGCTGTCTGCTTTCTGTGTCCATTCGCTGTGTGTTCTTCTGCATCTGTACTTATTTTTATTTATTTACTAACCCCCCCTTGCAGCTTGCTTGCTCTCTGCTATCTGTGTCCATTCGCTGTGCATTATTCTGTGTTTTTGCTTGTCTCCCTTTTTTGTTGCGTCACCTTGCTGAGTCAGTCGGCACTCCATGGTCCTTGCGGGCCGGCGGCACTCCGCGGCACCTGGCCTGGTGGCTCTCTGCAGCGGGCAGGCAAGCCTGCCTTCACAAGGATTCAAACCCAGGGCCTCCCATATGGTAGACGGGAACCCAACTGATTGAGCCACAGCCGCTTCCCTGAGGTTGCTTTTAAGGGCATTACTCTCTGCTGTGTGGAGAATGAATTTGGCAGGGATGAGAGTAGATCCAGGGAGATCAGTTGAATTATTGGCAATAATTTAAGAAGTTTGGACTTGAAGATTGCTAGAAGTGGAGAGAAGGGAATGTTTTGAAGATAGAATTGTTGCTGATATGGAGGAAAAGGAATGAGTCAGTCCAACCCCCAAGTCTTTGCTTTGACAGCCAGGTAGGTAGATGGTGGTGTTATTTATGAGCATGGGACTACTGGGGGAAGAACTGGTGGGGGAATGGGAAAGTGATCAAGGGTTTTGAATTGTTCATTTTAATTTCATTCAGTGTATTAAACATTTAAGTACTAGCATCAGAATAAGCATTTGGATATAGAGGCCTGGAATTAAGTCTGTATAAATAGAATTTTCAGAGATGGGATGCTAAGGAGGTATGAAATGAAAGGCTCCACACCTGAAGACAGCAAAGGACAATGAGAAGAAATAGTGTGTAGGTAGGAAAACAAAATGAGTGAGAAGCCAAGATTAAAAAGTGTTTAAAAAAGGAGTGGGCAGTTGTGTAAGATGCTTGGAAAGTAATCAAGAATAGGAGAAAAGAAACCGTGGTGTTGGTCCACATTGAGAATTTTGGTGAGTTTGACAAACACAGTTTCAATGGACCATCTGGGGATATCCTTGAAAAAGATGTGTTCAGTGTTAATAAATACTTTCCAAACAGCTTTGTTGAGGGGTTGTCAAGAGCAGGAGAATAACGGCATGCTTGACTCGAGAGTCTTAGTTGCCAAGCCCATTAAATTCGTTATTTCCACAGTGCCACATCATTTTTTAGTAGTCAGGTAACCAAATCATTCTATGGATCTTCTCTATCCTGATTGATACCCACTCCCCGCTCCTTTTTTTTTTTTTTCCTAATCTTTCCAGAACATCTGTATTTTCATTTTATTTTTAGTCTTTTGTTTGTCCACTGATTTATTTATTTATTCTTATTTTTACATTTACCATGCTAATGTAGTAACTCTATGTGGTATACTCAAATTATCTCTTTTCTACTCTGTTACTAATTCTCTGTTATAATTTTATTATTTTGAAATAATTACAGCATAAATGTAAGAAATGAGCACCTCCTGATTGAATCCTTTATTACAAATTCCCATTAAAACTTATTTATAAAACAGTTTACAGTTGAAACATCCCTCCAATGTAATTCTCTCAGCTCTCCTGAGGTGGGCATTACTAGTGTCCTTATTTGACAGTTGAGGAAGCAGAGCGCCCCTGGGTAAAGGAATGGCTGCGTTAGCTCCCAGTCAGTAAGTGGTGGGGAGCAGCTGGCGCTTGGATGGCTGCGATCTCGGCCATGCTCTGCTACCACCTCAGGGTGCCCCTTTGCTTCCCATTGTGTCTTTAGGTCTGTTCTAATCTCTAGTAATCCATGGTGTCCATAAAACAAACGGGATATTGTGCAATGACATGCAGGTATAACGAGGTAGTGAGCCTAATCCTTGGATAAACTTAAGACTATACATTTTAAATTGTTTCTAACTCTTGTATTGGTATGTTTTTCTCCTGATATCTTTCAGTACTTTCGAAATCATAGTTACAATTACAATTTTTCACTGATAAGTTATTAAACTTTTGATCTTTATAGTATGTGACGCTCAAAGAGATGCCCGCAGTACTTGTTTTCAAAGATGAAACTTACTTTGTTTATGATGGTAAGTTCCAATGTTTTAACTGATAGGAAATATTTTTTAATTAAAATGCTACTTGGATGTTAATGAAAAATTTAGCAAATTTAGTTGTAGTGAACTACTGCTTATAATTTCCATTTGTTGAATGGTTTAATGAGGATTTTTTTTAACCCTTCAATTTTACTTTATATAGTATTCTCTCATTCTGAATTTTTCCTACAATGAATTTATTTTTTTGTCAAATTATTTGTCTTTTTGAAAAGTACACTGTATGCAGTTTCTAACATTTCAGGCACATAGAAGGGTGAGGAAGTAAAACATCTCCAACATGTTGCATCCCCCAAGTATCCTTCCTGTTTGCATCTCTATCTCTAACAGAAGTAACCACTTATCTGCTATTAAACATGTCTTCATTGAAGCAAATACTTGTTTTGTTTTGTTTTTAAATATCTTTGTCATGATATCAAACATACATTGTAGTAAAGGCTGGTAAAATAAACAAACTCCCATATACCATATTACCCACATTAAACAGTTATAAAGATGTTACCATGTCTGCTTCAACTTTTTTTTTTTTCTTCCATTGTTGATGTTTAAAGCAAATCCCATACATGGTGTCATTTCATCACTCTGCTTCAATATGCATCTCTTTAAAAATATGAACTTTTAAAAAATTTAACCAAATGCTATTATAATATCTAACAAAATTAACAGTAATTTCTTATATCATTCAATGCCTACTTCCATGGTTTCAAGAGAAAAAGTGAAGCTTAGCATCAATTGGACACCACATGTCTACTCAAAAGTGAAAGGAAATGTTAAGTCTCACCTACTAGCAGTCTTCACATTCTAAATTGCAATTTAATAAAATTAAAAAATTCAGCTTATCAATTGAACTAGCTATAGTTCAAGGGCTTAGTTGCCCTGGTGACTGGTGCCTCCCATGTTGGACAGCACGGATATAGATAGTCTGATTCATTGTAGAAGCATGCCCTAGAGTGTGGTTATTTCTATTGTTGAATCCTATTATAAAACAAGAAACTAGTACTAACTGAGAGCAGTAGATTATGAATTGCTTAAGTAATTCAAACGACCAGATGGCTGTCCAATAAAAAGAATGTTTAACTGTTTTGATTTAGTAAAAGAAGCATTTTGTTTTGAGAGTCATGAGGACAAGCGTTTCTAAAAATCTTCTATCTTCAATCTTTAAGTACATATGAGAAATGAATTTGAATTCTTGTTATAAAATAACTACCACTTATTATTTAATTAGCTTATTAGTACAGCAGGTACTATCTATATACTTTCCTCAAAATAATTTGTGAGGAAGGTAGGAAAGCAGATAAATTAATGTGCTGAGATTACCAACGAGGTAATGGAATGAGGAGACAGACCTGTAATTAAATAGCAAGTTCATCCATTTACTCATTAATTAATTCATTGCATATTTTTTGAATGTCTATATTAAACATCAGGCTAAAAAGGAAATTGTGGCACTTACATATATGAAAATATAAGAAAGAAAATAATCCATGTCCACCCCATTTCATCTGCCTGCGCTTTTGATTTTAGTACTCTCTGAATGATAAACATTTGTGTTTAATGTCTTTTTGATCATTACAACTATCCTTTGAGATACCTATTCTATTTTACACAGAAAGAGACCTAAGAGGTGTTTTTGCTTGTTTTTGTTTTGTTTTTGCTCCAAGTTATAAAATAGTAAATGGTATAGTCAGAATTCAGCCTTCAAATTTCTGATTCCAAATCTTTTTTTCTCTTTCAATTATGAATTACTTAATACCTCAGAGCTACTTTGTTCCTTTTTTGAAAAAAAACTAACCATATCTGTTTAGATTTAATTGTCTGTAAACTTTGAACTTTTGAGTCTGCCTGAGAAAGTATCTTTCCTTATCTCCAAGTTTCAAACTTGGCCTCCCATGCTTAACAAAGGCAGGAGTAATGTGTTTGGGATTGTCAAGGCCAGATTTTTCTAAGATGCGGTAGTCTCTATTCAAGTAAAATAAAGGCTTACTTTGAATGCCTATTCTAATATTTAATTGTTAATAAATTTGAAAGTACTAAGGATGGATGTTGTATTTATACTAACTTTCTTTTGTTTTTAAGAGTATGAAGATGGTGATCTTTCATCATGGATCAATAGGGAGAGGTTTCAGAATTATCTTTCTATGGATGGCTTCCTCCTGTATGAACTTGGAGATACGGGTAATAGTCATATGTATAACTTCCCATCACTGCAGACTTTTTCCATAATTGATTGTTTAAATCTGATTTGTAGGAAATGAATTTTAAGCTCTATTTCATAATTTCTTTCCTTATTTTAAGTCTCAATGTCCATTTGCTTTATGAATATGTAGATTAATATTGTTAAAGAATGTAGCTTTGTAGATGGCTCTAAGACTAGTTAGTGAGAGTGATTCACTAATAGAACTGATGATTCAAGGAAACCAAATAGCCTTATAATAAGGAAATGAGGGGAAAAATAACCAATCAAGAAGCTATAGTGAAAGGCTGATTTTATAGTAGGCTTTGGAACACAATTTACCACACAATCTTTTAAGGCCTGCTTTTACTCATGATGAGAAAAGCAGAAATCAAATTGGTATAGTTTCTTAAAATTACAGAATTGGAAATGACAGGCAAAGCAAAATATAGATGCAAAAATGAAAACTGTAGATGCAAAGTGAAAGCTATAAGAAGCTAACTACTATGTGGCCTTAAACAGATATAAACTACAAACATTTTAAGAATCTAAACCATGTGGTCCTATATATATTTTAGGAGGGATTATTTGGTAGATTTATAGTGGATAACATATAAATGAGGAAAAACTTGTGCTTATTATTGCTCCATTTGTTTCCATTCAGATAGAAGCATAGTTTTATAGTAAAAGAATGGGAAAACTTTACTCAGGTCTTAATTTTTTTTTTTTTTTTTTTTGTATGAGAAGTAATGGGTATAGGATTTCCTCTTCATGATTTCCTCCTCTTGAATCTGATTAGGAATACAAATTAGAAATGTTCTAAAAGGCTCTCGTGTTATTATTTCATTATTGTTTCTTGGCATGATACCTGGTTCCTGCCTCATTTAAAATGATCTTTATCTGGTGGTGATTTTGGTTTTCCTTCTCCTTAAAGAAGAAGGCATGTATTAGCTCAGTATTGGAAATTAACATGGATATGTCAAAGATTGTGGGTTTACTTTCTGATTCTTTCAGGTCATGTGAAGGGAAAAGGGGCAAAATGTAGGAGTGCAGTAGTTTTGCTTTCAGTTCAGTAATCCTTTTTGACAACCTGACCTGAGGTAATTAAAATAGCAGCTTTGCCTCCACTGAGTTTCTTTACTCAGATTAACTTGGAATCAGAAGCTTGCTGTGACACTATTCCTTTTTTGTGCTCAGTCAACATAGTTGCCCTTGTTAGGCGTCAGCTGTGTCCATATGCCCACTGTTTGCCATGCCAAGCCATTTATCAAACAATCACCATAAAGGTCCCCTGGCTTTTTGTGGCTTCAGACACTTAGTGTCTTTCTCAGAATTTCTGGTGACCACGTCCCTGCATGGTCTGACTGCTTAAATCTCCAGCTTTTTATCACTCTAGTCTTTCTCCACCCTCTTTCCCTGACTTTTCAGGGAAAGGTGCTACTTGCACCAAAGCACTTTTATGCATGTTGTTTCCTTTGTCTGGAAATGTGTAATTAATCCATATTCATCCATCATACTCAGAGCAATTACCTGTTCTTTAGGAAAGACTTCCCTGGCTGCAGCTACGTTAGTTTACTGTGTAATACTCTTATAGTACCATGCTCCTTTTCTTTAGAACTCAGATTCTAATTTTTTTACTGTGCATTTGTGTGATTGTTTAATTAAATATCTTCTGTACTGGACTTACAAGCTTCCCAAGGGCAGAGTTTGGCTGTTCGCTCATTGCTGTGTCATCTCTAGCCCAGTGCTTAGCACATTATTTTGGCACTCAGTAATTGTCAAGTTAATATTTTAGAAATGATTCCTGTGCTTCTTTGGGAAGGTGCTGTATATGTTGTGGCTATTTTGAGAAATCTCATGAAACATTTGAAAGTTAAGTGCATAATTAAAACTAAATAAATTAAGTGATATTTTAGGGCAGAAAGTAATCATTGTGAGCTAATGTTTTCATCAGAAGGTTAAGAGTTTAGACTGTAAAATTTAGAGAGACGTTTAAGCAGTATGGAGTTAGGGAAAGCAGCATTAAAGAACGGGGATGACATTGAACGATTCTTGAATTTTTAGACCCTTGTTCATGTACCAGGTACTAGTTGAATATTTTCATGCATGAAATAGATACTGATTTTCCTAAAATGAGTGGACATTTTAGTTAAGTTACAGATCCCTTGTTGCTTCAGGCTTGCTGCAGTGCCTAGAACATAACAGGCACTGCTGATGTGCAGTGTCCAGTTTTCTGGGTCCAATGCCAGTGTTCTAATTATTCCATCACACGGCCTCCCTGGAGGACATCAGTTGTGAATATAATATCTTCTCTATTTAGGGTAAAATAAGTGTGAATTGATTGTATTCTGTGTATTATTGTTGGCAAGTAGTGATCCATGTTTATAAAGAGAACAGCCATGTAAAATTCACCCTCTTGTTACATATGATTTTTTTAGAGCTATGTTTAATAAATTTCCTGAATCAACTTATCCCTTCTGATTTCAGTTAATTGCAAAATACTTAATCAATCTGGGAATTGTGTGAAAAGAAAATAAATAATTTGCATATATAAATTGTGTAATATTTGCTGTTGTTTACATATGGGTGTGGGTGATGGGAAGGGACTTATCACCTAGACTTTATTAATTCATTGATTCACTCTACAAATGTTACACAAGATTATGTTCATTTAATTATTAAGTTTAATGTGCATGGAATATAATTGGAATTAAATTATAAGTAATAATTGAAAAGTTTATATCATGAGGATTATCATTGAATTTAGATATGTCATTCTTAATTTCAGGAAAGCTTGTAGCTGTTGCAGTTATTGATGAGAAAAATACATCAGTTGAACATACCAGGTATAGTACCTTGAATTAGTGTTAAGCTTTAAATGCCATCCATTTCAGAATTTACATAGCTCCAGATAAACATTATATAGTGTTTTATTTTTCCTGTAGTACTTAGAGGGTAGCAGATATTACAAGTTAATAATTATATTTTCACATTAAGAGATGAAATATTCATATATTTGTTCTTTACAGATTAAAATCAATTATTCAGGAAGTTGCTAGAGATTACAGAGAACAATTCCATAGGTAGGTGCTGGGATTCTGAAATATTCCTTTTATTTTATTTAATTATGCTTTGTAACATAGTAAAAACAATTGTTAGTAGTATTTTATACTTTTAAAGGTGATCAAGGAACAACTAAATTATAGCATCTTGGATCTGTGTGGATTGTCTGGATTGTGATAATTTTTGATAGTATATCCTAGAAGAAAAAAACAAACCAAAAAACTGCTTTATTTATAATTTGTAAATCCTGCTTCCATATTGGATTTGGAATAAATTTTTTGGTAAGAAAATATACACACTCACTATTTGAGATAAAATTAAGTGAGCAATCAGAAGTCAGAGATAATGATTTTAATAAGAAATCAAAGAATAATTGAATAGTGTTGTTGCCATAATATAAATTTGTTATTTTCTTTATTCTCTTCTCACTCTGGATCTTTTCTCATGATAGGTCAATGTGTATATTTCTCTTCTTACTTAGTATGTAGCATCTTCTGATTAGTCCCTTCTTACAATAAAGGGGTAATTCTTAAGCATTTTTCAGGTAAAAGAGCTTATATCGCTTTGCATTTTAAACGTATATAAACAAAGTAGAAATATCTTAGACTTTGCTTAATTCTACTCATGCGTAATTTTAACTCACAAACCAGTAGAATTTTTTTTCTCTTCTGCATTTATTGCATGTGATTTACATATTTACAGGGTTCCTGTGTTTATCCAAAGCCCTAATGTCCCATTTGTATTTGCTTCCTTTTGGGGGAGAATTAAATCTTTTTCTCTCTTTCTTTTGTTGTTTAGGGATTTTCAGTTTGGCCATATGGATGGAAATGACTATATTAATAGCTTACTGATGGAGTAAGTAAATGCAATGCTTTTGTTACCAATTTAAATTTTCTCTTAATGAGAGACAGACACAAGAAGGGCTAATAACTGAAAAAAACAAGTGTTTGGTTTGCTCTGATGCAGATATTCACTCATTAAATATTTTATTTTTAAAATTTTATGTTCAGAATTTACTAAATTTTAATATTATCCAGTACCAAAAAGATGATCATCTCCTGATTCAATGTTATAATTTATAGTATTCTGAAAAGTTGTCATTCAAAAACTTGTAAATTTTGTAGTTTCCATATAACATACACCTTAAGAAATTTAGTTTTAATGGATAGGTAGGTATAACTATTTAAATAGAAATTTTAGCATTCAAGAGTTAATCTCTAGTATAGAAAAATAAATTTGACAGGCTAAATTAATTTTATAGGAAAAATAAGCAATTTCATTATAATTTCATCTATTTTGTTCAAAGTATAATTGATTCATCCTTTGAGAAAATGGATATTAGAAAACATTTACCAGACCCTGTACTGATTTACTAAATGTAAAATGAGAACTTACTTTAGTCAGTGAACATGAATGGATGCAAAAATGAGTCCTCAAGTAGCGTAGAGTCCCTCTGGTAAGACCATGGACTGTAATACTAAACTAAGTGAAAAGTTCCGTGTGCAGTCCCATCCCAGTGCATACTGAGGGAGGTGGGTTCAGGTAAGGCTTTCCACAGGGGACAGTAGTTAAGAAAAGGTCTCGAAGATGAGGTGTTTGCTGAGCAAAGAATGCGGTGAGGTTATTTGAGGTAGAGCAAAATAGCAGACACAAGAGGCTGTAGGAAATCAGGACTTTAAGAGGATGGTGGAGGGTTAAAATAGCCCCTGATTGAAGAGTGCAAAGGCTCTGTAGAGATGGGTGAGATGGGTGAGCAACTGTCCAGAAGCACCAAGAGCCCAATGAAAGTTCAGTAACAGTATAAACACCCAGGTGTAGCAAGTGCCTTCATTTGAATTGTATCAGGTTAAATGAATATCTTGCTTTTTCTAAGTAAGAACACTGAGGAAAAAAAAGAGAAAAATCTTAGAAACCTAAAGTAAGATTCATCATTTTCAATTAAAAGCCTGAAATTATAAAGTAACATTACCTTTATTCATTTATGTTTAATTATATTACCTTTCTTATCCCAACAAGAACTTGATAGTGTTACCGTAAATATAAAGTACCAGATATAATATGTAATGAAGAAATCAAGATAAAGGAAAATAAAATAAAGGATCTCAGCAATTATTAAAGGTATTTGATAAATTTGGCCCTTAATTTTTAATACTCAATTTGGAAAAATAGTTATTTACCCATTTCCCATTGTCCCTAAAATAATAACTGTTGCTTATAGGAGGAGTATGATTGACCTTGTAGAAACCTAAGGGAAATTGATGTGCCCTATATAATCTCAAAAAGGGGGTATGGGGCACTTTATAATAGAAGTATAATTTTAATAGGATTTTAACAACAGGGACTGAGATACAACTGTTTCTTACAGTAAGCTTTTGAGACAAACCAGTAAAACATTTGCAAGAGGCCAAATCAGTTTGGTTCCAATACACAACTCTTTAATCCAAGATGATATTCAGAATATCTAGAGGTGGCTGAACATTCCTTTATGAGTCATATTTCTAACTTGACTTGTAAGATACTAGAATATTTAAGATTCCATTTTCTGGCAAAAATCTGAAGTTCAGAGATTCTGTTTTTTCCAATTCATTGTCACTACCACTTTTATTTTAACTTTTCATTTTGAGTTCTAGATTTCATATGCAGCTTTTTAAAAAATACAATTTTAAGAAATAACAGAAATCTTGGATATTGTTTTAGTTTGCTAAAAGCTGCAAGGCAATATACCAGAAATGGGTTGGCTTTTATACTAGGGATTTATTAACTTAAAAACTTATACAGTTCTGAGACTGTGAATGTGTCCAGTTCAAGGTATAATCAGATCGGCCACTAGAGATCCTGGAATCCTTTCTCACATGGCCAAGCACGTGGCGGCATCCACTTGTCTCTTCCCTTCTTCCCCGGGCCTCACTGCTTTCAGCACCTGGTTTCAGTGGCTTCCTTCTGTGTTCCATTGATTTCAGCTTCTTGCTTCCAGTGCCTTCTCTCTCAACTGCTGGGGTTTTTCTCTCTTCTGCAACTTTTGTTCTCAACTTTCATCCCCTTTATAAAGGACTCTATTAAGAGGATTAAGACGCACCCTAGGTCATGCCTTACTGAAATAATTTAAACCAAAAGGCCCTTAACTGAAGTAATACAATCAAAGGTTCATCTACAATAGGTTCACACCCAGAGGGATGGATTAATTTAAGAACATAATTTTCTGGGGTCCTAAAAAGACTCAGACTATCACATGTACCCTTTACAGTTTCCCTCTTTGGAAAATTTTTAAATTAAAAAAAAAAATCAACTATTTTTAGAGCTGTTTTGGGTTTACAAAAAAATTGCACAGGAAGCACAGAATTAACCATGTACCCCTCCAATCTGCCCCACCCCCTGCCCCCACAGTGTCTGCTGTTATTTCCGTCTTGAATTAGTGTGGTACATTTGTTACAGTTGATGGACCAATATTAGTTTACATTAGGGTTCAGTCTTTATGTACGTAGTTCTTTAGGTTTTGACAAATGGATAGTGTGATGTATCTGCATTATGCTATCATACAAAATAGTTTCCCTGCCCTAAAAATGCCCTGTGCTCCACCTAGTCACACACATACCCCAGTCCATGGCAACCTCTGATCTTTTTATTGTCTATATAATTTTGCCTAGTCCGCAGTGTCATATAGTTGGAATCATGTAGTATGTTGCCTGCTCAGATTGGCTTCTTTTACTTAGCAATATATATTTAAGACTCCTTGGTATCTTTGCATGGCTTGATAGCTCTTTTATTTTTGTTATTAATCTGTTGGTAAGATTTTATGTAGTACAATATCCCAACCAGATTTTGATATTGATAGAGTCCAATGATTGTTTTCAGATTTTCCCAGTTTTACTTGTACTTCTGTGTGTTTAAGTGTATATCTGTAGTTATGTACAATTTTATCATATGAGTAGGTGTGTGTACCCACCACCACAGCAAGCCACAGAACAGTCCCATTGCTGCAGGGACCCCTCCTGTTGTCCTTTTAAAAATCATACTACATTTCTCCTGTCCCATCCCCACCCCCATGTGTAACAGCTGGCAATCACTAACTTATTCTCCATTTCTGAAATTTTGTGTTTCAAAATGTTATATAAATGGAATTATATGGTATTCAGCCTTTTGGGGTTGGCTTTTTTCACTCAGAATAATTACAAGTTCTGTGTACCAATCAATAGTTTGTTCTTTTTATTGCTGAGTAGTGTGTGGATGTATTACAGTTAGTTTAAACATTCATCTGTTTAAGGACATCTGGCTTGCTTGCAGTTTTTGGCTGTTACAAACAAAGCTGCTGTGAACATTCTTGCACATGTTTTTGCATGAAGTTAAGTTTTCAGTTTTCTGGGATATATGCCCAAGAGTGCACTCGCTGCGTCCTATGGTAATTGCTTGTTTAGTTTTTGAAAGACACTGCCATACTCTTTTTTTCCAGAGTGGCTGTATCATTTTGCATTCCTGTCAGAAATAAATGAATGATCCAGTTTCTCTGCATCATTACCAGCATTTTGCATAGTCACTGATTATTTTAGTCGTTCTGATAAGTATCTAATGATATTACATATGACTTTAACTTATATTTCCCTGATGACTATTGATGTACATCTTTTCACATGCTTCTTTGCCATTTTCATATCCTCTTCAGTAAAATGTCTGATTATATCTTTTGCCCATTTTCTAATTAGAATTTTTTTACTGTTGCGTTTTGAGAGTTCTTTACATATTATAGATAATAGTCTTTCATTGTACATATGATTTGCAAATATTTTCTCCCACTCTGTAGCTTTCTCTCCATTTTCACAATCTTTCACAGATCAAAAGTTTCTAGTTTTGATGTGGTCTCATCAATCAATATTTCCTTTTATGGATTGTGAGCTTGGTATCAAGTTTAAGAACTCTGTCTAGCCCTAGATTCTGAAGATTTTCTATTTTTTTTTCAGTTTTATAGTTTTATGAATTATATTTAAGTCTGTGATCCATTTTGAGTTAATTTTTGAGTGAGGTATGTAATATTTAGGTCAAGTTCCAATATACGCCAGCACTGTATATTGAAAGTCAGTCCTCTTCTCATTGCATTGCTTTTGCACTCTTGTCAAAAGTCGTTTGGCTGGCTGGCGGGGTCGGGCAGTTCTGGAGAGTGGAGGGGCATGGAGCCAGCATGAGCTGCTGGTTGGCACTCTGGGACTGCGAGCTGCTTGAGGGGATCATGGTGAAGAACCGGTACCTGGGCATGTGTGCCATGCTGGACAGCTGCTCATCCTGCTCTTCCTCGTGTGGCATGTGTTCATTGTGCAGAAAATCTCCCAGGACAGCGAGTCTGCCCCAAGAGCTCCTTCATCACTAAGGTCAAGGGCATCACCACATCAGAGCACAAAGTGTGGGGCGTGGATGCATAATTGAAGCCCGCCCCCCCGAGAGGGACAGCGTGTTCAGCATCTTTCAGGATCAAGGTCACCCCCTTGTCATCCCTCAGCATCGGGTCAGCAATACCCTCTGTGACTCGGGTGATGACTGTGTGGCTGGGCTGTGGGCCGTGGGCAAGGTGCCGTGTGCACTGTTAGACGGGGCCTCCAGAAGCATGAGGTGTCTGGCTGGTGTCCTGTTGAAGATGGAGCCTCTGTCAGTCTCTGGGTAAGATGGCCCCAAATTTCATCATTGTCCTCAAGAACAGCAAATTGTAGTTCTCCAGGGGCAGGGCTACAAGCAGGAAGGCCTCGGGTCTGACACAGTGCCACGTTTGATGAGTTCTCCCGCCTCTCTTCTTCACACTGGGCCTCATTGTACAGCAGGCTGGGGAGAACTTCACAGAGCTTACACAGAAGGGGGAGCCACTGGGGTCCCTACCAACTGCAGCTGCGGCTTGGACCTATTGGCAACCAAGTACAGTCCTAAGTATTCCTTCTGGAGGCTTGACCTCAAGTATGTCCCAGCCTCGTCTGGCTACAACTTTGCCAAGTGTCACAAGGTAAATGGTACCACCACCTACGTTCTTCTCAGAGCCTACAGGATTGACAGCAATGCCACTGCGTGGCCAGGCAGGGAAGTTCAGCCTCATCTCTACCACCGTGAATCCGGCCTCATCCCTGATCTCCATTGGGGTGACTCCTTCCTGTGTGACTGGATCTTGCTAACATGTACAAACAAAAACAAGGTCTAGAGCCAGAAGAAGTGTGACAAGGTGTGTATGATGAGGCATTCCTCAACTAGCTGGCCCTTGACCTTCACCCATGTGTTGGGTCAGGCCCTGCCCCCACCCAGTCCTGTGGACTGGCCACGCAGCCCTCCCTCTGGCAGAGCTAGCCCCAGCTTGCTCTGATCACGGGACCCCAGGCCCATCTCTCCTCTGGCCTGAGCAGATGGTGGCCAGTTCAGAGCAGAGACTAGGAACAGGGGCTTTCTGCCCCCTGGCTTTCCCAGCAGAACTCCATGCCCACGGACCCTGAAGGTCTGGCCTCGCCCTGAGTCCCAGGCACCCACCTGCACCTCATGCTGCACCGCAGACGCAGGCCTGGGGTGGGGCTGGGCTCTTTGGACAGCCGGCCCCTGAAGCCCCAGCTCCAGAAACAGCCCTGACTCTCCAGCAGCACTGTGGGGACCCCTGCACTCCAGGCCAGGGTTGTCCCCATGCACCTTAACAGCCTCACATCTTCCTAAAAACCAGGAGCCAAGGGACCTGCTGAGGAACGGAGCGGTGGAGCTGAGTGAAAGGGAGGCCTGCATTCCTGCCCTCCCTTCCCTTCGCCCACCCCATCCCTCCACCCAGGTCTCTAGCTGGGGAGAGGCAGGCTCCACCTGCTGACCCCGCTTCTCACCCCCCACCCCGAGCATGGCCTCGGACCCCCACCTCTCCTGTGCTTAGTGCTGCTGCCCACCCTGCTCCTGGGTCCTGCCCACTTAACCCTGGCTTCAAAACCCTGCACTGGAGCCAAGAAGCCATGACATGCTCAGAGTCTAAGAAACCCTGTGGCCAGAAGAAAGAATCAGTTGGGCATGTTAGTGTAAGGGTATTTTTGATTTCTGTATTCTGTTCCATTGACCAGAGTACCTGTGCCTTCTCTAAGAGGACACTTTATTACCATGGCAACATAGTACGCCTCAGTGTCAGGTAGAGTGCTCCTTCTCAAAACAATCTATGACTTCATGTATAAATTTTAGAATATACTTGTCTATGCCTATAAAAAATCTTTCTTGAGATTTTGATAGGCAGTACATTAGACTGTAGGTCATTTGAAGGAGAATTAACATCTTTACAGTGTTGAGTCTTCCAGTCTTTGAATCCAGTATGTCTCTCTGGTTTATTGATTTCTTTCCTTGGCATTTTGTACTTTTCAACATATTTAACCATTTTCTTATATAACCTGGGATTGGCTGATCTCAGCCAGGCACAGGAGATACGGCTCCAAACTGCCAGTTATATTCATTTCTGCTCCATGTCTTCCAGATCCTCATGGGGATATTTTTCTCAGGGCACTGGAAGCACCAGGGGCAAGCCCCGCCCTGCAGACACATGGCCTGTCTCTGCTCAGTCCCCTGTTACCTTCCCTCCCATTGGCTCGGTTCCATGGCTGAGCGCAACACCAGGGCCACAGGAGCACGTTTGCCTGTAGCAGGAACAACTGCAGTCCCTTGATATGGGGAGGGCTAAAGAATTAGGAACAATAGAGCAATCTATTGCACTCAGTTACATAATGATAATATAGTGATATCAGTTGTTTCTACTATAGTTTTATATTTTCACATAATGCTTTCATATAGAAATAACCATAAAGTGATGTGTATGTGGCATAAGGATTTAATAATGCCCTTGTTAAAAAAATAATTACACCAAAAAATCCATGGAGGGGAAAAAAAAAAGTAGTGACACATTGGGAATATTAAATTATTTTGCAGTCTGTAAACTAATAAATGCCCAGTATATCCCTGAGAAAGAGGTGGAGTATTTAGTGAGAATGCAGAGAATTGGCAACAGTGTTTACTTCACTGAAAATATATTCTATACAAGGTCCTGTGCTAAATGTTTAACTTGAATTTTCCCATTTATTTTTAATAGCAAGATAGGTACTATTGCCTTCCCTCCTTTATAAATGAAAAACATTCAGCTTAAGAAGCTGAATTATTTATCTAAAACCCTGCAACCATAAGAAAAAGCCCAAGATTTAAGTGCAGGCAGTATGACTCATAGACCATGCTCTTAGCTGTCTAGTTTAGCTGAGTGCCACTTAACCGAGGTGGGGTTGGGTATGATTAACACTGATGGTATTTAAAGTCCAAAATACTGCCCAGAAATTGATACTTCATACACAGTAACATTTAGCCTTAAGTTTGATAGCGATTGCTGAGCTGTCTCTTTGTATTGCATATTAGAATGTTCATCATATAATGTTAATTTAACTTTTAAAAATTGATGCAAAATAGGAAAATTTCCTCATGGAGGCAGAGGGAGCAAAGCTATTAATGCTCCCTCCCTTCCTTTTGTACTGAGAGATAATGTAAATACATGTCAGAGTATTTGTTACCTCTGGATTTAACGTATATTTTGATTTCTTTGTTTTCGTATTTTCAGCGAGTTGACAGTCCCAACTGTCGTTGTACTGAATACTTCAAACCAGCAATACTTTCTACTAGATAGACAGATTAAGAATGCTGAAGACATGGTCCATTTCATTAATAATGTTTTAGATGGCACAGTAGAAGTAAGTGTCCACTTCTGTTTCACGGGGACGATGGTGAGGGGGTAGAGAGTAGAGATAAACACGTTTTGTCTTTACTACTGACTCTGAAAGAAGTAACTATCACCTGGGGGTGACGGAGAGGGGGTTGGGGGAAGCCTCCGTTCGTTGCTTCTCTCCTCTTATAGGCAAAATCACATTTCCTAGACTGAGAAGGTTCTTCTGTGTCAGAGGCTGTAGCCTGAGTGGAAGTGGCCCTTTGGGGGGCCATTCGGAGCGTTTTTGGTTATCACAGTAATTGCAAGGTGCCTTTGGAATTTACGTCAGCAGGCTAGGGATGCTAAGAGGTCTACAGTGTGTAGGACAAACCCAGGGGTGAATTTTCCTGGCTCTAAATGCTTCTCTGAGTCCAAGAGTGCAATTGGGTTATTAGCATTGGATTCTAAGAAAACCTGAGAATAAGACCACAATTCCTTAAAAATCTGGAAATGTATTGAGAATCAGAGCCCCAGCGGAAAGTTCTAAATAGAAGCCTATAAATGATTTCTGAGAAGTAATGACTGGATAGTCTTAATTTTCTGTTGTTGTCTTTTTTCCCTTTATAAATCTTGCCATAATGTTTTCCAAACAGGTAGATAAAACCCATATTAGAGGGCTGTGAAATCACTTAAGCAGACTGTAATCTGTATGGATCTTAATTCAGTAGCATAGACTAAAACAGAGAAAATGAGGTTTCATTGCTTTAATTAAGTTTATTATTTTGTGAAACTTGCTTCAGTATTACACAAACTTTATTTGAATGTTGACTCACAGGGTAACATATTTCTACTTTTGGTCAGGATCAAGAAGTTAAGAAAAACACTCTTGATCATATAGTAGGAATTTTGTATTTTTGAAAATAATATTTTTGTTGACTTGCCTGAATAAGTGAGAACTGTTATACAACTAGGTAAGTGAAACCACCCGAAAGGGTTGGAGGACAAAAAGATTTTATTTTTTATTAATTCATATAATTGGGAAATTCCAGGAATAAGCCAGACTGCAGGGATTTGATTGATTTTTGTCAGAAAATTTTCTCTCTGCCTTTCTGCTCTTCTTTTTGAGCTTCATAACCCAGGGAAACCGTCCCTTCACGATAGCAGCGATATCCTGCAGCGGTTCTCCTTTATCAATCCCAACTATACCCCAAAACTGGGCAGGCCTGGACTCGGAGTGGGTTGGCCACACCAAGCTACATGGATCTTGAATAGGGAAAGATGAATTCTTTAGAGCTGAATCAGGGTGTGTTAACACAAGTAGTTAGAAGGAGTATGGGTCAGGCTAACCATTGCTTACTATACATTCTTTGGGGTGCTTTAGGTAATCTCCATATCTGCCCTTGACCAGAAATTGTGAAATTATATAACGTAGAGAAATGAAGTAATAATACTTACATACTTATGTAACAATTTAAATTTTTCTTCCCTATTAATTTTAAGGCCCAAGGAGGTGACAGCATTTTGCAGAGATTAAAAAGAATAGCATTTGATGCCAAATCTACTATTGTGGTAAGTTTGTTAGTGTCATTTTTAAGTAACATGTAAATTCTTTATGTCTAAGTGGTAAAATCTGGAATTTTTTTATGCAGTAGGAAAAAAATGCAGAATATGAACTCCAGTCCGCATTTATATTAAGATAATATATTCATCAAGTAGAAGACATTTTTTCTAATTATTCATTTCTTTATGATTTCAGTTGTTAACTAAAATTCAGAATCAGTTAACTTGATGGTATGATTTTAAAGATTTTATTTCCTTACCCTACTGTGTAAAGGTTTTACTTAATTTCTGTGATTTGATGGAAGTATAGATAGTTCCACTAAGTTCTATCTTCTGCGATTATTTTCTCAAAGAGAATAAGCGATGTGTCTTAGAAAGTCAGTCCTTCATTCTTTGAAATAGTTGAAATAATATTTTAGGTCTTTTAAAACCCCCATTAATTCTCTGCTTTCCCCAAATGGTAAATAATTAGGATCATTTACAGATGACCTTCCTTCCTCCATTCCCTCCCTCCTCCTCTTCCTCCTTTATTTCCTTATGTTCTTTCCTTCATTCCTTTCTTTCAAAAGCAGACTTTAACTTAAAAATGTAATAGGTCAAACCCATTTCAACAACGTTTTCTTTCCTTGTTCATCCCAATATTTATTCATAATTGTTATATGTATGAAAAACATTAAAAAAATAGATAACTTTAATTGATGCTGCTGCCCCCCATTGCACTTTCATCTTTTATAATTACACTTTGTAAAATATTTCCTTGATTTTCCTTACTATCATCCCTCACTTGATTAGCTCTGCGGGTTTGATTTCCTTTTCTTTTCACTTTATAAAACTAAAGGCCAGTCTCACCAATAGCTTACTAATTATTAAACCTATTAATGATTTCCTCAAAGCATTCTTTCCTTGGTGTTCTGCTTTCCCTTCCTGCTGTGATAATCACCACTACTGTTTTGTTTTGTTTTGTTGTCTCTAATTGTTTAGAACTTCTTCAGAATGTCTTCTTTCTCCCCTTTTCAGTTCTTGGATTTGAATGAACCCTTCTTACTTGGAACTTTAAGAAATTTTTCTTAACTCTTCTGCTTCAACTCTTGATCACCTTGAGAGCAGAATTCCTAAATTTGTTTGAGTCTTAAATCTGGTTCTAATTGTCAATTTTGAGCTACTTCCATGGATATTCTCATCATCATGGCCAAAAGAAGTTGTTTAAATATAACTAACTTTGTACTGTCGGTGAGAAATTAATTCCTATAATCTTTGCCTTGGTCCTTTCATAACTTCTTCAATTTATTAGTGACATTTCTTTATTTTTCTCTTGCCACCAGCATGGATTGGGCTCATGCTATGTCTAGCTACTACTCTGGCTCCTAACTGGTTGCCGCCTTTTCTCTCACCTGTCTCCAGTCCATTCTTTAAGACCACTACACAATTGGTGATGCAGTAACACTGGTTTTGTTTACTTTCCTCCCCTTTTCAAATAATGTAACTTTGGATACTTTGGTCTATTTAAAATATTCTCAAGACTATTTGGTTTTTGAAAATTGCATGCTAAACTTTTTTGATGCTTCTTGACAGTGCTCACACTGTCCTTTGCCCTGTCTCATTCTTATCTTTACATTTGCATCTCAAAACACACCTCTTTTCTGTGAAGCGTTCGGTTTTCTCAATCCAGTCTCTCCTTGGAACTTGTCAATGTAGTTCTCAAGAGTTATAGATGCAACCTATAGAATATTATTATATTTCTATATACTGTATAGTATATATGCTGTATACTTTTATTCAGGAAAATTACTTTGATTTTTTTTGAGAGTTGAGGAGACAGTATATAAAGTGAGGGAAATTAACCTTTAATATGTTAATGAGCCCTTACTCCTAACAAGATGAATAAAGAATTTTAAAAATGCCATGTAAAGAGAAGATGTGTAGACCTTCTTCATAGCAAATACCCCAACCTTCTCAGTGAGCATTCTAAAGCTCTTGAACATCTGTGTGATTAATGTGAGAAAAGTCAGTGTCTTTAGAAAAGGTGTTAAGAGTATCCAGTGCCATACTCTGCTGCCAGGAGCTGGACACACACTCACACAGTGCCTCTCTCTCAGTCTCTCATGCATACACACTGAAGCACACAAAATTTTGAAGCACAAAATTTAAAATTTGTGTCTCAGTGTCTACCATTGAAATTGCTGCAGAAATACTGACATTGATTCATTGGAACTGACAGCCTTATTTTATTATTCCCAAATTATATTCACTTTGAGAACGACTTATCCGTGAAGGTTGTTGCTGTGATCTCCTTCCTCTTGTAGCTTCTCTGTTTGGTTAGTGTAACCTAGAGATACTGAGGGGCAGGAGGGAGGACATTTGAAACAGGTGAAAAAATAGGTTAAAACCTCAGTTTTATTGTATTCACAACGTTTACAATGTTCTAAAACTTATTTTAAAAATTGAATAGCATCGAGAGAAAATAATCTGTAATGGTGTTATGTTAATTTGTGCTTTGAATATCAGAGGAGTTTTAATTATCTTTCCACAGTCTATATTCAAGAGCTCACCACTTATGGGCTGCTTTCTCTTTGGCCTGCCACTGGGTGTCATCAGTATCATGTGCTATGGGATCTACACAGCTGATACCGATGGAGGTTACATAGAAGAACGATACGAAATATCTAAAAGTGAAATTGAAAGTCAAGAACCCATGGAAGAAAGCAAGGAACAACTGGAGCCAAGCAGTGCAGAATCTCTAGTGCCTGCGGTGCAAGAACCCAAAGATGTACTAGAAAAGAAGAAAGATTGAGCTTCTCGTAGCAAAAAATATTTGATAGGATTTCAAACTATTAAAGAGTCTATTTATTGAATTTAGACATTTAATCACGATCTTCACAGAAGAGAACATGTTACTTGTATTTTGCTAATATCAACTGCATGGATGAAAGTATTCCTCTCTTAATTGGGGGAGTGGGGGTCTTCTGGAACAGAGAAATGAAATGCTTGTCTAAACCAAGCAAAGACAAAGTTTACCCTTATAGATGTTGTAACAATCAGTTATATTTGCATGTTTCTCTCTGAATATTCTGTGACAGTTAAGATTCTTGGACAAGATATTTTCATTGGTCAGTCAGGTAGAAAATACGTTGGATACAGAAAAATATACCTCCACCTCCTACCATCCCATTCCCTCAAATATTTTGGATAAAATTTGTATGGACAATATTAAGTCTTTAAAATTTAGGCACTTTAAGAAGAACTAAGAATTTTTTCCACAGAGAAAATTAAGATTATGAGGTTAAAAATAATTTGGTTTTATATAGCATAGTAATTTTATTTTATTGGTTGTTATTTGTAAAGGAGAGAAAATGTTACTTTTTAACTAATAGCCAGTTGCATTATTGTACAGTTTCCATATGGCCCTGTGTGGTGGGAAAACAGTTATATTTGATCTTTGCAATGTTAACAGGATTGACTTGGAGCTATGGTTTCAAGCCATGCCCTTAGACGCTCTTAACAAGTGTGTCAGCCATTACATCGCTCCTACCCAGCCTTAGCCACAACTGTTTAGTTTAGTTTAGCTTTTCCCCCCTATTTTATCTATTTCCTTGGAAAAAAAATTTCCCCTGTTTTTTTAAAAGTAATATCTAGCACAGTCTATGTTAACTGATAGTCGTGTGTGTGTGTGTGTGTGTGTGTAATTTATTGACAGCCTGTTATGTAACATTATGGGTATATTTGTGTTCCTACTAAATAATAAATATCATAATCAGATTGTTAAACAACAAAAGTCATGCCGAGTGAGAAAAGAGATCTGCCTGTTATCGTCTCCATTTTTCAGTCTGTCAACCTCTTTCAGCCGTTGACCTCTCATCTTTTGTCCATATTAAGATAAGGTAGGAATTCTATCCTAATGCAGATTGGTATTTAAGTGTTTGGCGTGCTTATTGTAGATACAAGTTTGGTTATTTTTGAGGCTTTCATTTTGGCTAAATTTAAAATTGTATTAATATTATTTGGGTGGTTACTAATTGAATAATTGAGTTATTCAATATAAAGGAGTTAATTAAACATCTAAAGTTATTTACACACTTTAAAAATAGTTGTTGGGGCTTTGGTCCCAAAGGGCAGCTCTTGGTTATTTCTTAAACCATGCTGATTATAACTGAACTGAAACTCCTATATCTTAAACCAAGGAATTAGTAGTAATCGTTTTATTGTATCCATGTGCTCTTATTTTTAATACTTAACATTAAATACTCATTCTCGATGTTTGTCATCACGTTACTACATTTTTAAAAAATGAAACATGCAGTCATAGAGAATTTCAGGAAATACAGGAGTGAAGTATTTTTCAGTGAAAACCAGCAATATGTCCTGTAAATTTAGCAAGTGGATTCTTGTCCAAAGTGTCATTACACTTTGAGGAGTTATTTTGGAAGATGATTTTTAATGTTCCCAATGGTCATGCTTTTGTATAGCAGTAATAATGAGCTTAGATAACTATGGGTACTTCATTTGAGAGTCAAGTCTAGCAAGGAAGTGAAAGCTCAGATAAGTGACATGGGGAAATTGTTACAGAAAATATTACTGATTTTTTCTTTTATGTTTATTACTTAGATGTTAGTCATCTGTATATTTTTGGTTTTGGAATGAATTAGTCAAGCATTTCTAAATAAAAGCCCTCAATAGAAAGAAAGAAAAAAAGAAGCCCAATATGTACAAATAAAACCAGTGATCTTCCTTTGCATTTTGAAATTTTCTGTTATAAATTAATGTTTTAGTTCTCAATTATCTTTTTCATAACTCTGCTGTTGCCCCAAAATGTATTCTGTTTGTGCTTTCAAAGTGTGTTCATTTGGGGAAACTAAATGGATGTGTCGGTTGTAAGTGCTAAATTTCATTTCTTCACTTTTGTATTAAAGTTTAGTCTTTACTTTGGGATATTTTTATTCGCATTGTCAGGTTGCTCACAAAACAAATTTTAAGTTTTTGTTTACTAATACGATTTTCCCTTCAATATAATAGCAGAGCTACGAAGCTCTTTTCATTTTAGGAAAAAATACTTCAAAATAAAGACAACTCTTAGTATTTGAATCTAGTTGAACTTAGATATCTTATTTTAGTGATGAATATTATTGAGTACATATGTGTAGTGGAGAATATCTTTCAGGAAGTTGGAGTTTTGCCTTCTCCTGCAGTTGCAGTAAAGTTCAATTTTTTAAATCTAAAATTAAAAACTATAGATGTTTCTCTTGCTGGACCTGGTACTCGACAATCTTCAAAAATATTTCAACCTATTTCAAAGAGAAATTGCATGTTTTTATAAAGTACCCTATGCTCGCCATCATAGCTTCCATTCTTTTTTGCTCATTTCATTGTGTATCAATATTTCCCTAGCTAATATTATCTGAAATTTGCTCCAGGAATATTAGCCTTGAATTTTTTTTTTTTCTTCTCCACACACAATGCTTCCTGGTATCTGATCTAGAGATAATATTAAGATGCCAAATGTCAAGGCTGAAGGAAGGGCAGGTGTCTTAGATCTGTATTAGTAGTTAAAGCCAGTATAACTGTATTGCTTTAGATTAGTGAATTTTGTTTTGGTAATGTTGTATCTTGTATTTTGTTTTGAGGAGCTTTTTAGGTTTGGGTTTTGCAAACAGTAATTTAGATATTTTTATCATTGCTTCATATGATGTGGAGGAAGTACTGGGAAAAACCACTCAGCCATTCTTATTATGCACAAATTGTTTAAATAGTGTGAAATGTTAGTATTAATTAATTTGTGGGTTAGGTTTGCCATTTTATTTTTATATATATATGTTTTTTCTGAATGTGTCTTGAGTCCAAGAGGGGGCAAAAATAATTTTCTACTTTGGACTAATCAATAAAGGTTTTGAAAGTCTGTATTACTAACCTGTTGAATTTATGATATCCTCTGGCCTTATGGCACCAATTGTAAACCTTTGTTTTTCTAAAATAAATTAATTGAAAATGTACAATCTTTTGTTATTTTTACTATTTATCTTTTTGCTGTTCGCAAAATGAATATAGTTATCTGTGCAAGCAGAGAGGGCAGCTAAGCTGATCTTCCACATGTGTTTTTTCCTTTCATTAAAATTGTAAATTATTCATAATTATAGAAATAGAATTTTAGAGCTTAAACTTATTTTAGAGATGAGATTCTTAATGTAATTCCTTTATATTATAGTGATAATCCTAAAATTCATAGGTTTGGTATATTTTGTATTTGCTCTATCATGTAAAACCTGATAATTTGTAAATACTAATTTTTTCAAAAGGGCATCTTTTACTATCCTTTTACAGAATGTAAAATTAGAAGAATTGGGTTTGAGTCCTTGATCAGCTGCTAAATTGTGATCTTAGATACATCACAATTTTGGCAACTCACTTTCATTGTCAGTAAAATGGGAGTCCACAGCTTTAGGATTTTTGTGTTTTGTTTCGTTTTTTAGCATCAGGTGGGGAAAGATGAAGAAACAGCTTTCTACAAATTTTAATTTTTAGATTTCTTTTTCAGATTTTAATCCACGGGCAGGTCCTTTGATGTGAATTACTCTCTGGCACAGGAATAATAGCCAAAAAATGGCCCCCCACAAATTGTAAGCTTGCGCAGACTAGTGGTGAGCATGGGCTTTCTCTGATAAGGGAGACAAAGCGTATTCAGCTGTTGATGAATTCTGTGGGAGGATGACAGACTCCTGTCTCTTGAGAAGCTAAATAGCATTGTGTGTAGAGGCTCCATGTCACAAATCCTGGACTCAAATTCTTGCTCCATCACTTACCTCTGTAAAGTTGGTAAGGCACGTAACCTCCCTGCTCCTGGGCTGCCTTGTCTAATTTGGGCATGACTGCACCTGTCTCATAGGATTGTGAGGGTTAAGTGAGTTATGCATGAGGTATATTTAGAAAAGTAGCACATAATGAGAACTCATATATTAACTGTAATGTTATTTATCAATTTAGTGTATTTCTCTTCTCACTTCATGTAGAATTTACATCATCATTGTATACCACAAAGAAAGGTCAAGTTGTTAAGAATAAAATCATAATGTATTTAAATATTAATGGATATTGAGTATTCATGGAAAAATTATTTGACTTTCCTGCATGGCTTCAGACTATAGTCAAAAACCCTCAACATTTCTTTAAGCCAGTCTCCTTGATACTGAAATGATGTTTTAAACAGCTAGTGAAGAAAAGTCAAATTATTTCTCATAATTTATTCATTCAATAAATGTTTTTAACCTTTTCTGTACTCTTGAGAATATGGAGTCAAAGGCAGTGATGGTCTCAGCCCTTCTGGAGTTTTTAGACTATAACTGATAGTTTTTACTTCAAATGCTTGATGGCAAATTTTCCACTTTTCTGTTTGGTTTCCTTTTTCATATGATCTATTCAGCATAAAATGATTGCAAATTATTAGATCGTGGGGATCTTTGGGGCTCAGCAGACAAGAGCGCACGGTGAAACAGCACACAGCGGTCTTCAAGTCTCATACATGAAGGGGTCAGATTTTCTCGGCTGCATGTCCGCCGCTGCGGCAGTACCACAGGTGGAGGTAAGGGGTACATGGAAGGCAGTTCAGGTTAAGGGGATGGTCCACAAAACAATACTCAGAGACCTAACAGGCTGTCCTGGAAGGTAGAGTTCCCACGCTGAAATGTGTGCCAGGCAACCCTATAGTACTGAATTTCCTTCGGAGACCAAGATTCTGTGAGTCCACGAATGTAAGCACTAAAGCAAAGCCACCTTTATGCCCACGTATACCAGCGCCCCTTCTCTTTTCAGAGCAGGGTCCAAAAAGGTTAAGCCCATTTAATAGAGTACATTTTAGTTGTGTAATTGAAAGAGTTCAGTGAAGCTGAAAGAGTAGATTGTAGAAACAGATTACTTCACTTGTTCACACTTTTCACTTGGAATTTTGCATCACTGTCTTCCTAACATGGTCATTTATGGATTTAAGTGAAAATGGTTTTTGCTCCATTAGAATTGTTTAATACAGTTTCTGGATCTGCATGTGAAGCTATTATCCCAAACTATAAAGTCCAGTCACAGATACAGTAAATCAGGGGCTCTTAACAAGGTGTTCATGAGCCTTAACCTAAATTTTAAAAAAAACATTTTTGTGGGCACGTATTGGTGCAGATGTTAGATATTTATTAAATAAAACACAGTACAGTTTGAACTTTGTAAGGGGTCTGTAGTTTCACCTGCCTGGAAAAGGGGTCTATGGAACAAAAAAGGTTAAGAAACCTTGCAGTAAATGGTTAGATTTTAATTACTCAGTAGCATTTAATAGTTCAAATATTGAGGTCGTACAGAAATAGCTTGTATAATAATTTTGTGTTAAACCCCTTTGTTTACTTTTTTTTTCCTTAAATATCTTAAACATAAGCATTCTGAATTGGTGTGATTGAGATTTTAAGATCATATGACTACTTCGAACAATACAATAAATAATTGAGACAGTGTTTTAAAAGAACCTGAAAGTATTTGTAAGGACTTATGTGAAGTGTGACTCCCTTTTTCCAAGGGATAATATTTTTAAGGATTAAAAAAATTGACAAAACTCTTATTTGGACATAGATGAAATCACATTTTTTCATTAAAGACTGACTTAATTCACTAGCTTAGTTTCCAAGATTATCATGTAAACTCTTTGCACTCAGATTATCCATATACTGTTTAATATAAAACTTTAAAAAGATAGAATTACTGTCAACTTAAATATCATTATATGTTTACTTTGCTTTAAAAGAACATTTAACAATTGTATGGAGTTTTGTGACTAGAAATACCTTTTGAATGTCAGTGCTTTGGTGATATAATTACAATAAATCACTTGTTTTACGATAAATTCAGTGCTTTTATGGGAAAATGATATGAATTTCAAGTAGAACTTGAATTCTAGAATATAAAATTACAGTGGCATTTTATTACTTTAAAATCCAGCTCATAAAACATTTTGGATGGACTGCTAACAGTTTGTTGAGTATTTGGTTTATTAAATTTGTATAAAATAGTATCCAAGTGTAATTGACATTGATTATTTATATACAAATGGGTAATACATTTGAAAATATTTTAAATGTTTTCTTTTCTCATTTCTCATGCTTTATTTCCACACAACTTATAATCTATTTTTTACAGTTGTTTTTTTTTAAGATTTATTCATTTCTCTCCCCTTCCCCCCTCCTCGGTTGTCTGTTCTCTATGTATATTTGCTGTGTCTTCTTTGTCCGCGGCATGGGAATCCGTGTTTCTTTTTGTTGCATCATCTTGTTGTGTCACCTCTCCATGTGTGCGGCCCCATTCCTGGGCAGGCTGCACTTTCTTTCCCGCTGGGCGGCTCTCCTTATGGGGCGCACTCCTTGCATGTGGGGCTCCCCTACGTGGGGACACCCCTGCGTGGCAGGGCACTCCTTGTGCGCATCAGCACTGCGCATGGCCAGCTCCACACGGGTCAAGGAGGCCCGGGGTTTAACCACGGACTTCCCATGTGGTAAGTGGACGCCCTAACCACTGCTTCGCATCTTTATAGTTGTTGATAGCATAATCTCAAATTCTGAACTGCTAGCTTTCAAAATAATGAGTTTTTGTCTCAGGTACTTATAAATATACAAAGAGCCATTCAAATATTGATATGTGAAATATAGCAGTAATTTATACAGGGACCAAACAACCTCTAGAAGGCCTATCAGAAAGGTTTTTTTCCCCCCAAATTACCTCAAAATTCTGACATTCCCTCGATCCCCCCTTACCCTGGGCCCAGCATTGGAGAGAACCACAGTACTTTATATTAACTGTAAGGAATTCCTCAGATATGATGCAGAGGAAAAACTGTTGTGGCTTAGCTCTTAAGAGTTATAATATGAAAGTTTTAAAAACCTTTTGGAGATAAACTAAGGTTCAGATCTTAATAGAATCTCTCCATAATTATCTAATTCTGAACACATCATTTAACCTCTCACGCTACCTTGTTTGCAGAGTCAAAATGAGATGTGGGAAGACAGTCCCCCATTCCCTTCGCAGCAGAGAAGTTGAGACTCGTAAACTGTTAAACTGTATGGTGTGCATACCAAGACTGGAGCTTTGTGGGATTTGATAGAAAAAGACAGACAAGACAGAACTTTAATGTGTTGGCTACTCCCTGTGACCTTCAGGGAGGTCCTTACAAGAAAGAAAACGTAAGGAAGCAGGAAGGTGGCACGATTCTGTCTGGAGCCAACAATACAACCTGACTGAGAGGTAACCATTTTTCCTTTTCTTCCTGCAAAAACCAAGTTCTTGGCACAAACTTAATTTAGTTTGAGTTAAGAGGGGAGGAAGTCAACAGAGCATAAGTTTGGTGTCCCATATGGGCTAGAAAACTGATGTTTAACTTGTGTGTTTACTGCTGGCACCCCCTCAGACAGACACTGAGCCTGAGTTCTGAGAGTCAGAAACTTTTTTCAATGCTATAACTCCAATTCCTAAAACAATGTTTATCTTGTAGTACACATTCAATTAATATTTGTAGGGTGAGTGAATGACTGTCTTGTTTTTATGTAGTGATGACCATTAATCACCAGTATGTTAGAACTGAAGGTTTCTGATTTACAGAAACAATATCAAAAGCTAATACTATACATTTTATTTTAACTGAAGATTGAAAATGCACAGTCCAAAAGTATCTAAATGATTACTGATTGAGCAATAAGAAAGAAAAGTAATGTGTCATAGCTTTGAAAATATTTTATGTTTTAATATGAAGACTTTTTATATTATTTATCTTGGGATGTGAAAACTTAAGATTTATGTAATCACTGAAAATAAGAATAGTTTTCTGGTCAAGAACTATGGAAAATATTTGCTTTTAGTTAGCCAAATAATTCTCCATTCTTTAAATACTGTGGAAAATAAGTAATTAGCTCTTTTGCAAATATCAGTAGTCTAAACTTATTAGCCTTTGTGGTGGTAATTATATTTTAAGTCAGAGATTCTTAACTGGCACTGATTATCAGAATTACATGAGTATCACCTCAAATAATTTATAAAAATACACAGAATGATTCAGTTGAGTATCAACCCTCCTATCAGCTTAAACCCTAAACGTTTGCATGAAGGAAAACACCTCTTGTTAAACCAGAAATCAAGATTCTAAAGTGCTCTGCAAATAGCCACAGAAGCATCACCCCAAAATGAAGTTTCAGGCAAAACAAACAACACAGAAGCCCTAGGAACCTATTTAGTTGGTGGTGGATGAACTTCTGTTTGAAACCAGAACAAAGAAAAGAAGGGCTCTTGCAGCTGATTTTGATGTGCCCTCCAAGTTGTGAACCAGTGATTTAAATGATGATTAGGAAGGGTAACAGTGCCAGTGCCACTGAGAGGAGCAGTTTTCTGTTACTCTGAGCATTCAGAGGTCAGATACAGCCCAAGAGCACGGCACGCTTCAGTAGCCCTGTCCTGACAACACAACTCAGCCACTGGTGAGTAAACCTGCTCGCACACCAGTAGCAGCTTCAGTAAAGTGATTTTTTTCCTCTTGTAAACAAGAAAGTAGGTTATGTCCAGCTGGGATTATTTACGTTTCATTTCTTTCTACCACCCTTCCTCCAGAGATGGGTGACAGCTCAGCTGACTTAGACCAGCCGCTGGTGTGGAGTGCCTGCATATCTCATTCTACACCTTCTGGTGGCATCCTCTAGTGTTGTTTGTATAGAAAATGATGTTTAAATTACAAAAAAATTATTCACGGTCTTGCTTCTTTCCTTGACACTAATTTAGAACAAGTTTGTGTATGACCAATAACTGGTCCCCAGTGTAAAATATGTACCAAGATGTCCATTTAATGATGTAAAGCAAAAAGCCCAGAAACCTCCAAAGCACATCTCTGTAGGAGGGCAATTCTGCTCAATCACCTTTTAGTAACCAGGTGCAGTTCATTTCTAGATTATTGGACTTTTGTGATCAAAAGCAGTTTCTTTCCTAGAGAACTGGATTGGATAACTTCAGCTTGCAGAAATGAAAACACAAGAGGAGCTAAAATCTCATTCCAGGTGGGAGGATGACTGTCTTTTGGAAAGCATAGAAGAAAGCACAACAGCTTTGACCCTGGTGGTCCTGCTCTTTGTTTTATAAATTCTAACTTAGTGAATATTTGAAGGCTTTTTGTTGAGTATACCTTAGAGTATCAAATAAAGCAAATGTGGCTGTCTACACTCAGCAGTTCTAAGTAAAGAGTATTAGGGCATCTCTCCTTCATTTGGAATTATCATTTGTCCTTTTCTTGCAACTTTTCTCTAAGTTTGAGAAGTTTCAAAATAAATGTTGAGAAAAAATTTAGTAGGGCATCTAGAAATTCTAGTTTTGAATATACACCCAGAGATAACTTTTTAAATATCAAATGTGATGGAAATAGACATTAGCACTTAAAATGTACTGTGGCAGCTCTATACATGCTGTATCTCATATACCTTAGAGGCAAAATGGCTTTATGATTCACTAAGGAGCTTTAAGGAGATTAAAACTTTGATGTCAGAGAGGTTCATGAAAGGTTTTGACAAAATTGCTCCATGGAAACTTAAAAAAGTCTTCTGTTATGAATAATAAATGAATAAATGATCAAAAGCCTTGAGCATAGAATGAAAGGTCCATTCTTTTCGTTCAACTTGGAAAGTAATAAATATATGAGCAGGCACTGGATTATAATTCTTTTCAGGAAATCATTTACATGTATGATTACTGTAGTTTAGGATGTATTAGAGTATCACTAATCTTAAAAACTAAGCCACGTTTATTCAATAAGTCATCACGTTTTTGATGCTTATGCTGACTCTTTTAGAGAGATGATCTCTCTTTCCATCTTGGTTACCAGTACATTGTATAAACTGGTTTGGTGCTCATGATAGAGTATTGCACTGTTTATTAAATTGTTCATTTATTGCGAAACTAATGATATTTTTGAGTTAAAATTGTGTTGCTTAGGTGCAATGCTCACATAAGAGTGTGACTGAAAGAATGATTAATTAATGGCAGATCAGGTAGAATTTTTAAAAACCACAACTGAACAGTTGTAGCACCCATTTCTCCAAAACAAAAACAAAACAAAAAAGTTCAAATGGAGGCTACTCTTCTCATTGGCAGTAGTTTGGGAATCACTGCCTGTATCTACACACAAAGTTTAAAAATCACTGCTTATATCTACACACAAATTTACAAAATCATATTATGACAAAATTACTACAAGAACACATTTCTACCATGTTTTCATGAAAATAGAAAACATGAATATGTGCAGAAATAGCTAAATAAAAGTGTACAGTGTGTCTTTGAAGTCCATCCACTAGGAGATACATAACACACACAAACACAAAGAGATTTACTACAGGAATCTGAATTATACAACTGGGGGAGTAGGGTAAATGTGTTCTGTAAAGTCGGTATCTTTGTGTCTGATACAGGGTAGGTGGTTAGGAAAGGAAGGGGAGAAAATAAGAAACCGGAGCCCACAAGGACAGACAGAATCCCAGGTCAGTTCTTGCTTCCTTGCACCTTGGTGGTATGAGGAGCCCTCCAAAGTCTCCATAATGGACCTCAGGGTCAGAAAAGCTGAAGGAGGACCCAGCAGAAGGTGAAGGCTTTGCAGGCGCAGCCATGGCCACACACCAGGGAGGTGAGTCAGCAGATCAGCAATGTGAATAAGCAGAGATCACATTGTAGATCCAAACTCATTGAGGCAAAGTGAACAAGCAGTTGCCCTGCTCCATGTTCACCCAGCACTGCCCTGGAACATCCTGGAGTGGGGCTGTAGTGCTGCAACTGTCCACTTGGGGCAGAATCATCTCTAAACCACACCTAAGTTTTTTCTTTCAAAGTCCTCTTATCATAAAGACCTCGTGGGGGAGCAGATGTGGCTCAGTTGGTTGAGGCTTCCCACACATGAGGGTTCAATCCTCCACCTCCAGTACCTAAACAAAAATAACCTCTTGGGAGCCTGCAGGTGCGGGTGTAGAGAGAGAAGGTAACGCAGCAGGAATCGGGGCTGGGGTATCCAGGGTACCTCCTTATGAGGCTTCCTTGTGCCTTCAAGGCCTTCCCCAGCCCAATCCCATACAGACCACACCATGTGATGATGGAGGGTTACTGTGCAATTCACATTTGTGGCTTACTGGATAGATAACATTAGTTCATAATGAGAAGCTCGGCTTGCCTGAAAACTTGGTGACCCAAGGTCAAACATTCATCTACTCAGGCCTGGTAGCAAACCAAGGCTGTTTCTCAAAAGGTGACTAGATATCTACAGAGTATGGCAGGGCTTTGCGCCAAATTCTAAGGGTCTGTGCTGTGATTCACCAATCAGGCCTGCCAAAGGCTCCAAACAGCACCTCCATCAGCCACTTCGAGCACCATCATATTTGGTTCTTATGACCCAAGTGGCAGAGTGGCAGCCTGGAACCATTCAGAGCCTTCTATTCCGGGCCCACTTAAAACTGGCCTGTTTGGGGTTTCTTGATAAATGGGTTGAAGTAGTTTGCCTAAATGAGGTATATGATGCCTCCAGCATCCAAAGAGATTCATAGACATTTTGCAACTTTAATGACCTTCACCTTAGAAAGGAATATCTCAAAATGCCCCAAACCATTTTAAGCAAGTATTTTCTGATGGTCTTTATGAACAAGTATAAAGCAGTGATGTTAACTTTTTAATATCCATATTAAATTGATCCCGAATGCCTACACAAGGTTTCTGGAGCCGCATACATTAATTATCATTTACTTTACAGCAAACAGCAAGTGCTGGATTTCCCTGGGCCCCAAAACTTACCCCTGGGCCAATGTGATGAAAGCTTGGTGTCACCCTACATGTACAGAGTTTGTACTGTAGGCCAGGAATTATGGAAAAGTGAATCTGAGTGCTTAGCTATCTGCTCTTCACCTCTTGAAAGGAGGGAGAAAAACTTTATTCCTTCAGGAGGGTCCCAACTTCTTACTCTAACCTTTGGAATGTAAGTAAATCTCTCTGGGGGAAAGATAAGACCATTGTCCAAACAGAGGGAAGGTCTCCCAGGCCCCAGGTCTCAGTCCCCCTTGAACTGAAAGCAGATACCTCCAGAAGGTAAATCTCTTTAAAGCTCTCCCTAAGCAGTCATAAATTATCTTCCACGACTTTCTTTTAGCCCATATCCCAAGTTTTCAGCAAAATTTGCTCAAAAAGTCACAGTGAAACATATTCTCCAAAGCCCCACAAGGGGTCAGCAAACATTTTCTGTAAAGGATCATATAATAAATATTTTTAGGTTTTAAGAACCACATGTAGACTCTATCACATAACCTCCATTGTTTTGTTTCATTTTAAGCAACTCTTAAAAAATGTAAAACTCTTCCATATAAGACCCATTTAAAGATATGTCACATACTGGAGTTGGCCTGTAAGCCACAATCCGCCTGGTATAGATATAAATAGTACCCACCAGATCAACAGATAGAGACACACTAGATACGAGGGTATGTGTTGATTTGCTCCAGCAAGTAAACCACATCTAAAATAGCAGCTGCCATTGGAGTCACCCTGATTAAGTTTTCAGTAATCTACTCTCATTCTGCAATATCCCAGTATCCATCCATTTTCTTTACAGGCAAAAATAGGCTAGTGGAATAGAATCACTACCCCTGCATCTCTCAGTTCCTTGATGGTATCAAGGAATGTGGTATTGCTTTTGATTTACTATTTTCAAAGGTAAAGACAGTTCTGGAGTCCTCCGTTTTGCTCTTCCTGCAATAAAGCCCTCATTCCATGGTAAGGTAACATAGGAATTATACCAGTTGGTGTGTGTGTGTATATCTATCTATCTTCTATCTATCTATTTATCTGTCTATCTATCTATCTATCTATCTATCTATCTATCTATCTATCTATCTATCTATCTATCTATTTGTGGGTCAGTGTGTGTGTATATGTGACTGCTTCACAATGTGGCTGGATCATTTTGCCTTCACCCCTGGAATGTAGGAGCATATGAATTTCTCCAAATCCTTTTCAACACTTCTTATTTTTTGTCCTTTTATTTTGATTATTTTAGAGGGTGTGAATTGGTATCCCACTGTGATTCTTCTACATATTTCCTTAACGACTAATGATGTTGAACATCTTTCCATGTGGTCCTTGGCCACAAATATATCTATTTTGGATAAATTTATATTCATACCCTTTACCCATTTTTAAAAATTGGGTCATCTGTTTTTTCCCTTAATGAGTTGTATATATTTTTATATATTCTGATACAAATCTCTTAGCAGATATATGATTTGCAAATATTTTCCTCCATTCTATAGGCTGTCTTTTTACTCCCTTGATGGTATCATTTGTAGCAGAAAACTTCTTAATTTTTATATAGTTCTTTTTTATTCTTTTTTTAAAAAAATAAATAGATCACATAAATCGTTATATTAAAAAACATAAGAGGGTCCCATATACCCCACTTCCCACCCCACCCCCGCTCCTCCCACATCAACATCCCCTTTCATCAGTGAGGCACATTCATTTCATTTGGGGAATACACCCTGGAGCACTGCCACACCACATGGACCATAGTTTACATTGTAGTTCACACTCTCCCCCAGTCCATCCAGTGGGTTATGGCAGGATATACAATGTCCTGCATCTGTCCCTGCAGTGTAATTCCAGACAACTCCAAGTCCCAAAAATGCCCCATATCACACCTCTTCCTCTCTCTGCCCTCAGTAACTCCCAAGGCCACCATCTCTATATCAATGATAGAATTTCTTCCATTGCTAGAGTCACAACAGTTCTGTAGTAGAACTCCAATCCATATTATATTCCTCCATTCTTTGGACCCTGGGATGACTCCAGATGGCTGATGGATGCAATTCTCCTGCTTGCAGTTGTAGACACTTTCGGTTCCCTGGTGTGGTGATTGACCATTCTGAACTACTGGTCAACTGACTTGGTAAGTCCAACAAACCGGACAGTAGGTGTTGTAACTCTGCTGAGGCTCAGAGCCCAGCTGGCACATGGACAGTCCAGAGATTCAGTTCTCCTGAGCATATAAAAACCCCAGCACCAACCACAGGTTCAGTAAAAGTGACACAAGAGGCATGTATAGAGAGGTCATATCTAAGTCCATCTCCATCACAGTCAGGAGCACAAATTCCAAAGCAGGGCCTACTGGCAAGGCAATGAACTCCAGAGCCATCTGTCATGACTGTAGGACCTGTGTGTCTCCATAGCCCTCAGGAGCAACAATACTTGGGGTTGTATCTACTTTGGCTGTCTCTAGGATCCTGCTGAGGTGTGCGTGTGACCCCTCTGATGACCTCCCAACTCATTTTGAAGTCTCTTAGCCATATAAACTCATTTGTCTTTATCATTTCCCCCTTTTATTCAAGGTCCTTTTCTAGTTGCATCACCAGCTGGTGATGGTAGTAATCCCTCAGTACTAGGGAGGCTCATCCCCAGGAGTCATGTCCCACGCTTAGGGGAAGGTAATGCATTTATATGCTGAGTTTGGCGTAGAGAGTGGCCACATTTAAATAACATGGAGGCTCTTTGGAGGTAACTGTTAGGAACCCTGCAGCTCTAGGCCAAGTTGAAATTTCAAGCACACAAGTACATCAGCATAGTTGTCAGTATCAGGGGCCCATAAATGGACCATCCTTCTTCACTGGTCTTTGCCCTTGCACTTGGGGCATTGTTGCTGTTCCATTGTAGAATGCAACAGAGCTCCCCCAGATGGGAACTCAGCACTCCCTCAGTTGTTTTGTAACTCTATCTACTTTGACAATACCCAACGAACATCCGAACATGTCTGTATACCCTATATGCATGCCCTGGAGAACTCCCTCCCACCCATGCATCCCCAGTCAATGACACCCCACACCAGTGCTCCTCCCCTGCCATAGTTGAACCCCTCTGTGATCCAAAACTTCTTAAAAAATGAAGCCTAATATGTTGCCAAATTCAATTAGTGGGAAAATGAAATAGTATTGACAGGGTTAAAAATTAGAAATAGAATACATAATAATTCAGAAAAACTAAAATAAAGTAAAAAAATAGATTGGGGTAAATGAAAAATATCATAAAACTTTGTTTTGGATGTTTTGCCATTCATCACAGTATAGGTGTTGCCCTGCATGAACAATGGCAAGGCAGTCTTTTCCATTCCTTCCTCAGTGTCTACATGGCCACCCTCTGTTTTTTTAATTTTTAATTTTGTCTTCTAAAAAGTTTTAGATTACAATAAAGTCACATGTATAGTATAGGGGACTCCCATATACACAACATCAAACCCTTTTCCCCCTTCCCTAGCAATGATCTTTTTACATGTGGATATTATATTTGCTACACCTGATGTACAGATGTTGAAACATAACTACTAGCCATGATTCCATTTTGGCTTACTTTATGGTTTATATTTTAGACTGTACACTTTCTAAGTTTTTGGTTACGTTATGGTTTATGTTATGGTTTACTTTTTAGACTATACATTTTTTATATTTTTCTTTTGTTATCATATCTAAGAAACTATGACTTAATCCAAAACCAGAAACATTTATTCCTGCTATGCTCTATGAGTATAGTTTTAGTTCTTTCATTTATTTCTTTGATCCATTTTGAGTTAATTTTTGTGTTTGGTGGGAGGTAGGGGTACAAATTCATTCTTTCGCATGGATATCCAGTTATACCAGCACCATTTGTGGAAAATGTTATTGTTTATTGATTTGTCTTGGAACCCATGTCAAAAAGCAATTGACTCAATGTAAAGATTTATTTTTGGACTCTCAGTTCCATTCCATTGATTTTTATGTATGTTCTTATACCATCTTATAGATCTGAATTATAGATATTCTCTAAGTTTTGAAATCAGGAAGTGTGAGTCTTCCAGTGTCATTCTTCCTTTTCAAGATTGTTTTGGCTATTCATTTGCATGTGCATTGTTGGATCATCATGTAAATTTCTGCAAAGAAGGCAGCTGATATTTTGATAGGGATTGCATTGAGTCTATAGATCAAATTGGGAAGTATGACAGATTGAATCATGTACCCCAGGAAAAAATAAACATTTTCTTAATCTTAATCCAACCCCGCCATGGGTCTGAACCCATTGTAAATAGGAAAAAAAAAAATTTGTAAATCAGTTTTATTGAAACATATTCATAAACCATACAATTCATAAAAATGCACAATCAATGGCATTTGTTGAAATCAGAGTTGTGCATTCATCACTTCAAACAATATTAGAGCATTTTCATTATTAAAAAAAAAAGATAAAAACAAAAACACCAAAAATTCTACCCCTTAGTAGTCACCTCTCAATCTCCCTATCCTTCCCCTGCCATACCTAATGGCTAATCTATTTCCATCTCTGTAATTTATTTGTATTTACATTTTGCATAGATAGAATCAAACAATATGTGGTACTTTTTGTCTAGTTTCTTTCACTTAGCATGCTTATTTTTTTATTTTTATTTTTTTACCATTGATGGAAACTACTATCCATAGTTGTTTTGGTTGTATTTTTGCCCAAATATCACCCCAATATTAAAGTCTTGTAACATTAATGTACATTTGTTCTGTTTCAGAGAAAAACATCCTTATATATGCACTATTAACCTTATTCACTTTTCATAAGAAGGTTCACTATGCTATATAGTCCCTGTTTCATTTTTTAGCTTTCCTTCCATTGATAAACATGTCCTTACAGTTTCCCTTTCAACCAGTATCCTACCCTATATATCATGTTATCAAACTTGATATCATGTATTAAACATAATCATATCATGTTAGCACTACTAATTATGCAGCCAATGATGTGCTTTCATGATTTCTATTCATTTTCAAACATTTAAAGCCTTTTTAACAAATTCTACACAGATTAAACCTCAGCTTCCCATTCTTAAACCACATTTTCTTCTCTGGTGACTAATAATCTAGCTATTAACTCCTTGAGTTAGTTAATTATATTTAGTTCATAATAGCAAAATCATACAATATTTTTCCTTCTGTGTCTGGCTTGCTTCACTCAACATAATGTCTTCCAGATTCATCTGTGTTGTCATATGTTTCATGACTTCATTTCTTCTGACAGCTGAACAATATTCCATTGTGTGTATACATTATAGTGCATTTATCTATTCATCAGTGATGAGATGATGGATAACTGGGTTGTTTCCATCTTTTGGCAATTGTGAATAATGCTACAATCATCAGTGTGAAGATGTCTGTTCATGTCACTGCTCTCAGTATTCTGGGTATATATAGCTAGTAGTGGTATTGCCAGGTCACATGGCAGATCTATATCTAACTTTCTTAGGAACTGCCAAACAGACATCCACGCTGGCTGTATCTTTCTACATTCCTATCTCTCCACATCCTCTCCAATACTTCTGTTGTTTGTTTGTTTTTAAAATAGTGGCCATTCTAGTAGGTGTGAAATGATATCTTATTTTAGCTTTGGTTTGCATTTTCTTAATAGTGATGTTGAACATTTTTTTTCATGTTTTTTTTTTTTGTTTTTTTTTTTACCATTTGTATTTCTTCTTTGGACAAATATCAGGTCTTTTGCCACTTTTAAATCAGGTCATTTGTCTTTCTATTGTTGAGTTGTAGGATCTCCATATATAGTCATAGATATTAGATCCTTGTCAGATGCACAATTTTCAAATATTTTCTACCATTGAGTATGCTGCCTTTTTACCCTTTTTTCAAAGTTCCATGAGGTGCAGACAAAAGTGATTCATTTTGAGGAGGTCCCATTTGTCTACTTTTTCTTTTGTTGCTAGTGCTCTGAGTGTAAGGTTTAACAAACTCCTACCTACTACAAGATCTTGAAGATGTTTTCCCACATTATCTTCTAGAAGGCTTATGGTCCTGGCTTTTACGTTAATGTCTCGAATCTATTTTGAGTTGATTCTTGTATAGGGAGTGAGATAGGGGTACTCTTTCATTCTTTTGGTTATGTATATCCAATTCTCCAGCACCATTTGTTCGTGAGACTTTTCTGTCCCAGAAAAGTAGACTTGGAAGCTTTATCAAAAACCAGTTGACTGTAGAGTAATGGGTCTATTTCTGAATTCTCATATCAATTCCATTGATCACTGTGTCTATCTTTATGCCACTACCAGGTTGTTTTTATCACTGTAGCTTTAATACACGTCAAGATCATGAAGCCTGAGTCTTCCAACTTTGCTATTCTTTTTTAGGTTGTTTTTTGCTATTCAGGACCCTCTTCCTGCCAGGACTCAAAGCATGTCTTTCATATTCTTTGTTCATTGCACCTTCCCAAAGGAATCTGTGGAATTCCAATAGTGGAGCAAATTCATGAAGCAGGTGGTTCTTATATTGATCTTGAATGATTGTTGGAATGTAAGTGAGCATTGGAAATAGGGGAAGAAGTCCAAGTGGGTAGAAGAGAAGTAAGGCTGGTGATGGAGCGACATGTTTTTCGTAAGTGAGTTGATATACATGGTCTGAAGATGTTCTGAGCAAGAGTAATGGTGAACTGTATTGTACAAACAGCAGTACTGGGGTTGAGTTTCATTTTCAGTTTCAGCTTCTGAATGTCTGAGATATATTGATATGTAATCTGGGTGTATATAAGCTAATAATGCTGAAAAATGCTAAAGGTTTCATGGTCCTTTTCTAAGCAGTGTATTTATACATAATTGAGCCACCGGTCACTAGAAATCCCCACCAAATCTAAATGTACTCTTCATATAATCCAAATTTTTATTCTTCCTCTAGTTGAAGATAAAATACAATTTTCTCAAGAGACTCAGAGCCCATGATGTGATATAAAAGAAGAAGAAAAATAATGGCATAGGACTTGCAAAATCATCAGTGAGTCAGTGATTTACTGACAAGTCTGATCAGCAGAAAGTTGGCTGTAGAGATTTGAGTTCCCTGGAGAAGGCTCACCAGTTTCACATGAGTAATAATAAGCCTAAATTTATAGGAAAGTCATGGTGATTTGATTCACATTATGCTATTTATTTCAAAGTTTTCCCCTTGGTTGAAATATTAAAATGCAGAATAAAACTATCAAACTAATATTATGCGAGGCCATCCCACTAGATATCTTCTTTCTTGTCCTTAGAGATGTATAGAAGCAACTGGGTGGTAATAAAGTACATTTGAAATATGGTTACTCATCAAATGTAAGAGAACCAAGAGAATAAAAATTATTAAAAAGCACTTAGCAAATCCAGAGTGCTACATGATAACCTAAATAATGGGGTCAAGCTTGCCAGTTGGGTGACCTCTAACATTAATCAATTCTTAAGAGAACCAAATGGGTTTTAGTTGTGGAAATCAGAGTTGTGCTGGAGTGACCTCAAGTGTTGATGTGGGGTATGTGTTAGTGATAACTCACAGAAAGGTAATAGAAAAACAATGTCAGTTATTTTATTTGAAATGTTCTCTATCATGTAAGGTGGGAAACTTTCAACTAAATGCAATTCAGCTATACTTTATGTGTTGTATATTAGACACTGTGTGTGGTAATTAGAATGTAAAAAAATATTTAGACATGAGGAGCTTTTCTCAGTCATGAGGGTACATACAAATATATAAATGGGCAAATTATAATAGATTGTAGTTAAGACTGGAAGACAATTCTTCAGACATGGAGTCAGAGAAACCAGGTCCGCTACCCTAAAGTACATCTCTGCTCATCCTCAGAGAGCAAGGAGTGGGGAGAAATAATATCTTTGAGTATATTGTTGATGGCATACTACTTTCATGTCTCTTAAATTCCTAAGTTAACTTTTGTTGAGATTGCTGAAAGTTGACCTTAATGATCAATTGGGAGTAAGAAATCACTTGTCACAAACATTAGAAAAGACTGTGAGAAACTTACAGATAACAAACATGTGCCTGTCACCAAGAAAATTGAAAATTATAAAAAGTTAATATTCTGATTGCTTATCAAAATGAATCCTTTTTAAAAACCCCAGAAAGAATCTACTAGTATGTAGTATCTAAAATATGTAGGTGATAAACTATCTTTTGCAGTATTGTGTAATATTTTTTTTTTCTTGTTCTGCCTTCTGAAGATTGGAACACTGAGAAGTTGCATAGCTTGGTATTATCCTGGCTACTGAAATAGGATAAATAGAATTTTCTTAGCCTTCTGAAGAGGAAAAGAAAATCCTTCAAGGTAGTTTCTGAATATTTAACTAAAAATCTCCTAATAAATGACAAGTACTTTTTTTGAGCTTGCCATATTTTTCTCTCTACATCTAGGAGCCTAGACTTAAAATAGGTAATAATTATTTTATATTCCACCTAATAAATATATAACTTAATTTTAGTGTTTTATAAATAAAATTATCAATATTTGATTATTCTAGCATTGGCCTGAAATTGGAAAGAAATTGATTCTAATACATTTCTTCTCTTACTCTAACCAATTAGTTCAGCCATATCACTTGCCACACATTTTGATCCTACTCATAATTTTAGGATCAATTCCTGGCACCTGATTAATTAGAAATCAGAGATGCAGCTTATGTGACTTTCAAAAAGAAAGGAACTCTCTGGTGTGCTAAATATTTTCTTCAGTTGTTTATACTTATTTTTAAAAATGGAAACCTGGCAGCAAAATAATACCACAATCTGTAAGTAATAACCTGTTGGGATGGCTTAGGGGCAGCAAATTGACGATGATGGGTATAATCAATAGAGTGGGAGTCAGCAGTTCCATGAATTATTTAGCTTTATATTTCTTCCTTAGGAAAAAAATCCAGTGGCTGTGCAAACAAATGTTCTCATTACATCCTGTCACTCATCTCTAACCACACATTATTGGATGGTTATTTAGAGAAAGCTTATATCTGTAGGAACAAACACCGACTCTCACTCTCCACAGCAAAACTTTTAAAGAGCAGGTTTCCAGGGACAAATCAGCCCACATGGCTCCCCAGTGAAGTTTATTTTCCATAAGACACACCAAGAAGCATTTCTAAACTAAAATGGTAGCTCTGCACAGACCTCTTAAAAGAGTAGGCAGAATCAGAGGGATGATATTAAGCCTAAGTGGGCTGACCTGCAGCTGCAGACTCCATTTGAGATTGTGAATTTCTCCAAAAGAAAGCAGGGAAACAAAGAAAGCAGCAAAGGGGAAGGCCATGAAAAGGGAAGGGTGATGGTATCCTCTGGGTTTGAAGGATAAGGATTTTTATATTTTTCTCTGCATTTTTCTAAATGAATCCAAAGAAAAATGGGAGAAGGAGTTGGGAACCTGTACAGCCAGCAGAATTATCTGGATCTAGTCCTGAACTTTATCCAAAGAACCCCACATTAACCACATTCTGAAATAGAAATGTGGGTAGCTAACAGCCTCAGACAGCTTCAAGGCAAAAAAGCAAACAGCACAGGGCACTATAAATTGCAGAAGAAAGGTAGTTTCCTGTCTGGTACTTATTGGTGCCAAAGAAAGGCTGAGAGTATCTTTGCCCCATCAGAATCTCCATTCTTATCCCCAAATCAGAATGTTGGTTTTGCAAACAACCCCAAAAGTCCTTAGATGTCACATCTGCCTGATCCATCCTTTCCAACCAAGTTATGGCCCCTAATCCTCTCCCCCATATAAATTCTGGAGCCACTGCTGCTCCAAAATAGAGACCAAACTCGCAATTTAAACTCATTCTCTATATTGCTGGAGCATAGTACAGCGAATCAAATGCAGCTCACTTTATAATTTCAGAATCAAGCAATCACTAAACTGATTAAATTTGAGGGTGCAGAGGACATGGGGCTATGTCTAGAGGTACAGATTCTGGCACAAATTCCACATTGTTCTCCCTTTCTACTATCGCACATGTTAGCTAAGTGAAATTGGGTAAAATGAACATCAGAGAGGGACAGAAAGGGAAAATATCTTCAGAAAGCAGCCTGGTGGATGAGCCTCTGTTTTGCATGCACGGCCTGTTTTGCGTTGAGGATCGTGGTGGTGTCAGTTGTGTGTAAGGGTGGGGTGGGGGAGAGGAACTGGACTGCTGACACGCTGCAGGTTTTGTAGTCATGGCGGAGTAGCCCAGCTGTCCCTCTTTTCCCAGTTCCCTCATTGGATTGCCACTCAATAACCCACTGGAAGGATCAAGGTCCACTCCCTAGTCCATCCAGTCCCGGCCAGCTCTGCCTGGAGAATTGGAACCATTGATTTAGGTTTAGGGGAAGAAGCTCAGCTTAGGGCAAGGGTTTTTTTCTGCATTTAGATGAGCTCAGCTTTTTGAACAGGAATATTTACAGATTACCATATTTCTGCAGCTGAGATCCAACTAAAACCGTTATTAGGCACTGAAGTTTTCCAACTCACCTCCTGCTGTCATACTTAATTTACAGCATATTTATTCTGTGGCCAAACTAGTAAATAACTCTAAATTTGCAACAACTAAACATCAATCTCTGCTCTTATACATATATTTTATTTAAAAGTATATTTTTATAGAATGATTTTTTTCTGTTGTGTTAGAGTGAACAATTGGAAGAGTGCTATTTTTGAGGATCTTACTGAAGTTCTAAGTAAAAATATTTCCACCAATTTCTGGTAAAAATAGCAAATATCAAAGCTAAAATACAATTGGGAAAATCATTTACATATTTAGAAAATAAACAACAATGGTTTTTAGAGAAACTATTAATTCTAATCTAATTAGCCTGTGTCATGGCATTTCTTACTTTGCATATTGTTGATAAAAAGTGCTGAGTTTTAGTATAATGAGGGGTAGCTGAAAGACATGCCCATTCAGTATTAACAACTATTTATGAGTCTTCATATAAAAATATTATCTCTCTCTTTCAAATGATTTGGTTGTTTTTATTATTACTTGCTTTGAGGTAAGACCCACAGAGCTACATTTCTTATCCAATCCATGTCTAAGGCAGCATGTATATTTTTGCATTTTGCAGAATGTTAACATTGTCCTTGGTCAAACAAGTTTGGGAAAGTAAATATATCACTTTTTTTTTTTAACTACGATTTTCACGAAGACTTTTATATGTTAATGTGAATTATAAGTTCCTAAAATATATATACATATATTTTAGATTTTATTTCATGACGATTTTTTAGATAACTAGTTTCCCACCACTTTCATCAACAACAGATGCTAAAATAAAAAAATAATCCATTAGGAGAAAGTAAATCTCATTGTTTGCTTTTGCAAGTGAAATTAGATGTTACTATTTATGCTTATCAGCTACTTGTATTTATTCTTTAATGAACTGTTCATTTTCCTATTTGTTTTCACTTTTCTGTTTCAATCCCATTATATTCAAACTTACCTACTTCCAATATGATGGATCATTTTAAGCAGAATGCAACTGAAATTTTTAACTCTATTTGAGAGTCAATGTCATTTGTATGATAATTTGACATATTTGTGATTATAGATAACTGGTAATCATCAAAGGTCTTGTTGATCCTTGATATTCTATAGTAATTATACTTTCTTGTTTAATGTTTTTCCTTTCATTTTTTGCGTGTTAAAATTCCCTCTGCTTTTTTTGGTTCCTTTAGTGTTATGGATATTTTCCATCTATTTCCATTATTATATGAGATGGTGTAAAATATTTAAAAATCTGATTTAAACAGACTTATTTATCAAGTCAAGATTGGGATTTTAAACTGTTGACCTTATTTTAAAGAAATACATGATAATTGCATTAAAATTTTCAACTGCAGTTGCTAATTTGATATATTTTTATACTATTTTTTGGATCTCATGCTTTCATCTCTCTTGGTCCTTTCTCATGTAACTAAAGTAGATATTCAAGTTACTGTGTTTTTTAAAGAATGGGTTAATGGATGAAAATAATGCTTAGTCCTTTTATATCTAAAAATGTCTTCATTTTATATCCTCACATTTCAGTGAGAGTTTAAACATAAAATTTTAGATTCAAGCTTATTTTCCTTCAGAACCTTAAAGCTATTGCCTTTTTCCCCCTACAATTCTGTATAAGGGAATTATCATTGTTATGATTCCTAGTAACTTATTTTTAATTGTTTTATTCTTAGATAATTATAGGCTCATATGCAGTTGTAAGAAGTAATTGAGGGATCCCATGTACCTTTATTCAGTTTTCCCTAATGATAACATCTTGCAAAACTGTGGTAAAATATTACACCTAGGATATCGGCATTAACATAATCCACTGATCATCAGATATCCTTGTTTACTTGTACTGCTTTGTGTATGTGCTTATTTTTCAATGCAAATTTGTCACACATGTAGGTTTGTGTATCACCCACCACAGACAAGACACAGAACTGTCTGTCACCAGAAGAAGCCCTCCTTTTGCTCCTTTGCTCACTCTTTTTGGAAAGCTTGTCTAATGTAGTGAAATTTAAGCTAATACTTACTTTGAATGAAGAGGTTAGCTTATGTATGTTACTTTTCATCATTACCAATATATAATAAATTTAATTTTCACTTTCTCCTTTACCCTTTTCTTCATTTGACCTATTTTCACCCCTCTTCTTATATCTTCTTGAGCTAATCTTAAAGGGATTAAGCAAATAAAGGAGAAAAAACAATAATGAAAATGTTAATAATAATGATAATAAACCACAAACTTTAAAGTGCTAGGCAGGCACTGAACTAATTGTTTTAAATGCATTAAATATTTACTCAATAACTTTATGAGGTAAATACTATTATTACATATATGTATTATCAAAACTTTCATTTTGTCTCAGTAGCAAATTAAACCCAAATCCCAATGGCTTAATACACAAAGGTTTCTCTCTTGCTTATAGTATATCCAATTTGGGTCAGAGATGGAGGGTTATATTACAGATAATTTACTCAGCAACCCTGAATTTGAAGCTCCACCATTCTGAGCTGTATCATATGGTTCCAAAGCAATTTTACATTTTTAGAGATCAGCTTTAATGAATCTAATTTTCCAAAGTCTACATATCCAGTAAATTGAGGTAGGATCTCAATACATAATAGGGTTTAGGGACAAATATAGTAGGAGAACTAAAAAATGTAATTTTTACTTCATTAGGATGAATTTAATAGTACTTCTATATATTTTGAGATAGAGGAATGAGAATTACAACCTTCTTCCCCCTAGAAGGATCCTGTTAAATCAATAGATACCCATCTGAAGTTTCTAAGTTACTTCCAATGAAAATATAGTCCTGTAGTCAGTTATAGCACATAACTTGGTACAAACCATAGTTATTTTGTAGTCATATCAATATCAGAATCAATTAAAGGGCCATGGCTTTAGTTTTCAGCAAGTACTTTTTTTGCAAAAAAAAAAAAATCAGGAAGTTCTTCTTGTTGTGTGGCTAACTTAAAGTGATGAGTGCCTTCTGAAAAGAGTAGCTTCCTTCTAAGTTATATATTTTTGTGGAAGATATTTGTTTATATCTTGTAGAATCATGCATTCAATTCATTTATTCATCAAATAGTTAATGAGCTCCAAGTATGCACCAAGCACCTCTCTAGGTTCTGGGAACATAGCAGTAAGCAAAAACAAAAGTCCTTTCAGCCTGGAATGTATATGCTGGTATGGAAGACAGATAGTAAAGGGAAAGAAGTAAAATGGAGATGTTAGTGATGTCAATGAAGGATGAAAAACAGCAAAGAGGAATGAGAACTTTGGGGTTGATATGCTGAGGATAGTTGGTATTTCTCAGGTAATACTGGTGTGCCAGGTTGTCCAGTAAATAAACTAGCACTTCATGTTTCTCTCCTGGTCCCACAGGCAGCCAATATGGGTGGCACAGCCAAGCCTAGAGTCCCTGTTAGGTAAGAAAATCCCCTAAAGATGTTTGTTTTCCATAAAACTATACTGATATCATCATGGAGATGTTTAGTACGGTTCAAGTCTCCTGTAGCAGAGATGAGAAAATAATGTGTCAATTAGTTTCATGTTCTAGTAGATAATTTTATTGTGGAGTAGTAAACTTTTGAAGCTACAGTGTCACTTAGGATTGTGTAGCAAAGTGTCACTGGAAAGAGAGAGTGATTTATGGTTATAATAACATGTTATTCTGGCCTCACCTGTCAATCCAGTTGAATACACCATGCTTTGGTGGTAATGCCAGGGATTGCATTTCTTTCCCAGAAGGTGATCGTGTGATTCAACTGTGATTGCCTTTTGATGGAAATGGACACTCTAAAAATTGCATAGGTTCCTAGAAGCCCCAAGATTCTTACTTTCCTATTTCATCTTCTTTGGAATGAATAAAAATATGTTTTCCTTTTTAAGATAAATATTCACATTGTAGTCATATCAATATCAGAATAAAAAATGTATTTATAATTTTGAACAAGTATAAAATCAATTTTTCTTACATCTTGCCATGGATCTGTAGGAATAGCTGAAATTTAGAAAAGTGCTTTCATGATAAGGATATTATTTTACTTGAAGAATCTTTCTGAGGTAAGAACAAAGATTGTAAATAACATTGGAGCAAGCTAATGACTTCGAATTAGACTTTCTACTGACTCATTCTGAAAAATGAGGAAATCAATATTCTTACACTTCCTTACACATCTATTTACCTGAATCATTGATTTTTAAAATCTTTTTATTTTAATAAGGTTTATAATTTTTACATTCTGTTTAGTAACCATCCTTCCCAGAGTTGTTTAGTTGTGGCTTTATATAGAAATCGATTTGATGCTCATCCCCAGTTGCTCTGACCACAATTTCCTTTCCTGGGTTCTTTATTTTATTTCTTCTTGAGTTTGATTGGCTTTCACTTTCAAATAGATTTTATTGTCTCAGGAGGAGCTCATGGGTCCTATGTGGCCTGAGTTACAGATGCTTAAAAACAAATGTCTATTTCCTTAATACTTTTAGGAAAAAATGTATAGAAAAGAATTCTCTTTTCTCATTTTCCTTTCCTCAAAACTTTGCTGACATTGGAGACCTAGTGGAAAACTCCTAGAGGGCTGATTTTTCCTTCTTATAAAAATTAGATTATTTTCCTTCACTTCACGACCAGGAAGTATATGTTCTGGAAGTGCTAATTTTCTAATCAGCTTTTCCTCTTTTAGTCTTAAAATTTTAAAGCTTATTTTAGAACAGTTATTTTTCTCCATTATATATCAGAAGATCTTTTTCTCTTCCATTTTAAAATCTGTTCTCTAGAACCTCAATTATTTTCATGTAGGAATTACTCTGTTCATAAGTATATAAGTAGATAAATATAATATCTCTAATTCTTTTCGGGGGGGGCTTTAGAAGCACAGACTTGGAGTAATCATGATTTTCAGTTCATGACACACTCTCATTATTGTTCTTTGAATGGTTACCTAGTTATTTAGCCAGTTATTTTTAATTACGTAATAAGCACCCATGAAATCACCACCTAAAACAAAAGTTAAGACTTCGACAGTAACACACTTCCCACTGAAGAATTCCATTATCCTGAATTCTCAATTAATGATTCCCTTGCTTTCCATTTTATAATTGTATTGCATGAAAATAAATAAAAATAAAATTATATTTTAAAAGTTTTAGTTGTGTTAAACCTTTTAAAAGAATCATGGTGCCTATAACCATTAGGGGCTGTCTATGTTGAGTGTGATTATGGTTAATTCATTTTGATTTCTGTGTAATAGTTCATTCTGCAGAATGACCTCTCACTGAGGTCTTGATGTGCAAGATGATGTGATCAGTAATCATCTTGACTCTCAGTCACCTGCGTCCCACTTATAAGGGCTCTTAGGATTACAGCTGGGCAGACCCAGATAATTCTAGGTAATCTCTCCAATTTAAGATTCTCCATTTATTCATATCCGCGAAGCCCCCTTTTTGAGCGGAGGGTTGGATATGCATTATTCTACCTACCGCACCATGTTGAAGAGATATTGCAAGTATTTGCCAGTGTTTTATGGAGAAATCCATATTGAAGATAAAGATTTGGGGGTTCTCACTACAAAGCTACTTCTGAAGTTATCAGAGTAGATAAAAATCCAGCGAGAGACCACAGAGTAAAAGAAAAGAAGCAGTTTAGGGACAGAACTTAAGGCATCACCAACACTCAAAGAGGAACTAATAAAAGTGACTGAAAGAGAACCATTTAAGAGACTGAAGGCAAATGGGAAGAGCCAAGTGTAGCAGGAAGGAAATCAGGGTGAGGGTTCCAGGAAAAAGGATGGATGTTGGGCCACAGTGCCAAATGCTCCACGAAATGAAGCCTTCGTAAAAGGTTTTGGATCAGTAATTCAGGCAATTATTGGGGGACCCTTCATAGAATTATTTTCAATAGAGTAATTAGGCCGTGCATTAATTAAATTAATGCAAGATGGCATCAGGAAAAAAAAGCACAATGAATAGTGGCTCAAACGTGAGAGAAATACTTTTTTCCTCACTTAAAGGACCAAATGGGTGTTCCTAACTGATAGGCGTTCTCCTCAGTGGGAATTCAACACTCAGGCTCCTTTCTGTGTTGAGACTCCTATTTGTCTTCCAAGACGTCAAACCAGCTGAGGGGAACAAGCGAGGAGAATCCGGGACGGAAGCTTTGCCGGCGGGGCCGGGGGCGCTTCCTGGTGCTGAGCTGACGCGCAGAGACCCCTGGCGGAGCTCGGGGCGCGTCCCGCGGGCCCGTCAGGAGGCGGAAGCTGCGCCTAGCGGCGTGCGCAGGAGAAAGCAGCCGGCCGGGCACAGGAAGCAGCAGGCTGTGCGGATTGCCGTGGGTCTCGTGGGAGGGCGAACTGAACGTGACAAAGCCGCCGAGGAACCAGGTTCTCAGTACATATTTGCTTTATGAATAAATAGATATTATAGCCTCAAAAATCAGACAATCCTCCTTCCGGTCTGTTGTTGATAAGGATAGTGGTAAATGGGGGAAAAAAAGTTAAGACAGACTGTGCCCATCCACATGATAACAACTTATCTTTGTAGAGTGCTTTGTAGTTATCAAGCATTATATGTTCGATCTCTCAGCCCTCTAAGTAGTCAGGGCAGGAACCATAGTCAATTAAGGTGAGACTTAGAGAAATTCAATTACTGTCCTAAGATCTAACTCCCAGTCCATTTCACTTTCCACTGAAACACATTACCACGTTCATAAGATAATAGTTTGCCTAAGGTGTGGAATTCTATGTTCTGAGGATTGGAAAGGGGGCCAGTTCTCATATCATATTTAGGGCTTTTCCACATATACTGGTCAGTAACACTTTTAAATATTAAATTAGATTATATAAAATAGTAGAAAATTGAGATAAGCTAATTCAGTTCACAAGGAAGAAGAAACTATATTTAAGGCATCTTGGGTAGCCTGGGTTCATTGGAAGGATAAAGCAGAGAGGAAGAAAGTATAGAGGATTATCTGTGTGGTCCCATACCACCACGTAGAACTGGATCTCCTTCCCGGGTATAATTGAACCTTAGCGGCCCAATTACCTATTCCCCCCAGGGCAGGATTGCTGTTGCTTGCTCTAGTGAATTTGTGTTTTGTTTTGTTCTTTAATTCAGTTGTGTCTCTGATGTTATCTCTTGTGCCAATCCCGGCTCTCAGCTTTGTCAGCGCCAACTTGTACCTGGGGCTTCTGCTCCCGCAGCTGCACGGGTTTCCATCATATAGAACGAGGCTCCAGACTGCGCGGATGGTGCTGTGGTGGCGCGGAGCCCAGTCAGATGGCGCCGCGGAGCCCAGTCAGATGGCGCCGCGGAGCCCAGTCAGATGGCGCCGCGGAGCCCAGTCAGATGGCGCCGCGGGGCCCAGTCAGATGGCGCCGCGGGGCCCAGTCAGATGGCGCCGCGGAGCCCAGTCAGATGGCGCCGCGGAGCCCAGTCAGATGGCGCCGAGCATGGCAGCTCCCACGGGAGGACGGCCTCCTGTCTCTCTCCCTGCCATGGACTGGAGCGTGGGCCCTAGGGTCCCTCCGGAAGGCACATAAACCACCTCACTAAGCTTCCAAAGAATAAACTTACACAGTAACTGTTCTTTAACTGCTATGAAATAGATTTCATTGACAACAAAAGGATTATTAAAATATAAAGCCTAGGTACTACATTTAAAAATATTTCTAAAAATACTATTTTATGGTGTTTATTAAATGCAAAACTCCAAGCTATTTAATTATGAACAACTGTGGTAGGAATGAATACAAGTTAAGAGCTGTGGGACTGTATCACACTTGTTTTGAGAAGAAATTGTACAGACTTAAATATATATATATATTTTTAGGAAAAAAAGGTGAAAGTAAATATACTAAATATTAAAATCAAGACACACACACACAAAAGAACAGAATAAATCCAAAGAGAGTAGACCGTCTAAATTAATATGGAGAAAAGCAGAAATCAATGAAATATAAAATAGACAATCACGAAAATGCAAATAGCAATCTTACCTAATTAAACCAAGGTCTAGCTCTCCAGAAAAAAATAAAAGGCCTTGGCAAAAATAAGCAGGGTGGAGGGAGGGGGAGATGCAATATTTGGAAAGAGAAGATAATAGAAAATACAGGTATTTGAAAAAATGATTAGAGAGAATGCTATCTCTACTCTTATACCAATATATTCAGAATTCTAGAATTTAAATGAAAGGGTAAATTTCTAAGAAAATATAAAGCATCAAAATAGAAAACAGTATGTGAAACTTAGGTAGCCAGAAATCATAGAAACTGTTTAAAAATTATCCAAAATTTGATTGTAAGTTTGGAAATTGGTTAGTTGATTTTTAGGAAAGTTCAAACGAACTTACAAATAAAGTTAATTCTGGTGTTATAACCTCTTCCAGAAGATAGAATAAAGGAAGAAATTTTCTCAGTTTAATATGTAAAACTGGCATATCCCTGATCCTTAAATGTAACCAACAGCAAAATTAACAATAAATATAGGAAATAGTTCCAAAGATGTAAATTCAGTCAAACATTTAAAGAAAGACACAATGGCCAAATAAATTAGCCCCATTATTCATTACTTCTCATTCCCTGAAATGACCTGACCCTTTAGAACCACTTTATTTAAACCATGCCCTGTTTCTATGCTGTCTACTCAGTGAGTCTTTCTCAATCTTCTAGCCAGACAGCCCATACATACTCTTGTTTTCATATCACTTTGTTTTACCTATAAATGGTAAGTGGGGGAACTTTCCATTCTTTATTATGTTTTAGGTGATATGTGTGTATATAAGCCTTACAACAAAATTGTATTTTACTTTAAGATAAAGGTAATTTATTTGCTTTTGTATCATTTACAATATCCAGCAAAGATCCTTGTATGTAGTAGGTGCTCAATAAGTGTTTGCTGAATTTAAGTGAAGTGAGAGTTTGCAAAAGAAGGAGCAATAAACATGTCACAGAAAAGAAAAGGACAGCAGAAAAGAGTTCACGACACTAAGTCCCCCAGGACATGAACCATATGTTTGCTGCCTCCATCCCTGAAATTCAGTAAATGTGCAAGTGAACAGGATTTAAAGGAAAATTATTTTCTTCTCCCATCATTGCTCATGAAGCACTAACTATAACTAAAGACAATACATCCCTGTGTATACATATTTTGTTAGATTTTTCCATTCTTTTCTATCAGTATGGAAAGGAAAAAATTGGAAAATGCAAAAATGGCTAAGAGATAAGAAATATTCCTTTCATTTCTGAATGCTGCCTTGGCTGATAGCTACTAAATGTAAAAGGACAGAAACCTAGGCAGAGAATCCATTTATTTGCATTATCTGATTCTCCACAAAGAATATGACCATTGCTTCCAGTCCCAATCTTACAAATTATCTTGCTTTCCAGTGGGCTATCATGCTGTGTGTTTTTAAGTAACGTAAGTTATAGGAAAATAGGGTATAGACCTATGACCATACCATACCTTGTAAGGATGCGATGAGGTCCACCGAGTCACCAGGGGGCTTTTCCAGGTTGCAGTGACCCCAGGCTCATGGCTACACAGGTCTGTTTTTCCCTTGTCTGGGATTTTCCTTTTGGCAAAGAGACCTAATTAGGCTTTGCTATAAAACTGGCCCCAAGTCCAAGTTTGTTAGAGAATTTTGCTCGCGAAAAAGGAACTTTTTTTATATTCATTAACTCTAGGTGTGACTGGAGGCAGAAAAAAAAACTTAGAGGAAAAAGCCTCATTAATTTTCTTGCTCTTCCTCCCTTAGCAGGCAGCGCATTGTCATAAGGCGAATTTGAAAATTCAATAGGAAGTTAAGGAGGGCGTGTACTGAGGGGTAGCAATGTAATTGCACCTGCATCTTATCAAAGAAACCAAAGATTAAACCATCTCACTCTTCAGTATTAAAAACATGCAAAATAGAGGCAGCAACATAAGCTAGTCTTTTCCAGGTGAATGCATTTGATTTGCAAAATGTATAAAATATTTTCACACTCTGAAATCATTTTCAGATATTATATTCAACAATTTCCTGAAATGGTTAGCAGTTCCTTTAAATGAGATAATCACCAGCCCTTGAGCTGCATGACATAAAAATATGTATATACAAGGACTATTTTCAAAGGACAGAGTACAAATAAATCTGCTTGTGTCCACACATCATTGAACAATTGCTATTTCAGATTTCTTATTACACATTTCCCCTCTTGGGAAAAGGCACTCACCTCTAGTCTGCTCTATTTTATATTTCAGATGCCTCACTCCAATCTCAGTTTAAAGCTTCTGAAATGAATAATACATTTAAGGGAAATTACAGAAGTAAATTTATATTTGCACCATTAAGTTTTAGCTACAAAGAAGGTGTCTGGGCTTTCTGTTTAGAACTAGCAAGAAATGGAGTTCTTCTTTTCATGCAATACCTCATCTCTGTTTTCTAATGTGATGATAGTAAAAGTCTCCTGAAGCTTTCAGGAAAAATACATCTCCATGCACAGAAAAAATCCATAGTGTGTGGTTTTGTCACTCAACAGTTTCTCTCTCTGTTTCCACACCTATACATCTCCTTTAAAATTAAGTTATTTTCCCATACATCATAATTCCTATATTTAATATCTATTTTTGTTTTTCACGTGAATGCTTTCCCACCTGAGTTCCAGGCCTTAATCAAAGCTGTCAAGAAAGTGCCATTTGAACTAAGATATGACTCAGCCCTTTCACAAAAATATTAGAAAAATTCAGGTCATTGGGTGGTGAATTTTCTTAGAGTTACACTCCCCATTGGTGGCAGTTTGATATGGTTATAAATTCCAAAGATAGATATTGGCTTATGTTTGTAATCTGGTCTGTATGTGGGTGTGATTGAGTTATGATTAGGGCTTTGATTAGGCCATGTCATTAGGGTGTTGAGTCCCCGCCCCTTGGTGGGTGGGGACTCACTGATAAAGAGCATGGCAAAGGACAGAGTTTAAAGTTTGATGCTGAAGCCTTAAGCTGGAGCCCCAGGAAGTCAGCACACAGAAGAAACGAAGCAAGCCCTTGGGAAAAGAGGACCTGAGCCAGGAGAAGAGCGCAGAGGAATAGAAATGGCTCCTTAGACATGGCAAAAACCCCAGGGAGAGAGACAGAGCCATTCACCTCATAGTCTATAGCTGATCTCGTGGAGAAAACAGAGTTGCTGAGCCCAGAGGAGCCCAGGAAACCTGAACCCTCACAGATGTTGGCAGCCATCTTGCTCCAACATGTGAAAATAGACTTTCACATGAGGGAAAGTAACTTATGCTTTGTGGCCTGATATCTGTAAGCTCCTACCCCAATAAATGCCCTTTATAAAAACCAACCAATTTCTGGTATTTTTCATCAGCACCCCTTTGGCTAACTAATATATCATTCATTTTAAGGGTGTTTTAAAAATTAGAATACACAAAAGCAATACAGTATCAGAAATTGCATATTGGGAAAAAAGTACTGACATGTACTTTCTGTAGTTTTTCTTGGAAGCACACATTGATGAAATAGTAACATTTCCCCCCTAAAACACAGCTTTATTTCTCAGGGTAAGATATTTGCTTTATCATAATTCTCTTTCATATGTTTATCCAATTTTGAAAAAGAAAAAGGATGAAATAGTATTTATATTTTTCAAAGAAACTTCTCAAATGACTTGACCTGTCTGTAAATTATTTCACATGCACATTAGCCCAACAGTGGAACCTAAAGGGAACTTTCCTTTCTGTACCCTCTTCTCTTCTTTCTTCCATCAGAACAAATGCCCTTCAGCTTTCTTACATGTTCTCAATCTAAATTAGCTCTCAGGGAGAAGGTAATGAACTTCTTTACACAGAGGTATAGCACCATTAGTTAATAAAGTCACTTTTTCCAGGGGTATTTTGACTTTAATTTGAAATCGTTTAGGTGAAGGGATGGAAGGTTCATTGTCACTGGTGAAATTATGAGCAAAAAGCATCCCTGAAGCCTCCCTCCCTAGACTTTAGGACCTTCACGTGGTTTCTGTGAAGGTTAAATTAATTAATACAAACAAATTACTTAAAGTTTTAATAAGTGTTAGCTATTATAATTGGAGCCAAGTATCCTAAATAATGTACACAACAGTGAGTACATTTGAATATGGAGGATTGTGGAATACTGAATTATGTATCCCAATTTAGACACAGGAAATCAGGGAATCAACAAACTGCAGAAGGACAGATGGCTGTAGAGCATAAAATGTCCATCCATCCAAAGAGATGCCTGTGTGAAAGAGGGTAAAAGGATTAAAATATACATGCATTTTGTATCTTATTTATTTGTTACTATCATCTTAATTACCATAATTATGCTGCTGCTGGCAAAGATGATGGTGTTGATGATGATGATGATTGTGATGATGGTTGTGATGGTGATGGTGATTATCACTGCTCTTAGTGTCAGCTGGTATGTGCTGAAAAATACTTTTTTTATAAAAGGTACTTCAATTACATAAATGTTACAGAGAATATATAGGGGATTCCCATATGCCCTGCTCCCCACACTGTCCACATTTTCCTATATTAGCATCATCAGTGTGGTACATTCATTGCAGTTGATAAACACATTTTGGAGCATTGCCACTAAGCATGGATTATAGTTTACATTGTAGTTTACGCTTTCTCCCATTTGACTCTGTAGGTTATGGCTGGATATATAATGGCCTGTGTATCTTGCAGTGTCATTCAGATGATTCCCAAGTCCTGAAAGTGCCCCCTATTATACCTGTTCTTCCCTCTCCCTATTCCCAGGACATTGTGGGTCTTCACCTCCACAGCAATGGTATTTCTTCCATTGTTAGAATCACAAGTAGTCTGTAGTAGAATACTGGTAAGTTTATTTTAGTCCATAGTTTGTTTCCAAATCCTGAGGACTCTGGGATGGTGATGCCCACTCCACCATTAACTGAGGGGGCTTTGATCCCAAACATCCAATAGATGGGGCTCTCTAGCTTGCAGTTGTAGGTACTCTCGGTTCCTTGGTATGTTGTTTGTCCTTTATCGCTTCCCTGTTAGTTATCTGGGTGAGTCCATTGAACTGGAGAGGTGTTACAACTCTGTTGAGATTCAGGGCTCAGCTGGCACATGTACATCCAAGATTTAAGTTTCTTGGATGTCACATGTGCATCCAAGATTTAATTCTCTTGGATGTACACCTAACAACTCTGGGGTTAATTATAGGTTTGAAGAGAAGGACAGAAGAGTCATTCAAAGGGAAATCACTGCTGAGTCTAACTCAGTCACACTTGGGAGCATAAGTACCAGTCTTAGGGCTCACTGGCAAGGAACCAAATTCTTGAACTGTCTGCCCTGACGATAGTGTCTGGATGTCTCCGTAACCCTGAGGAACTTTGCTATTTGGGGTAGTATCTACTTTGGCTGTCAATGAGATCCTGTTGAGATGTGCATAAGTGCTACCTCTGGGATGACCTCCCAACTCACTTTGAATTCTCTTAGCCATACAAACTCATTTGTCTTTAGCTTTCCCCTCTTTTGGTCAAGGTGTTGTTTATTTGTTTGCTTTTTCCAGATGCATTTCTTGTTGGTGCTTGTTGGCAATCCCTCAGTGCCAGGGAGGCTCATCTCCAGGAGTCATATTCCATTCTAGGAAAAGTTATTGCTTTTCTATGCTGAGCTCAGCTTAGAGAGGCCACATTCGAGCAACAAGGAGGCTTCCCATAGGTAATTCTTAGGTATCCTATGTCACCAGGCTAAGCTTCAATTTCAAGGGCAAAGGCTCATAAGCACAGCTGTCAATATCCAGGGTCCTTCAATGGACCATCCTCCTTCATAAGTCATTGTCCCCGTACTTGGGGCATTCTTGTTGTTCCATTAGAGAATGTGACAGAGCTCCCCAGGATGAGAATTTGGTATTTTTTGGTTATTGTGTGAATCTCCACCCACTGTGACAATGCCCCATGAGCATTTGAACACACTTATATGCCTTATATGTATACCCAGGTGAACTTCTTCCCATGTATCCCCCCTCACTAACACCCTGCTCCAGTGATCCTTCCCTGTCACAGTTGTAACTCTTCTGTGATCCAAAACTTCTTCGAAAATGAAGCCAATAAAAATAACCACAATTAATAAGAAAATGAAATAGTAATGATAGTTATATACAAAAGAAGTAAAATACAGAATTAATAAAAAAGTAAAAATAGAATTTATTTTAAAAATGAATATTAAAAATAATGAAAAAATATTTGAAGTACTTTTTTTTTACATTTTGCCTTATATCACAGTAACACTGTTGTCCTGTATGTACAGTGACATTATCTTCCATTTATAACCCCAGTGTCTTACTTTTTTTTTCATTTTTTCTTCAAAGAAATTTTAGGTTACAGTAGAGTCATGTATAGAATAAAGGGGATTCCCATATACCTAACATCCTCCCCCTTATTCCCTTTCCCCAATCAATAACCTTTTATATGTGGATGGTACATTTGTTACAATTGATGCACAAACATTGAAACATTGCTACTAACTATTGTCAATAGTTCACATTATGGTTTATATTTTGGACCATATACTTTTATAAGATCTGATAAAATTTAATGTGGCCTGTATCCATCTTTGCAAGACCATGAAGAACACTTCCATCACTCCCAAATTGCCTGCTGTGTCTCTATTTTATTCCTTCCTCCCCCTCCCCTTCAGGTCCATGGCAACCACCAGGCTTCACTCTTTGAAGGACAAAATTCAGAGTTACTTGCATCTTCACTGACGGCTTGACACACTGGTCTGTCCTCCCCTATTAGGCACTGCTGATGCCCTCAAGTGACTCCCACCCCTCTGTTTGAGACCATAGCACCTACCTAGGATGGGAGTTCACTCATTATGTGGGTCTCTACCCATTGATGCTACACACTATACCAAAATGATCACTCACACACTCCCTTGAATCCTGCTCCATGTGTGCCTAGGCCTAAGTGACCCCCATCCAACACCCTAAACCAGTAACCCTTCCTTGTCATATTGCCAAATGAGCATTCCCAACATTGAAATTTCAGCCACATATAAGCCAATCCCCAGTGTTCACCTGCTCCGTTCCCCAACCCTACCTCAAGTTCCATGGACCATCCTACCCACCTTCCCCATCTTCCCCCCCCTGCCTCCTGTCAAACCTGCACTGCCCAACCCAATATTATCACTATACCCATGTCATGTCCATTGACTGCACAACTGCACACTTCCACCTTGTTATAGATTTCATTGTATGGGTATTGGCTCACAACCTTCTCCTCCATTTCTATTTCCTGTAAACCAATCTTCTAGACTCTAGCTCTGTGAGTCTGCTCAATTTGCTTAATTTATATCAGTGAGGTCATGTAATATTTGTCCTTCATTGCCTGGCTTGCTTCACTCAACATAAGGCCCTCAGGGCTCATCCATGTTGTCCAGCATGTTAGTACTGTATTCCTTCTTACCACTGAGTAGTATTCCATTGTATGTATATATCACATTTTGTTTATCCATTCTTCAGTTGATGGGCATTTGGGTTGATTACAACTTTTGGCAAGAGTGAATAATGGTGCTGTGAACATTGGTATGCATATATCTGTTTGTGTCCTTGCTTCTGGGTATATAGCAGCAGTGGAATTGCTGGGTCATATGGCTGCATAGTTAGTACTATACTATAGTTAGTATTTTGTATTTTGAGGAACTGCCAAACTGTCCTCAACAATGTCAGCACAAATCTACATTCTTGCCAGCAGTAGATGAGAGTTCCTATTCCTCTGCATTCTCTCCAACACTTGTAGTCCTCTGTTGTTGTTTTTTTTAATAGTCATCAGTCTAATGGGTGTAAGATGGTATCTCATTATAGTTTTGATTTGCATTTCCCTGTTAACTAGTGATGTTGAGCATGTTTTCATGTGCTTTTTAACCATTTTTATTTCTTCTTTGGAGAAGTGTATATTCAAATTGTTTGCCCATTTTTTAAATGGGTTGTTTGTCTTTTTATTTTTGAGGTATAGGATTTCTTTATATATGATAGATATTAGACTCCTATCAAATACATGGCTACCAGATATTTTCTCTCATTGGATAGGCTGCTTTTTCACTTTCTTGGTAAACTCCTTTGAAGTGCAAAAGTTTTTAATTTTGAGGAGGTCCCATTTGTCTATTTTCTCTTTTGCTGCTCATACTTTGGGTGTGAAGTTCATGAAATCATTTTCTATTACAAGGACCTATAGATGTTTCCCCACATTATCTTTCTAGGTCTTTATGGTCTTGCTTCTTATATTTAGATCTTTGATCCATCTTGAGTTAATTTTTGTGTAAGGTGTGAGATGGTGTTCCTCTCTCATTCTTTTGGATATAGATATCCAAAGCACCATATTTTGAAGAGGTCATTTCCTCCCAGTTGAGTGGGCTTGGTGGCCTTGTCAAATATCAGATGACTGTATATGCGAAGATCTATATCAGAACTCTCAATTCAGTTCCATTGGTTGGGATGTCATCCTTGTGCCAATACCATGCAGTTTTGACCACTGTAGCTTTGTATTATGTTTTAAAGTCAGGTAGTATGAGTCTTCTGATTTCATTTTTCTCTTTCAAAATGTCTTTGGCTATTTGGGGCCTCTTGCCCTTCCAAGTAAATTTCATACTTTGTTTTTCCAATTCAGTAAAAAATGCTGTTGATTTTTATTGGGATTATGTTAAATCTGTATATCAGTTTGGGTAGGATAGACATCTTAATGTTGTTTAGTCTTCCTACCCATGAATAAGGTATATTCTTCCATTTATTTAAGTCTTCTTTGATTTTCTTTAACGGCGTTATATAATTTTCTGCATATAAGTCATTTACATCTTTAGTTACATTTATTTCTAGGTATTTGATTCTTCTGTAATAGTTGCTACTGTAAATGATATTTTTTTCTGATTTCCTCCTCAGATTGTTCATTACTGGTGTACAGAAATGCTACTGATTTTTGCACATCAATCTTATAAACTGCAAATTTACTGAACTCATTTATTAATATAAGCTCTAGAAGCTTTGTTGTAGATTTCTCAGGGCTTTCTATGGATCATGTTGTCTGTAAATAGTGAAGTTTTTACTTTTTCCTTTCCAATTTGGGTGCCTTTTATATATTTTTCTTGCCTAAGTGCTTGAGCAAGTACTTCTACTACAATGTTAAATAGGAGCAGTGATAGTGGGCATCCTTGTCTTATTCCCGATCTTAGAGGGAAAGCCTTTAGGATTTCACCGTTGTATATGATGTTTGCTGTGGGTTTTTCATATATTCCCTTTATCATGTTGAGGAAGTGGAAGTTCCCTTCTATCCCTGTCTTTTGTAATATTTTTTTTTGGAAATGGTGTTGTACTTTGTTGAATAATTTTTCTGCATCTATAGAGATGATTATATGTTTTTTTTTCTTTCAGTCTGTTTATGTGGTGTATAGCATTGATTGATTTTCTTATATGGAACCATCCTTGCATACCAGGGATGAAGCGCCCTTGGTTATGGTGTATAATTCATTTGATGTGTTGTTGATATGATTAGCAAGTATTTTGTTGAGGATTTTAGCATCTAGGTTCATTAGGGATATTGGTTTTCCTTTCTGTCTTTGTTTGGCTTTGTTATTAAGATGATGTTGGCATCATAGAATGAGCTAGGCAATGATCCTTCCACTTCTGTTTTTTTGGAAGAGTTTAAGTAGGAGTGATGTTAGTTCTTTCCAGAATATCTGATAGAATTCAACTGTGAAGCAGTCTTTTTCTGGGCTCTTCTTAATTGGGAGGTTTCTGATGACTGAGATTCTATCTCACTATTTGTGATTGGTCTGTTGAGCTCATCAATTTCTTCTTTCATCAGTGTAGGCTGCTTGTATGTTTCTAAGAATTTGTCCGTTTCCTCTAAATTGTCCATCTTGTTGGCATATAATTTTTCAAAGTACCCTCTTATGATTCTCTCTATTTCTGTGGAGTCAGTGATATCCCCTTCCTCATTTCTTATTTTGTGTGTTTGCATTATTTCTCTTTTTCTTTGTTAGCCTAGCTAGTGGTTTATCAATTTTATTGATCTTCTCAAAGAACCAGCTTTTGGTTTTGTTTTTTTTTTTTCATTGCTTTCTTATTTTCAATTACATTTAATCCTGCTTTAATCTTTGTTATTTCCTTCTTTCTACTTCCTTTTGGGTTAGTTTGTTGTTCTTTTTCTAATTCCTCTAGGTGTGCAGTTAGCTCTTTGCTTTTATCTCTTTCCTCTTTTTTGATGTATGCATTTATAGCTATGAATTTCCCTCTCAGAACTCCTTTTGCTATGTCCCATGGGCTTTGATATTTTGTGTTGTCATTTACATTCATTTCAAGGTAGTTACTGATTTCTTTTGACATTTCCTCCTTGACCCACTGTTTGTATGAGAGTGTGTTGTTTAACTTCCATATCTTTGTGCCTAATCTGGTTCTCTGGCCCTGACTGATTTTCAGCTTCATTCCATTGTGGTCAGAAATTATACTCTGTATAATTTCAATCTTTCTGAATTCATTGAGAGTTATTCTGTGGCCTAGCATGTGGTCTATCTTGGAGAATGATCCCTGTGCACTCAAGAAGAATTTAAATTCCATTGTATTTGGGGTAGTGTTCTGTAAAATATGTCTATTAGGGTCTATTATTCAAAGTCTTTGCTGCTTTATTGATTCTCTGTTAAGATGTTCTATCTAATGGTGACAATGGTGTAGTAAAGTTCCCCCACTATAACTGTAGAGGCATCTATTTCTCCACTTAGTTTTTCTAGTGTTTACCTCATGTAATTTAAGGTGCCCTAGTAAGGTGCATAAATATTTATGATTGTTCTTTCTTCTTGAAAGTTTACCCCTTTTATTAATATGTAGTGTCCATCTTTGTCTCTTACATTTAAACTCTATTTTGTTTGATATTAGTATAGCTAATCCTGCCCTTTTCTGGTTGTTGTTTGCTTGTAAACTTGTTTTCCAACCATTTGCCTTCAGCCTTTTTGAATCCCTGGGTCTAACGTGGGTTTCTTGTATACAGCATATAGATGGGTCATATTTCCTTATCCATTCTGCCAGTCTATGTCTATTGACTGTTGAGTTTAGTTCATTAACATTCAGTGTTGTTATTCTCATGAAATTACTTAGATCACATCACTAATCTCTCCTCTTCCTGTTCAAATCTGCTGTTGTGTGTTTCCATTGTATTTTTGATTTCTTGGGTTATGCCATTCATCACCTTAATAGCCATTATCTTTGTATATTTTTTTTACAATTTCTTCAGTTTGTTCTCCCAGTGTCTTCTTAATATCCTTAAAATCTTCCTTCACTTCATTAAGTTGATTCATGACATTTCTTTGGACAGTTCTGAATAGTTGTTCCATTTTCTGCATCTCCTCTTGTTTTTTTCTTTGTTCATTGGACTGGGTCATGTCTTCCTGTTTCTTAGTGCAGCTTCTTTGTTGGTATCTAACAGATAGAACAAGGGAAGGGGGAATACAACAGCAAGAAATCAAGACAGCAGCTACTCATTTTTGAAATTATATTTTTACTATTTTTTCCTTCCCACTTCCACCCCCCCCAATTGTCTGCTCTCTATATCCATTAACTGTGTATTCTTCTGTGTCCATTTGCATTCTTGTCAGGTGCCTCTGGGAATCTCTGTCTCTTTTTGTTGCATCATCTTGCCGCATCAGCTCTTTGTGTGTGTGGTGCCACTCCTGGGCAGGCTGTGCTTTTTTTGTGCAAGGCAGCTCTCCTTGTGGGGTGCACTCCTTGCAGGTGGGACACCCCACATGGGGGGCACCCGAGTGGCATGGTACTCCTTGCACGTGGCAGCACTGCATATGGGCCAGCTCACCACATGGACCAGGAGGCCCTGGGTACCAAACCCTGGACTTCCTATGTGGTAGGTGGACATTCTATCAGTTGAGCCACATCCACTTCCCATCATTTTTTTTAAAGAAAAAAAAAAGTAAAAGAAAAGAAAAAAAAAGGAAGAAGGCAGGAAAAGGATAAAAAAGCCAAGATAAACACAGAAAAACACTCTTTTCTCTTGGACCCCTAGTGACCTTCTCAGTCTGTTGCTATTCAACAATCAATCACCCTGCAGCCTCTCCACTGCATGTTTTAAGCCAGGTTTTAGTGAATAAAATAAGGAATGTAAAAAAGGAACCTCTTTTTTTTTTTAAATAAGAGATCCAATAAAAGTTTATAGAAAGAGGATGTTAATATGTTCCCTTTCATAGAACTTCACTGGAAGCTTGATAGTCTGGTATGACTTCTCAGAGAGGATCCAGGGATTGAACCAGAGACCTCCAGTCAGGAGCTCTTCCACTGAGCTAACATACCTTCTTGGGTTAGCAAGACTTTTCAGAATCCTATCAACCCCTATTCCTTGTTATCTTTGCCTCCTTTCTGTTGTAAATTCTCTCTTTACTGAGGCTGCTGGGTGTGGCAGCCTGCCTGAGGGGATCAGCCTGCCTGAGGCTATCAGCCTGCCTGAGGAGATCAGCCTGCCTGAGGCGATCAGCCAGCTTGAGGAGATCTCCATCTCCTCTCTAATGTAACTCTTCTCTTTACCTAGGCTGCTGAGTCTGGCAGCCTGCCTGAGGGGATCGCCCTCTGCTCTCCCTGTTTTGTCAGGGTCCCTTCTGACATCCAAGGGAGGCTTGGCTGGCTAAAATAACTGCAAAGAGACCACTCTCCACTCTTTCCAATCCCTTCTCCTTCCAGGGAGGTTGCTGCCACACTCCTTTTTGGAGGAGGAAGCCAGCAGCCCCACTTAGACTCTTTGTCCTGAGGGTGGGGTATAAGTGCAATTTCCAGCCACAGGCAGGAGAAACTCAAGAATTTTCACCAGTTTCCTTTTCTTTCTAGCACTCTCCTAGATGACCCAGAACACCCCTCTGCTCTCTATATATCTAGAGGTGCTGGCATGGAGGAAGAAGTCTGTTCTCCTCTTAGTCAGATAATATTTGCCAGGAGTTTTAGCCTTGCCTGATATCTCAGGAATGGGTGAGGGGAGTCCTTCCTGGATGCCAGGAGGATCAGTAACTCACAGTTTGGGATTTTGGCTTCCTCCTCTCTGTCCCTGACCCTTCTGTTAGTTGTGAAGCAGTGTCCTGGTCTGCTGTACCCCTAAGCAGGTCACCAAGGCAGCCCTAGACTTCCTTTTGGTTGTTTTATTAAGAGCTAAACTTTATCTGTCTACCCATTGGCCATATTCCCACTGTCATTCTGAACAATAATTTTGCATACTATTTTTGCACTCAGTTTTGCCTTCCCAAGAACTGATTGTGGTAGGTATTATTACTCTCATTTATGGATGGAGAAATTATGACTTTGAAGTTAAGTACTTTGCTCAAATTTACATGGACAAAACCTATCTTCAAACAGGGGTCTTCTGACTCTAAGATTGGTGTGCTTTCACTTAATCTGCTCTCATGTGAAGTTTTGAAGTCTAAAGCTTAATTAAAGAGCTTTGTGGGAAGCAGATTTGGCCCAGTAGATAGGCCATCCCCCTACTACATGGGAGGCCCAAGGTTCAAACCCCGGGCCTCCTTACCTGTGTGATGAGCTGGCCCACGCGCAGTGTTGATGTGCGCAAGGAGTTCTGTGCCACGCATAGGTGTCCCCCGCGTAGGGGAGCCCTTTGCACAAGGAGTGCACCCAATAAGGAGAGCTGCCCAGTGCAAAAAATGTGCAGCCTGCCCAGGAATGGCACCGTACACACAGAGAGCTAATGCAGAAAGATGATGCAACAAAATGAGACACAGATTCCAGGTGCCACTGACAAGAATACAGGTGGACCCAGAATAAAGAACACACAGAGAATGGACACAGAGCAGACAACTTGGGGGGGGGGAAAGGGGGAAATGGGAGAGAAATAAATTAAAAACAGAGAGGTCTTTGTAACTGGCCCAAATTGCATGTGGTATAAAATGACACATACATTTCATAATAAATCATTGGACCTCACATAAAAAATACTATAGACTTTTAGACTGTAAACCAAAAGGGGACATGAAAAATAAAAATACTATTCCATTCTTCTCTAAGCCATTTTCAGGACTGATCCTACCAAGTATTACAGCACCATTTAGCTCATTGAATGCCGAATGCCCAAGGGCATTCAATGGAATTGACTTAAACACTCTTGAATATCCTTTATTTTGATCCCCTCCTCCACCGCATTGTAAATCTTCCATTAGATTCTCTATGATCAACAAACTTTCTTTCTTCAGTACCTTCTTGGAACTGACTCTTCGCCTTCTGGATTTATCTGAAGACTGTCTCCCAAGAATGCTGTTTCCCCTATAGTTCTCTCAAAGAGAAGTGGTTATGAAGCCGGCTAGTAAGATAGGGAATTAATAGATGGATTTGGAACCTGGCAGAGAGTCCATGTGGACATCAGTTACCCCCAAGATGGCTGCTAGAAGACCCTCCCCAAGATTCTGTCACTCAGAAAAAGACTTCCTCCAAAAGCCAGAAGAAGCCCTGGATATTCCCCGAGGACTTTCTCATTGGACTATCCTGGGAGATTGATGGGAGAAATAAGCAATCAAAATAGCAAACAGTTGGAACTCCTCCCCTGCCATTAGCAAAGGGGTGGGATAATTACCAGTTCAAAAGGCAGGCCCCAGGCCTGAGCTCTCTCTCATACACACTCTCTCCCCTGCCCTCTGTGCACCACTCTCCCCATTTTATCTCTGCCATGCGGCCACGCAATTAAACCTGGGGATTTATAACCTATAATGGGAAACTGTAACCTGTAAATCATCCTGCTTTATCACTTTCCAACCCCTTCCCCTTTACCTGGGACCCTCATTTCTTATCCTTCCCCACCTGAATAAATTACTGGCCTAACTCACCTGAAGTGCTCTTGAAATTCATTTCTGCAGCATATTCAAGAACGTAGATAAAATCCGGTAACATATTTGGTGAGCCAGCCAGGAGCTTATTGGTGAGTGAAACTACGGCCTTCAGCCTGTCTAATGCCTTCCTTTGGTTCTTCGTTTTAAACAGGCTCACCTACAAGCCCCCATAGGATGTAATCCTGGGAGGGAAGGGGCCAGGGCATGGGAATTCTCTGTGTCCACGCTGTGCACCCGAGCTTGTGAGATCTGACCCCAGCCAGCACAGCTGGGTCATAGGGCAGTGGCTTAAATCACAGCTCTGCCAAGACAGAGGTTCCCTGGCAGAGCTCCAAGCCCTGCAAAGCTTCTGTTTTAAGCCTTTTTAGCAGTCTGGGTATTTGCCCTTGGGCCCACCTGCCACTGCCTTCTCCAGCCCTCCCCCTCAGAGGCAGCATGGCAGTGGCAGAAAGCTCCAGGGGCTTGCCCCACCCAGAGGGCCCACACCTTTGCAGGCCCTCTAGGCAGACAGAGCCAAAATGGTTGCCATGGGAGTTCCCTTCCCCAGGGGTGTCACAGGCCAGGCCACCCTTGCATAATTAACCTTTACCTACGTTTTTGTTTTTACCTTCCTACTTCTTGCTACTGAATTTCTCTTTACAGGTTTGTGTTAGAATGCTTTGGAATATCTTAAAAACTGTGAAAATGGAAATACCTTTGTTAGCAAGGAAGCAATTGCCTCAAGGCCCCAAGGCCTGTTAGCTGGAACAGTTGAACATATAATGGTCTTTTGATGGCTGGTCTAACTGGGAAACTATTAGTCAATAAAGTCATAGAGCTAAGACTGTGTTTAAGACTTCTCGAAGGATAGGAGGAAGAAGTTTCTGCCCCTCCTCCAAAGAGGGAGCAGTATTCAGCTTGGAGGGCATCTGATTTAGATGGTCCATCTTCCAAGTCCAGGTGGCCCTGGGTCTCTGATTCCTGGGGTGGTGGGAACCAGAGAAGTAACTCTGAATGTCCCCCAAGACTTTTGAAGGCTTGGGCCCTTCAATTCAGAGAGCAGTTTGTCTTGGACCCTGCAATGTAGGGGTGCTGAGAACCAGAGTGGTAAACTGAATGGTCCCCATTCCTTGGGCCCATCCCTTCAGAGAGCAGCCAAATATCCCCTGAGACAAATGTCTCAGGCACTTTGATTTGGGGCCACTGCTCAGTCTCCCACCAACTCAGCTTGGGCTCATTGATCTGATTGCCAGAGGAAGTATCAGATATCCCCCAGGATGTAGGTCACTGACAGGGATGCTTGTGGGCCAGGAAGGCTCTGAAAATTGAAATTCTCAGGATGCTGGGATAGAGGTTCAGCTCCAAATTATGTGGAGCAGTGATTGTTTTAGTCAGACCAGGACTCTGGGATGCCAGGTCAGTCAACTAAAAAGGTGCTTCTTCGTTCTTTCTAGAATAATGGACATGGTCTCTAGTCCACTGGTAGACTCCCCATAGGAGTCTCTTCTCAGGAATCAGGAAATTCTGCCTACTGCTGGTTCACATGGCCATAGGATAGCTGAGAGCAGCCTCTGTGTGGGACCCTGAATTCCAGTTAAACCAATGTAAGAAATAAAGAACAGATAGATTGGAGGCCCAGAAACCTCATGTTGTGTCTCCTTAAAGAAATGAAGAAATAAACTTCAAACTTCAAATAACTCCCTTTTAGAAACAGCCTTCTCAGGTTAACCTTGGTTGTGCCTGTAAAAAGTGTGAATAGAAATCAAGATCCAGACTGGTTACTAAACCTCTCCTGGAAAATGAGAAACTTCATGTGCCATCAGTTAACATCAAAGTGTTCCTAGAAATGCTAAAGGTATAAAATTCTCTCTTCTGTTTTAATGTGTGCTTAACTTTGAAATCTGTTTAACTTTTTCAGTTTGCTTATGCCTAGGAAATCATATTTGGGTTTCACCTGTTACAAATTAGATAATGGTAAAAGGTAACCTAAAAGTGAGTCTTCAAATGTCAATACTGTCTTGCTAGTGGGTTTAATGCATAAATCACAGGTGGAATTATTTCAGCTGCTAGAAAAACAGAGAAACTTCACAAAGTTGTTCTCCAAAATGCAAAGAACTTTGCTCTGTAGTTCTGATCACTCCCACAGTTATTAAAGTTAAAGGTATTTCCAGCTTGGTGCACTAATCCTGAGTGAAGCCAGCTGCCCAAGAAAGTGCCAATTCACCAAAAGCACCTGATGGGATGTATGAATGCTAATTACTGGATGGCCTGAAATTCCACTTCAAGAGAAAAAGCTAAGTAGTACTGTGTCAAAGTCAGCAGTTCCAACTCTAGCCTAAATGCCTATTGCTAGGGGGAGAGCAAACCAAACATTTCTTAAGAAACTTTGTCTGTTTTCCTCTCTTTTAAATTAACTAAAAAGGGCAATGCTTCTTCCCATTCTACTGAAGGAAGAATACTCTCTCGCATCAACTTTGGGAAAATGCAGGCTTTGCAGGCACCTGGCCTTTTCTTCATCTGTGGTCCAGTGTCCTCTTAGTGGGATCATATATTTTCAAAATTCTAATCAAGTCTATTTCTTCTAGAAATAGAAAACTTCATTAAGCTTCACCCAGGATGCCAGATCCATCTTCCTCCAACTGAGATAGAATAGCAGGAGGATTTTATACCTTGTCAGGTAGGGCCTATTACCCCTAACCATCAAGAAGTAGCTACAGAAGAAAGATCATCTCTTTTCAGCACCCCTTTAAGAATAAAGGTGTAAACTCTCTGAGAGGGGAATGAAGCCAGCTAGTAAGATATGGAATTGATAGATGGATTTGGAACTGGTAGAGAGTCCACATGGACATCAATAATCCCCAACATGGCTGCTGATAGAGCCTCCCCAAGATTCTGCCACTCAGAAAAAGACTTCCTCCAGAAGTCAGGAGAAGCCCCAGATACTCCCCAAGGACTTTATCATTGGGCCCTCCTGGGAGATTGATGGGAGAAATAAGCACTCAAAATGGTAAACACCTGGAACTCTTCCCCAGCCATTAGCAAAGGAGTGGGATAATCAACCGTTCAAAATGTGGGCACAGGGCCTGAGCTCTCTCTCTCTCGTGCATGCTCTCTTGCCTGTCCCTGCCCTCACTGCACTGCTCTTTCCATTTTTGCTCTGCCATGTGGCCATAGAAGTAAACCTGGGGATTTATAACATATAATGGGAAATCATAGCCTGTAAATCAGCCCGCCTTATCACTTTTCAACCCCTTCCTCTCTACCTGGGACCCCTGATTTGTTATTTTCTCCCATTTCTCATCCTTCCCTACCTGAATAAATTACTGGCCTAACTCACCTGACATGCTCTTGAAATTCATTTCTGCAGCATAGTAAAGAAACTAGATAAAATCAGGTAACAGACAGAGATAGCCTCCCAGCTATCAGGTAAGGTCTTTTTTTTTTTTTTAATTGACTTTGTAATAATATTACATTAAAATATATATATATATGAGGTCCCATTCAACCCCACCACCCCCACCCCACCTCTCCCCCCCCCCCCAGCAACACTCATTCCCATCATCATGGCACATCCATTGGATTTGGTAAGTACATCTTTGGGCACCTCTGCACCTCATAGACAATGGTCCACATCATGGCCCATACTCTCCCCCATTCCATCCAGTGGGCCCTGTGAGGATTTACAATGTCCAGTGATTGCCCCTAAGGTCTTTCAGGCCAATTCAAACCCTCTCTCCTGATATGACTAACACTTTTCCCTCCTTATTGCTGTCATCTACTAAGTTCTTGATTATTTCCCTTCTTTCATTGGAGATCCTGGCTCAGAATTTTCTCTCTTCATTCTTGTAATATCCATTTATGAGGCAGCAATCACCCTGACCTTTCTATTCCTTGATGTTCAGTCCTGGTCTTTACCTTGTCCCTCTTTCAAAGTCCTTTCATCCTTTCATCCCTTCACTTTAAATACTTCCTATTTGGCAAGAATGCTCATATTTATATTTCTGGCCAGGCTTCTGCGAATTCCAAAGTTAAATATCTAAATACCTATTTCACAGCTACACTTGGCTGAATGATAGGCCTCTTGATTTACCATATTGAAGAATAGGATTTTATTCTGAACCTCATCCAGAATTGTATGCCTTTCTAAATGGCACCACCATCCACCCAAGCATTAAATCCAGAAACTTGGAAGCCCTCCTCAACTGTTCTATTTCCTTAATCCATGTCACCTAACATCTATTGATTATATCTCCAATATATATTTATATTTATTTCCATTGCCATCACCCTAGATGGGCCTTCTACGCTCTCCGCTTGGCCACTGCAATAGCCTCAATGCAGCCCCCCACCTCCCACCCCTGAGCTACCATTCCATGCCCCTCTGGTAGCTAGCCTTTTACTGGATCTCTTCCCAACAGAAACACTTTCACTCTCTCCCCAAAAGAAACACTTTCCCTGAACCCAGGATCAAGTCTACCTTTGACATTATATCTTCTTGGGTTGCTAGCAACAAAAACCAATTCAAATTAAACCAAATTAAAGAAAGGTTTATTTTTAGGGTACCAGGAACACTCAGAGAGGCAGAGGTGGAGGGGGATCTTGGGAAAATATAAGTTGGAACTCTTAAAGGACAAATGATCCAGTTTTCTCAACAAATAACTGACAAAATAAATAAACATAGAGACTCAAGGGACCTATCAATTTAATGCGTCAAGTGGTCTATGGTTAGAGACGGATTTGAACAAGCTAGTTAAAAAACAAGCAACCATGAGATAATTGGGAAAATTTGAGAACTACACAGAAATTTGATATTAAGGATGGTTACAGTTTTTGGATACAATAAAGATATTGTGATTTTGATTCTTCTTTTTAAAGAGTCTTATTTTAATTTCAAAAAATCCCATGGCAGAAGGAGAGTCAATATGTTTATAGATGAAATAAGATTATAGGAACATAGATGTTTATTTTTCTATTTTATTTTGTATAATAGATATTTATAATTTCCATCAAATATATATATGTATGTATTTACACACACACACATTTTCACACATAAATATATCCATTTTGCCAGATGTTTAGAAATTTCCATCTTGTTAGATTCAAAGAATCAAAGTACTGTCAGGTCTAGAGAAGAGAGGCACCCCCAAATTTGGCAGGTTCTGGAATATCCACAAAAAAGTCCCCATGTAGCTTATAGAAATTGTCCTCATTTGGCTAAGATATCACTCACAGCACCGTGGTAAGTGTCGGCTGTGGCAGGGAGCTTCAGGGTGTTCATGGGTTTGGAAGGACATGTGGGAAGCACAACCATTCCAGATGAGAAAGTACAGGTAGATTTTTATAAAGAAAATATTTCATTTCTAGTTTTTTTTAGCATTTTTTACCATAAAGACTATCATTAAGTTAATGAAACATTCACAGCATTCCCATTTTAATATAAATTTGAATGAGTAATACTTTATTTATATGGTTAAGTTTCTATTACATCCTAATCTGGTTAAATTTACATTATATGCTAATTCCATTATATCCTAATTTCCATTGTATCCCACCAAAGTCTTAAAAGTGTTTTCTATATATTCTTTAAAATGTTTCCAAATCTTACTTGTCACATTAAATCTCTAATTCATCTGAAATTGATTTTTGTGTGAAATATCAATGCCCTTTTATTAATTTTTTACCATGTGAGCAATTGTTAGAGAATTGTTTATGGAATAAATAGTATTTCCCTTCTGGTCTGTGATGACATCTCTGTCATACATAAAGCTTCCTTTATGCATCTGTTGATTTCCTGGTTCCCTATCTTTTTCCTCTAGTTTATTGCCTAAACTTTCACCAATTCTACATTGTGTTAATTAGTAACCTTATAATATGCCATAATATCTCACGGATCAAGCCCTCCCACATTGATCTGATTAATTTTGGTTTGTTTTCAATATCCTTGCCCATTTACTCATCACCATAAATTTGGTACTAGCTTGTGGGTTTCTACAAAAAAAGAAAAAAAAAAAACAAGCAAAGCAAACCATAATTCCAAAAAGACTTGATTGGATTGAGATTACAGATTACTTGGAGAGATTACAGATACTTTGCTTAATTAGACATTCTCATCTATAGGAAACCATATATCTGGGCTGGCCCTTGACACACACAAAAATCTTTTTTCTCATCTACTTGCTTTTATTTAATGTATATTTCATTTTAATTTTCATAGATAATTATACTGTATCATTTACATTTTTTATTTAAAATAATGGCTTTATATAGATACCTTTCTTATACATTTACTTACTATGTATAAAATTGGCAGTGATTTGTGGCAGGCATCTGAAAGATTAGTGAGATGGTCTTTTCCTCTGTGGATGAGGCAGAGATATTATATATGGGGATTTCATCTAGAAAACTAATTAGTTTTCATTAGGGGTAATTTTCCAAGATGTCTAACAAATAGAAGTGACTTCCAGGAAAAAGTAATTTATAACTGTCTTTTTATTTGGTTTTTAAATTATAGAACACTTCAAACATAAACGAAGGTTGTATTTTTTTATTAAATTCTCAGCTTGAAAATATATCACAGTTTGCCAATCTTTTTCATATATCTTGCCATTTACAAAAAAAAAAAAAGGCTAGAGCATTTTTCAGGCAAATCCCAAACATTATGTCATTTTGCTCATTCATACTCATACTCATCTATAGTCATTCAACAACTACTAAGGGTATATTAAAAGCATACTTACCGTATCCTTATGAGATCTAATAACATTAGCAAGTTATTCTTTAAGCCGTAGGGAGTTGGGTTCAGATAATCTTAACCTAGCTGCCATTTTACTTTAAACTTCCAGGTCAACATGATAGCTAATGGTTTTGAAAGTATTATTGTCTAAACCCACTATTTTATTAGATGATACAAAAATTTTGATTGTTTTATGCTATCACTCTTCTATTTTTAACTGGTATTTCTTGTATAAAGAAATATCATCAACTATTTGGTTAACTTCAAATCTAGTTTTTACTGGGAAGACAGACTAAATCTTCCTAGTCTTGATATGGAACCCCAGCAACCTCCAGTAGTGACCCATTAGTATATTTATTGTAGTTATTAGTAACGATAATAGCTCACGCTTTTTAAACATCTTTAACATTTTTCAGTCCCTTGCCATCATCATTCTTTCCCATGCTCAAATTTGGAGCCCTTAACTTTGCCTTGTTTTTTTGTTTTTGTTTGTTTATAAACTCTATTAGTCTCTGATAATTTCTTTACCTTCTGGCACAGTAATATGAATGACTTGGGTTCATCTTATAACTTTCCTACTGTAGACTTGGTATCAGCCATTTCTCCAAGGAGCACTTTATAACATGAAATGATATTTAGAAAAAATAATTTAAAAATACTATGGTACTTTCTGCCCTAAGTTGTCTTTGCTTCTAGGTCTTTTTAATAAGCAGAGCTAGGGAATTTTAAAGAGTAGACGGGAAACGGACTTTGGCCCAGTGGTTAGGGCGTCCGTCTACCACATGGGAGGCCTGCGGTTCAAGCCCCGGGCCTCCTTGACCCGTGTGGAGCTGGCCCGTGCGCAGTGCTGATGCGCGCAAGGAGTGCTGTGCCACACAGGGGTGTCCCCCGCGTAGGGGAGCCCCACGCGCAAGGAGTGCACCCATAGGGAGAGCCGCCCAGCGCGAAGGAGGGAGCAGCCTGCCGAGGAATGGCGCCGCCCACACTTCCCGTGCCGCTGACGACAACAGAAGCGGACAAAGAAACAAGAAACAAGACGCAGCAAAAAGACACAGAAAACAGACAACCAGGGGAGGGGAAGGGAATTAAATAAACAAAAATAAATCTTTAAAAATAAAAAAATAAAAAAAATAAAGAGTAGACATATCATAGTTTACTTAATCTCTACTGAAAGATATTTGGATGATTTCGATTACTAATTACTACTAATAATTAGTAATTACTAGCATTACTAATTGTAATTGCTACTAATAGTAATTCTTCAATAAACAGCTTTACAGACGTCATTTAGAATAACTACAAATGTGTAGTTAAGATATTTTTCCAGTTTATGTGCTAGAATAAAGGGTAAATGCATTGGCAACATTAGTAGACATAGATAAAGTCCTTCCCACTGAAGGTTGTACAATTCTGCCTTTGCACCAGCAATATATGAGAGAACCCATTTCTCTGTTGCCTCGCGGATGAAGTGCTATCAAATGTGGATATTGTTGCCACACTGACAGTTGAGAAATTCCACCTCAGTGTAGTTTTAATTTGTGTTTCTCATATTTTGTGGGAGGTTCTTTTAATATATTTAAAGGCTCCTTTTTCTGTGTATTGCGCTTGTTGTTAGCCCATTTGTCTCTCGAGTTTCTGGCCATTTCTTCTCAATCTGTTTGATTGGTTCAAAATAAAATGAATGCTAAAACGAAGTCTTACTCAAGTCACCAGATATCACATGATGTGATGTCCACCTTGTGGCTGTGCAGTGAAGTTGCACATCATGGCCGCCATTCCAGCTATCAGCAGCGAGATGTCCCCAAGATCTTGGAAGAATACCTTGGGACACGAGGGCACATATCGAGCATTCCTAACATTCTGAAACAACTGTGACAGTAACACTAGGGGCTTCTTGCTACTCATGTTAAAATCATAAAGCACTGTACAAATGCCCAGTATTTGAACGCACAATTTCATACAAAAGTTGCCAAATGTTTTCCCAGTTAGTCATCTATCTCTTGACTTAGCCTATGATGTTTATTACTATGCAAAGACTTTCCACTTTTGAATTATGTACTCATGTTAGTCTATCTACTCTCTCATGGCTTCTGGCATAACAGTTTTGTGATGTGGGCTGATTTTCACCTAGGGAAAGGAACTTTTCTGAACATGCAAGATGTTGTAATATTGAAAACTTGAGATCAAGTTGAAGACAACATTTACATATGATAAAAGTGAGTAGAGTTTATGAAAAATGCAAAAATCAAGAGAATGATCTAATTCCTAAGATCAGAGTGATGTGGCTGCAAGTATAAGTGAGAGAAACGTCCTTGCAATGTTAGGAGAAAAAAATGAAGTGAAAATACCAATGACTGTACCTTAGGGGCATTGTGAAATTAACTAACTGCAGAGTATGTTAAAATCATAAATCACTGTATGAATGCAAAGCATTATAACTCACAATGTCAGATGAAGGTGGTAACTTGAGATAGATTCCATTAGTGATTCTTACATGGTGCTGATTGTGCATTTCTTCGAAAGGGATAGAAAATAGAGGTGGAGAGAAATTGCACTCTCTCTAGGGCATGTTTTTTGCATCAAATCAAATCTATCAAACAATTGAGTACAGAGTGAGGTCATGTGCATGATAATCAAGGAGTATTTGCAGTGACCCTTTTATCTAAAGTCCATCTGGAGTGCGTTGGAAGAAATAAAAGAGAATCAATCTTTTGACTTTAAATAATGCCACAATGGCATTACTCAGGGTGCTTACACTCCTTATTTTCCAGAGTTGGCCTTGAATGAATTTTGATCATCTCCAGAAATTATATCCACTTTTAGATGAAAATTTCCCAATTTTATACATTAAAAAATAGTTAAGGGAAAAAAAAAAAGTTACACAGATTGAGAGGAAAATCTATTTTAAGAGTTTGAAATTAATTATTGAATACCTGAAATACACAAATGACTTTTCTTAGACTACTAAAAAGACTTGAGTTGAACAATTATTTAGATACCAAAATGAACTCATTTATTTATTAAACACCTGGATTGAATTATGTACCCCAATTCAGACATGTTCTTAATTTTAACCCATATCCTTGTAGGAGTGAATTCATTGTACCCTTTGTAAATAGGACCTTTTGAGTTTATTATTTTTGTTCAGGTGTGTGCCCCTGAATGATGCTGGATCTTAATCTAGATCACTGGAGTCCTTTATAAACAGAAGAAATTCAGACAAAGTGGGAGAAAGCTGCCACTGGAACCAGAAGCAAAAGGAAGGGACATTTCCATGTGATGTGAAGGAGGATTCAAGCTAAAGACCCCCAAAAATACAGCAAGTCAGTACCAGATTGCTGCCAACCCTGGGAGAAAGCAAGACATCTAGCCTCTGAAACCGTGAGACAATAAATTCCCCCTTATTTAATAAATGGCAATCTATTGTGTGTGGAAATAAATGAAGAACACCCAAACAAGAACAAACAAAGGCTATTTATTCACGGCTTGCTATGGCAAGGGAGTCAGCCACTATCACTTCAGTTTGGCAAAGACTCAAAAACAGGAGAGAAGAAAAAGCAAGATTTTAGACGTGATCTGTATGTTGGCTTTTGGCCTGGGGAAACTGGAGGCGGGCTAACTAGAAGTGGGGCATCTTATGTGATTAGAGGAGCATATTTGACTCTCTCTGGTTGGTCCAAAATTGGAAGCAGGGCCAAAATTAGGGAATCTGTCAGTTATCAATCCAGTCTTGGCTATGTGGGGTTGATTGTTGCAGGGATTTGTGCTTTGACTTCTTGGGACGTTTGCTATAGATAATGGCCAGTTTTCTGAACCTCTTGTTGGGGTATCAGGTCAGACTTCCTTGCTCTGGTTACTGGTGATAGTGGGTCAGAATTTCCATTTGTGTATTTAGTCATAGATGGAGTGTTTGTCACACAGCCTGAAAAACTAAGACACTTCCTGAGGTTCCAATGAACACCAACAAGTCAGCCGAGCATAGTGAAAGCAAAGAATGAAAAATTCATAGTGGCAATCAGGGCAGTTTATTCTGGTGCTATTGTGAAAATTCTTGTATGTATGTTTAAAAAATGCCATGCTACATTATAGTCATTGTGACAGTCTGAAGCTTTTTGTGGATCCCAGAAAAGACCATGTTCTTGAAGCTAATCCATTCCTGTGGGCGTGGGACCCTTTGATTGGCTTGGATTCAGCGAGGGGGACTTTGATTGGATTGCTTCAGTGAGGCATGACCCAGGGTGGTCTTGGTTCTCTTGCTGGCATCCTTTATAAACAGACTCCTGAAAGCAGAGACACACAGAGACTGTTGCAGAGACAGAGAAACCCTGAAAGGCTGAGAGGTCCCAGAAGCCAGGCTGGAATCAGTGGAGGGAAGAGGCAGGAAAAGAGGCCCCCAAGAGGCTGAGAGAGAGGTCTGGAAGAGAGGAGCGAGACCAGCAATATGCCTGATGGTCCTCAGCTGAGCTCGGGTAGAGACGCTTTGCTTGATGCCTTGGTTTGGGCAGAGCCGCCATTATGCCCTGCCATGTGCCTGATTGCCCTCAGCTAAGCTTGGAGAGAAAGCACCTTCAGATGCTACTGCCATCTGCCTGATTGCCCAGGGCTGACCTTGATTTGGACATTTTCACAGTTTCAGAACTGCAAGCTTTTAACCTAAGAAATTCCCATTATAAAAGCCAACCCATTTCTGATATATTGCTCCCAGCAGCTTTTATTCTGGGTAATAAAGCATACACAAGACAATCTGGTGCTTTTTAGCTCTGAAACTTGCCTTTCTAAGCTTCAATTTGGTATCTGTAAAATAAGGTTATTAGCAGACTAGAGCAGTGTTGAAGAGTGTGTGAGATAATATATTAAGTTCCTTAGCCCAGTGTCAGGCATACAGTAAGCACCCAATAAATAAGAGTACTAGAGCTATTCATTTTTCTTTTTAGATTATTTTGTGTATCTTTATCTGTTCAATTTTTGTGTTTATTTTCTTTAGCTTTTAGGAGATATAATTTTATTTTCTCTTGATCCTTAAGCCTCCTTTTAATTTATATATTCCCCATTTCACACAGACAGAGATTCACTCCTTCATTCAGCACATATTTAATGATACCCACTTTGTGGAAGACATCTTCACATATGTACACTATTAAATCTTAGAAAGAATTAAGGTGAGGAAACTGAGTCACAGAGAAGTTGATAAACTGTATTTACATAGAGTTGAGACTTAAACTAAGTGTGTCTAACTCCAAAGTCTGTGCTCTACAGAGAAATAACATCCTGACTTCCAGTATCCTCTGCTTAATTGGGGGTCAAAAGCTATCCATTCAAGTGGCAATTACGTAATTGCTTCAAAAATACCTTCTACTAGAACTAGTTCCAAGAAGGCAGTCACATTTGAGGTGCATTATCTGGTCCCTAGTAACTCACCAATAGATATTTCTGGAATGAATACATGGACTGTAGTTGGAAGCTATCTATGAGCCCTAGATGAGATATAAAAACCTATTCCACAGGAACTAAGAGAATGCAGAGAGAATTACACCAGGCAGAGTATCCAGAGAAGATACTATGGACTAGGTAGGGGGCTGTGACGGTAGGGAGGATTGAGAGAGGAAGAGAAGGAGAGGTCTTCTCAGCTCCCTGAACTGTCAGTGCCAAGCCAAGGTGCTAGGGAGGTCGACGAGCTGGCACCAATAATTCCTACATTTGGCTAGAGAGAACGAGGTCAGCAGGTAATTGGGAGTCCAGTGTCAAGGACCTTGAACTCCAAGTAAAGCAGGTTGACATTACCCTGTAGCAAACAGGAGCTGCAGCTACATTGAGGTATAGGAGAAATGAATGGCTCTTCCCAGTCTTTGGAGCAAGCTTCTTTCGGTGATCGTGTTTCGGTGTGGTGTGTTTATATGATCTAGGCATGTTGGCTGTGTCTTCCCTTCATGCAGATGCCCAGTGTACCATCCGCAGACAAGACGTGAAGCAGAAGCAAATGCCTTTGAAGGAACAGAGAAGGCAGAGGTTTCCTTACCTCTTGCAGAGTTCTCTCTCTATCCAAGGACAAGGTTTCCTTGTAGTTATTTAAAATGCAGTTTTCCTGAGGAAGGACTGACGGGGAGATCAAACCACCTGCGTTTTGCTGGGCACTGCATTGCCAACAGGGGCTGTGCTGGCCTCGGGGCTACTTCGACATTCACAGAGGTTCTCTGTCTCCTCTGCCGGCAGGAGGGGCTCGGCACGGCTCCGGCAGGAACAGAGTAACGCTCCTCGGCTCCTACCTGCTCTGAGTGGAAAATGAGGGCAGGGAAGGAGAAGAGTTTTCTTTTAGAAAAAAAAACAACACAGCCAGCTACATTGACTGGGAGAATGTGAGCAGGAGTTAAAACCCAAACACTAAAGCAATTTGATTGGTCTCAATGGAAATTTCTGAAGGGCATGTTTTGTGCCTCTTGGCTGGAGTGTCCCGGGCTACTTAGAAGTTTGGATACCCTGTTATTTATTTCCCTGTCTGTTCTAACACAAAAATAAAGGCCTCTGTTAAGTGGGCGCTCCAACTCTACCGTCTCTCGGCTCGTTCTCAAGGCCGAGGAGTTAGAAGTTGTGCGCATGCTCACTCGCTAATGCGGCCTCTCTGCTCTGGGTGGTCACGTGGGCTTCAGTGGCCCTCTGCCAAGAAGGATCGCTAGCGCTGGCCCTGTGTTTTATTTATTGTGACTATAGTAAGCGATTTGGTTTTCATATTAGTTAACCTCCTTGTAGCATTCTCGGATTTTTCTGTGTTCTTTTCCCTGAGCTTCCGTGTGGCTTTTCCTCCTGCCTGCCAGGCTCCTCCTTTCCGGCCTTTTGATGTCACATTTTGCATTCTGGCCTTTCTGTGAACACCGTTTTTTTTTCTTTTTGCTAGTTGTCCGCGCATTATAGTTTGCTGATTGTCTACTCTTGTCTGTTTTTTTTTTACTTTAGGAGGTACAGAAACTGAACCCAGGACCTCCCCTGTGGGAGGCAAGTGCTCAACTGCTTGAACCACATATGCTCCCTGCTCGTTTGTTTGTTTCCCTCTCATTTGGTTTTTTTTTGCTCCTTGTCTGCTTGTTGTTTGCGCATTGTCTTGCTGATGGTTTTTATTCATTGTCTGCTCGTTGTTTTTGCTCCTTGTCTGCTATTATTTTTACTTGATGTTCTCCCATTGTCTTCTTTAGGAGGCTCTGGAATGGAACCGGACCTCCCATGTGGAAGGTGGGTGCTCAACTGCTTGAGCCACATCCACTGTCCACTGTGACTGTCTTTTAACTTCGCTGCATGTTACCCTGCTTCAAATACCTCCCCCACCTTCGTAATCGCACAGGTTTGGGTCAGGAGCTGGTGGTGGACAGCACGATGCCTTCTTCCCTGAAATCTGCCTACGCCTCTCCAAGGTCATGCAGTTTACGTGACTGTGCCTCATTCCAGAGGTGAGTCCCGATGCCCCTCAACTGTCTAGTTCAACTTGCAGACAGTGATCCGTTGATCGGTCATGACGGACTTGTGGTTTTGCTGTGACCAGAATATTTTTAAAAGAGATAGAATAGAAAACAGAGTGTATTACACATAATTCTAAGGATTGGTTCTTGAAACTTGCTAAAAACTATTAATCACAAGTTTTAATCTGTTATCACTTGACAGCAATATTTTCTCTGCTTCTTTAGACATTGATCCTTTGGAATGAGTCTCAGAACCACCGTATCTTCCTTGCTACCAGCCCAATGATGAAACCAACACACAAAGGAAGGCAGTGCCTGGGGAATGCAGAGAAAGGGAGGAGGAATCGTGGGGTAAGAAAACCACAATGCCTGTCATTCTTCTGCGCTTCCACTTATGTGCACTAGTGTATGGTCTTATTGTTTAAGCCATGATGCCTTAGGTTCTGCTATGTGCACACAAAACATTCTACTTCATACAGGACCCATCCTGCCCCATGTGTGACCACCCTACACTGCCTCTCTTAAGGTATATGTTATATCATGTCCACTAGATGTAGCACAGTGCTTGGTGGACCAAAGGCAGCCAACTATTACTCATCAGGAAAAATGAGGCTCCATTGTGGAAAAAAAGAAGAAATTATAATTTATAAGATACCTAACATCTGTTAAGTTTGGGAGCCAAACATTGAGTACACAGGGGTGCTGCTACACTATTAAAACAGGAAAGATTTTAAAGATGCCACTTTAACTAAATGTGCCATTGTAAGGCACTGCTGCAGTCTAGCTGCTCCAGGATGCTTACAGTGGACCCATGCTTTCCCGAGTGAGATTGGTGGTCAAGGGATGACTGCGGATTCTGGTAGGAGTAAATTCTGACGCTGTGGCCCTTGCCAGAGTGGCTCAAGTGTGGACAGTGACCTCCAGAGCAGGGCATGTCACACAGTCCTCAACCGGCCTTGGGTGTCGACTGGACTTGGTAAACCTCCTCCACAGACATGCATTCTTTTTTTTTTTTTTAAAGATTTATTTTTTATTTATTTCTCTCCCCATCCCCCCCAACTCCCCCATTGTATGCTCTCTGTGTCCATTTGCTGGGTGTTCTTCTTTGTCTGCTTCTGTTGTCAGCGGCACAGGAATCTGTGTTTCTTTTTGTTGCATCATCTTGTTGTGTCAGCTCTCCGTGTGTGCGTCGCCATTCCTGGGCAGGCTGCACTTTCTTTCATGCTGGGCGGCTCTCCTTCCAGGGTGCACTCCTTGTGCGTGAAGCTCCCCTATGCGGGGGACACCCCTGTGTGGCATGGCACTCCTTGCGCGCATCATCACTGCGCATGGGCCAGCTCCACACGGGTCACGGAGGCCCGGGGTTTGAACCACAGACCTCCCATGTGGTAGACAGATGCCCTATCCACTGGGCCAAGTCCGCTTCCCAACACTCATTCTTTGTTCCATTCTCAGCCCATCTTCGTCACGTCTGGGCAGCTGACCATGACAGGTCCTGGTCCATCTCTGAGTTACAGCATCACGGCCTGGCGTCCTGTAGCTGCATGAGTCACCACAGCAGCATGGAGATGGCTCCACTGAGAGAAATAAACATAAAATATAGACAAGGGCTCCACACGACTCTAATTCACACGGTAGTACAAGGCAGTAAAGTGCCAGATAAAGCATATATTTTAGTTTCCTGGCTACAAAAACAAATACCGTACAATGGGTTGGCTTAACAACAGGGATTTATTGGTTCGTGGTTTCAGAGGCTAGAAGAAGACTTGCTTCATTTCTGGGTCGGTATCTTCTCGCTGGCCGGCAGTCTTTGGTGTTCCTTGGCCTTTCTGTCTCGTGGCAGTGCAAGTGGCAGCCACTTTCCTTTCTCCTCCAGCTTCTGGCTGCTCCCCGTGGCTTCTCTCTCTGTGGCCTTCTCTGTGAGGCCTCCAATAATAGGGTTAACCGTCATGATTCCGGTGGGCTGCACCTTAACTGAAGTAACCTCATCAAGAAGTCCCAACTACAGGAATGAATTAAGATGAAGAATGTGCTTTTCTGAGGTATATAATTCCAACTCGCCACAGCACATTTTTAGAAATCAATGGAAATTTCTCAAATGCCACAAGCTTTCTGCTGAGAGGATGCTCTTCATGACAAGATTTATGAGATATAAATAAAGCTCAAGTGGTTCAACAAAGGTATCTGGACAAAATATGCCAGTAATTACAGTGCATGAAAGCAGTTACTCATTTTAAAACGGGATTAGTGCTGTAGGGAAATTTACAAAGCTATTAGCTACTGTTGACACTACTGTGTTCAAATCGAATGGTAGTTTATTTTAAATGACTTTTTATGATTATAAATGTAGTATATGCACATACCCGGAAACTTGAGGAATGTAGAAAATTTTAGAGGAGAAAATATAAATTGTTACCTCTCTTTTGTAATAGGGGATAAATTTCAGTTTTGAATGAAGACAGGAATTTTCCCCCAAAGAGTGGATGCCTTATCTATTGTCAGGTGGGCAGAAAAGGTGCTAGGCTTTAAAACTGGGGGTGTGATGCCCAGCTCTTCTTTGTGCAGTGGAGTAGATGGTTGGGTCAAGACCGAGGTGAGTGGATTCGTGCCGGGGTGGAGGCCGCCCTGTCCTGTGCACCTGCTTCCTGCGTTTCCCTTCCACAGGCCCCACGGTAGCTGTCCGCACTACTGGTTTTAAGTTACCATCTTCGCTGGTCTTCTGTTGTTCTTTAGTAAAGTGTTGTAAATAGTGACAGTTTAGATGAGCCTGGGGAGAACTAGAACAAGAGGTAGAACTAGAAGTGGAACTAGAACTAGACCTAGAGAGGAGCTGGGTCTGCCTGGAGAAGAGACCCCCCTGACGCCGCAGGCCTGTGCCAGTGGCAGATCTCTCCCCCCAGCCCTACGGCCCATTGCCTTTCCTGCTCAGTTATGGGGGATCACTGAGAGGGATTTGTGGAACAGATACGCAATCCTTGGGCATGCCTTGAACTTTCCAGGTGAGGCATACCTCACAGATGAACAAGCTTCTGACCAGAAGGATGGAAACAGCCATATTTTATTTCTCTGCCATCAGGTTATCAGGCTACATATGGTCATTAATTTCTTTTATGTATCTTCTTATTTTAACAACCTCAAAGGACGGATATATTGCAAGAAGAATAAAAAGAACTTGTTTCCCCCCAGAATCATTTCAAAGTGCATTGTAACATGATGCCCTGTGATCTCCCCAAACTAATGTTATTTTTTGTCAAAAAGAAACTTCTACATAACCACCATTCTCCCATCACAATCTGGATTGATAATTACCTGGGATTTACTCCTTGGATATCATTTTGCCAGTTTTCCCCATAATGTCTCACATGGATAGAATGGGGGCCACCATGTCAAGAGAGGCAATGAGGAAGCCAAGTTCCACAATGACCGCGGTCGGCTGGAGTGCCCACGTTGGTTCACCATTTGCCTTCCCATGGCCAGACACCTGCAGGCACAGGCTCAGTGGGCTCAGCAGGGGAAGGGGCTGATCCTAGCACCCCCATTCCACACCTCAGGCCTTGAGGCCCAGCCAGACTTCCATCAACCCCAGGCACCTCCTCTGGGGCCCAGGTCTTGCCCATTCCCAGAGGCGTCAAAAGCTTCCCTGCCCCCTACCTCTCCAGTCCTTCTCCTCCACATAGTGGCTGCCTGCCCAAGGCCCATTGTGAGCCTGGCAAGATGCACCCCTTCTGTAGCCCTGACCTCTTACCAGCTGGTGTGAGGGGCCAAGAGCACCCAGGACACGGGGGGTGCAGAAGGGCTCACCCAGAGGAAGGGGATGATGTTGTCCTTGGCGATGGCCTGCAGCTGGCATGGCATCCCTGTGAGGCTCTGCAGGCCAGCGCCACAAGGTGAGAAGCAGGAGCCAATAACAATGGCCCAGTGTGAAGGCCAGGTCAACGTGCCCACCACCAGGTTCCTGCCGGTGCCATCACCACACCTGTGGGGGCCGGGCTCAGGCTGTGCCCATGCGAGGAGCATCCCCAAGCCCTGCTGCAGTGGGGGGCCATCCAACGTGAGGTGTGTGAAAGGGTAGGGGGCAGGAAGGATGGCTACAGTGGGCAGGGCTCTGACCCCTGACCAGAGAAGACCCTTCGGCTGGCTCCTCCTTCCTCCTTGGCCCAGACCTGACCCTGATGCCACCATCCTCTCGGGAGCAAAAGTCCTGGTGGGGCCTGACATTCTGCCACTGGCAGCCAGCAGCTGAGGACATGTGGGCGGGCACATGTGGTGTCAGGGCAGGCAAAAGACACTGCTCCAGGAAGGGGCTCCACTCACTCCCTTGCCGGGGAGCATCACACCCTCGATGCTTTGTCATGATTGGATTCAGGTCGTGCACCCTTGGAGGGTACATCCATCAGAAAAGGCTGTATGCTCCTTGTGGCATCCAAAAACAAGGCATACATTTCAATTTGTCCCATTATGGTGGGACACTTAGTTAAGGTGATGTCTGTCAGACTTCTCCATTGTAAAATTACGATTTTCACCTTTGTAATTAATGTTACATTTGCGTTGAGCTGACTCTTTTCACTATTTATTGTATTGCCAACATTCTTTTTCATGACATGAAAAATTCCTAAATTTTTCAAAAGCTGTATAATAGTCTATTGTATGAATATACCAATAAATGTATATGCATTTTTCTCTGTATTTTTTTTAACTTAACAGTGTTTTATCACTATTAATGATAGGGTGTGGAACATAGTTTGAACATTAATTTTTACCTGCCATTCTGATTTTAAAGCAGCTATCTTTTGAATTTGATTTTTTTTTTTTCTGTGAAAAGTGACACAAATGCATAGAAATCAATAAAATGTAATCAATGGATTGAAACCTAGGCTTCTAAGGAATGTTAAAAGGAAGCTTGAAGACTTATTAGATATCTGAAGGCAGTAGGGATGATGAAAATGCTTAAATACTACATTTTGCCTTTAAAATGTGCCATCCAAAATATTAGGGAAGTTCATTTAGAAAAAATTAGAAGATAAGCTCTTCATTCAAAGTGGGCAAAAAACAACCTGTACAACTTATTATATTAGGAAGCTATGCCATAAACACTTTAATTACATCTTACAATTGTGCAAATGTTGCAGTACTGGGAAGCTTTGTAGACTGAGGTTATATGATGAGGGAGATCTCTTGTCGCATGGGTTAAATACCAGCAGAATCAGGAAGCAATTCCATGCACCCATCTCCAGATGTTATTGCACTAGCTTACAACACTGCTGGGAGCTTTTCATCTCCTCTCTAGGACTACTACTGAGTTATTAGCCATTGCTGCAGGCAACATACTAAATGAAATGTTTCTATGTCAGGGGTTAAGTACAGAGAGTTTTGAAAACAAAGGGCTTTGCAGAATTTTCTTTATGTAAATCACTGTGCACTTAGAATTTTTTGTCTAAAATAACAAAGGAACAGATTAAATTTAGGTATTGTATAAAAGGATATAAATATTTATTCATGAAAAAATAGCATTCAGCTTATGTAAGTAGAGAAATAATATAAAGGAGAGGAAGAATAATTTATTTCTGACATTTGGAGTGTTAATTAGGATTTGGAATATTAAGTATGCCTTTTGTTTCTTTTTGCTTGCATCTTTTCATAACTGTAATAAACATATTTTAAAACCAGGTCATTTATATCTTTGAAATAGCACAATACATAGTGACTTTTAATAGGTAAAAGAAAAAGATGGCAGTGAAAGGCTCTATATAGGAAGTGATCCTTAATTTGTGTTTTCTGGGAAACAACGCCTGTTAGAAAGCCACAAATGCTAACAAAGACGTTTAATGAAATTCTGTCTTCTATGTTTTCAGGTATGTTATTTATCCATCTCATATGAGCATTTCTTCATCTACGCTTCCTGTGACTGCCCAGTGAAGAACAATCTCCTGCTGGAAGTCTAGCAGGTAATTGTGCTGTCAAAGTATTTTTCTAAATATGTGACCATTTTAAGTTCCTAAAACAACTATTTATTTTATCTAATAAATTAAATAATATTTTATGAACTAGAGTCTTTCGAAGTTTCTGCAACAGAAATAGATCTTGTTCTGAAATATAGAAGACTGCTTCTATTGCGGGTGGTTGCCTTGGGGAAAGTTTCCTATTAAAAGTCAAAATTAACTTGGATTTAGACATATCCTGCATCAAACTATAACCCCCAATATGTATTTGTACACGTACCCATATATATGCATGTATGTATATGTGTATGTATATTTTATATATGTGAGTGTATGCATAAATATTCAGAATTTTATATAATTTAATTTTCCTATAAGACTTTTGTTAAACTTATAGATTTTTCTCTGTAATTATAAATTTCATTAAAAACAACACAATTAAATTCAGATGATCACAATTTTGGGGGGTTATTCAAAGTTAAATGAGCCCTTGGAATGTAAATAATATATAGGTATTATTCTTCTCCCCATAATAATACAGTGTTTGTCAATAAATAATTTTCCCTATTTCTTGTGTTAAGAAGCAGAATTAACACAAGACGTGTACAGTACAGTTATTCAAATTTGTTTGCTTGAAGCAAAAATATTTGGAAATTCAGTTATGAATTTTTAAGTCATTGCTCTTGGATTTGCTTAAGAATGAGAAGAGATAATTGTGTTACAGAAATTCTTGTTTCTATACTGGTGAAATAAATGGTAATAGATCTCAGGAGAATACTCTAATACTAAAAGCATATGCATGGAGGAGGAGGTTTTTACAAGATGCTCAGGGAAAATGTCATCGTCAGTTCATTAAAAATCCAACCTGTGCAGAGCCGCATGGAATGTATTCTTTAACCAGGTCAAATTCTGATGATACATTGTGTGCCTTAAAATAATGTCCAGTTAAAGTAATCACTTTTCTCTTTGTGACGATACTTGTTGCTTATTTTTTCCCCTTAATTTGGCCCTGGATCAAAATTCTAAAATAATGTCACTGTTCACTTAATCCTTAAAATTACTTTCTAGTTGTTTCTTGTGTGTCTCCTATCTACATTGTAAGTTCCTCAAGGGAAAAAGAACATATATTCATCTTATTAGTGTTGTTCAGCTTCCAGAGTCCCCAGCAGGACATTTGAGGTTATTAATTTTGTTGAATGAATTGAATCTTCATAAAACTTCCCCTAATAAAAGCCATCTTTCATACACAGTTAGTCGTTATGCCAGTGTATTGTCTTCCATTCCCTGCCACGGTACAGAGTGACACCTGGAGCAGACTTCTATTATCCAAACATGCATTCTCCACTTTTTCTTTTGTGAAAGGATCTCCACTTTTTGAATGAGCAGATGACTAGTCAGAATGAAGACTACTTTTCCAGGCTCCTTTCCAGCTTTAATGTGGTCTTCTGACTAAGTTCTGGAAGTGATGATGTGGTGTGGGCAACCTCGCCTTTTGCACTGAGAGTCCCTGTTTCAGCACTAATAATATACATACTATGTGCTATTTTATAAACAAACATTAAATGCCCGGCTAGGGTGTTAGATGCTATACACACTTTATTTGTAATCTTCAGAAGACCGTAAAGGTTGATATCATCATCCCCACTTTTCAACCAAGAAAGTAGAGTCATAGATTTTTGGTAATTTGCCCAAGGTCACACATTCTGTGCATAGGGGAGCTGAAATTAAAAGCCTGGTTGGTCTTTGTGATGGTTAGGCTATTGTGTCAGCTCAGCCAGGTAATCGTGTCCAGTTGTTTGGTCAAGCAAGCACTGGGCTACCTGTAATACAAAGGCATTTATGGACTTTAGTCACCATTGACTTTACTGCAGTGGTAAATCATAGATTAGCTAATTACAGTTACATCAATCAGGGAGATTGCCATCAGCGATGAGTGACGCTTTATCCAATCAGTTGAATGTCTTAAAAGGGGATGTGATTCCAACATTGAGTGAGAATTTCCCAGCTCATCTTTGGACAGCCAACATCTCCCAGAACTCATCAAGACCTTCACTGGACTTTCATTGGAGCCCCTGGTTGCAGCCTGCCTGTGGAACCTGGACTTGTGCATCCCCACAGTCTCGTAAGAGACTGATAAAAATCTCTTACTATTGACAGATATTTCTTGTTGATTCTGTTTCCCTAGAGAACACTGACTAATACAGTCTTCTTCTAAAATGTTTTCCTCTACATTGAGCTGAATGAGAACTTCTGCTTTTGATGAAAAATTTAATGAAAGAATGAGGAAATCTACAGACCAATTATCTGAAACCTCCCTGGGATATTTGTTTTATATCCATGGATGTGGAGCATATAATAAACATGGTATTATCAATGGGTTCAGTACTACTCTTCCTGGTTTGGCTGCCACTTCTGGAATGAATACAAGGAAAACAGCAATTCATTTAAACTAAAATTATTGTTTATTTTCAACTTATAACTTTAGAAGAAATTTGAATTTTGCACAGAAGATTAATTTTATCAATCAATAGATGCACTTATTATGTAGTGATGATCATATTCACTGGATACAATCAAAGCCTATTCATAGCTTCTGCTGGATGTAGAGGTTTTTGTCTCCCCCCAACTTTTTCTAGTAGATAAAAACACACAGAAAAATGCACAAATGTGCAGGCTAATCAGTTGTTATAAAGTAAGAAATTCTGTATGTTAGAAACATCCTATGTGCCATGTCCCAATTACCACCGCATCCCTGCTTTGTCAAAGTAACCACTCTCCTGCTTTGTGATTCTTCCTTAGTTTGCTCTTCCAATTTACCATTTGAGTATGTAAGATATACATTTATAGATTAGTGTATCCTGATTTTAATTATATATGAACTCATACATTATACATATACATGTGCATATATATTCATTATACATGAAATGATTGCATGTGAAGAAACTACTTGAAAACTGGGAAAAGTATACAGGGAAGAGTACCTTGAGCTCACACAGTGCAGACAATAGTACTTATTCCTACCAGTCAGACTGGAAAAATGTATAATTCCTAATGTATAAGAGATAGAACTCAGAGGTCTTGCCTCAGTAATAAGGGAAATTTGGACTGCCAAATAAAATAGTGTAACCCAGTTAAATTTGGATTTCAGCTAAACACCAAATATTTAGTGTGAATATATCTTAAATATTGCATGGTCATTACAAATAATTCTAAAAGGAGTATAAATAAGCTGTTATAAGTATATGCCAAAAATTGTATGGGACATACTTATACTAAGGAAATTTTGTTGTTTATCAGAAAATCAAATTTAACTGGGTCACTGATCTATTATTTGCTAAATATGGTAACCCTAGGAATAATTAACCCTAGAATATGTGCTACTCTACCTAGCAAGTCTTAAAAGCAAGGTCCTAAAGGATCAAACTGTTTCCAACTATGCTGACTGCATCCTAGGCAAAACTCAAGAATGTCTATAGGAATAGAAACATATCCAACACTTAAGATAAAATATACCATGTCTGGCATCCAATTAAAAATTACTATGCATGAAAAGAAGCATAAAAATATGACTCATGAGGAGAAAAATCAATTAATTGAAACCGATAATGGACACAGATGTAAGAATTAACATACAAGGACATTAAAACAACTATTATAACTATAGTTCATATAAAAGAGCTAGAAGAAAGATGGCAAGTCGAGGCATAGAAGGTTTAAAGAAAGACCCAAACTCAACTTATGTAGATGAATATTAAAATGTCTTTGATGAAAAATACACTTGCTTTAACAGCAAGACAGTACAGAAGCAAGGATTACTGAACTTGAAGGCATAGCAATATAAACTATGCAAAATGAAACAATAAAAAGACTAAAAAAAAGTGAACAGCACATCAGTGAATTGGAGAACAACTTCAAGCAGCCTAAAATATGTGAAATTGAGTCTCTGAAGGGATGTTGGGAGTAAAAAAAAATTGAGTATAAAGAAAAAATAATTGAAGTTAGATAGAAAGAAACTTTAATGGACCATGAGAAAAAATTTCTAGGAGATATAACAGAATGGTTTAGGAGAGAGTGTGCTGTGTTTCCCGGATTTCTTAGTGTGCAGGCTGGAAACTAGAAGTAGATTAAAGTATTCCATGGATGGTTAGATTTACTGACCTTCTTACAAATTGCAATATTGTTTCTCATTCTGCCTATAGTTTATAGTGGTTCTTAACCAGGGGTCCATGGATCCCCAAGGAGTCTGTGGAAAGATTTCAGGGGGTCTGTGAGCTTGAATTGAAAAAAAATCAACTTAATCTTTATTTTCTTTGACCTCAAACTGAAATCTAGCATTTCCTTTGCTTATGAATGTATGCAATAAATTACAATAATATTCATTTCATATCACATTACAGTTATTGCATATCTTGAAAAGTTGCTTATGCACATCTGTACTTTGAAGTTAGGCCCAATGCCAGTTGAGTGTCCTAAAATTATTGGCTGCCACATTCTGTGAAGGGATCCGTGGTTTTCACCTGACTGGCAAAGGGGTCCATGGAACAAAAAAGGTTAAGGACACCTGGTTTATAGACATTTTAACCATGTCTTTGGCTATTACTGTGGTCCTCAAATAATTTTCTCCAGCCTATGTATCTAACTCCTTATAATACTCTCCAACTAGATATTCCAGAAACACCTTTTCTAAATTTTCTAGTGTTGCTGTATCAAAGTACCATAAACTACATGGCTTTCAATAACATAAATTTGTTGTCTCATAGCTCTGAAAATGAGAAGTCCAAAATTAAGATGTCAGTTGGGCTGTCCTTCCTCTGAAACCTAAAGGGGAGAACCCTCCCTTGTCTCTTCTACTCTCTGGTGTTTGTTGGCAATCCTTGGTGTTCCCTGCTTGTTGATTCATCACTCCAATTTCTACCCCCATCTTCACAGGGCCTTCTTCCTTCTCTCTGTCTTCACATGGCATTCTCCTCTTTGTCTGTCTAAATCTCTTTTCCCCTTCTTAAAAGCTCACCAGTTATATTAGATTAAGAACCCACCCTACTCCAGTATGACCTCATTTTAATTTAACTAATTCCATCCCCAAAGTCCCTATTTCCAAAAAAGATCACATTCAGAAATACCGGGGGTTAGGACTTTAAAATATCACTTTGGGAGACACAATTCAATCCATAACACACCTTAAACTCAACATGGTCCCAACAAATTCTTAAACGTAATCCGTTCCTGTGGGTGTGAACCTATTGTAAGTAGGACCTTTTGATGAGGTTACTTCAGTTAAGGTGCAGCCCATACCAATCAGAGTGGAGAGAAGGAACGGCGTGGAGGGGCCACCGTGTGCATTGCAATGTGACAGAATAGCCCAGGACCATGGATCACCAGCAGTCAGCCCCAGTACACAGGATTTGGGAAGAAAGCATTGCCTTGATGACACTTTGATTTGGACTTTTCCTAGCCTTGAAACATTCCCACTGCTTAAGTCAATCCAGGGCTTGGTATTTGTATTAGCAAAGAGGAAACTAAAACAAAACTAAATTTGTCATTTCCCCCAATAAACATCTATTTTTTTTTCTTTAATCCATATCTCAGTGATTAGTACTGCTATGTAACCAGTTTTTGAGGTTAGTGATTTTAGATATCTCTTTCCTTTCCTTTCCTGCTTCCTTTCCCCATCCAACCAGTCACAATGGCTTACAAGTTATACCTTAGAAATTCCTCTAGGACCTACTCTATTTTCTCCATTCCAATTATCACTTTAGTGTGCATTGTCTTTCTTCCTTTCCTTTCCTACTGCTATGGTCCCGTAACTGTTTCTGAGTTGGCTTACCTTTCATTAGCTGGGTCTTTAAACAAGCTTTTCTTCTTGCTTGAAATTACCATTTTCTACCTTGTTAATTCTCTTTTCTGCTTTTCGGTTCTCATTGCAAATGCTCCCTCCCAGGACACCTCCTCCCTTCACCCATAGCCAAATGAAGTCCCCTACTCATATATACCTACTTGAATATACCAGATTTCTACATTTGTTCTAGCTCTTATCTTAGTATATTTTTTGATTTACATATCTGTATCCATCACACAGTATTAGATATTAGATTGTGTACTTTTTTCTGGGCAGGGCTACATACCCATTCTTTATCATCAGTGCTGAGCACAAGTCATGAACAATAAGCATTGTTAAATTATTTCTTAACTTAATGACTCCCTACTTCTTTTGTTGTAATTTATATTGTAGTTTTGACTGCATTTATAATCCTAAATCTAATTCACTAAGATAGTGAATATATTATTGAAGCCATGGAGTAATTCTTTTCAAGGAGGAGATGGTGACTTCATATTGCGTTTATATGTAACTTGGAAGTTTACCTTTTACAAAGTAGATTGGTAGAAGGGTTAGACTTTCATCCAAATAAGGATGACTCCCCTGCCCCAATTTGTTAGAATAATTGGTCCTAAATATAGCAACTTTTGAATATTTTACTGAAAGTGTTTTCTTTTCTCTCGAGAAAGAACAGAGTTCACTTTTTTATTTTAATTCATGAATTTTCTGATTACAAATAGTGTTCTAAGATATCTATATCTCAGCATATAAATGTTCAAGTCTTCCCACTTAGAGCGTAATGAGTGATATCAAAGCACCAATAATTTAACTGACTCTAACAAACAACACTTAAGTAGGGCTTATTTTTTTTTACCTTAAACTGACATTACTGATTAATATTTTCCCATATTTTTTGAGATCTGAATGCACAAAACCATGAATAAAGTAATACATAATTCTCCTTAATTAGCAGCATATCCAATAAAGAAGTGGAAGCAAGCTTCTAGAAACATTTTTATCTTTCACTCTATGGTATATATTCAAACAGCAATGACTCTAGTCCAATTCAGAAGAACTTCCCCGACAATAAATGGCCACTATTGCATTTGCTCCACCTTAGGTCTACTTGGATACAATACATGAAAAGAGGAAGTGAAAAATAAAGAAAGTCCCCAGAACTACACATTTCATTGATCATCCTTTGCCACTTGCATTATAGTTTTCCTAGGTAACTGCAGTACCTTATGCCTATTTGGGGAGGATATCATCTTCCAGTAAAATGTAGAGCGTTGATTAAGTTCTGTCAAGGAGTCCTAAGATGCTGGTTCTGACCATCTCTTGGTTGTCTGGAAGTTAACACTAAATCATACGTCTTGTTAATTAACGCCCCAATGTTAACATTTTAAAGTGATGTTGAAGGAGTTAAAAGCTTCAGGGTGTTTTGTTTTGTTTGTTTGTTTTTGTAATCAAGTGCCTTTACATTCAGGGACAGCATTTACTTTAACTAATGAAATGTCTCTGCAGAAACAAAGTATTGTGAGAATTCTATGAATTTCCTAAGGAAATGATTCATGTTTTATATAGAGTTTTTATTACTAGCCATGTAACTTTATAAAGTTTTTTTTTTTTACTATCTATTGATATCATCATATGGTTATTCTCTTTTAATCCATGGTTCTGGGAAATGAGCTAAATTTTTCCAAAATTGAACAATTCTTGCATTCCTGATGTAGACTCTGCATAATGCTTTATTTGCAATCTTCTTAAAACTTTTTGCTAATACGTATCTGTTGTATCTGCATATGTACTCATAAGTGAGAATAATTGTTGCCATTACCTTTGTCAGGTTTTAGGTATACTGTATTCTTAAATAAATTAGGAGTTTTAAAATTTTTCTATGCAGGAATATTTTAAATACTATTGAAATTATTTGTGAAGCCAATATATCCTAATTTATCTACAGCTTACATTGTTTAACTAACCTAGATCTCTAATAACTTGGCCCCTTTTGTCAATAGTAGATGGCTTATTCACCTTTTTTCTTGGGTTGATTTTGGTAATTTCAATTTCTAAAGATTCTAATTTACTATCATATTGTTCATCTAGTATTTGCCTGTCATTCCCTTTCTTCTGTATCTGCCCTTCTGATTCCTATTTCCTTCCTGTTCTTGCCATTTATGTTAACTTTTTTTTTTTTGTCTCATTAAGATTTGCATGGAATTAATCTATTTTAGTAATCTTTTCAAAAAATTAGACTTTGGATTTATTTATTTTTATCAAGTAGATTTAGATTTTGTTTTCTATCTAGGTTGGTGTCAAATTTATCTTTTTAAATTCTCCATTCCTAATTTCCCTTATTTTTTCCATTGTTACAGTAATTTATTACTAATTATTCAGTAATTAGGCTATCCAATTTCTTTTAAATACAGCTTTTTTCAGGGTATCATGGGTTATGATACCAGGCATTCTTCTTTTTATTTTCTTTCTTAGTTGTATGTTCCATCAGACATTAGCATTAATATATTTTGAATTTGCATTGCACATTCAAGATAGAAAGTAGACATTATTATTAACTTTTGAAAATATACCATTTCACTTAGTTCTTAGCTAGTTTTCCTTTTTATCACTTATAAATTTTTGCTTTTTTTTAATAGAAGTAAGTATAGGTTTCAGTAAGTATTATTCCTGAACTTTCCCTTCTGTTCACATCTCTTCATCCCATATAAGCTTTAATCTCGGATCTGTACTGTACTTGTTCACTGTCTAATTCTATTACATTCATATGTAGCAGGAAAAAGAGCTAACATGTATAGCACTTAAAATATGTGGCGTCCTCTGCTAACTTAAGTGCTTTCACACCCTTATAATTCACACAACACTCTGAAAGTAAACTATTATTACTCCCATTCCAGAGGAGTAAACTGAGGCACTGGGGATAAGTAACTTGTTCAAGATTACACCAGTAGTCAATGCTGGAGCTGGGACCCCAGTCCAGGTAGCCTTGTTCTAAATGCTCTAGGAGAAAAGCCTCTCTGAGGGTCAGTTTTGAAAAAATAACCAGAAAGCCCATGCTGATCTATAGATATGGAGGTAAGAAACATCTTTCTCTTTGTGTTTGTTTTGAAATTTAAAAAATTTTAGAGTAGTAACATCAGTTCCTTTCTTTCCCTGCTTTGGTGTTTTGATGTGTTATGCATGGCCCATTTCCACTTTCTTTGCACTTGATTCTCTAAATACATCCTAATTTATCTGCAGCTTACATTGTTTAACCAACCTTGGGCAATTATCACATTAAATTGCATGCAGGAGATACATATTTAGGGTAAGCATTCTCTACCTGGGAAAAGTACCACAGAAATTAGCCCAGCATCCGTAAGTGGGTCGCCCTACTCTTAACCATTCTGATCACATCACCGCACCCTTCTCAACTTTAAACACAGACCTGCACTTGTGAGCTCCCTCAGGCTGCTGTGAGAGTGAGGCTCAGAACTGACCTGCCTGCTCTCATTCACCTCAAGTGCCTCTCAGTCGGTCACTTTCAATATATTGTGCACTCATAAGAGAGGGGCTTATTTTTATAAAATACAATCCTGAATTAGTTTGCTTTAGAAATTACATGAATCTTAAGTGGAAACCAGTCTTACATGTAATTTTATTGTTTCATCACTTTTTGATTGTTTAGAAAGCTGCTTTTTACCCTCAGGGTTTCTGTTCAAGAATAGAAGTTACCTGAGTCAGGGATACTTTCCACAGAAAAGTGATACGTTTATCTACTTATGGATAAAAGAGCTTCTGCTTGAAAGGAAAAAAAAAATTCTGCTATTGTACAGTAGATGGTCCACTCAGGTCTTGCTGAAGTCAAGTAACGTCCCCTTCCTTTGTCCACTCAGTCCCAGACAACACTTCTCCAGTTGTTAGCCTCCAGTTGCTTCACTTTATGGGTTTTTCTGAATCCTTCATGCACCTTAATAATTACGGACATTTCATTAAACTCTTGTATTGATGTAAACTTTCTGCTGGAACCTGAGGGATAAAGTAATTGGTACTAGAAGTGGCCATGCGTGGATAGGACAGGATATCAAAATGGTATCTTGGGAATTGTGTTACACAGATATTTGATGAGTGTTAGCATGCAGATAACTTGTTTGGAAAAATGAGACAATGTTAATAAGTGCCATGTGGCAGCATTGCAATAACTCAGTTTAGTCACTGTTAATGGCATGGCATCAGGCATAGGTGGAAGGCACCATGTAGGGAGGTCATGGGGTTGGTGCCCTTGTTACAGTAATGGCGTTCCCGTCACCATTACAATAGGGCTAGCTGCTTCCAATGGATTAGAGAGAATACACAGAGAAATGGACAAGTTGAGAATTTTAAATTTCCCAACCCATTGATCAAAGGGAAAATCAGAAATCTTCCATGGATGCTTCAAAAATGTCCCTTAACCTGTGTAGCTGCAGGGCAGTTATAATTGTGGATCAGACCCAAGGCTGGAGTGGTTGGTATGGAGCTGCAGTGCCAGTACATGCACAGCACTGTCAGGTCTCCAAGGTAAGGGTGCTGGGACTTGAGTGTTTCAGAGATGTCCTTACACATGGGATGGACACTGGAGAGACACAAATAAATCTGATAGTTCTGCTCTCCCAAATTTCTTTTATCTTTCTTGCTTGAGAAAGCCACCTGCCATCCCTCCAATGCCTCCTTCCTCTACTACCATTGTCTAAAAAACAAGGGCTCCTCTTCATAAACTTTTCAGTGATTATATGATGAAATGTGGGCAGTGGTTGAACACCAATGTCCATAGTGGCATTATTCACAATTCCCAAAAGATGGAAACAACCCAAGTGTCCATCAACCAATGAATGGATAAACAAAATGTGGAATATACATATGATTGAATACTATGCTGCTGTAAGAAGAATTTAAATTGGGACACATATGACAACATGGATGAACTTTGAGGAAATTATACTGAGGGAAATAAGCCAGACGCAAGAGGACAAATATTGTATGGTCTCACTAATATGAACTAAATATGAAGAATAAATTACAAAGAGTTAAAGTCTAGATTATAGGTTACTAGGAGATAGGGTGAGGGCTGAGAATTGGTACTTAATGTGTAGAAATTTTAATTAGCTTGATTGTAAAAGTGTGGAAGTGGATAGAGTTGGTGGTAACATATCACACTGAGTATAACTTACACAGCTGGTTTATAAATGTAATTGTGACTAAAAGGGTTTGTCTGGGATGGAAATATCAATTGAAAGAAAGCTAGAGAATAATCTAAGGTCTGTGTAGCATAGTGGACTTGGTGGTGGATGAGTGTGTTAATAGTACAAATAGAAGAATTTTCTTCTATGAACTAGAATGAACATACATTGCTATTACAAGGTGGTCAAAACATGGAGATATATAGGAAAATACAATTAACGTAACTACGGACGATAGTTACAGCAATATTGTAATATTCTTGCTTCAATATCAAAGAAGGTACTATATCAATGCTAAAGGTCAATAATAGGGGGGCACGGGATTTTTCCATTGGACTGAGGAAAACAGTCTAAAATTTACTAAGGCAATGACTGAACAAGTCTGTGATGAAAGTGAGAGTCATTGAGTTTCCACTGGATGGATTGTATGAGGCATGGGACTGTATCCCACAGTGAGCCACGTGGTGGATGATGCACTGCTAGCAATACAAATATGAGAGCTTTTTCCTAAGAATTACAACAAATGTATACTACTAAAACATTGTGTTAATAGTAGGGGTATATGGGAAAAGTACACCAAATATAAGCTATGGGCCATAGTTAGCAGTAATATTTTTATGACATTCTTTCATATTCTGTGACAAATATTCCACAACAATGCAAGGTGTTGGTGGAGGGGTGATAATGGGTATTGTGCAGATTATGAATGCTTGTTTTGTAAGCTCACAACTTCTCTAATAAAAATAAATGTGAAAATGTGGGCAGTGGTTTTACAAAAGGATTACAGTTATTCCCAGGAATAAATCTTCTCTGTTTCATCCCCATATTCTATAGATAACTTCATAGATACTAGCATTATCCTTTGAAATTGTTGCAGGATCTTGCCCTAAAGGTCTGAGAAGTTGTGTAATACAATATTGCCATAGTCTGTCAGACTGTTTGCTGAGACAGATTCCTGGCCATTTATCCTGCTCATTATCTTAACCAATAGAAAAAAGTGGCTGATGATACTGGCTGATATATCCCAGGTGCTACTGTAGAGGCAGTAAGGAAAATGCTTGGAATCTTGGGGATTCACTGGGCTTCTTACATATAATCCCCTGTTAAATAATACTGGCTGATGGAAAACTTTGGAAACAAAAGACAGAACCAATGCAGAGTCAGATAAAGGTTTAGGTTAACTCAGTAATAGTTAATTCCATTCAGCTGGGGTGTTGGCAGAGGGAGAAGGAAGAGGAACACAGGATGGGTAATGAAAGAAGAAAGTTATGGTGGGTAACTTAGATCTGACTAGTAACAAAACTGAGAAATATAACACTATATAATTTTTAGATACTTCTTTCCAAAGCTAAATATTTAATATTTCACTCCACTCTCTTCTTGCTTGCATGGTTTCTGGTCAAAAATCCATTGAAATTCTGATTCTTTTTCCTCTATAGGGAAGATGACCATCCATCCCACCCCACTTCCTCCAAGATTTTTTCTTAGTTTTGGGATTTTTATAGTTTGAATATGATATGGTCAGGTATTTTTGTACTTGTTTGCTTCTTTGTTTTGTTTTTGATATTCATTCTGTTTGGTATTCTCTGAATTTCTTGTGGTTTCATTTGTCTTAATTTTGGAATTTCTCTGCCATTACTTCTCCAAATATTTCTAATGCCCCATTCTCTTTTTCTTCTCCTTCTGTAATTCCAATTACACAAATGTTATATCTTTTGATATTGTTTCACAGTCTTGGAAATTCTATTCTGATTTTTTTTTTTAAATTCTATGATTGCATTTCAGTTTGTGAATTTTCTCCTGACTTATCTTCAATTTCACTGATTCTTTTCTCATGTGTGTTGAATCAACTGATAAAACTGTTAAAGGCATTCTTCATTTCTGTTACTATCATTTCTTGATTTCCAGATTTCCTTGGATTCATTTAATAGTTTCCATCTCCATTCTTACATTACTCATCTGGTCTTGCATGCAGCATCTTGCACTAGAGCACTTAACATATGAATCATAGTAATTGAAAATTCTGTAAGTCAAACATCTATGTCATATCGGAGTCTGATTCTGATGCTTGCTGTGTTTCTTCATAAAGTGTTTTTTCTTGTCTTTTAACATGCAAGGTAATTTTTTTTTGAAAGGCAGATATTTTTATGGAATAATAGATACTGACCTAAATAATCATTGAGTGAGAGGATTTCTGTTAACTTGTCTAGGAGTTGAGCTGTGTTTAAGATTTCTTGTAGATACCAAATTTCTCTTGTGTTCTTTTTATGACTTATCTCTTTGCTTTGGGGCCTCACTTTGTCCTGATCATTCAGATAGAATCTGTTTTGCCTGTTATTCATTTATTTTTAGCTGTAATACACTGTTCTTACATGGGATACTTGTTGTGGTTGTATTATATGTGATTGTAGTATATGGGGGTAGGGGAGCATTTTTAACCCTCTAGTTAAATCTTGGGCTTTTAATGAGATTGTGTCTCAGGGCATTGGCATTCATAAATATTTTTTTTTTATTTTTTAAAACACTTCTTAAAAATTAAAGTTAATAGATCACAAAGAACATTACATTAAAAAACATAAGAGGTTCCCATATACCCCCCACCTTTCTACCCTACTCCTCCCACACCAACAACCCCCATCATGTGGCACACTCATCACACTCGGTGAACATATTTGGGAGCACTACTGCACCACATCGATAATAGTTTACCCTGTAGTTCACACTCTCCCCCAGTACATTCAGTGGGTTATGGCAGCATCTGACCCTACAATATCATTTAGGACAACTCAAAGTCCCAAAAATGCCCCCACATCACATCTCTTCTTCCTTCTCCTTGCCCTCAGCAACTACTATGGCCACTTTCTCCACATCAGTGCTACAATTTCTTCTGTTACTACTCATGCTTTGGGTGTGACGTTCATGAAACCATTTCCTATTATGAGGTCCTGTAGATGCTTCCCTACATTGTTTTCCAAGGTCTTTATGGCCTATTATGAGGTCCTGTAGATGCTTCCCTACATTGTTTTCCAAGGTCTTTATGGCTCTTACATTTAGGTCCTTGATTCATCTTGAGTTGATTTTTATATAAAGTGTGAGATGATAATCCTCTTTCCTTCTTTTGCATGTGGATATCCAATTCTCTAGGCACCATTTGTTGAAGAGGCCATTCTCTCACAGTTGAGTGGGCTTCATGGCCTTGTTAAATATCAGATGAGTGTATATATGAGGATCTATGTCAGAACTCTCAATTCGGTTCCATTGATCAGTGCATCTATCTTTGTGCCAATACCATGCTGCTTTCACTACTGTAGTTTTGTAGTATGTTTTGAAGTCTGGTAGTGTGATTCCTCCAATTACATTTTTCTTTTTCAATATGTCTTTGGCTATTTTGGGTCTCTTTCCTTTCCAAATAAATTTCATAGTTTTTCTAGTTCATTAAAAAATGCTGTGTTGATTTTTATTGGGATTGCATTGAATCTATAGATTAGTTTTGGTAGGGTAGACATTTTAATAATATTTAGTCTTCCTATCCATGAACAGGGAATATTCTTCCATGTATTTAGGTCTTCTATGATTTCTTTGAACAGTGTTGTGTAGTTTTCTGTGTATACGTCTTTTACATCTTTAGTTAAATTTATTCCTAGGTATTTGATTTTTTAATTTACTATTGTAAATGGTATTTGTTTCTTGATTTCCTCCTCAGATTGCTTATCATCAGTGTACAGAAATGCTACTGATTTTTGTGCAGTGATCTTATAGCCTGCGACTTTACTGAACTCATTTATAAGTTCTAGAAGCTTTGTTGTGGATTTCTCAGGGCTTTCTATGTATAGAATCATGTCATTTGCAAATAGTGAAAATTTTGACTTCTTCCTTCCCTATTCGAATCTCTTTTATATCTGGTTCTTGCCTCAGTGCTCAAGCAAGTACTTTTCACACAATGTTAAATAGAAGGGGTGATAGTGGGTATCCTTGTCTTGTTCCTGATCTTAGAGGGAAAGATTTTAGGATTTCATCATTGTAAATGATGTTAGCTGTGGGATTTTCATATATACCCTTTATCATGTTCAGAAAGTCTCCTTTTATTTCTGTCTTTTGCAGTGTTTTTATTAAGAACGGGTGTTGTATTTTTTCAAATGCTTTTTCTGCAACTATTGATGTGATCATGTGATTTTTTCCCTTTAATCTGTTTATGTGATGTATTACACTATTTGATTTTCTCATGTTGAACCATCTTTGCATACCAGGAATGAAACCCACTTGGTCGTGGTGTATAATTCATTTAATGTGTTGTTGAATATGATTAGCAAGTATTTTGTTGAGGATTTTCACATCTAAGTTCATTAGAGAGATTGGTCTGTATTTTTCCTTTCTTGTGGTGTCTTTTTTTGGCTTTGGTATTAGGGTAATGTTGGCATCATAAAATAAGTTAGGCAATGCTCCTTTTATTTATAATTTTTCAAAGAGTTTAAGCCAGATTGGTGTTAGTTCTTTCTGGAATGTTTGGTAGAATTCACCTGTGAAGCCATCTGGTGCAGGGCTCTTCTTAGTAGTAGGCTGCTTATGCGTTTCTAGGAATTTGTCCATTTCCTCTAAATTGTTCTTTTTATTGGAAAATAGTTTTTCAATGTATCCTCTTATGAGAGTCTTTATTTCAGTGGGGTCATTGGTGATATCCCCTTTCTCATTTCTTATTTTGTGTATTTGCACCTTCTTCCTTTATTTCTTTGTTAGTCTAGCTAAGGGTTTGTCAATTTTATTGATCTTCTCAAAGAACCAGCTATTTATTTTTTCAAGTGCTTTCTCATTTTCTATTTCATTTACTTCTGCTCTGATCTTTGTTCTTTCTTTCTTTGGGGTTCCTTTGTTGTTGTTGTTGTTGTTGTTGTTGTTTTTACTAATTCCCCCAATTGTGCAGTTAGTTCTTCAATTTTAGCTCTTTCTGCTTTTTTTGATGTATGAATTTTTGGCTATGAATTTCCCTCTCAGTACAGCTTTTGCTTCATCCCATAAGTTTTGATATATTGTGTTATAATTTTCATTAGTTTTAAGGTAGTTATTGATTTCTGCTGAGATTTCTTCCTTGATCTACTATTTTATTGAAAGTGTGTTGTTTAATTTTCATATCTTGTTGCCAAATCTGGGTCTCTGGCCCTTGCAGATTTCTAGCTTCATTCCACTGTGGAGAGAGAAATTATTTTGTATGATTTCAATCTTTCTGAATTCATTGAAACTTTCTTTGTGACCTAGCATGTGGTCTATCTTGGAGAATAATCCATTTGCACTTGAGAAGAATGTATATCTTCCTGTATTTGGCTGTAATGCTCTGTATATTTCTATTAGATTTAGATCATCCAATATATTATTCAAAGTCTTTGTTTCTTTATTGATTCTCTTTTGAGATGTTCTGTCCAGTGGTGATAGTGGTGTGTTAAAGTCCCCACTATAATTGCAGAGGGCACTATTCCTTCCCTTAGTTTCTCCAGTATTTGCCTCATGTATTTGGAGGTGCCCTTGTTAGCGGCATAAATGAGTATGATTGTTCTTTCTTTTTGAAAGATTATCCCTTTCACTAATATGAGGTATGAGGTGTCCATCTTTGTCTCTCATAATAGTTTTGCATTTAAAGTCTATTTTGTACAATATTAATATAGCTACTCCTGCCCTTTTTTGGTTATTGTTTGCCTGTAAAATTATTTTCCAGCCATTCACTTTCCATCTCCTTGAATCCCTGGGTTGAAGATGTGTTTTTTGTAGACAGCATGTAGATAGGTCATAATTCCATATTCAGTCTTCCAATCTGTGTCTCTTAACAGATGAGTTTATTCCATTGACATTCAGTGTTATTACTTTGAAGGAATTATGTATATTAGCCATATTATCTTTGGATTTGTGTTTGTCATTTGTTGTTTGATTTTTTTCCTCTCTTTTTGTCATTTTAGTTATTCTTACACTCTCCTCCAACTCTGTCTCTACTGTTTTTTTCTTTCCTCCTGCAGAACTCCCTTTAGTATTTCTCAAAGGGCAGGTTTCTTGTCGGCATACTCAGTTTCTTTTTATCTGTAAATATTGTGAACTGTCCATCATTTTTGAATGCTAGCTTTGCTGGATTGGAGTTTTCTTGGTTGGAAACTCTTTTCTTTTAGTACCTTGACTATGTCATACCACTGCCTTCTTGCCTGATGGTTTCAGATGAGAAATCAGCACTTAATCTTATAGAGCCTCCCTTGTATGTGATGGTTCTCTTTTCTCTTGCTGCTTTTAGTATTTTCTCTTTGTCTTGAGCATTGGATAATTTGACAAGTATGTGTCTTGTTGTAGGCCTGTTGGGATTTATGCTGTTTGGGGTGCATTTTGCTTATTGGACATGTACATGTATCTCCCTCAACAGGTTTGGGAAATTTTCAGCCATTATTTCCTCCAACATCCCTTCTGTCCCCTTTCCCTTCTCTTCTCCTTCTGGGATGCCTATAATGCATATGTTTGCTTGTTTTGTGCTGTCACTCAGGTCCCTAAGTCCCTGCTGGATTTTTTCTACTTTTTCATCAATCAATTCTACTATCTGTTTGATTTCAGATGTACTGTCTTCCACATCACTAATTCTTTCCTTTGCCTCTTCAAATCTGCTGTTATTTGCTGAGAGTGTATTTTTGATTTCTTGGATTGTGTTGTTGATCCCCATCATATCCATTATCTTTTTGCATATGATTACAATTTCTTCTGTATGCTCTCCAAGTGTTTTCTTAATGTGCTTAATCTCTTCCTTCATTAAATTGGTCCATGATAAATATTTTGAGAGATTTAATGAGTTTTTCAATGTTCCACTCCTTTTCCTAGTTTTTAGTTTGTTCATTGGATTGGGCCATGTTTTCCTGATTATAGGTATGGTCTGTAGTTTTTTGATACTGTCTGGTCATCATTTTATATTTTTGGGCTTATGCAGTTGATTAGCTTCTTTGTCTCAAGGTTTAATTATTCATTGTTTTTGTGTGTGAGTTAAGTCTTCTCTTTGTCACTTTGTTCTTTTTATTCTATTTCCTTGTTGTTGGCTAAGCTCCCTTGAAGGAAAATATTAGGGCCAGAGAAAGCAAAAGGGATGAGAAAAGAAAAAGAAAATAGTAGTATTGATAATGAATGTTAGCTGAAGAACCATATGAGATCTAGCAGAATGGATATTGAACTCATGTAAACTGTGTAGAGTTATAACAGTAAAAATACGGAGTACCTATAATGAGATAGTAAACTGAATATGGGGAGGAATATAGTATGAATTAAAAGGCCAATGTGGTCAGGATAGAAGGGAAGAGAAAAGAAAGGCAATAATATTAGAGTGAATAAAAGATAGAAATCAGAATAGAGGTATTAAAGATAAAAAGTCAGGAATATTGGGGGTTAAACAAAAAGAGGTGGAATGTAAGAGAAACAATAAGTGATGGAGGATAGAAAGATGTAAAGGAAAAGGGATAGTGCTGTTAACCAAAATCAGTACACACAGAAAAGAAGAAATTGAGGATGAGAAAGCACAGCAAATAAGAAATATTGCCTGCAGCACCTAATATAAAAAAAGAGAAGAGAAAAAAAAGGGGGAAAGAAAAAAGAAAAAGCAAGCAAGAAAAAGAGAAAGGAAAAGAAAAAAGAAAAAAGAAAAAAAGGGGCTGTGGGGGAAAAAGAGGAAGAAAAAACAAGAAAACAAACCAGCAAAAAAGACTAGGCAAAGAATCCTCTTTGCAACTGAATAAACTGCTTAGGAGTCTGGCCTTCCCCCTTTCTCTCTTCTTCACTTCCGTCTCTCCCAGGGCAATGGGAAGGCTGTGTGAGGGCTCCTATAGGAGATTCAAATGGGTCCCTGGTGAACCAACTCACCTCAGAATATAATGTCTTTTAATTTCTTGAGAGAGAGCACCCCTCCCTTGCCAGGAACCCTAAATATGCTATTGGAAGCCTGCAAAGCATATCCTACTGTAACTCTCCCTGAGGTGTGCTACTGGGGGGCTAGTTAATTTTCTGATTCCACTTTCTCCCAGATCAACTTTCCTATCCCAGGGCATTTAGGTAAATTGGGCTCTCTCTTCCGATTTGCCTCTCCTCTCTTCCTAGACTCTCCCCAAGTCAGCTGATATGCTCCTCCAAACTCAATAAAAAGGGGGGGACCAGACAATTGAACCTGTACTCCTTGGGCCCCTCTGCCCCTCCCATCTAAGCCCTCCCACTCTCAGAGTTAGTCTGAGACTGGAGGGCTAGGGTAATGCCGGATTTCCAGGAGTGCTGGGCTTGGGAACAGAAGCCTGGGAGAATGTGGACTCAGGGTAAGAGGTCTGTGAAATGTAGGTTGTCGGGGTTCAGGGAACATGGGCTTGGGGTTCACACATTTGGGAAACACGGGGTCGACTGGCAGTTCTCAGGGAGCTCTGCAGCCCTTAGCTCTGGGAGAGAAGGGATTTACCTTCCCAAGGCTTCCGAGTTCAATGTTAGCAACCCACAGTTTTACCTTGAGCAAGCACTAATTTTGGTGCAGTCTCTCCAGATTGATGGCCAGACACCTCCTGCTTTATAGGTTCCTGAAACAGCCTGCTCCTGTAGGATTCCGTCACCACTCTGCCAGCCCTGGGGTCCCTGTGGGTCTTTGGCGGAGAGCTATGCAGACGCTTTTTATTCAGCTGGCAGGAACTTGGTGAGCCCTGCAACCAGCTAGCACTCACGCTCCTGGGATGGCGAGGGGACTGCAGCGTGGGGTCCCTGCTCCTAGCAGCCTGTCTCACGGTAAACGCAGAGTTCCCTCGCTGCGCCTGAGGACAGGCATGAGCCTGGGCTCCAGAAGGCGGGCACTACCCACCCGCCTGTGGCGCCCACTCTTGCACTCCCTCAATATTTTTCCCTTCTCATTCTAATGCTAATTTAGACTCTGCCTCCAGAACTTCTAGCAGCTTCAATTCCAGGTAGCAAGTCCTGGACACTGCATCACTCAGGATGTGCCTGTCTCTCTAGATATTGGGGGTAGGGTTGGTTTGCTCTGAATCCTCAATTCTCTCTTAGGTCTAATTAAATACATTATATTCAGTTTATCCAGATTTTCCTTGTAAGGACAGCAGAGAGGACTTCTGAGCTCTTTACGTGCAGGAGATGGAACAGAAAGCCAGCTATGTTTTTTTTTTTTTATGTTCATTATTTATATTTTCTCTTTTCCACTTTGGTAGTGGCTAATATTGTTATGGTTCAGGTGTGAGAGGACTGTATCAGCATCAACCCATGAGAAAACACAGAGCTAATGATCTTTGTGCTTACTGTGTGAGGCATGTAAATTTTTCATTTGGACAATTGACAAGAATGAAGCTGAGGGACAAGAGGGATGGACTGACCTGCCCTTCCAGGTTCACCGTCGACCCTCCCACCCATCTTTTAAATTTGCTGAAACATGTTTTTATCAAAAAGGAATATGGTTCCTTTTGGAAAACGTGCTGTGAAAACTTGAGAAGAAGGAATTTTTTCTGTTAATGAGTTGAATGTCCATTTAGGTCAAGCTGCCTGATAGTGTTGCTCACATCTTCTGTATCCTGGCTGGTTTGCTGTTCACCTGTTCTGTCAATTATTGAGAGAGGGGAGTTGAAATCTCCAATTACAATTGTGGATCTGGCTATCTCTCCCATTACTTCTATCAGTTTTCCTTCATGCATTTTGATGCTCTGTTATTAGATGCATAAACTTTTAAATGGTTACAGACTCGCCAGGGCAACAGACCCTTTAAATGTAATCATTCTGGGAAATGTTTCATTCAGTGGTCTCACCTCATCTGACAACAGATAACTCACATCAGAGAGGTGCCCCATGGATGTAATCAACGTGAACAAACCTTTGGCTAGAGCTTGGACCTCATGTAACATCAGTACACGCCTCAGAAAAGAGCCCAGGGGTGGAACAGATGCAGGACAGCCTGCAAGCAGAGCTCTTGCCTTGTTGGACATGCCTGAAATCATCTAAGAGGAAAACCCATGGGTGTCATCAGTGTGGAAGACCCTTCTGTCATACATCCATGCTGTGTGACATCACAGACTCGACATAGATGAGAAACCCTAGAGATGACCTCTGAACAAGTCCAAATGTCGTAAGTCCACATAATGCATTCATGGAAAGAGAGACTGAGAGCAGAAATGCCAACAGTGACTTCTGATTTCTTAAGGAAATGGTGCTTCCCAAACACCTTAGATCAGTGGTTCCCAAACCTATTTAACTCAGTGCCCCCTTTAACAGCAAATGTTTTTTAATGTTCTGTGAATTAGCCTATAATTAGTTCACAGGTAATATAACCTACCCATTTGTGTAATGTTAAGAGGATGATATATGACCCTGTTTTGTAAAGGTTAATTAAAATGAAAGTAATTTATTCTTTTGTAAAGGATAATTAAAATGAAAAAGTATGTATTTTCTGTTATTACTATAGTCACTCCAAATTTTATTTGATTAGTGTCAGTGTGAAAAAGATATTTGAATTACCTAGGAAAATAGCTAATTAGTGGTAAAAAATTCCAATTATTGGAATCTATTTTACCTCAGAATCTTTTTTTTCTTATGAGGGAAAGAAATCCCAATTCAAATATATTTAAACCATAAGAACTCTATTCTTTCACGTAGGAAGGAACCTGGACATTGTGCTTGAGAGCTGTAGCTCCACTTCTCTGTGATTTGGTAGGCCCTGTTGTTCTTCCTGTGCTGGCTTTATCTTTAAGCCGAGGGATTCCAGATAACACAACTGACATGGTAATATTTAGAGGAAAGAAGTGTTTGGGGTCTCGTTTTTTTAGCCGTAACTGTAGCACATGCCCATGCCCAAACTCATTACTGGAGAAAGGATTCCTTTGATGATTTGGGAATTATACCTAGGTTTGGAGGCTGGGTCCTCAGGCTGGTTATTTTCTGTTTCAGCCCCTCCTCCCCATCCCCTGTCACATCTCTGCCCTTCTTTGCCTACTGTTAACCTCAAAGTCTGGTCCCTGTTGATGGCATCATGTGGGCTCAATTGCTGGCTTGTTTCAAGATTTGTTCAGTTAATGGGGGACACTGGAGGGAGATCAGAGGGCAGGAGGAATGAGTTTGCAGTATTTCTTGCTCATTCCCATCTTGCTCAGCCTCAGCTTCTCTGGTAACAGCTGCATTTCTTTATATCCACAGCTCCCAATGGATGGCTGCAAGTACAGAGCTCCAGCTTTCATTGTACTCTGCAAACACTGTTCCATTCTCTTGCTTTTTTGGAACTAGAGAATAACAGCTTCTTGAACATTGCTTGTGGCTGATTGCACCAAGTACCCCAGAAAAGACTGATCTTAATCTTAATCCATTCCTGTGGGTGTGAATCCATTGGAAAGAGGATGTTTTGAAGAAGTTGTTTTTAGTTCAGGGGTGGCCAGCTGAATCAGGATGGGTGTCACTCTTATTTCTGGAGGCCTTACACAGAGAAGACCTCTGGGAAGAGCCCAGAAACAGAAGTCAGCAAAACCCAGAAGAGAAAGGAGGGGACATCATCGTGTGATAGGAAAGCCAAGAAACCCTAGAACTGTTGATTCTGGGTGGAAGCAGGTCTTCGGCCTCTGAAACCATGGGCCAGGAAATTCCTGTTGTTTAAGGCAAAATTAGTTTGCTGTATTTGTGATTGGAGCCTAGTAAAATCAAGACATGCCTTGTAAGTTCCCTTGATTTTGTTCACACCTCTGTAAGTAGTTTCTTCAATTCTGTAAGCAGGGAAGTTTTTTCCTGCTGGTATCCTAATTAGAATCAAATTCCATTGAGTCACATCAGAAAGGGTTGTTGCCCAAATATAATAAGACTCCTGTTTGAAAGGAAGAAATCCTGTTAGATTTATAAGTAATATTTTCATATAATAAGACTTAACAGAATAATTCATCTGTAATGCCATTCACTCTCTCTACTCTGTTTAATTTAAATCTCATTCATCCCTTTGTTTCTTTTTTTTTTTTGCATATTTTTTAATTGAAGTATATCATTCATACATGAACACACATAAACAATAAGTGTGTAGTAAAGATTGTAAACTTACAAAATAAACATACATAACATCACAGAGGGGTCTCATACATCACCCCTCCACCAGCGCTTTGTATTGGTGTGAAATATTTGTTACAAACTATACAAGAGCATCGTCAAAATATTACTACCAACTATATTCCTTATCTTACATTTGGTGTATTTTCCCTCCAACCCATACTATTTTTTTTAATGCATTTTTGTTACAGATATTGTGAACTTGCAAAACAATCATACAGATGTGTGGATTTCCCATACAACTGCACACTCTGGTGGAACATTTGTTACAGATTATGAGATAATATCATCAGACTATTACCACCAATCATGGTCCATAGCATATATTTGGCACACTTTTTTCATACACCTCCTTCATCAACAGTATACCTTGGCATTAATGCAAGATTATAGCATTGCTGTTAACCACAGTCTATAGGTCACACCAACTGTAGTTTTTCCATGTTTCTCTATATTCTCATCACCCTGCAATAGCGGTGTATATCTGCTCTAGCTAACAGAAGGATTCTCTTGCATTTGTACCCTTAACCACAATTCTCAACTGCCACTGGGTTCACTCTTTCACCCATTTTTGAAAATTGGGTCATATGTCATTTATTTTTTTTTTAAATATTTATTTATTATTATTATTTTTAATTACATTAAAAAAATATATGAGGTCCCATTCAACCCCACCGCCCCCGCCCCCCACTACCCCCACAGCAACACTCTCTCCCATCATCGTGATACATCCATTGCACCTGGTAAGTTCATCTCTGAGCATCACTGCACCCCATAGTCAATGGTCCACATCATAGCCCAGACTCTCTCACGTTCCATCCAGTGGGCCCTGGGGGGATCTACAGTGTCCCGTAATTGTCCGTGAAGCACTATCCAGGACAACTGCACGTCCCGAAAATGCCTCCACATCTCATCTCTTCCCACACCCAGCAGCCCCCATGGCTACCGTTCCCACACCCATTCCACATTTTCTCTGTGGACATTGGATTGGTTGTGTCCATTGCACACCTATGTCAAGTGAGGGCTTAGATTGCACATGGGTACTGGATGCACTCTTCCCGCTTCTAGTTGTAGACACTCTAGGCTCCATGTTGTGGTGGTTGACCTTCTTCAACTCGATGTTAGCTGAGTGGAGTAAGTCCAATAAGTCAAAGTGTAGGAGCTGAAGTCTGTTGAGGCTCTGGGCCTGGGTGTCATATTATCAGTCCAGAGATTCAAATCCCCTACATATATCTTAAACCCAGCACCAACTACAATTCCAGTAAAGTAGCATGCAAGTCTTGTGAAAAGAGATCCCCTCTGAGTCCATTTCCATCATGCAGAAACACCAGCTCCAAAGAAGGGCCATCTGTCATGGCAGTGAACCCCTTCTGCCATGACCATAGAACCCATGGGTCTCTTTATCCCTCAAAAGAACCAATACCTGGGGTTGTATCTACCTTATCTGTCTCTTAGACTCTGTTCAGTTGTACATAGGGGTATTCCTTCTGACAACCTCCAGACTCTTTTTTAGAGACTCACAGCCTTATAATCTCATTTCTCCTTTCCTTTTCCCCCTTACATTAGGTCAAACCGCTTCCCGAAGTCATGTTATTATATGTAGACAGGTATATTCTGCTGTTCCACATTGAATCTTTAATTCAAGGTCATTTTCTAGTTGCTTCTTTAGCTGGTATGTGGTAGTGATCCCTCGGTGCCAGGGAGGCTCATCCCCGGGTGTCGTGTCCCACGCTGGGGGGAATGCATCACATTTACACGCTGAGTTTGGCTGTGAGAGTGGCCACATTTGAGTAACATGAAGGCTGTCAGGAGGAAACCCCCAGGCACAATGCTACTCTAGGCCTTGTTCTTATTGCAGGTGCATAGGCTCAAAAGTGTAGCCATTAGTATCAAGAGCCCACTGTTGGGCCCTCCTTCCTTCCTGGTTCTTGCCGTTGCACCTGGAGGATTGCCGCTGCTCTCCCAGGGCCCACAACAGTGACCCCCCGGCCAGGAGCCCAGTAACCCCCCAGCTGTTGTTTTTAATTGTTTCCACTATGAGTATATATAGACATTACCATATACCCTGGGCATATGCCCTGTATAACTCCCTGTCAACCATATATATCCTGTCAATAACACCCCATATCAGTATTCCTCCGCTGCCATTGTTGAACCACTCTGTGATCCAAAACTTCCCGTAAAGTGAATCCCAACATAATGTCAGCTTCAGAAGAGTCTTAGATCACCAAAATTCATATATACAATATACAGTATTTCCCCAGATCCACCATAAAACCTTTTCCCTTCCACAGCAATAATCTTTTAACTTATTCATATCATATTTCCTGAAACTGATGTATAGATTCCGAAACTATAGTTTTCAAACAAGGTAACATTTGTGCTTACTATGTGGTCCATACTTTAGGTTGTACAGTTTTCTAAATTTTTTAGTTATCCTATGTTTTGTCTTATGGTTTTCATTATTAGTCTGTCGTCCCCTATATGTTTTTGGTGTAATATTATCTGTTTTATATTCATCCTCGTGTACTCTCACATAACTCCTCTTTTGCCCCCTTATTTACCTTTGTTCCATCCATTGCACGTCCATTTTCCCCTCCCCTTAGGGCCCACAACGCCTGCCAATCTAATGCCCTGGGAGCCGTCCTTTCTCACGAGAGATACAGTTCTCTCTATTCGACGGCATTAGTCTTCCCCAGGATATGGGTCCACCCCACCCAATGGTAGAACCCACCTTGGCAAAATGAGCCTTCAGCTATTCCCTCCGGAGTCCTCCCGCATCAGACCATACCCCCTGAGCGTCCTAACCAGGTAACCCTCCTACTTATACTTTGATACGTTTTACTCAACATTTAGTTCTCAATGAACTTCTGGCACTCTCCCATGTTTGTATGTTGCCCCTCCCGCCCACCTATTTCTTGGACCATATTACCCCTCTTCCCATCCCCAGCCCCCCTCAAACCCAGAAAACCCCACCCGAAGGTAACCCCTTGCCCCCATTTTGTCCCTTCTTTGTGCTCATACTTACCCCCAGCTCATCACAGATTCCACCCCTACAGACATTAACTCACATCCTTCCTCCATCCCCCGATTTCCAGTAAGCCACTTTTCCAGACTCTAGCTCTCTGAGGCAGTTAACTTATTTCATATCATTGAGGTCATATAGTATTTGTCCTTCAATGCCTGGGTTGCTTCACTCAACATAAGATTCTCAAGGTTCATCCATGTTATCACGTGCGATTGTAGTGTATTGGTTCTTACAGCTGAGTAGTATTCCATTGTGTGTATATACCACATTTTATTGATCCACTCATCTGTTGATGGACTTTTGGATTGATTCCAACTTTTGGCGATGGTGAACAATGCTGCTATGAACATTGGTGTACATATATCGGTTTGTGTCCTTGTTTTCAGATCTGATGGGTATATACCCAGCAGTGGTATTGCTGGGTCATATGGCAAATCTATGGATAATTTTTTGAGAAACTGCCAAACTGTCCTCCAGAATGGTTGGATCCTTCTGCATTCCCACCAGCAATGGATGAGTGTTCCCCTTTCTTCACATCCTCTCCAGCATTTGTATTCTACTGTTTTTTTCATGGCTGCCAATCTTATGGGAGTAAGATGGTATCTCATTGTAGTTTTGATTTGCATTTCCCTGATAGCTAGGGATTTGGAGCATTTTTTCATGTGCTTTTTAGCCATTTGTATTTCTTCTTTGGAGAAGTGTCTGTTTAAATCTTTTTCCCATTTTTTAAATGGGTTGTTTATCTTTTTGTTTTCGAGATCTATGAGTTCTTTATATATGCAAGTTATAAGTCTCTTATCAGATATATGGTTGCCAAATATTTTCTCCCATTGTGTGGGTTCCCTTTTTACTTTCTTGACAAACTCCTTTGAGGTGCAGAAGGCTTTAATTTTGAGGTAGTCCCATTTATCTATTTGTTCTTTTGCTGCTCGTGCTTTTGGTGTGATATTCATGAAGCCATTTCCTATTACAAGGTCCTGTAGATGTTTCTCTACACTGCTTTCTAAGGTCTTTATGGTCTTGGCTCTTATATTTAGGTCTTTGATCCATCTTGAGTTGATCTTTGTATAAGGTGTGAGATGGTAATCCTCTTTCATTCTTCTACATATAGCTATCCAGTTCTCCAGGCACCATTTGTTGAATAGGCCATTCTCTCCCAGTTGAGAGGGTTTGGTGGCTTTATCGAATATTATATGGCTATATACATGAGGTTCTATATCTGAACTTTCAATTCGATTCCATTGGTCTGTGTGTCTCTCCTTATGCCAGTACCATGCTGTTTTCACTACTGTAGCTTTGTAGTATGTTTTGAAGTCAGGAAGTGTGATTCCTCCTATTTCGTTTTTCTTTTTCAATATGTCTTTGGCTATTCGGGGCCTCTTTTTATTCCAAATAAATTTCATAGTTAGTTTTTCTAGTTCCTTAAAGAAGGCTGTGTTGATTTTTATTGGGATTGCATTGAATGTGTAGATCAGTTTTGGTAGGATAGACATCTTAATAATATTCAGTCTTCCTATCCATGAACAGGGAATATTCTTCCATTTATTTAGGTCTTCTTTGATTTCCTTGAACAATCTTGTATAGTTCTCGATGTATAAGTTTTTTACCTCTTTAGTTAAATTTATTCCTAAGTATTTGATTTTTTTATTTACTATTGTGAATGGTATTTGTTTCTTGATTTCCTCCTGATCTTGCTCATTATTGGTGTATAGAAATGCTACTGATTTTTGCGCATTGATCTTATAACCTGCGACTTTGCTAAACTCATTTATGAGTTCTAGGAGCTTTGTTGTAGATCTCTCAGGGTTTTCTATATATAGGATCATGTCATCTGCAAATAATGAAATTTTGACTTCTTCCCTTCCAATTTGAATGCCTTTTATATCTGGTTCTTGTCTCAGTGCTCGAGCCAGTACTTCCAAGACAATGTTAAATAGGAGCGGAGACAATGGGCATCCTTGTCTTGTTCCTGATTTTAGAGGGAAGGATTTCAGGATTTCACCATTGTAAACAATGTTGGCTTTAGGTTTTTCATATATACTCTTTATCATGTTCAAAAAGTTTCCTTGTATTCCGATCTTTTGGAGTGTTTTTATCAGGAAGGGGTGCTGTATTTTGTCAAATGCCTTTTCTGCATCTATAGATATAATCATGTGGTTTTTTTCTCTCAATCTGTTTATATGGTGTATTACGTTGATTGATTTTCTTATGTTGAACCATCCTTGCATACCTGGAATAAATCCCACTTGGTCATGGTGTATAATTCGTTTAATGTGTTGTTGAATACGATTAGCAAGTATTTTGTTAAGTATTTTTGCGTCTAGGTTCATTAGAGAAATTGGTCTGTAATTTTCCTTTCTTGTGGTGTCTTTGTTTGGCTTTGGTACTAGGGTAATGTTGGCATCATAGAAGGAATTAGGCAGTGTTCCTTCTGTTTCAATTTTTTGGAATAGTTTCAACAGGATTGGTGTTAGTTCTTTCCGGAATGTTTTGTAGAATTCACCTGTGAAGCCGTCTGGCCCTGGGCTCTTCTTAGTTGGGAGATTTTTAATGACTGATTCTATCTCTTTGCTTGTGATTGGTTTGTTAAGATCATCAATTTCTTCTTTCGTCAGTATGGGCTGCTTATGTATTTCTAGGAATTTGTCCATTTCCTCTAAATTGTCATTTTTGTTAGAATATAGTTTTTCAAAGTATCCTCTTATGATAGTCTTTATTTCTGTGGAGTCAGTGGTGATATCACCTTTCTCATTTCTTATTTTGTGTATTTGCATCTTTTCTCTTTTTTTCTTTGTTAGTCTCGCTAAAGGTTTGTCAATTTTGTTGATCTTCTCAAAAAACCAGCTCTTGGTCTTGTTTATTTTTTCAAGTGCTTTCTTATTTTCTATTTCATTTAGTTCTGCTCTTATCTTTGTTATTTCCTTCCTTCTTCTTACTGTTGGGTTACTTTGTTGTTGTTTTTCTAATTCCTTCAAATGTGCAGTTAATTCTTCAATTTCTGCTCTTTCTTCTTTTTTGATATATGAATTTATGGTTATAAATTTCCTTCTCAGTACCGCTTTTGCTGCATCCCATAAATTTTGGTATGTTGTGTTATCATTATCATTTGTTTCAAGGTAGTCATTGATTTCTTTTGAGATTTCCTCTTTGACCCACTGTTTTTCTAAGAGTGTGCTGTTTAATTTCCAAATTGTCGTGTGAAGTCTGGGTCTCTGTCCCTTGCAAATTTCCAGCTTGACTCCACTGTGGTCAGAGATATTGTTTTGTATGATTTCGATCTTTCTGAATTCATTAAGCCTTTCTTTGTGGCCTAGCATATGGTCAATCTTGGAGAATGTTCCATGTGCGTTTGAGAAAAATGTATATCCTGCTGTGTTTGGGTGTAATGATCTATATATGTCTATTAGATCCAGCTCTTCTAATATACTGTTCAAATGTTTTGTTTCTTTAGTGATTCTCTTTTGAGATGTTCTGTCCAGAGTTGATAGTGGTGTATTAAAATCCCCCACTATAATTGTAGATGCATCTATTCTTTCACTTAGTTTTTCCAGTGTTTGCCTCACATATTTAGAGGCGCCCTTGTTAGGAGCATAAATATTTATGATTGTTCGATCTTCTTGACAAATTGTCCCTTTCACTAAAATATAGTATCCTTCTTTGTCTCTCACAATTGTTTCGCATTTAAAGTCTATTTTGTCTGATATTAATATAGCTACTCCTGCCTTTTTTTGGTTGTTGTTTGCTTGTATGATTGTTTTCCAGCCATTCACTTTCAACCTCCATGAGTCTCTGGGTCTAAGATGTGTCTCTTGTAGGCAGCATATAGATGGGTCGTATTTCCTTATCCAGTGTCCCAGTCTGAATCTTTTGATAGGTGAGTTTAATCCGTTGACATTCATTGTTATTACGTTTAGAGAGTTATTTATGGTAGCCATATTTTGGTTGGATTTGTGTTTGTTATATTTTGTTTGTATTATTTTATTTTCCCCTTCTATTTTTGTCTTTCTTGTTGCTTTTACACTCTCCTCCATCTCTGACTGTCCTGTTTTTTCCTTTCTTCCTGCAGAACTCCCTTAAGAATTTCTTGAAGGGGAGGTTTCTTGTTGATATACTCTTTCAGTTTCTGTTTATCTGTGAATATTTTGAACTCTCCATCATTTTTGAATGCTAGTTTAGCTGGATAGAGTATTCTTGGTTGGAAATTTTTTTCCTTTAGTACCTTGACTATATCATACCACTGCCTTCTTGCCTCCATCGTTTCAGATGAGAAATCAGCACTTAATCTTATGGAGTTTCCCTTGTATGTGATGGTTTTCTTTTCTCTTGCTGCTTTTAGAATTTTTTCTTTGTCTTGAGCATTGGATAATTTGACAAGTATATGTCTTGGGGTGGGCCTGTTGGGGTTTATGACCAGTGGAGTGCGCTGTGCTTCTTGGATATGTACATCTGTCTCTTTCAGTAGATTTGGGAAGTTTTCATTCATTATTTCCTGCAACAGTCCTTCTGACCCCTTTCCCTTCTCTTCTCCTTCTGGAATGCCTATAATACGTATGTTTGAGCGTTTTGCGTTATCATTCAGGTCCCTAAGTCCTATCTGGATTTTTTCTACCTTTTTATTGACCACTTCTACTATCTGTTTGATTTCCAATGCACTGTCTTCCACATCACTAATTCTCTGCTCTGCCTCTTCTAGTCTGCTGATATTTGCTGCAAGTGTATTTTTGATTTCTTGAAGTGTGGTGTTCATTTCCATCATATCTGTTATTTTTTTGCGCATGTCTGCAATTTCCCCTCCAAGTGTTGTCTTCACGCTGTTAACCTCTTTCATTACTTCATCAAATTTGTCGGTGATAAATGTTCTGAGATCTTTCATTGCTTGTGCGAAGTCCTGCCCCCCTTCCTGATTTTCAGTTTGTTGATTGGATTCAGCCATGTTTTCCTGATTACTGGTTTGGTTTGTAGATTTTTGTTGCTCTCTTGTCAACATTTTTTCTTGACGGGTTTAATCAGTTCCTTAGCTTCTTTGTCTAGTCTTGGAGATTAATTAGCTGTTGTTTTTGCATAAGTGTTATATCTTCTCTTTGTCACTTTGTTCTTCTTATTCCAATTTCTTATTGCTAGTTAAGCTCACTTTAAAGGAAAGTATTAGTGCTGGGGAAAGTCAATTGTGTAAGGAAGGAAAAAGTGTGAAGTAGTATTGGTGATATATGTTTACAAAGCAACAATATGAGTTCTGGGAGGATGGAGGTTAGATTATGTAAATTGTGTAGAGTTATAGTAGTAGGAAAGTACCTATAATGAGGTAGACGACTGAATATGGGAGGAATGTGGTACGTACTAAGAGGCTATTGTTTTCATGAGAGAGGGAAAGAGAAAAGAAAGGTAATAGTTTCAGGGACGAATACCAGATGGAAAACTAAACAAAGGTATTAGAAATTAAGAGTTAGACACTTTGTGGATCAAAGAAAGGGAGATGGAATATAGGAGAGATAGCAGATGGTGGAGGATATCAAGTTGTAGGGGAAAGGGGATAGTGTAGATAGGCTAAATCTATTCACAGAGAAATGAGGCAGTGGAGGGTGAGGAAACCCAGCAAATGTGAGGTATTTCCTGTAGGACCTATTGTATTGTTAAGGTAAAATAGTATAAGAAGAATATTGGGGACAAGAAAGAGAGGATTGAAAAAAAAAAAAAAAAAGAACAACAACAACAACAAAAAATAAAAAAAAAAAACAACCAAAGAACAGAAACCCCACCTCCAGGCTCGGCTGGGCTCAGCTGGGCTCCGGTCCCCCGCCCACCGCCCGCCGCGGCTCGGCTGGGCTCGGCCGGGCCCGGCTTTCCCGCCCGCCGCCCCCCGCCCAGCGCGGCGCAGCGTGGCTCGGCTCTCCCGCTCGCCGCCCGGCGCGGCGCGGCTGGGCTCAGCCGAGCTCAGCTGGGCTCCGCCCCTCTGCCCGCCGCAGCTCAGCCGGGCTCGGCCGGACTCGGCTACCCTGGTCGCCGCCCGCCGGGGCTCTGCGTGGTGCTAGCTGCCTCGGCTCCACCTACCCAAGGAGGGAATCCTCCACACGTAGCTGGGATCTCCGTGTATATTTCACAGATGGATCCTCTCTGTTACCTTCCCTCCAAATCGATGTCCAGACACCTCCGGACCAGGAAAAATCCCGAAACAGCCGGTCCCAAAGAGTCTCCGACGCCTCCCAGCCAATTCCCCCCAGGAGCTAGTAACCGGGAAGTTCACTCAGCCGCCATCTTGCCTCCCCCTCTCCCTTTGTTTCTTAAACCTTAATCAACTTGATTAAAATCATTCCTCTGTATAAGTGACTTTAATAATTGTGCTAAACTGAAGACCTTTAAAAGAATGTAAAGGAGTATATGGAGATAAGTAGAATCCTTTAAATGAATATATAGTTCTGGCTATATTTGAAAATAAATATTCTAAGTTCGATTTTTTTCTAATTAGTTTGTCTTGTTTGGGTTGCCTTTTCTTATTTCAGTGACAATCTTTTACCTGTGCCATCTGATTATAAATACATGAATTGTTACTTCCTCCTTCCCACAATTTTCCTCTTTTTCTACTTCCAAATATATCACAGCAATTAACAACTGAGGGTAAGGATTACAGACTAGGGTATTTGAGAAGGAATCTATGGTGGGCTGAATAATGGGTTCCCAGGGATGTCTGATACCCAGAGTCTGTGAATGTTCCTTTCTGTGGCAAAAGGATGAATATTACCTTGTAATGAAAAAAAGAATGTGGTTAAGGTAAGGAGTTTGAGATGGGGAGATTGTCCTGGTATCCACAGAAGAGGGAGGCCCCGAGAATGGCAGGATTGTAGTCAAAAAACTAGGGGGGCCGAGTGCCCGCAGGCCAAGGAGCTGGAGGAGGCAGCGAAAGCTCTCTTCCGGAGCCACTGGGAGCATGGCCTTGTCAACACAGGGACGTTTTCCCAGTGGGACTGATCTTGGACTTCTGACCTCCCCGACTGTGAGAGAACAAATTTCTGTTGCTTGAAATCAAGGTTTGATAATTTATTCTAGCAATCACAATAAACTCATGCAGTCTTGATTTCTCATTCCACTCTATTATTTTATTTAAGAAGACATAGAAATCAATATGAGCACCTTTAGGGCATTCTCCTTCTCCCTTGGTCCTTTACATGGAGTCGAGACACAAACAGCAAATGTAGTCCTCCGTAAACTAGTCTGGTTTTTAAGAAAGGACTTGGGTCAGAGTGATGATTTTAAAAAATTAACCCTCCCTCCCCCCGCTTTTTCATTTCCCACTATTCTCAAACTTTCGTAAAGTAAAAAATAGGACTGTTCTACAAATTTGCGGTAAATACCCTTCAGAGATTTGTTTAACCCATTAATGAGGAAATCAGCAGGATAGTGAGGCTAGTTCAAAGGAATATACGAGAGACTAGTGAATATATTGTCAGTTTAACAACTAAACCTGGATTTTTAGATATAAAATTGTTTAATATCCAACAGCATATCACAAACACTCAGTGGTCACCTCCTAATCCCCCTTTCTCCCCTTCTTGCTTGTTTGCATGCTTCTGTTTCTTTTTCACAGGAGACCTCTGGCATCCTGAGGAGAGGGTAAATCTTAACCAGTCCCAGCTCCTCACCAGGACAGGAAGTTTGCTCATTGGCAGAGACACACCCCCCTGCCCCCCATGTATAAAAGCTCAGCACCCCCTCAGCATTGGGGGGGGCGGGGGGTGGTGTGGTCTCCACCTTGAAGCAAAGTCTGTGGGCTGCTGAGCAGTTGGCCTCCCGGGGGCCCCAGCCCAGAAGGGATCTCTTCTCTGCTCCTTTGGGCCCTTGGGCCACGTAATAAAAGGGCCATTGGCCAAGAGTTTCTGTTTTGCCTGAGCCTATGTTCTCATGACACACTGTAGAGCAACTTGCTCCACTAGGGGAGTGAAACAAACTCTGTGGTTGTCTTTTCTGCTAGATGAAAATCACTTGCAGCACTACCAGGTAAAAATATCTATAGTTTACCAGTCTCCTGCATGTAATCATCTAACTTTACAGATTATGGAGTCTGGGCCATAATCAATACTAAACTCTAAGTTTAATTTCCCTAGAGCAAAGTTGTCCAACAGAACTTTCTGCAACAAGGGGAATATCCCCATTGGCCACATTTGGCTATCAAGCACTTGAAATGTGGCAAAGGTAAATGAGAAACTGAATTTTTAATTTTATTTCATTTTAATGAATTAAAATTTAGGATTTAAATAGGCCTATGTGCTAGAACCTACCGTATTAGAGAGTATAACCCGAGAGTATCAGGTAAATCATTAACGGGACTGTAGATAATGAGATGAGGAAACTGCAGAAATGTGGGTAGGAGATTAGGAGGGCCAGCAATGGATGGACTGGGAGCAATGGAATTTCCCCCAGTGCAGGAGAACCAATGAATGGCCACAGACAATAACTGTCCTCCTCAGGATAGTACCCTGACACATACTTCTGCACTTCCAAGGTTTTAGAGTTAGTTGGACTAGATTAAGGCTGACAAATTTAACACTTAGGAAATGTTGGTGTTGGAGGAGTTTGGTGTTCCCCTCAGAAGCTCTCTCTGTGGGAGAAGGGAAGGTGAGGACCAACATGGTGCCCTTCCAGGCAGGATAGAGCTTTCCCTTGTACGGGAGCTGGCAGCCAATGGAGAGGAGTTGGTCAAAATGCAGCAATTACCTAAAGGAAGGACTGGTAGGGTGGAACACTGCAAGGAGAAATTTAGTATACATGGATCTTGCATATTAATTGGGGAAATGTGGGCAGCTGCAGAGTTAAAAATGCATGATCCCAGCATAACTGAGTAGAGGTGGGAGGAAGGTGGGTGGCGAATATTGACAGGTTTCTCTCATATTCTATGCTTTGAGGTAATTACATCTCAACTTTTGCCATTAAATTGAGTGTAATAATTTTAATTGGTAGGCAAACCACTCAGTTTATTCTTTAAAGCATTGGTTTTTAACTGTGCTAAGTGTCTAATATGTGAAATGCTTATCTTAAAATAGCTAACTTAATGTGTAATGCACAGGCTTCAGCAACTTTTTTTTTTATTTAGCAAAAAAAAAATGCCTTGGAGGTTAGAGATTAAACAGGCTTTTTTTTTTTTTTTTAATTTAAATGCTTTAACTTTTTGTTTCTTCCACACTTAGCTGTAACACCACCACCAAATGTAATGTAGCAGACTGAACTGTCATTTAAGTCTTCCATTACCTGGAAGAAAAAATATTGAATTTAATAACTCGATGAACCAAACTCATACAGAGAATTACTTAGAAGTAAATGAAACAATATATTAAGTCAGGTTCTAAGATTAAAGATATATGGAATTCCATTTATTCTCTGTGTAGTAATATACCGTGTCTCTACCACATATCAAAAAACCAAAATGAATTGTTAACCTAAGATATGAGACTTTAATATGTAGCATGGCAAAAGGCCCTTTCTACTGAATTTTTCCTTGTTCTTTTCACTATAGATATAAATAGTAGTTTATAGTAAATTATGTTCTAGTCTATAGTAAATAGTTTTCAAATGATGAATTTTTTCTTAATTTTTTTATACTTTAAAAATTTTAACACTCCATAAATGCTATTTTAAAGCATTAGACAATGGAGCATATTGTAAACAAAATAGGCTCTAGGGTATAAATACCTTCTCTTAAATTTAATATATATTGAATCTTGGGAAATTTAACAAGGCTCTGAACTTTGGTGGGCTCTTCTCCAACTGGGAACTCTGTTCTTGTCTCGTAGGAGAGTTGTAAACGACAGAGAAGTAGATTAAAGCTCCAATACAGAGCATTAACTAAAACCAGGTGTATGACTGGTGTCATTGGAAGGTTTTTATTTTTCTCATTCATTTGATCACAGGGGCAGTGTTGGAAATAATTTAGACCCATAATCATCACATTAGCAAATCAAAGTGCCCTTGTTACACTACTAACACTCTAGCCTAAAATTCAATGCTGCAAGGGAAACAGTATAAATATTAAAACATTAGGTTGGTATAGTCTTTGCAAATCTGACACTGGTGAGAGTAACTGAGAAAACAGAGCTCATTTTACTCCTGTGAATGTGTTCCAGGAAGCAAGTGGCTTCCCCAGGTTCACACAGTTAGGAATAACTTCATTTAAAGTCTGTTTTCAATATCCAGTTAACCACAGTAAGTTGTATAGACTTTCAGATGTATTCCTGATATGCAATGAAAAGGTTTAAAAATATTGTACTTTTAGAGCATGATGCTTGAGCATTCACTCTTACTTTTTCAGAGAGGAGGCTACTTCTGCAAATCACCCATCCACACTCTCAAAGGTCCTCACGCCTTTGGTAACCAATCTGATTTGCCATGAGGTAGAGAATTTTTGCAGTTTCAATTCAGTATGTAATTCATGTATTGAGTGTGTAGTACATAATACATATAGTCCAGTTGTTTACAAAATCAAATTTTATATTTCTTGTCCATGAATTTTATCTTAATACCTGTGATAAGACAATCACAAAAACAGATAAATGAAAGCAGGAAATTGAGCAGCTATTTGTACACCGATGTTCACAGCAGCATTGTTCACACTAGCCAAAATGTGGAAGCCACCTCAAAGTCCATCAGCAGATGAATGGATAGACATAATGTAGAATGCACATACAGTGGAATATTAGCCTTAAAAAGGAATGATGTTCTGATATGTGACAACATGGATGAACCTTGAAGACATCATACTGAGTGAAATAGGCCAGACACGAAGGACAGATACTGTGATTCCACTTATATGAAGTAGCTGGAATATGCAGATTCCTAGAGACAAAGCATACAAGTTACCAGGGAATAGGGAGAGAGGGAATGGGGAGTTAATGCATAATGGGGCAGGGTTTGTGTTTGGGGTGGTGGGAAAGTTCTGGGAGGGTGGTGAGGGTAGCACAGCATTGTGAGTATGATTAATCCTGCTAAATGTGTGCTTGGGCATATTTGAAATGGAAAAGGATGTGTTGAAAAAAAATTTTTTTTAAAGGAATGATTGAGAAGACAATGGTGACGAAATGTAATATATGGTCCTGGACTGGATCTATTAAGGGAGCTGAAAATTCCCAAAGGGACTTTATTGGGACATATTAAAAAACTGGTACATAGATTGTAAGCTTTTTATCCATGTTAAATTTCTTGAACTTTTCCTGTTTTGAGATGATTACAGAAGTGAATATCTGTGTTCTCAGGAAATGTATATGATAGTATGAAGTGTTCAAGAAGTATAGTGAGTACAACCTACTTTCAAATATTTAGAAGATAGATGGGGCAAAATGTTAAGTCCATGGATCTGGATATCTGGGTGGGGGTATATTGAAGTTCTCTGTATGGGATTTTGTATTTTAGTAACTGTTTTGTAAGTTTGAAATATTTTTTAAAATAAAAAATTAAATAGATATACACTTCAGACTAATAATAATTAGCAAAAATGAATTCAATAGATGTTTAAAGTGATCTCATTTTAGGTCAAGAAAGGTTTGAAGAAAGTAGCACTTGGAATGGGCTGCAAGAATCCAGAACACAGATGTGGGGTGGAAAAAGGGCATGAATGAGAAAGAGGCTTAGAAGTTCAGGCATGTTTGAAAAAATAATTTTGCAGTAATTTATGATATATGGGGGAGCCTTCAGAAAACAGATAGTAAAATCTAATTTATGTGTTGGAGGACCTTGAAGGCTAGTCTGAAGAATTTTACATAACTTAAGTCTGAATGAAGTCATCAGTTTTTCTGAGCAAGGTGGGGGGAGTCTATTAATTGATCCTCACATTGGAAGGGTCCATAAAGTGGAGTGTTTAGATTGGATTAAAAAATGAGAAGAGTCAAGGAATATGGAAGACAGATTTAGAGAATTATTGCTTTGCACTCTATTCAGAGTAAATAAAAGCATGACTGGGACAATGGTTTTCTTTGTTTTTTTTTGTTATTGTTTTTTGTTTTGTTATTTTATCTGTTTTCACTGACAAAATTTCTGACTGGGTGATCTTTGCCTCTCTTCTACTGCCTAGGCAATTTAATTTTCACCTACTCCTCTTCATAAAAATCAAGTTCTTAAATATTACAGTTGGGTTCCTAATCCCAAAACTCAAAAGCCTTTTCTTATATTTCCTTCTTTTTTGGCTTCTTTTTGGGATGCAACTACCCTGCTTTCTCTTGTTTTTTTTTTCCTTTTCCCCCTCAACTCACTTCAGTAACTTCTTTCTCCTTCTGTTCTCCCTGTTTTGTTTTGTTTTGACAGGTATTGATTGCTTAATAGTTTCTTTTAAACACTACATATTAACTCATTTCATCTTCAAAACAACTTAAACAGCTATTTCTATCCTCCCCTCTGTAATTTGATTGCTTGCTTTTAAACAGACCCTGTACGACTGTTGTGAAACCATCTCAGTGAATTTGCAACACCAGCCGTCTAATGGTGGCACTCTTCCCTGTAGAACTCAGCTACAAACTTGGTGGAAGAAATCTATTGTAGATGGAGTGAAAGCATTGTTGGGTGACTATCTTTGTGCAGCAGTTTGAAATTATTTGATGAATCCCAAAAAGAGAAAGATCATGTTTGAGGAGTAAATCCATTCCCATGGGCATTAGACCTTTTCAGTGAGGTGTGACTCAGGTTGAATCTCTGCCCTCTTGCTGGATCTGATCTAGGACACACAGGAAAAGAGAGTTCCATGGTATTGACCCTGCCGTGTAAGAGAAAGGAGAGGCTCAAAGAGCTGAGGCCCGGGAAGAGATGAGCCATATGCCTGATAGTTTGCAGCCGAACTTGGGAAGCAGCTGAGCTGAGAGAGGAGGCCCAGTAAGAGACAAGCCCTATGCCTAGCTGCCCACAGCTGAGTTCTGGTAGATTCTGGAGGGGAAGATGGGGACCTCAGCAGAGATGGGTGGCCATCTTGCTTTAACACATGGCAGCTGACTTTAAACAGAAAGCACCTCTTACGGTGCCATGAGTTGGACTTTTCACAGTTTTGGAACTGTAAGCATTTATACCCAAATAAATCCCCTTTATGAAAGACAGACTGTTCTGGTTCTTTGCATTGGCAGACCTTTGGCAAACTAAAATATTTGGTTTTGAGGAAGAGGGTACAGGTGTGGATCCATGTTTTGTGGGATCTGAAGCTGATACAGTTTTGGGATTCTCTTTAAGAAAAATACTTCAAATTTTTGAATGCAAAATTGCACACAGAGCTTGGAAGGAGCATGTGTGATTAATGGGCAAGACTTGAAGCTCAAATATCATGATCTTCATGGTCACTGGGTTTTGGAATGAAATTATGGCTTGCCGTATTTGGGAACAATCTTGGGTGATTGCCCAGCTTGTTGATGTTAGCATCCTGAAACTAAAAGCCACAGATCATCCATTCAGTTAGGGTCTTATTTATGCACAAAGCCTAATTCTTATCTGGCGATTAGGACCATCAAGCAAGGAAAGCCATGAAGTAAAGAGGACAGATTATTGGATTTCTGAATTTCTACCTCCCTTTCCCTTTTCTCCTAAGGCCTTTCCTAAACTTCTAATCCATAATTCCAGGGATTCCAGTTGAAGTGAAGACAGCCACACATTTCCACAGAAATCTCATTATAATCGATTTACATATACAGGCATTTTTTAAATTTAAAGGTTATTTTTTGCATAAAATTTGAGTCTATTGATGTGAATTAAGAAGTGCTAATATGTCTTACTAGAACTTTCCTTGATGTCTGGACTTCCTGCTGATCTGCTTCTTGCTTTGATGGTCTGCTTTTAACTTTGATGTTTTGGTTTCTTATTTGCAGCAGGTTTGGCAACCAAATAGAATTAAGATGCTTTTCATATGCAAATATCTCTGATTATTATCAAGCTGTTATATTTGTTCTGGAAAGCAGTGTAGATTTAAAAGGTTGGAGATAATAGCAAGACTTCAAAATCTCTGAATAAATGAACTTTAATATAATGGTACCAGTTGATAAGGATCCATCTGTCTTCAGGTCATTTCAGCTCAGAACTCCCTTGATGAAGTTCAGTGTTATAATTAATGAAAATGAAAAGGTCATTCACTATGAATACATAAATATTCTGTTGGCTAACACAAAAGAAAATCCTGTGATATTTTGTATATCAAAATTACACAGTTTGGAATAGAGAAAATGTTAAATAATTAAAGTGAAACAAAAACTTTTAGGGACTTTGATCTTGAAATGTGAGTCCATATTTTTCCATTTAGTTTTTATTTTTGTTCTCCATTAGTAAAATAGAATCTTCATGTGTTGTCACTTCAAATTAACAATGAAATATGATCTTTTTTCAGTTTCATTTATTCCCTTTTATGCCTTGCTATTCCTGTTTCCCCTGTCCATCAACTATTTTTATCAGGTGTCTATTGTATACCTTATATTAGCATGTGTCCTTCAAAACTGTACATGGACTCCTAAAATTGTTTTATTTGTAAAATTTACAGAGCTACAGAAATACTGAAAGATAAGTAGAATGAAAAATCTATATTTACAGTTTTCAAAATGACTTTCTCAGTCTGTCATCCTATTAGCCTTTTTCTGTCTGTACATTTTTTGTGCATAAAAATAAATCATGTACTTCTTAATGCTTCACCTTAAATATGCCAGCTTGAATCTTTTAAATACAATATATCCTCCACTTATAATCTTAAATATCAAATAATGTACATTCTACATTCAATTGTCCCAAACTATCCCCAAAAGTTCTCATAGTTTTTCAATCTATGATCCAAATTATGTTCAAACATTGCATTTTGCTGTTTCCTTATTTGCTTTAAAGAAGGATCTTCTCATCCATTGATACTGTTTTAGGCTGTTGGATTTTTTGACCAATTCACAGGAGTCCTATAGCATGTCTCACAATCAGAATTTGAGATTTTCTTCACTATTAGATAAAACAGACTTTTGGTTAATGCCACACAGGTAACACCATGGACATCTTCGAACATCTCATTAGCTGGTGTAAATGTCAGCTTGCCTACTCTTAAAATGGTGCTAACTTGTTCTCTGTAATATGGAGTCTGCCGGCCTTCTATATAAAGGCATATTTCTCCCTTTATAATTAATAGGTTATCTGTGGGTTGTGTTTTGAGATATTCTGAATACCTTGCTCCCTAACTATTTTTACCTCCTGTAGCAGTTTGATATGGTTATGAATTCCAAAGATAGATATTGGATATTATGTTTATAATCTGGTCTGTACCTGGGTGTGATTAAGTTAAGATTAGGGCTTTGATTGGGCCACATATTAGGACATTGAGTCACAGATAAAAGGCATGGCAAAGTACAGAGTTGAGGGTTTTTGATGTTGGAGTTTTGACGTTGGAGTTTAATGCTGAAGACTTAAGCTGGAGCCCCAGGAAGTCAGCACATAGAGGAAAGAGAAGCAAGTCCCAGAAAGGGAGGAACCTAGGTAGCCTGAACCCTCGCAGACGTCAGCAGCCATCTTGCTCCAACATGTGAAAATAGGCTTTGGTGAGGGAAGTAACTTATGCTTTATGGTCTGGTAACTGTAAGCTCCTACCCCAAATAAATACCCTTTATAAAAAGCAACTGATTTCTGGTATTTTGCATCAGCACCCCTTTGGCTGACTAACACACCTCCTTTAAACACTTTTTCTTTTTATCCTTTGATAACCTTTACCTGAATGAATTATTGCCTTGAGAGTTTAGCTGTAACATGTGACACTTAGAACTTGAAGTCCAAGAAAAAAATGATGATCTTTAATCCATTTCTTAGGGTATGGGGCTCTTTTGCTTGGATTCAGTTTTTATCTCTGCCCTCTTTCTAGAGTGTTATGTAAATGGAGACAGATATACAGAGAAAAAGGCAGCTCCCATTTTTAATTCTGCCATATAAGAGGACTTTAGGGTCACTAACAACCAAAGCTTAAGCTTGAACCCCCAAGAGGCTGGGCCCACGGAGCAGATTAAGGCTGGAGTGATGAGCCATATGCCTGATGGCCCACAGTTGGGCTCCAGGAGAAAGAGCAGCCAAGACTGACAGGGCCAGGAAGAGAAAGTCTAAGCCTGGTCATCCACAGCTGAGCTCTGGGGTGCAGTAGATTCTGGAGGGGAAGGCATAGACCTTGGCAGAGATCTTGCTTTACCACTTGGCAGGGTCCTGAGAAAACACTTCTGCTGAAACATTTGGATGTTTCAGCCTTGGAATGGTAAGCTTTTACGCTAAATAAAAATCCCATTATAAAAGTACCACTTCTGGTGCTTTGCATTGGCAGACCTGGGGCAAACTGATGTAACACGATGACTCTATTTCTAGCATTCATTTATAAGAAGAGCTTTCCCTTTGTCTGTCACCTCCTTTTTTGAGCCATTGATCTTTTTTTTTTTTTTTAATTTCAATATGTCAGTCTCTTGCTTTCATTTTTCCTGATGTTCAAATCTTCCTAAATTTGCCATGTATAATTCCTTTGGGCTGGCTCCTAGATCCTTTTGACATAATCCTATTACTTTTTTTTTTTCCCCCTGTTAACAGGCTTGTTTTCTCAAGGTCATGGGAATTGTCTACAAATGACAGTAGACCTTTACTTCTTTATTTTTATCTAAATAAAAGATAACTCAAGCTGAATTCTCAAAGAAAAAAATCTATGTACATGAGGGACCATGGCTTCCTTCACTGTCTATTTGGAACTAGTAGTGTTGCTGTCATAGAATTAGGAAAGAGGTTGTGATAAATTGGACGAGGTACATGTGCTGCTATTACCGTTTTACCAGCAAACCACTTGCCGTGCAGTGCACTCACAGCAGCAGTGGCTGTGGCAAATGATGGGCATTTCACATACACTTTGCCCTGAGCTGAATTTTTGCCAACATAAATATGAATAACTCCTCCATGTTTATTATAGTCTTCAATCACATCATCTTAATCTCTGTATCTCATCCAACCTCTTCTGTTTGAGGGTTAAATATGTTGGAGAGTTGAAAACATTGAACTTATAAAGCATTTTCTTGCTTTCCAGTACTGCAAGCTATTGTACTTTGATGTGTTCACTGTGTGCTTTTCTGCCTTAGACCTGCATTCAGCCAATTCTCGAAGGAGCCCTAATTTCTTGTAGTAGGGGATGATACACGTACAAAGATTGGGTGCTGAGTTTATTCACAGCCACTAGGATATTGCTTCTTGAACAGAGATAAGATATACACATGTTTTAGAAAACATGAATTCATGCTAATACCTGCAATTAAAATCCAATGCTATTAAAAATTCCCTTCTATATTTGTCTCCTTTCTCACTGAAAATTCTCATTCCCAATGTCAATATATTAATTTGCTCAATCACATGATAAGCAAAATATTCTTCAGAATTCCAGTCACAAAATCACCAACTACACAACTCATCATTTCTGGTTGATGAGCTGCACTGTCCCCAAGAACAAGGTATATATATTCCAATTGTTCATGTTCTTTGAGTCTTTCAGGCATGTTTTTAAGTTTTCCTCATGTGAATGTTGACATGCCTGTATTTGTACTTAAATATTGCGCTATTGATCTACTCTGTTTCTTTTCTTCTACCAGGATTATGCTAAGATTATTTTAAGAACCAGCCATGTTGCTGGGTTCAACTAGCCTGTTGCTTATAACTTTCTTCATGGCTTTCCAAATTGTGCATCCACTTCCTTTTACTTGTTCTTTCCCCTCAGAGATGGAACATGGATTTCCTGAAACGTTTGCTACTACATACAAGGCTGCTATTACCAGGCTCATAGTGCCTCCTTATGAGCCCCTGTGAGAATTTCTCTGCAATATTTACTGAGGAACAGGCTTGTTGCATTATAGAATTTAAGTACAGGTACTTTGACCATTAGATTATTCTTTTAAACTTGATGTTCCTATGTACTCTCACATCAGAAGTGTATGAGAACTCCTCTATCACATATATCATCAATAATTGACATTACCTCATTTTATTTTCTTTGCTAACAGGAGGGTTATAAAATAGTACCTTGTTTTAGTGGTTTATTTTTAGGTGACTTTGACTTTGACTATCACTTTATGTTTAGCAATTTGGGTTTACTCTTCAGTGTATTGCATGTTATTACTCATTGCTCATATTTCTATTGGGTTTCTCATCTTTTTCTGGTTTTATAAGGGTAAAATCTCTTTAGAGTTATAATTTTCATATGTAAGGCTCATGGGTTAAATATAAAACTAGTCAGTGGTGGTTCAAATGTCAATGGTTAGATACTTTCTCTCATTATAATGAATAATTTGAATAATAGAAAACGAGGCACTGGAGCATCACTTGGACATCTTAGGGCAGATTCTAAAATATTCTAGTCACTTTTGGCTATTAAAATTTAGGCCAGTCTAGTTTAAAATTTTAAACTATTTTGTTGTTGTTGTTTTCCAGCTTCTTGTCTACTTTCCTAGTAGAGGCTTGAGTTTAAATCCTCGTTGCTAAGGTGGAAGAATGTGTGTGTATGTGTGTGTGAGACACTTAAGTGGAAGAAGTTTAAAAATTCCTCCCATTATCATATCCCATATGGGATGCGTTTGTGGCAAGAATAAAAAGATTCAAATTCAAAACACTGCAGGATCAAGTAAACAGAAAAATATCTCATTAGGGTGAATAATTAAAACAATCAACATTTTGCAGTTCATTAGGAAGAAGAAATGCCTCAATAGACTATACTTATGAGGAATTTTGAAAGTTTACAGAAATAGGAATTTAAAACTTAGAAATAATCACAAGCATAATACTAACTATGTGATAGGAACTCTTATGTGAATTTTACTTATTTTTTTTAATCCTCAATGTCTTCAGAGTAGATAGTCATTTCTTATTTCAGATTAAGGAATTGAGGCAGAGTGAGGATATAGGTATATAACATGCTAAAAAGTGATCAATCTAGGATTCAAACCTTGGCACTCTAACTCCAGCAGAGTGAATGCTCCTATCACTACATAATACTGCCTTGCAGTGTTCTGGAAAGGTAGTTAACTGAGAACATGCCATGTAGAACAGCATGGGGAAATCTTATGGGGCACAAGAGGTGGGCAAGGCAATGACGACTGCAGAACAGAACATAACTGTTCTCTTACCAATCATGCTTAATGGTTTTACCATGATTTGAAGAAAACCAGAGATCTGTATCTGAAATGCTAATTATCATTCAAGATATTCATGTAATTATGATAGTCTTCTGGACTAGATAGACTTTCCTAACTATTTGCATAAAGTTTCAGTAGTGCACAGTAGGCAAAACAGGTAAGTGTTTCTCCCTGATGAGAATAACTGGTAATCTCTTTAGAGGTCTTAACTTTTGTGCGTTTAGTGGCAGACTTTTCCTATGCCTAAGAAGAAAAGGAAAATAAGTCATGGGCTGTACAAATGCTGCAGGGTAAGAAGTGGATCAAACCTGTGTGCATCAGAAAATGGAGAGTGGGAAGATAATGACAGGAAGTGCAGTTGGAAAGGTCTCCAGGGAATAGATCATATAGTTTTGCTTGTTTTTTTAAATGTCAGAATTATCTGAAGAGACTCTTTAACAACAAAATAAAATGTCTGAATCCCACCTTCAGAAATTCTGCTTTAATTGTTCCAGGCATCAATACTTTTTGGAAGTTTCTGGGCGATGGTTGAAAGCAGCCAGGATTAAGAAACCCTTGAGTAAATCAAACTTAAATTAGGAAAGGGAGGATTCAAAATGGGAGGGGTTGTAGATGAACATTTCAAGGTTTATAGCTGTTAAGAAAGCTGGACAGAATGAGATTCAGGGCACTTGTGGAGAGACTGGCTTTTGGAAGAGAGAAGAACACCTATATGATAAGGCTCTGGGAATCTATGCTTTATCAGTGTACACATGAATCACCTGGCGATCTTGTTAAAATGCAGATTCTGCTGCTTTAGAGCTGGGTGGGGCATGAGATTTTGCATTTCTAACACTCACAGGAGGTGCCAATGCTGCTTGTCCTTGGCTCATACAGTTAAAAGCAAGGATCTGGGGTTTGAATTTTATTTTATTTTATTTTCCCCCAGAAGAGAGTGATGAAGAGACAAAAGGGAAAGGAAGTACTGGGCATATTTGAATGATGCTTATGATAACTAAATGATGCTCCATAGCATCTAAGCTTAAATGAAGAGGGAAGTGAAAAGGGGACTAATGAGTAAGAAGAAAGCAGAAGAGTCAGTGCACTAGCGGTTTTGATTCAGTTGAAACGTGGTTGCAGTGAAGGTACCTGAGCAATCTAGTTGGAAAGATAACAGGATATGGTGGTCAGAAAGATGGACTTGTTCATTAATGATAATGGGGCAGGAATCTACTTCAGACGATAAGGTCAGGGGCTTAAATGAAGAGCGCTGAGGTGGAAAATACGAACATTGGGGATGAAGAGAACAAAGACCTCAGAGACAAGGATGTTAGGCAGATCCTCCTTGAAGACATTAAAGTAGTTTAGAAGAATGGAAGGAGTTGATGTAAAGAGGAAGTCATGAGTCAGACAACAGTGTTCAGTGAAGGCCACCCCTTGACAGATCAGAGTGAAGAGGGGAGAGTGGTTTAGTGAGATGGCATGAGCCTCTAAGGCATAGGGGTTTTTAGGAGCATCAGTTCTGAAGTGGCTTTAGAAACCACAGAGGAAACAATTCTTAGTTTGATCCAGAGGTACTTGGGATATAAGAGAATCATATACTATCTGCAGTTTTTAGGCCTACAGAGACACTAGTGGAATTTCAGTTATAGCAAAGATATAAAGAATGTAGAGTGGTTGAAGCTGGAAGAGAGCTTGCCAAATCATGGAAAATGAATTCAAGAAGATAGAGGGGGAAGGAGATTTGGTCCAGTGGTTAGGACGTCCGTCTACCACATGGGAGGTCTGCGGTTCAAACCCCGGGCCTCCTTGACCCGTGTGGAGCCGGCCCATGCACAGTGCTGATGCGCGCAGGGAGTGCCCTGCCACGCAGGGGTGTCCCCCACGTAGAGGAGCCCCATGCGCAAGGAGTGCACCCTGTAAGGAGAGCTGCCCAGCACGAAAGAAAGTGCAGCCTGCCCAGGAATGGCGCCGCACACATGGAGAGCTGACGCAGCAAGATGACACAACAAAAAGAGGCACAGAGATTCCTGGTGCTGCTGATAAGGATAGAAGCGGTCACAGAAGAGCACACAGTGAATGGACAGAGGGCAGACAACTGAGGGCAGACAACTGGGTGGGGAGGGGTGGAGAGAAATAAATCTTTAAAAAGAAAAAAATAAGGCATAGGGTTTGGGAGGGAAAGTTCTGGGAGGATTAGGGTCAGGAAAGAGATCAGAAATATGGGGATGATGATTCCATAAAGACCAGGAGACCAGAAGCTGTGTGGGTAGAGACAAAGGAAAACATTACTTAGGTTGATGGGTAGGTCTCTTATAGTCTTTTGGCAAAAATGTGTTTATAGGCAAAGTAGAAATTGTATGTGCTCTGGAAAGGAGCCTCCCTTCTCCCCCAAAGAGCCCTTGGTCGGCTAATGTAATGCTGCTGACTGTGTCAGTGGAGCACTGGATAGTGACATGGAGAAAATGAATATGAACCAAGGTGTCATTACATGCAGCATCTCGGGAACCAGAAGTCCCTAAGTGAAAAGAGGATTCATTTTCCTTAACAACTCCTGACTGGACTGATGGAAATGATATAGCATAAGGGCTAAGAGCCCGGATCCTAAAACCAAGCTGCTTGGGTCTAAATCCTGGTCTCACCGTATACTAGCTTCATGGACTTGGAAAGATACTTCATCTCTCTGTGTTTCAGGTTCCTCATCTATAAAATGGGAATAATTACATTATCTAACTCACAGGTCTATGAGGATTCAGTAATTTAATATATGTAAAACACTGAGAACAGAGTAGCACAGCATGCTATACAAGTGTTTTACTGACTAACTACTGGATTTATTTTGATTAAATGAACAAAACTTGTTTTTGTGGAAGACAATGGTACTATAACTAAAATACAATACACTCTTAATAATTAGGACTTATAATACCAAATTATTCATTATTTCATTCACCACAACCCCGAAAATTGCATAGACATATATACATTTCTTTATCTTATAGGGAAAATGAAATAACTTCGAGTATCTAAATAGGAATGTTAGGAAGAAGATTGGGATTAGAATAAATAATGCTGCAAAAAGTAGCTGAAACCAAGAATGGGAGGGAGAAGTAGAGCTGTGATAACATGGTTACAGTGTATGAAGCAAGTCAAAAGTGTTTCAGATACACCAGATTTCCCACTGCATGTGGAGTGACAGCCATTCCAGGGTTAGCTGAAGAGTCCCGTGGGAGGCAAGGCTCTCGAGTGGAAATAAACTGAAAGCCATTTTAATTACAGTGTTCCGTGACTTGTTACTGAGGAAGGCAGCCAGCTGCATGTGAAGAGACTGGTAAATTGTGTGCTGGTTGTGTTGAATTCCTCAGTGGAGCTTTGATGCCTCGTAGCTACATGCTGCCTGGAACAGAAATGCCAACCATGAACCAAACGGTGGGCAATATAATCCAGGCGCTTAGGGGGAAAGACAGTCTCCCAAGCTTCTTGACCGCCAGGGGAGGGAATTGGGAAGCTCAGGCTACTGAGGTTCTAGAAATATTTTTCATTAATTTCCTGGGACTAAAGTTCCTTGTTTTTCCATTAAGGAGAAATTATAGCATTTTTCCAACCTAGCACCTAATTACAACTTTGACTTCATTTTCTTGCCTTGATATGATGACCAAGTCATAAGTACTTGAGGATAGTGTACACTACCAAATAGTTACATAAATTCAAAAATAATTTAAATCTGTGCTAAGTAACTAAAGGAAATTTAGATGGTTTTTCTTTTTCTTGCAATCTTTTTTGAAAAGGAGATAATGTTTTAAAATAATTGCATTTTTCTGATAAGGGTAGTTAAGTATGTGTGTGTTTCTGAATATTACGTACTAGGTTTCCATGACAGATATTTAATCCTAATTTAGTTTGAAGTTCTCCTAGTTTCAATTTGACAACTTCCTCATTCTTGCATTGGCAAGATAATTCTCCATTCTAATAATCTGGATCCCATACTATTTTAAAATGGGAATATTTTTATTTATATTTTGGAAGATATGGTGCTATTGATTAGGTTCATGTGTCAACTTTGCCAGGTTATGGTGTCCAGTTGTCTGGCCAAGCAAGCACAGGCCTGACTGTTACTGTGAGGATACTTGTGGATTTAAATCATCAGTAAGTTGGTTGCATCTATGACTGACTGCATCTGCAATTAACAAAGGAGAATGCCTTCAGCAAGGAGAGAAGTCTCACGTAAACACTTGAAGGCCTTAAAGCAGGAGTTCTTAACCAGGGGTTCACAGACCCTTGGGGGTCTATGGAAAGATTTCAGATCTGTGAGCTTGAATTGAAAAATATCAACTTATCTTTATTTTCTGATCTCTAACTGAAAGCTGGCATTTCCTTCACTTATAAATATATGCAATAAGTACATTATAGTAGTATTCATTTCACCTGACTGGCAAAGGAGTCTGTGGAACAAAAAAGATTAAGGACCCATGTCTTACAGGGAGAATTGATTTCAGCAGTAGAAAAACTTCTTTCTCTGCTCCAGCCAGCCAGCTTCTCCTGGGGAATTCATTGTCACCTTCATCAGAGTTCCCAACTTGCCACCTGTCCTACTGTACTCAGACATTGGCTGATATCACAGTGCATGAGTCAATTCCTATAATCTTGTAATATTTATTTTATTTTATTTTATTTTTCCAGCACAAACCAGTGTTTATTTATAAATAATTTAAGCATAGAACCTAGGAAGAAGTCTTTGTGCTATGAATTAGGAAGAATCAATAAATTGCTCTAACAAAGTCCCTAATAACTGTGCTGTCCCATTATACTTTGCAGGGACCACCTGCAATTTCCCCTGTTAGAGTCTTGGGTGAAGTACTACCCTCCCCCACCTCAAGCCCACCTGCTCTCTGCCCCTCCCCCCTTTAGAATGTCTGAGTGCTCCATTCTAGTCCTGTTGAGATTCAGACTTCCCCACCCTTTCCGTGGATTCCTGAGAATCTGTTGGCAGCGGTTCACTCTCAGGGCGTAGAATTGAATCTTTGCTAGAGGTTGTCAGATAGTGGTGGTCAGTGTCCAAGTCTACTGAGGTGACTTCAAAAGGTAAGCACTTAGGATAAAGTGGTGTGTTTTCAGGGTCCCTGATATCCTTCAAATCCATAGAAATTCACAGTTGACCCATCTTCTTGGAAGAAGATTTGAGATGAATCTCGAGGAAGGAGAAATCACTGGACTCCACCAAGAACCTCTCCCCTGGAAATTGGTGGGGTAGGTTGGAAAGCCAAGACTTAGAGTTGAGGAAGGGATCTCCTTAGAGGTACATCTAGATATGTGAGAGGGCTACAATAGGTATGAGAAAGTTTGGATGCAGGAAGAGATTCTCTCTAGAAAAAAGCCACATAACAAGTGTATTAAATGGTAGCAGGTTTCGTTGTGTGGTAGTGTAGACACCCTTTGTCATTACTTCAGGCACCTGGGAACTTATGATTTGAGTGGAAGAATATGACCTGGAGTAAGTGAGATCCTATGGGGACAGTTAGAATCAATGGTCTAATGTAAAAAAACTTTCTGATAGAGTTCATCATGGCCAAGTCAGCAGTGAAATAGCCTGTCTGCGAGGCAGCCTGGAAATTACTCTAATGGTCCCAGCCCAGAGCCTCTAAGCTCCTACCAGCCCAGAGGCCTTTTGCTTTCACTCCTGGCAAATGATTTCTTTGATTCAGTGTTTCCAGGGCACTTGTGGTAACTTCAGCCTGTTTTAGAGATTGGGTTTACCTGGATTTTATGACTTTTTCTTAAACTGTGTAAACTCAGATGTTCAATTCATCTTCTCTAATTCCTCACGGTGAACCCTCAGCTCTTCATTTTAAAGTTGAGGTGAAGATGTTGCTCATAGTCCATGAATACTTCATGGTCATGGAATAGATTGTGGCTGCTATTTGTTTTCAGTAAAACACTCAATGAAGGGTGGTTTCTTTCTGCAATTTTCCAGTCCTGTGTCATCTCAAGCACGTTAAACTCATAACTGTTGTTCCAGTTTCAGTGATTTATCAGCGACAGTTTAGATTCAGATATTGGTGCTTCTGATGCTATTCTCTGGTTTTGCCTTCAGTTGATATTTTATTCTTCTTATTCCTGTAAGCAGAACTGGGAAGGTCTGGTTGATGTCCTATTGGGAGCTGCCTTCTGCCCAAGTGCAGTCATCTTCACCACACATTCAGCCACCTCGTGTGAGAAACATCTGCAGTCATTAATTGTCTATTTCCTTGACAACAGCTGGTTGAGAAGCGTTGCTGTCCTTGAAAGATGTAAAGGGTATGGAAGCACCTCCAAAGTATGATATACCTGAATTGGACACAGTTCCTTCCACATGCAAGTCCAGCAATGGTGCAGAGAGTAAAGCTGACCATGGCCAACTTCTAGGGATTCAAGTCAGTACTGATGCCCTACATTGGGATGGCAGAGCAGACAACAGCCTGGACCTCCCTGAAGACATTGCTGTCTCTCCAAGGAGTCAAGATGATCCACAAATCAGAAAGAAACAAATCTCTTATCGTCACCAACACCAAAGACACTCTTCCCTTAGATTCGGAAGCAGAGATGAGGTGGCTCTGCAAGAAACCTTTCCTAGAAGTACCAAATCCAAGCCCGCAGATGGGTCCAATGAAGAAGAGGATGAGGAGCTCCCCAGCCTTGCATTCTTCTTGAAACCGCCACATCAACTGCTGCCATGGGGACTTGTCAAGAGTCCCCTCGCTCACTCAGGCCATCACACCTCTGGAATCAAGAGAGCACGTGCAGAATCCCTGTCTGTATCGTCTCTGAAAAGAGGTCACAATCAAACTCCTCATCCGGATGCCAAGTCTCCAAACACAGCTTTAGCTGAAGGTCCATCTTCTGCTGGAAGAAAATCCCACCTCATAGCTGACTCTGGGGCTTCTGGGAGGCAAATGTTGGTGCTGGGTGCCAGTCAATCCTCTCACTTGCAAAAAAGAAGGTGTGACCAACTTTTGGATCCTAGAAAGAAGAAGCCCCGATGCAGAGAGTAGGCAGCAGGGAGCCAAACTCTCCACATAACAGACCTTCCATTGTGGACCCCCTCAGTAGATTTCCTCTTGCTTTAACCATACGACTCTACATGCTGCTTTCTGGTCCTACTGTTATTCCTTGGCATTTCTAGAGACTGTGGGGAGGACATTGAGGGCCTTCAAAGGCTTTCCAATATGACTATGATACCCTTGGTAGGGGATGAGGAGTGGTAGTTTGGGGAGTTTTGTAGAAATTTTATATAATGTTAGTTTTGATTTAAAATGCTCTCAGTTCTGCAATATTGTATATGTCCAACATTGCTGCTTCAGGGATGGTGGGATGTTGAAGGTGGAGGAATACGGATGGCTGCAGTCTCGGTGGATCCACAGGTGACTGACCTAGTTCTGCCCTCCTGCTTCAGTCTATATTCTTTCAGCCTGCTCCTAAAGGATGTAGACATTGGAGCTTCCATGGTCCTCAGCACATGCAGGCCATGTGTTGTGTGGTTGGTTTCAGTAGACACCCCCAAGCCTGCTTCCCAGGGGCATGAATCTGTGTATTTCCACCTCAAGTTTAGAAGAGACTGTTACTGCGTGTTACTGCACTCTGACCCTGAGAGGCAGCTAAAAACACATTTTCAGGTCATCTAATCCTTATTCAGCAAACACTTCTTTGTGGCATCCTTTGTGCAAACACTGTGAAGGCTGCTGTGCAGAATTCAGAGCTGAATGGGTCAGGTCCCAGTGCTCACCCCTGATGCCTGGCCTCTGTCAGGCCTTGTCTGGGCTCCATGCAGCATGCTCTGCTTTCCACATCTGCAGGTCCTCGGCCTCCTTCCTTGGCTCCTGGAACACACCCTCCACCTTCTGTCCCACATTCCTGGATTTTATGACTTTTTCTTAAACTGTGTAAACTCATATGTTCAACCAATTCATCTTCTCGAATTCCTCACGGTGAACCCTTAGCTCTTCATTTTAAAGTTGAGGTGAAGATGTTGCTCATAGTCCATGAATACTTCATGGTCATGGAATAGAAAGTGGCTGCTATTTGTTTTCAGTAAAACACTCAATGAAGGGTGGCTTCTTTCTGCAATTTTCCAGTCCTGTGTCATCTCAAGCACGTTAAACTCATAACTGTTGTTCCAGTTTCAGTGATTTATCAGCGACAGTTTAGATTCAGATATTGGTGCTTCTGATGCTATTCTCTGGTTTTGCCTTCAGTTGATATTTTATTCTTCTTATTCCTGTAAGCAGATATTTTATTCTTCTTATTCTTGTAAGGTCTGGTTGATGTGCTTTTGGGAGCGCTGCGCGGGTGGGACACGGGGGTCCCGAGGGCGGGCGAGCGCTCCCCGCAGCCCCCCGTGCGCCCCGACACCGCGCCCCTCCTGCCCTCGGGGTCGCAGGGGTGCCGCGGGAGCGCGCAGCAGGTCCGCGGGGCGCGCGCCCAACCGCCTTCAGCTGTTGATCTTGTAATATTTAAATACATATATATGTATATCCAGCTGGTTCTGTCTCCCTGACTAAAGGTCCTAGAATGAACAAAACCATGAAACGGGAGTGGAAAAATGTTCAGACTTGCATATAGCAAATTCTCTAGTTCAAATACTAGACTGCCTGCTTCCCATGTGGGAGGTCCTGGGTTCGGTTCCCAGTGCCTCCTAGGAAAACAAAAATAATGAAGGGGAGCCAATGTGAATCAGTGCTTGTGTGCCAACTTCTCAGGTTCAATCCCTGTCCCTGGTACCTCAAAACAAACGACAACAATAAACAAACCCTACACTGGTGGTACTAGCCAGCAGGATAAGCTTAGGTAACTCATTTCTCTCTAACTTAAAATTAGGTTTTACTCCTCAACTTTTTTTCAACTCTAGGAGGAGCAGGCTCACTGCCTCAAGTGTACTTTTATACCGTGTGTCTCCTTTCATGAAGAGGCATCCTCTTAGCCTTGCAGCTCTTTTTCTGTGTCCTGCCCACTGCAGGAGCACCGCATTCCTGAGGGCAGCCAGCTCCTCTCATCCCTTTCATCTCTGTAGCTGGCACAGAGCCTGGCACACACTGCAATGGGCCACCCCTGCTGGCTGAACCTCTTGGTCCTAATGCTCTGAACCTGGACAAAACACTTTGACTTTAGCACTGACATTTCCTGCCTGTACTCCAGAGGCTGAGCTCCTTTAGTTTGCCTACGAGTATCCTGTTTTTCCCTGTACCTTTTTTGTTTTGATTATCATTTTTGCACAGGTGGAACAGTCAGAATAAAATTAACTAGATGCTTTTCATATGTAAATACATTATTAGATATCAAAAATGATTTTTTTTCTACGTGGAGATCAAAGATGAGATAATTACCCTGACTTTCAGCTTTCTTCGATCTTTTCCTGTGGACAGTCCTCCCTCTCCTTTTTCTTTTGAATAGGTCTTCGACTCAGTAAGGAAACTCTGTCTAGCCTCCTGGCCCCTTACATCTTCCCTTCCTGTATCCATCTGAGGGGCCATCTGCCCAGCTTGATGAAAATGCTAATGGAGCTTCCTCTGGGCCTGCCAATGATGCTCTGCTCTGCTGGGATCTCATATTCAAAACAAATATCCTGATGCAAAATAATAGCAGGGGAAAGTTCAAGAATAAAGAAAGGCAACAAAGTTTACTAGCTGCTGCTAAATCGACCCCCATTCAGCTTTGTAGCATAATTAATTATTATTTAAGTAAAATGAGTTGTGCAGATAAGCCTTTGCTTTGGGCCAAGTACTAAGGTCTGTTCTGTGTGTGCTATATATAGTCATTTCATCCTCAAAACTTTTTCAACAAATCAATTTTATTGATAGATATTAATATAACATAAATCCAGACAAAGTGTACAATCAGTGGTATTTGGTATAATCACATAGTTGTGCATTCATCATTTCAATCAATTTGATAGAATTGTCGTTATTCAAATAATAAATAAAAAATGAACAAACAAATCTCTATGCTTCCCCTGCTGATATTACAGCTATTCTGTTTCCTTTTCTAGTTTATTTGTATTTATATTTTGTAAAAATGGTCTTATATATGCAACATCACCCGTGTTTGTGCTTTACATGAGGTTTTGCTGTACCATTTTTTAGCTTTCCTTCTGGTATTATACATGGCCTTAGACATACCCTTTCAACCACTGTTGTATTTATTTAATATCTCTGTTAGTTACAAACACTATGATGTGCTCTCACCACATCACTTCCAAAGATTTGCAATCTTTTTTTACCAGTTCTGCACAGATCGGCTTTCCATTCTCTACCCTCATTCTGTTTCCTGGAAACCAATATTCTAATTATTAACTCCATGGGTTTACACAGTATGTTTAGTTAAAAATAGCGCAATCATATAGTATTACAGTATCTGTCCTTTGGTTTCTGGCTTACTTCACTCAGCATAATGTCTTCCAGGTTCATCCATGTTGTCATGTGCTTCACAACTTCATTTCTTTTTACCAACTGCATAATATTCCATCATGTATATACATCACAATTTGTTTATCCTATCCATTCATCAGTTTATGGGAACCTGGGTTGTTTCCAACTTTTCGCAATCATGAATAATATCACTGTGAGTATCAGTGTGCAGAAGTCTGTTTGTGTTACTGCTCTCAGTTCTTCTGGGTATACACCTAGTTAACGGTATTGCTGGGTCACATGGCAAGTCTATATTCAACTTCCTTAGGAACTGGCAAACTGTCTTCCACAGTAGCTGTACCATTCTACATTCCCACATCAGCAGTGAATAAGCGTTCCTATCTCTTCACATCCTCTCCAACATTTACTGTTTTCCAACTTAATAGCGGTCAGTCTAATAGATATGAAGTGATATCTCATTGTAGTTTTGATTTTCATTTCCCTAGTTGCTAGTGATGTTGATACTTTTTCATGTGTTTCTTCACCATTTACATTTCTTCATTGGACAATTGTCTTTTGCCCATTTTTTAATTGGGTAGTTACTTTTTTTTATTGTTGAATTGTATGAACTTCTTATAGATGATAGGATATTAAACCCTTATTGGATATGTGCTTGCCAAATATTTTCTCCCATTGAGTTGGTTGCCTTTTTACCTTTTTGACAAAGTTCTTTGAGGTGCAAAAGTATTTAATTTTGAGGTGGTTCCATTTATCTATTTTTTTTTTTTTTGGTGGTGGTTGTTGCTCATGCTTTAAGAAACTACCACCTACCACACGATCTTGAAGATGTTTTCCTACACTTTCTTCTCATTTTATGGTTGTTGCTTTAACATTTAGGTCCTTGATCCATTTTGAGTTAATTTTGTATAAGTTGTGACATAGGAGCCTCTTTCTTTCTTTTGGATATGACTATCCAGTTCTTCTAGTGACATTTGTTGAATAGAGTGTTCTGACCCAGCTGGGAGGGTATGACAACCTTGCAAAAACTCTCTTGACTGTAGATGTTAGGGTCTGTTTCTGAGTTCTCCATTCAGTTCCACTGGTCAATGTGTCTGTCTCTATGCCAGTACCATGCTGTTTTTACCACTGTAGTTAAGCAAAAAGCTTTAAAGTTGGGAAGTGGGTCCTCCAACTTCATTCTTCTTTTCTAAGACATTTTTGGGTGTTTGGGACCCCTTACCCTTCCGAATAAACATAATTGGCTTTTCCATTTCTGGAAAAGAGACTGTTAGGATTTTTACTGGGATTGCATTGATTCTGTAAATCAGTTTGGGTAGACTTGACATCTAAATGATATTTAGTCTTCCCATCCAACAACACAGAATGTCCTTCCATTTATTTTCATCTTCAGTTTCTTTTAGCAATTTTTTTGTAGTTTTCTAAATACTGGTCCTTTAAGTCCTTGGTTATAAGTTTATTGCTAAATATTTGATATTTTTAGCTGCTATTATAAATTTTTTTTCTTGATTTCCTCCTTAGATTGCACATCACTAGTGTATAGAAATGCTGTTGATTTTTGCATATTAATCTTTTATCCCTCCAATTTGCTGAATTCATGTATTAGTTCCAGTAGCTTTGTGGATTTTTCAGGACTTTCTAGATATAGGATCATATCATCAGTGAATGGTGAGAGATTTAATTCTTTCTTTCCTATTTGGGTGCCTTTTATTGCTTTATCTAGTTAATTGCTCTAGCTAGAAGTTCTAGAATAGTATTAGATAATAGTGGTGACAGTGCGCATCCTTGTCTTGTTTCTGATATCAGTGGGAAGGCTTTCAGTCTTTCACCACTGAGTACAATGCCAACTGTAGGTTTTTCATGTATGTACTTCACCATATTGAGAAAACTTCCTTCTAATCATGTCTTTTGGAGTGTTTTTGTTAAGAAAGGGTGCTGTATTTTGTGAAATGCCTTTTCTGCATCAATTAAGAAGATCATGTGATTTTTCTTCAATTTATCAACTTGGTTTATTATCCTAATTGATTTTCTTGTGTTGAACCTCCCTTGCATACCTGGGGCAAAACCTACTTGATATTGGTGTTTAATTCTTTTAATGTGCTTTTGGATTTTGTTGGTGAGTATTTTGTTGAAGATTTTTGCGTCTATATTCATTAGAGATATTGGTCTGTTTCTTTTTCTGTGGTATCTTTTGGTACTAAGGTGATGTTGGTTTCATAGAATGAGTTTGGTAGTGTTCTTTCCTATTCAATATTTTAGAAGAGTTTGAACAAAACTGGTATTAGATCATCTTTGAGTGATGGTAGAATTCATCTGTGAAGCCATCTGGTCTCAGGCCTTCATCTTTGGGAGGTTTTTGATGACTGTTTCAATCTCTTCACTTGTGATTATTTTATTGAGGTCTTCTATTTCTTCTAGGCTCAATATAGGTGGTTTGTGTGTTTCTAGGAATTTGTCCAACTTGTCTACTTTGTCTAGTTTTTTGGCATACAGTTGTTCATAGTATCCTCTTATCTCTCATTTCTGTGAAGTCAGTGGTAATGTCCCCCCTCTCATTTTGGATTTTATTTGTATCTTCTCTTTTTCTTTGTCAGTCTAGCTAAGAGTTTGACAATTTTTATTGATTTTCTCAAAGAGCCAACTTTTGGTTTTGATTCTCTATTTTTTTTTTATGTTCTTGATTTCATTTGTTTCTGCTCTGATCTTTATTATTTATGTTCTCTAGCTTGATTTGGGGTTAGTTTGCCATTCTTTTTCGAGTTCCTCCAGGTGTGCAGTTAGACTTTCAATTTTAGCCCTTTTCAACATAAGCATTGAGGGCTATAAATTTCCCTCTCAGCACTGCCTTTGTGGTATCCCAAAGGTTTTGATATGCTGTGTTCTCATTTTCATACAGCTCAAGATATTTTCTGAATTCTCTTGAAATTTCTTCTTTTACCCATTGACTATTTAAGAGTGCGTTGTTTAATCTCATATATTTATCAATTTTCTCTTTTTCCACCTGTTATTATTTCCAATTTCATTTGTTTATGATCTGAGATAATGTTTTATATAATTTCAATCTTTTTAAATTTGAGTCCTGTCTTGTGGTCCAACATGTAGTCTGTCCTGGAGAAGGAGCCATCAGCACTTGAAAAGAATATATATACTGCTATTTTGGGGTACAATATTCTATAGATGTCTGTTAGGTCTAGCTCATTTGCCATATTCACCCTGTTTCTTTATCCTCTGTTCAGATGTTCTATCCAATACTAACAGCAATGTATTGAAGTCAACTATTATTATAGAGACATCTGTTTCTCTCTTCAACTTTGCTAGTGTGTGTCTCATATATCTTAGGGCATCCAGGTTAGGTGTACATATATGTAGTATAGTTATTTCTTCTGGGGAGTCACCCCTTTTATTAATATACAATGACTTTCTTCATTGCTTATAACAGTTTTACATTTAAAATCTATTTTGTTCAATATTAATATTGCCACTCTAGCTACTTTTTGGTTACTGTTTGCAAGGAATATTTTTTTACTTTTAACCTGGTTATAGCTTTATGTCTGAGGTGGGTCTCTTTTAGACAGCATATAGATGGCTCATATTTTTTTATCCATTCTATCAGTCAGTCCTTTGATTGAGGTATTCAAGCCATTAACATTTAATATTATTACTGTAAAGGTATTATTTATTTTCATCCATTTTATCATTGGCTTTCTGTTGTCATATTGCAATATTGTCTGTCTTTTTACCCTTCAATTTACACTTCCCAATAATCCTTATTTCTACATTCTTCAAGTCTCTTGCACTTGTTTTTTTTTTCCTTTCAGACTGCAGCACTCCCTTCAGTAGCTCTTGTAATTCTGGTCTTTTGGTAGCATATTCTATATAAGTTTTTGTGTGTCTGGGAAGACTTTGAACTCACCCTCATTTTTTAAGACAATTTTGCCAGATAATGAATTCTTGGCTGGCAATTTTTCTTTTTTAGTACCTTAAATACCTCCTCCTACTTTCTTCTCACCTCCATGGTCCAATGAGAGGTCAGCACTTAGTCTTATCAAGGCCCCCTTATATGTGATGCTTTGTTTTTCTCTTGGTACTTTCAGAATCCTCTCTACCTCTGATATTTGTCACTGAATATAATGTGTCTTGGGTCTTGCATATTGATATTTGTCTTTCATAAGTGTTGAAAAGCTTTTCGTCATTATTTCCTCAAATATTCTGTCTGCCCCTTTTCCATTCTGTTCTCCTTCTAGGACACCAATAATGCATATATTTGTGCATTTCATGTGGTCATTCAATTCCCTGAAACTTCATTCCATTTTTTCCATTCTCTTCTCTTTCTGTTTTGTCTTTTCCAGTTCAGATGTTCTGCCTTCAAATTCACTAATTCTGCCTTTGAGCAACTCAAATCTGCTCTTATGTGCCTCTAATGTATTGAAGTATATCGCTTATATATAAACAATAAGTGTATAGTAATAGTTGTGAACTTATAAAACAAACATACATAACATCATACAGAACTCTCATAACTCACCCTATCACCAATACCGTGCATTGTTGTTAAACATTTTTAATTAATGATTAAAGAGTACTGTCAAAATATTACTACTAACCAAAGTATTTTCCCATAACCCATGCTTTTATTATTATCTTTATATCAGTTATGTATGAACATACATAAACAATAAGTGTGTAAAGTTGTGAACTTAAAAAGCAAACATGCGTAACATCATATAGGGGTCTCATACATCAACCCTCCACCAATACCTTGCATTTTGTGAGACATTTGTGACAAATTATGAAAGAATATTGTCAAAATCTTACTACTAATTATAGTCCTTATCTTACATTTGGTGTATTTTCCCCCAACCCACAATATAATTTTTAAAATATATTTTTATGGCAGAAGTTGTAAACTTATAAAACAATCAAGCACATGTGCATAATTCCCAAACAACACTCTTCTATCAACACATCACACTGTGGTGGAACATTTGTTACAGGTAAGATAATATCTTCTGATTGTTATCATGTCCATAGTGTACATTTGGCACACATTTTCCATACTGCCCCATTTCAACACAGTACATTTTTGGCATAAATACAAGAATATTATACTATTACTGCTAACCACATTCCATCGGTCACTCCAGTTGTATTTTCCCCATTCTTCTCCACGTTCCTACCATCCTGTAGTAGTGATGTACATTTGCTCTAGCTCTCAAAGAACCTTCTTGCATCTGTACTATCAACCACAATTCTCATCCACCTCTTGGTTTACAGTGCTGTTCAGTTCCTAGATTATTCTCTAGCATTCTATCAATTGGCATTTATATCCCTAGACTACCATTTTCAGCCACATCCCCATTTATAAACTGAATGTTACTCACTATGTGTTACCATCCACTCTATACCTTTCCATACTTTTACAGTAAAGCTAATTAAAACTTCGACATATATTAAATAGCAGTAGTCCATCTCCATCCTCCTCTTATCTCCTTTAAGAATCCACCACCTACCACCAGGTCTTGAAGATATTTTCTCACAATGTCTTCTAGAAGCTTTCAAGTTCTTTTGTTTTTAGGTTTTTTATCCATTTTGAGTTAATTTTTTGGATAAGGTGTGAGATAGGGGCCCTCTTTCCTTCTTTTGGCTATGGATATCCAATTCTTTCAGCACCATTTGTTGAATGGACAGTTCTCCCCAAGCTGTGTGGGTTTGACAGGCTAGTCCAAAATCACTTGAGCATATATGTCAGGGTCTGTTTCTGAACCATCAATTTGTTTCCATTGGTCTATGTGTCTGTCTTTATGCTAGTACCATGCTGCTTTTACTACTATAGCTAAGTAATATGGTTTAAAGTCTGGAGATGAGGGTTTGCTTTTCCTTTTAAAGATGTTTCTGGCTATTCAGGAATCCTTACCCTTCCAAATAAATTTGATAATCATGTTTTCAATTTTTTTAAAAAGCTAGTGGAATTTTTTATCAGAATTTCATTGAATCTATATATCAATTTGAGTAAAATTGACATCTTAATGATATTTAGTCTCCCAATCCATGAGCATAGAATGTTCTTCCAATTATTTAGGCCTTTTAGATTTCTTTTCTGAATACAAATGCCTTACACCATTGGTTAAATTTATTCCTGACTATTTGAGTTTTATCTGTCATATTTTGTTTTCAACACTCTTTTGACACTTTTGTTACCTTTTTTGATATAATCTTCATTTCTAGAGTCTTCCAGGCTTCTCTCTCCTGTCTTTTCTTTTCAGGCTCTAGCATCCCCTTTAGTATTTCCTGAAAATCTAGTCTCTTGGTTAGAAATTCTCTCAGTTTCTGTTTATCTGTCAATATTCTAACCTCACCCTCAGTTTTGAAAGACAGTCTTGCTGGATATAAGATTCTTGGCCAGAAGTTTTTCTCTTGTAGTATTTTAAATATAACAGATCACTGTCTTCTTGCCTCCATGGTTTCTGGTGAGAAATCAGCACTTAATCTTATTGGATATCCTTTATATGTTATGCATTGCTTTTCTCTTGCTGTTCCCAGAATTCTTTGTCTTTGGCATTTGACATTCTGATGAGTATGTGTCTTGGAGTTGGTCTATTCAGATTCATTTGGATGAGAGTATGTGCTTCTTGGACATTGATATCTATATCCTTCAATAGGGTTGAGAAATTTTCTACCATTATTTCTTCAAATATTCCTTCTGCACCCTTTCCCTTCTCTTCTCCTTCTGGGACTCCAATGACACATATGTTTGCATGTCTTTTGCTGTCATTCATTTCCCTGAGATCTTGTTCAATTTTTTTTTCCATTCTTTTCTTCATCTGATTTTTGTCTATTCATGTTCAGAGGCCTTTTCTTCAAGCTCACCAATCCTTTCTTCTGCCCCATCAAATCTGCTATTATATGATTCCAATGTTTTTAAAATTTCATTTATTGCACCTTTCATTCCCATAAGATCTGCTATTTTTCTATGTATGCTTTCAAACTCTTCTTTGTTTTCATCTAATGTCTTCTTATTATTCTTAATCTGTTTAACCATCTCATTGAATTTATTAAGGAGATTTGTTTGAACATCTATGATTAGTTGTCTCAACTCCTTTATGTCACCTGGAGGCTTATCTTGTTTCTTTAACTGGGCCATAGCTTCTTGTTTCTTGGTGTGGATTGTAATTTTTTGTTGGTGTCTTGTTGGTGTCAAGATGTACTTATTCTGTAATACAGATATATTTATTTTGGGTGCAGTTTTTCTATTAGTTTAAGACTTCCTGCCCTTTCTCCCTTGCTGGTTGTGCAGTAGGAACCAAGGTAGTAATTGGTGCTATAAATTGTGGAGACTCAAGCTGCCCTCATTGTGCCAGGAACCAATGAAGCTTCTCCCAACTTTCTGCTTTGCCAGGGTTAGGGACAGAGTCACAGCTGTGTGGAATAATTCAAGTCATGCAGGCCTAACTGTAGTTGCCTAGAGAGTCTGATGAAGCTTCATGCTCCTTTCTACCCTGCTTTGGGCTGGTATGGAGCTGCAGGTGTGGAAAGCAGTCTATTCAGTGTGGGTTCAAGATGACCACAGTTGCCCAGCTAGACTTTTGGTTATTCAGTCAGTGCCAGCCAAAGGTACCTGCAGTTACCTGGGTAGGATTGTGAAGGGCCTGCCAGCCTCCTCCCTGCTAGAGGTGAGGCTGAAACCTAGCCTAGGGCTGCAGCCTGATCTCTACCATCACTGTGATTTTTGGTCAGCCTGGCTTCCTCTCATGCTGGGGGTGGAGTGAAAATGGCAGCCATCAGCCTCTTTCTTACTTGGATAGATTCACACCCAGCTGTTCCTAGGGTTATACCTTAGCCAGCCGAGTCTACTAATCAGTAGCTGAAATCAGTGGCCAACCATTTCTTCTTCCCCTGTTTTTGGGAAATGGAACTTCTAATTCCAGCCACAGACTAACTCCTGGAACATCTTGTGCTGCCAAAGTAGGATAATAACTGACCTTGTGGCTTGACTGGTAATTTCCTGGAAAGGCTGGTGCAGGTTCCCCCAGCTTCCTCCCTGCCAGATGTGGAGTTGGGGCCTAGGCTAGAGATGCAATCTGATCTGGATGGAAAGAAGTTGGTCCCTACCAGCACTGTGAGTTTCAGTCTGCCCTGCTTCCCCTCATGCCCAGCACAGAGTTAAGATGGCAGCTACTGGCCTCTTTCTGATTTGGACAGGTTCAAATTTTAACTGTTCTTAGGATTATACTTTAACCTGCCAAATTTATTCATCAGTAGCTCAAGTTGGTGCCCAATCATCTCTTCCTCTCCATTTCAAGTTCCAGAACAGCTCCCGAGTCAGCTTGTGCCTCTAGTGAAGGATGGGCACTGGCCTTCATAGTGTGGAGGGCTCTACTTATGAATCTTCTTCGCAAATGAGCAGTCTCCTCCTTCCATTCCTTCAAGGATGTTGCAGGATGCTCTTCTGGTCTCCTGGAGCCCCCAAACAGGTGCTTCAGCTAGCTCCAGATAGCTCTGGGTGTTTACTAATTGCCCTGTAGTAGGAGCTGACTCTAGGAGCTCCTTACTCTGCTGCCAACTTGCTGGTTGTCTCTCTAATGTATTTTTTAAATTTAAATTTTAAATATTAAAGAAGCTTTAGATTACATAAATATTACATTAATCTCATCCATCATGTCTTCCATCCCATAAGCTGTAGATTTTCTTTGCAGCCTTTCAAATTGTTCTTCACCCAGTGTCATCTTAATATCCTTTCTCTCTTTAGTTATATTTTCTTTCAATTCTTTGACTTCTTTTAGGATATTTGTGGGCTTCTCATTGATTGTCTTAAATCCTGAATCTATTCAAGATATTTGTTTTTTTCCTTTGGACCATCTCTTTCTTTTTCCTAGTAAGGCTTGTAATTTTTTGCTGATGTCTAGGTATCTGAATATGTTTATGAATTTACTCTGGTCAATCTCTTCATCTTGCCATTTTTTTTTTATAGCTCTTCTTCCATTTGGCTTATCTTATTCTATCTTTAAAACTGCCCAGTTTTAGCTATCAAAATTGGGCCAGGGAGTCACTAATAAGGCTCATATTTTTTTCTCAGGTTTTCAGGTTAAAAGAGAACCATTTTGTTTTTATTTTTCAAAATGTTTTTGTATTTTATTTCATATTTTTAAAACTATTATTTCATTTTCTTAATTGCATTAGGCTATTTTATTGGCTTTATTTTTGAAGAAGTTTTGGATCACAGGGGGATTCCAACTTTGGCTGGGGAGGATCATTGGTATGGGGTATCAGTGATGGGGGGCACATTTGAGGAAGTTCACCTGGGCATACATATAAGGCATAAATGTGTTCAGATGTTCATGGGGTATTGTCATGGTGGGTAGAGTTTCACACAATAACTGAAGGAATATCAAATTCCCATCCTGGGGTGCTCTGCCACATTCTCTAATGGATCAGCAAGAATCCCCTGAATATAGGAGAAATGACTAGTGAAGGAGGAAGGTCCATTGATGGGCCCTTGATATTGATGACTGTGCATATGAACCTTCACTCTTGAAACTGAAACTTAGCTTAATATTATAGGGTGCCTAAGAGTTGCCTCCTAGGAGCCTCCTTGTTGCTCAAATGTGGCCTCTATCTAAGCCAAACTTAGCATAAACATTTATTACCTTCCCCCCCGTGTGGGGCATGGCTCCCAGGGATGAGCATCCTTGGCACCAAGGGATTACTACCAAACACCAACTAGCAGTGCAACTGGAAAAAGACCTTGACTAAAAGAGGTAAAAGTTAAAGACAAATGAGTTTACATAGCTAAGAGACTTCAAAGTGAGCTGGGAGGTCATTCTACAGGTTAAGGCTATGCACGTCTCAGCAGGATCTCTCTGACTGCCAAACATGGAGGTGATGATGGAAAACTACCATCCCAGGAACCAAGAGGGTCTACAACTGCAAGTAAGAGAGTCCCCTCCATTGGCCGTATGGGATCACAGCCTCCTCTCAGTTAGAGGTGGAGTGGACATCACCATCCTAGAATTTCCAGGATTGGGGAATGACCTATGGACCAGAGTAAATTTACTGGTATTCAACTATAGACTTATTGTGATTCTAGTAATGGAAGAACTTTTATCATTGATGTGGAGACAGTGGCTACCGGAGGTTCTGAGGGGAGGGAGAAGGACAAATAGGTGTAATACAGGGCCATTTTTGGGACTTAAGAATTGTTTTGAACGACATTGCAATGACAGATACAGGCCATTATAAATCTTGCCATAACCTACAGAATTGGGTGAGAGAGATTGTAAACTACAATGTGAACTTTAATATGTGCTTAGTGGCAGTGCACCAAGATGTGTTCATCAATTGCAATGCATGTACCTCTCTAATGAAAGATGTTGTTAATGTGGGAAAATGTGGGAGGTATGGGGAGTAGGGCATATGGAAATCCCCTATATTTTTATTTTATTTATTTATTTGTTTGTTTGTTTATTTATTTATTTTTCTCTATATTTTTAATGTGACATTTGTATAATGTAAGTATTTTTTAAAAAATAAAAATAATACATTTTTAAAAAAACATATAAGCATATTTTTTCTCTATGCAATTTCCAGGCCAGCCAGCAGATGGCACTTTTTGGCACATCTTCCCACTGAGTTGTTTTTTTCACTCTCCACTTTCCTCTGTTTTGGTCTGGCCAGAGCCTAGATTCAAAATGAGCTTTGCTGGCCAAATCCCCACTGTAACACTGACAGAGAGGAAGATGTCTATTCCCCTAGCCATTGGCTGCAGTGAGCCAGGAGTTTTATCCCAGCTTGGGCGTGGGGAATGGGAGCCCTTCCTGGACACCGTGGGGGTTTGTTAACTCATATTTGTTGTTTTGTATTAAAAATATATGTGTAAATATATTTTTTAAGATTTATTTTTTATTTATTTCTCTCCCCTTCCCCCCTGTTGTCTGCTTTCTGTGTCCATTTGCTGTGTGTTCTGCTGTGCTGCTTGCATTATCTGGTGGCACTGGGAAACTGCTTCTCTTTTTTGTTGCATCATCTTGCTGCATCAGCTATCCATGTATGCAGAACCACTCCTGCGTGGGCACTTTTCTCATGCAGGGCGGCTCTCCTTGCGGGGCACAATCCTTGCCTGTGGGGCTCCCCTATGCAGGGACGCCCCTGTGTGGCATGGCACTTCTTATGCACAGCAGCACAGTGTGAGGGCCAGCTTACCACACAGGTCAGGAGACCCTGGGGATTGAACCCTGGACCCTCCATATGACAGATGGATGGTCTGTCAGTTAAGTCACATCCGCTTCCCATTGTTTTATATTCTTCATCTCTCTGTCCCTTGTCCTCCTGGGAGTTGTATAGCATTGTCCTGGTCTGCTGACCCCCAAAGCAGTTCCCTCAGACAGCTTTTGGCCCTTTCTCCATGGTTTTTATGAGAGAGTTGAGCCCTGCCTGCCTACTCCAATGTCATCTTCCAGGAACTCCTCAAAACTCTTTCAAAATGCTGTTATCCACACTTTATAGACTAGGAACTGAAGGCAGAGTGAGGCTTGACAATCTGGTCGAGGTGATGTCCCTAACAAGGAACCCAAGTGAGATTCAAATCCTGAGCGAGTGGTGTTAACCACATTTATGTGTCCACTACAAATGCCTTCAAAATCCTATTTTTTCTACATCCTTCATCTTGCAAGCCTGTTGCTCATGAGCTTTATTTACTCCATGTGCTGTTTATGCCTCCCTAGTCTGAAGGAATTTCTCCTGTCTTGGACATTATCTGTCTGTGGCAGAGGGGAAATACTGAGTTCGTAACTGTGAACTGCCTCCTAAACTTCTGCTCAGGAGTGACTTTTATCACTTCTGTCCACATATTGGCCAAAGCATGTCACAGACCAAGCCTGACACCAAGGGGGCAGAGAAGTGTCCTCCTTCCGGGGAGGGACAGTACATACTTTGAACAACAATAAAATCTACAGCTCTAGCAAATACTCAGGGATATGAAACAACATATTATATGGGTGTCTTTTCCTACATTTAATGGCTATTGGAATTTTCTCCTCTGCAAATAAACCAGGCATATCATTTGCTCACTCTATTAGATTGCTTTCATTCCTGTTAAGGTTCTATTTTTTTCTTATTTTGTGTGCCACTTGTTATTCTTTAATATTGCCTAGCCCTCTGTAAATAAAGTTTCATAGAGCACAGCCACATTCATTTGATATGTATTCTCTATGGTTTGTGCTACAAAGTTAGTTAGAAATTGTGACAGAGTTTGTATGGCTCACATAGCCTAAAGTATGTATTCTCTTCCCCTTTTCAGAAAAAAGGTTGCCAACCTCTGATAGACCAATTAATTAAATGGAAATATAATGAGGACCATCCTCCCAGTAATCTTAAGGTCCTTAAGACTGACTACAATCTGTACTCTTGTCCCCAGGATGCAATATGATGATTGATATACTATCTTGGCTATAGGGGGTGGCATTGGTTATAGTGATTTCCACCTGGCATTTCCCCAGTATGAGAAATCTTAGTCAACATGCCAAGGAATCCCTGTGAAGATTCTGCCAACTACTAATTATATCCATTCCAATAGTAGAGTTCATGATCTCGGTGGACCCAATGTGCACTGGACCTGGGCCAGGAGTCCAATAATTACCTGGCCTCCACATATTCCCACTGCCAAATGAGGGGGCTTGATGATTTGTGATTCCAGGTATCAATGACTACCCCATGCATAATGGGACTCAAAATGTAAGAGCATGTCCCTTTTCAGAATTTACGTTACCTAAATAAACTGCCGTGGTCAGTTTGGGGATGAACTGGGGGAATCATTACCCTGTACACTTACTGCAGTGTTTTAGGTGCATCCTCCTGGGAATCCACCCTCTCCTGCAGACAGTGAATTCTAGATTTGAACGCTGACTCATGACCAGCAATCCATTCAAAGGACAAGGTGTTTGGTAACTTGTAGAGATACCTAGGTAGGAGTTAGTGGAGGATACTGAAACAGAAGACACTGAAGAGATAGCGTAGCTGTCTGTTGCTCCTCTTTTGAGAGCACTGATCTTCAAAGAAGGAAGCATGTGGGAATATAAACAGTTCTTATTTGTAAGAAGCTTGTACTGATGAAACTCATTTGCCTTGCTGAGAAGCTAATTAGAATCTTTCTCACTAATGTAGTTAATTACATGCATTTCTTGGCTTATTCTTCTTGGCCTAGAGTTAAAAAAATTAGACTGTTTATATTTTTCCTACTCAGACTCCAGGAGGTAAGCCCCTCTTACCTGGTGTGGGCTATGCAGATGGGCATATACATATACTATGTATATTCTGTATTTACATAAATATATATAGTCAGCGTTATATTTGCAAGGAATACATATGAATGAAAATGTGAGCACAGACAAACTCTGCATTTAGAAGAAGGAAACAAAACTTTTCTATAAGTCTTAGAGAAAAAAATATTTTGTATAATGGAAATGTGTTCTAAAACAAACTTCCAAGATGGCAAGCACGTAACATTGTCCTTATTTAATTTATTCTTCAAGTTTAAAGAAATACTGTGAATCGTATTTATACTTCTCCAAAGAATAATTACATTCTAAACTGAATCTTCAAGTCTAGGAAAGAGTATAAAATGATTAAAGGTTTCCGTTTTAGGTAATTATACAGACAATACCACCTCAATTACTGTCTCAATTGCAATAGTTTGTCTATCTAGTTTTGATTATCTGTCTCAAAATATTTTCCAAATTACATTATTTTTTTGTTTGTTTTGTGGAGATGACTTCACACAAACCACAAAGACAGGCTGTTGAAATACCAAAAATATTGTGAACTCTTATACCTCTGCTGGGGATGTCAGGGACACACCTAGCAGTCTTCTTCTGGCCCCTCCCTACCCCTTGTTGAGTGCAGATGTTTCAGTGTGTTTCCATTCCAAAATCCTGGGGGCAATGCCAGGTCTAAAAAAGCAGACTGACCAGACTTAATTCCCTATGGCTTTGTTTATACTGTTGACTGGATTTTTTAAACTGGAGCAATTAGGCAAGAAAAAGGTATAAAATGTATCCCTAATATAAATGCTGTCAGTCTTATGACTACCTTTGGGAATCACTGTTCTTCACAATGCCCAAACCTAAGGCCAGGATCTCAATATGACGTTGATGTTTCACAGGATAATTTCTCCTAGATTCTGCCCCTTTTAGGTAAGTCCCAATACACTCCTTCTATCCTTCAGTTTCAGAGTCCCTGCCTCTCTTTGCATTGCTCAAAACATTTCTTCACTCTATTCAAAAGACAGTTGTCACCTCCAGCTGCTCACAAAGCATGTGAGACATTTTTTTTCAGTTCAGGAAGTGATCAGGCTCTCCTATGCCAAGTTGTCAGCTATGCTAACCTCTTTACTTTTTTCAGACATCAGTCAGTTGCTTTAGAGGACAGATTAAGAAACAAATCTATCATCATAGTCTTAAAATACAAATACAATTTGAAATCGATATTAAAGTTATAACTTGTATTATACAATGGGCAGAAACTTTATTACAGCTATTACTGTGCTTCCAAACTGTGGGTCAAATGATTTAGCACTGGATCCAAGATCAAGCAACAGATGTTCAATTCAGCATACAAAACTTAATCAACTCCTATACTAATGAAAGATGGGACCAAAGGTCTATATTCTCCCTTTCTTTACCATGAGAAAATGGGGAAATTTGTTATATTCCTTAACAGGGTATGATCTCTTTTATTCCCAAGTTTGAAGAAAACATTGTTGACCTGTCCCTGAGTATAGATATGAGTGGTTTCAGTGTTTCCCACTCAAAGACCAAGGGGAACCCACCTGCTGTGAATAAGTGGGGTGATCATACCTTGCAGCAGGGAGAATGCTCACCATGGGCCACCGTGAGGTGTTTCCATAATAAGGTATAAGAAAACCTATTATAGGATTTGGACTTTGGTTGGGTGATTTTGGGAGGATCGTAGAAACAGAAGGTCATTCTGGATGGAATGTAGCCAAGAAGCAGGATCAATTTTATGATTGGGTATTTCAATAAATTTTATCTATAGGGAAGACAGACACGAGTAAGGATAAATTTGTAATTGGTAAATAAGCAACATTCATTCATCTAGCAAGAGAGAGTGATGTCTAATGGTATGCACAGTGATCCTGACCAATAGGGATGTTCTGTGAGATTATTTATGTCCAAGAGGAAATCAGCCTGGCTTAGCTGTGGGATTCAGAGCATTTTTGGATGTCAGGTGTGGTTGTTTCAATTTTGGTCAAAAGTTCCAACAGAATCCAAGTTGAGATTACTCTTATTACTGTGGCTTATTTACATAAGTACAGTTATAAATTCAGTGGTGAGAAATGATTCTTTATCTTGTGTATTGTCAAGTGAATAACAATAAAACACTCAGGGTTCCTGGTCTAGCTGTATCAGTTACAGAGTGATCACCTTTCCACAAGCAAATCAATCCTGTTAGTCCTCTTCTTGTTGTAAGGGATTCCCAGGCCTTCATATGGATTTACTACTTGGGGAGTCAAATGCATTTGAAATGAGTTAGTAGCCATTATTTTAATTTTACAACCAAGTTAAGTGACTCCTAGCACAAACTAATAGAAATAAAAGTCTCAACATTTTATGTAGTCTGATTGCTAAAACAGCCTCACTAACAAGCAACACATATTTTCAGTCCCTGAACTGAATATGTGCATGCGTGTGAGAGCTTGTACTCTATCCAGGAACTAGGCAAGTGTTCACAGGAATTCAATCCCCTCTATTACTCACCTTGGAAAAGTAGTACTACACCAAACAATGCTCAAGCATATTTTGAGTCTCACATTATTTTGTAACCAAAAAAAAAAAAAAAAAAAAAAGGAGGAAAGAAAGGAGAAAACCACTATTATCTCTGTATTTCTTGATAGTAGATTAATGTATTTCTTAAAAGAATAAATTTTCCCTTATCCAACACAACTAACAAGTATCTGTGATTAAAGAAGCTTAACATACTTCATATCATGCATGGATAAGTGGTGAAAACATGAAATGAAATGTAGGAAACATTACAATGATCTTGAAAATGATTTCTTCTTTCTTTGAAATTTTAGATGGTGTTCTGTGATAATTGAGAAACTCATTATCATCGCCCTGAACAACAATTTTTAGTGAATCTTCATTTCACGGAAGCAAGATTAACAGATTTCTTACCGTTACAGTGACAGATTAACCACCTTTCAATTTTGGCACAAATCACCTTTTGAGTAGATACCGTAGTTCTTTCTCTTCATTGTTTTTCTTCAGCTCTGCAGTAAGCTGACAAATAGTGTAAAGAAGCTTTCTCAGACTAATGTTCCTGCCTGGAGGGCAATGTTTTCATGAGAAAAGAAGTGGTCCATGTGTGACAGTGGTGCCATCGGGGCTGAAGGCATGTCTGATACAGTCTGTATTGGGCCTTTGTTCCAGGAATGCTTTCAGATGAGGCATCTGATAAGGAGGGTGGATTGTGATAAATGATACTCTCATAAAATTCTCATATACAAGCATTTTCTGGCCAGTACCATGCTAGTGAATGTTTAAGCACCTCTAAGAAAGGGTGGAGAATGCCCTTATGTGTAAGTAGGCTGATTTCTATGGTGTAAATACTTCTTCCACGGCTCCTTTCAGCCTACCAGTATTTAACAACCAGCTTGCAAATTCCCCAAAGTTTAACAATCAGCTTTCAGGAGCCAGTTCAAGTCAGCTCCTGTATACCACTGAAATTCTTCCATTTGTAATTTTTAAATAGCAGGAAAAGATAAAAGGGATTTAAGGTGCAATGGTCCCCCAAACTACTTGGAAATCACTTGAAAAAGGCGTAAATTTTGTACCAGAAAATGGTGTCCCTACTAAAAGACAAAAATGAAAAAAAAAACACAAAAATAACTAAAATAACTTAACTATGAAAGTAGTCTCCTTGTATTCCAAGTGGCTTATGTACTCTTTGCTTTTACTGGAAGTTATAGAAAAATGAGTTCCAGGGGTGCATTAGAATTTGTACATAAAGAAAAAAATTTGTCCACTTTAAAAGATTAAACCATATTTGTTCTATCAACAGAAGTCAAGAAAATGTCATTTCTGTCTCCTTAACTTTAATGCCTCAAATAGACTGAAAAGAAGATGTTTCTGGCAATAATTAATATGAAAATATGAACATATTAAAAGTCAGCAGTACTATATAACACTGAATTAGCACAATAAAATCCACAGTCTTTTGTTTCAAAGAACAGAGAAAGCCCACTTTCAGTTAGTATGATATTTATTCTTATTCAGTTTCTTTCAGGAATAGCAACAGAACAGTTTCAAAAAATAGTCTTTTGATCATTTTTTAAAATTTAAGAATATTTTAAAGAATACTATAGCAGCATTGAAGTATTAAGATGAATTAGTTTCATAATTGAAATTAGATTTATTTCTGTTTATGTTTCATTCTAAACACACATTATTATATTGTAAATGTCTATTTTTATATACTTACATTGATCTATTTAACATTAAATATCAGACTTTGTTTATATTGTTAGTCTTCATTATACCATGGTTCATGGCTATATTATTTTGTATTAATACACGATAGTTCAATTTCTTATGATTTATTTACTTTAATATTGTAGGTGATAATCTAATGAATATCATTCTAGACATTGTAGATTTTTAAGTCATTTTAATTTTCCAGATAGAATAAGCTATATTGCAGTTTGTCATATGAATGTCATATGGAGGCCTCTATAAGTGCATAGATAATAAAATTGTTTTACCAAATGTAAGATACAAGATAATTTTTCAGAATCATAGCTCTCTTTGTATGTAAAATAATGAAATATTTTTCCAGGAAGTTTTATTTCCCATATAAGTTTCCCTCAAAAAGCATGATTCTTTCATAAAATAACTTATAATCTGATTTAGTTAAAATAGTAATAAATTTTAAAATTTGGGTTATGGGTTTGGAGTTCATTTTCTTTCATATCAATAGATGTTTGGGAATTCCTAGCTGCGCTGCTATAGCCTTTATATCACAGAGCACGGGAGTGAAACGTTTGCTGTAGGTGAGCATGGTGACAGTGCAGGCAAGTGGGACCACATTCTGTGAGCATGCTAGCAAAGCTCTCTGAGGGATTCTAGTTTTGTCTAGTAAGAGTCTCACCTCTAAATTATTTACCAGATTTTTCTTCCTCTGAACAGTCCCAGTGTCAGCCTCCACCCAGCTTTACCCATATAAAGATACAAAGATCCGCATCAGCACCGAAGAATTGGAGAAGCGTTGCTTCATTTAAAAATGACATTGAAGAATGGCAAAACTTTATCATTTTTAAATTTCATGTGGAGGATTGAGTTTAATATACAAAAAAGTTTAATACATAACTTTTACCATTAACAGGCATTTAGATTTATTTTCATGTGGAAACATTGGACTTTACTAACTGGGTTCATGCCAATACAGCAAAAATGGCAAGCTCTTATCATTTGTTAGTTATTGTGTATTTAGTATATTCCTAAGTTACACTTCTCCTTGAGGTGCCTTCAAAGTTTTAAATGGTTCAGAACTGGATCCTTCTCATCACTCTCCTGCTGGGCCATGAGCAGGTCTGTCATCTAATTTCCTGACATCGTAGGCTTACTAGGACTTGTTATTCCTAGATTAACATGTGCCCTTTGACTATTTAATAAAAACACTCATAATGATATCTTTGTGTTGGCTTATTGTCCATATTTCCTATGTATTAGGAGGCACCACAGATAGAATAGACCAAGGATGGGTCTGGAGTGCATGAATTAAACACTTTTGATCCCATGGTAACAGATTTCAAAGAAGGTAAAAAAGACTGTTTTTGTAACTTCTGATAAATTTGCATGTGGATTCTTAATTCAATCCATGTTAGACAATGTTAGACTGAAGTTTTGTGGAGAAGAAAACATTTTTGTGTATTTTGTGTATATGGGTAAACCAAAAATGACTTTTCTGGTATCATATTCTTCCCTTCTAATATCAAATTATTTGTACAAAATTGGGGGCTATTGTGTGGCATCTGGAGATATTTTTTTGTTCTCTACTTTCAGGTAATATAATGCGTATGTTTAGTTCTTTATTATGTGGATAAAATTTTCCACAGCATATACTAAATTGCCAGAAATGTTCTTCTTTATTGTGTGAAAGATAAGCATAGCAGTTCCTATGTTGTTGTGAGATGCATTTGTATTTATCAGTCTCCTGAGACATATTGAATTATGACAGATATTAACTAATTTTGGGTGGTTAATTATTGATGAAGCAATACAAAATATTAGAGGAGTGAAAAATTCCTCACCACAACTTTAGAAGGAGGGATAGAAACAAACCAGAGTGTGGGAAACAAAAAATCAACCATAATCAGTGTCAACTGACTGATCATCTGCTTAGTCTAATTTTGCTTATTATAATGATTAAATTGTTTTGACAGATTGTATAAAGGAGGGAGTCGGTTTTTTTCAAGGTATATAGAAAAATTTACACTTCTTGCCACAAGCACTTATGACAGAAAGGAGGAATTATCAACTTTCCAAAAGCCATTCCTACTAGTGCCGACATTGCATTAAAGTTTCATTTGAGAAATAGCCGTGAGCTGTCCAAAGTATCAGCTTATTTTTGCAGCTATAACAATATGCCAACCAAGACACAAGGAAATTCATCATAAGTGTCCAGGGATTATTTATTGGATATCCCACTGATCAGTTTGAAGGGCAAGATTAAACATTCACGGAATCCAAATGAATGTAAGCGGCATTTGCCTCTATATAAAAATGGATGATAAATAGTTGCAGATGGAAAATAATCAGCTTGGAGAGTGGCAGATTTCTCCATGAAGGGATGCTTAGACTATCCTGGTCTTTAATTTCTATCGTGTTGATATGATGGCCTGATTACTAGTCATTCCTGCCTTCATAAGTTGTCATGTTTCTGAGTCTACGTTTCAGAAATCTAGAAAATCATTTTACAGATTTGCAACATGTATTTTCTTCAGCACACTCTATTTTACTTCTAGATTTCAGGCTGTTTCATTGGAAAGTTGGCAGGGGGCCTGTTTTAGAGAAGGATAGGACAGCGCAGAGTGCAGGTTGAGGCAGGGCAGTGGGTCTTGGGGTGTTGCCTAGGGATGTGCTACTGTCCATACAATCCAGCTTCGCAGAGCACACAACGTGTCTTTTCAGGACGCAGGGTTTAGTACTTAGAATAAAAAATAAACTTGCTTTAAAGTCGAGTGACCTAATTCTCTTAAGTAAAGAATTCAGAGAAAGTGTGCCTGAGCAATTTGACCGTTATAGGCTACCACATAGCTGGAGAAAGTAACAGCTGCTTTTCATTTCCAGTTTCTATTTTACAAAGTCCCTAAGTGCTGGCTACACCAGGACAGAATAGACAATGCCTAACTGATTGCCTTCAATTGTTCCAAATCTTAAATGGAGTTGAGAAGTTTGATTATAATGGTTATTACTCATTTTGAGTTTCAACTTAGAACTTTGAATTATTTCGGAAGGCTTGCTTTTCCTATAGTGAGCAACTTTGAGTCATGCTTCTTGTACATATTCACTGTAACCACGCTTCTTGTCTCAGCACTCAGACTTGGGTTTAAAAATTACTAAATATTGCCATACAGTCAGTGCCTTGTATCTTTCAAATGGGAGATGACGTAAATTTTGACCCAGTATTTGTTTTTTACTTCCTCTTTTAGAACAATTTTAAGATATACTTTTTCTTTTTTAAAGGTACTTAGATTACATAATATAGGGGAATTCTCCAAAATATCTTTTACTCTTCTGGGTCCTTCTAAATATAGTCTCTCACTTAAGTCATACAACATATTTATAAGCAGAAGAAATTTATATTTTTATATTAGAGGTGTGGAAATTATGATATGGAAAACTTGATATCCATATTTTATTGGGGTAAATGGCAGAATTAGAACCAGCATCTGAATTTTAGATAGACACATTTATTAATATACACTGCTTTCCAATAAGTACCGCTTTCTCTTGTACATGTTTTAGAACAATGGTGCAACAGAAAGAGAAAGAAGATATGTACATTTGAAGAGAGCTAATCTTTGAAATCTGACATTATTTTGCTTTATAGAGAATAAAAGTTATATTTAATATATATATTTAATATATATTTAATATATCCTACCACTGATACCTGAGAGACCATAATCTTTGGAGATTAGTAGCCATTTCAAGCCATGTAAAAGGTAAGATCATGATGGTAGACCCAATTAATTGAGTTCATAAAACACCTGGAAAAATATAGGTACAAGACAATTTTCAACGATTCTCATTTTCTTATTTTTATTTCCATGGCCATATTATTTGAATGCTTATCGATTTTCCTAAAACTAAGCAATATTTGCCTTACATATAGAGATCAATCCACAAATATTGTGGAATGAAGGAATGCCTGTAATAATTATCATCATTTTTATTGTACCTCTCCTCATTCTGTGTATTTTTTTTTTTCTTTTCTATTAAATTAGAGTTGGGAGGGACCTTGGGCAGCTATCTGGGCTTCACTTTGTTTCAGTGAAGCTAGTGTCTGAAAAATTTATAACTGATGAGTGTCTTTGATAAACAACTTAACCTGCACAAAACAATTCTCAAAATTATTGGCTAATGAGGAACAAGTCCTTCCTGCCCACTGTCTAGTTTGTTCAACTGAGAAACAGCAACAAACACATTCCAAGAAATGATGAGTAAAAGCATTTTATTTCATATTTTATTACTTTTAAACATACATTATACTAGAATATATATCATTAAACAAAATATTTCATATCTCAGATTTGTTGCGTGAATTAGTTTATACTTGGGTAGCTGGAGAAAGTAGTCAGTTTGTTAGCTGATTATTTAAAAATTGCTATAACTTTTTAAACCACCATTATTCTGATAAATCACTGTTTCATAAATAGAATTATAATATGTCTATATCAGAGAAAGTCCTTCTCAATTCAACAAACCTTGCACAGCTGAATTACTGTTTCTAATCCAACCCCAAAAATTTAAAAAAAAAATGCAATCTCTGTCTGGAAAGCTCGGATATGATTCAAGCCTCTGCTTATTAGGTAAATAAAACAGAAATTGGACCAAAAAGAACTTTCAAATACTTTAATTAACCAGTCCTTATTTAGTGAGTGCTCCTTGCAAAGGGATCCATTCCCAGTATGCTAGGGAGAAACGCAAAACAAAAGTCTATTTTCTGGGTTGGGTAACTAAGGGTCAAATTGGATCATGGAAAAACTAGTGGTAAAAATAAAACTAGCTTGTCTTCCCATGATACCAATCACATTTCTCCATTTGGAGCACCTATGATATTTAGTTTTGAAAGTGGCTGCTTTAATGTGATTAGACGTCTATATACTACACGCAGAGAACCTCACACACAGCTGATTCTCCAAATGCCCTCAACTCTTTGCCTTCCCATCATCATCCTAAGCAAATACTCCAGAAGTCTATGAATTCTCTTCGTATACAAGGGAGGAAGGGAGAAGAGGAAGGAAAAAGAGAGAGGAGGAGGAGGAGGAAGCGCTGGTGGAGATGGCAGGCGGCGGGTCACGTGCTGTTCTTTGACAAGTGAATGTGGTGAAGCAGAGTCACCTGGATGTGGGAGGAGTGCTGACTCGCGGCTGTTTGTTTTCCCTTCCCTTCTCCAGATTGGGCGTAGCTCTGGTGCCAGGCCCAGGTCCAGGCCCAGCAAATCCTCCTTCCTTCTGCCTAAATAAAATTTCCACAGACGTGTTTTCCGCAACTGATAGGCCAAAATTTTTGGACAGCTCAACGTTCGGCTGAGGGAAAGATATTAGGTTCACTGACAGTGCACTTTAATTCTAATATTATTCCCAAATTATTTCATTTTATGTTTTAAAATTTGGTGATTAAACACTAATTTCCATATTTTGGTGGGTCACTTAGTTATAAAAGATGGAATAATATACAGATTATGAGACTATGATTATGTGTCTGAGCCTGTGTTTTCCCCCACCCCATAGTCTTCTATAGGGTAAAGAAAGTGGTATATTTAAGTTCTACTAAAGTCTTGGCATGTTATTTAACATGTAGAAGTTACCAGTAAATACTTCATTAATGGATATTCATATATGTTATAATTTCCTGATAAATTATAGTATTAGATAGAAGAGAGAGATTCTGACATTTTCTAAAATGCAGGCATGTTTTCCTAGATGATTAATTTTTTGCTATTCAACTTCTCAAGATATAGTTGTCCTTTCAATTCATTTAGAAAGCAGGCCCTCCTTGATTAGAGAGAAAACTCAAGTCTTTGGAAAACTAAGATATTTATCCCTGTATTTAGGTGCCAACAAATTCCCATCTCCTTGAGCCCCTTATTTTAATGTACATAGTTCAATGATATCTTTCTTAGTTATTTGTTGGAACGCCTTATCCTAGCAGTGTGTGTGATGGTAATTGTAAACTATCTTAAATTTGATTTGAAATTAAGCAGGGAAATTATTAATAAATAGATATCTGTGATAAAGCTCATTGATAATTGTTTATACAAATTCATCTTTGCCATCAGTTTAATGGCAATTAATATTGTCATGTTTTAAAGACAAAATTTCCAAGGCTCTTCTTTTTCTTTCATTTTCTTTTAGGAACTAGTGCCAAAGCACATGAGGAAATTAAAATGTGTTGATCTGTGGAAAACACAGCCAAAATTTTCAGTTTCTTCATATGTTGTGATGTGGGTTCACATATATGAATGGCAGTGGCTCGGTACGGATGTGACTTCCTGTGTCTCTACAAGGAAATGTAACTTTGGGATTTGGAGTGGAAATAAATAGGGCAAGCTTTATATCTGATAGGATGGGGGCACTGTTCAGTTGCCAACATCATTTTCTGTAAAATCTCTGATTTTGTATGGCATTATCTCTGTGGGCTTAATTATTGGATTTTTCTTTGCATGTTATGGGGCTAAAGATGAATGGTTTAAATGAGAAAACCTGTGATCCATGTTAGTCTTTGAAATCTTGAACTTGAAAGATCTTTGAAAGAACTAAAACTTCCCTAGTGATTCTAGCTGAGAAATTTTTTCTCACTCAATGTATTAATACAAATTACCTCTCAACCTTTATTCTTATACCAAGATAATCTGAAACCATTTCTCTTGGATGAATTACTTTGCTTTTTAATGGAAAACTTTTTAACTCACATTTTCTTGCTGTCCCAAGTAGAAACTGATCCCACCATCAGAGTTAATCTTTCACTCACTAATCCATGCATTTTTTTTCTTCCTTTTCACCATATCAACTGTTTACTTGGTATAACTTAAAGGGAGAATTTCAATTAGCTAGTTTCAAACAAAGTAATGCATTTTGTACCAAACAAGCCCAAGTGGGGCAAGACCTTCACTTTCAATGTAGTTTAACAATCTCCAGTCAGAAAGTTACGTTTTTTCATTGAATTCTAATGTAACCCAAAAATAATTCACTCTCTCCTTTACTATTTATCTCTCAGAGTAATTACTTTAAAATAAAAAGCTCTACTATTTGCTACATGATACTACAAATGTCTTTATGTAAGGCAAATTATATAGTTGTCAATTCCCAGCATTAGTCATTTTATCAAGAATTATGCTTAGTTTCCTCATCTGTAAAAGAAGTAGTTTGTCTTGAATGATCTTTGCTTTCTTACGGCTGTAAATCTTTCATTCTAATGTATATACTATGTGGGTTTGAAGACCTCATTACAAAAATGCAAGTGCCCTCTTAGAAATTTACACAAACATGGCTTAAGGTCTTTTTAATTCACAGTGCCTAGAAGTAAAATCAGTGGGAAAATTTATTTTATTTTATTTTATTTTTTTATTTCCCCTCCCTCCTTGCTGCTTGCTTGCTGTCTGCTCTCTGTGTCCATTCGCTGTGCACTCTTTTGTGTTTTTTCTTGTCTCCCCCCGCCCCCGCCGCCCTTTTTCTTTCTGTTGCATCGCCTTGTGGAGTCAGCTCTCCACAGCATCTGCAGGCCGGCGGCGCTCTGCAGTGTGCGGGCGAGCCTGCCTTCACAAGGAGGCCTCAGGATGCAAACCCAGGTCATCCTGATATACTTAGTGCTCCATATAACCTGGCAACAACCTGTTGTAATTTTATTCCCCAGGCCTCCCAGCTTAGTTTATGCTTCTCCTTTGTCTGAAATCTTCACTTTTTCTCTCCCAGCCTTTCAGATTTCTAGCCGTCATTCAAGGTCTGGGCCCAGCTTGATAGGATTTCTCTTCAAGACCAGTTTGGGCAGCATTTTGTTTTGTTTATTTTTATTTTCTATTCTATTTAGATTTTTTGTAGTTTTTTCTTTTTTTCTTTTCTTTTCTATTTAATTTTTATATGGGCAGCTTTATTTCACAGTTATTTGTGCCTTGTTTTATTCTCTTATTTAAAAATGCAAGGTTAAAAATCACAGGAACTGTAATAGTGAATCTTTTACTTTTGTTTGCTCTCTCCTTCCTAGCCTTAGACCCTAGTACAAAGTACAAAATGGGTAGATTTGTCTTCTTTCTGCATTTTATAGGAATGAGAGAGATCACAGTAGGACATGGCACATGATAGACAATGATGGAGTAGCTTATTCTAAAACAAATCAGATTTTTCTAGATAGAATGTATATTTTTCAACTAACATTGTATCTGATCTGTCCATATACACAATGAATTCTAATTCTAAATTTCATAGTATGGCTTACAAGAAATTCCTTAAAGATTCTATTATTTACAGATGTGACTTGGAATTTTTCTGTATTATATACCATGCAAATGAATATTTTCATAGGATAGATTTCCAAAATGGAATTCAGTGGAACAAGTTATACATTTTTAATTAACATATTTTTGTCTAACTGCTCAACCAAAATAGTGAATGAAAATTCTCAATCCCCATGTTGTTGCCAACTGTAGTTATTAACCTTTATAGTTTTTTTAATCTGATGGATAAGACATGGTATGTTATGGCTTTAATATATAATATGAAACTTACTTGTCACAATTATTTCTCTTTCTGAGTTGTTTCTGTTATGAATCTTCTATTGTAATGTTTGTTTTTTTTCTTGTTGATTTTAAAGTTTATTGGTCTGTTATGAATATCTCATTTCTTAACACTTGCACATTATCTTATTTTTCTCTTAACTTTGTTTAAAATGTCTTTGGTAGCATGGGAGTTGCATCTTATATATTCTAATTTGCCAATATTTTGTGTATGGGAAGTGGATTTGGCTCAACTGATAGAACATTCATGTTCCATATAGGACTCCAGGGTTCAAACCCAGGACCTCTTGACCCATGTGGTGAGCTGGCCCATGCACAGAGCTGATGCAAGCAAGGAGTGCTGTGCCACTAGGGGTGTTCCCTGTATAGGGGAGCTCCATGTACAAGGAGTGCGCCCTGCAAGGAGAACTGCCCCTCACAAAAAAGAAAAACACAGCCTGTCCAGGAGTGGCACTGCACACACGGAGAGCTGACACAGCAAAATGATGCAACAAAAAGAGACAGATTCCCGCTGCTACTGCTAAGAATGCAAGCAGATACAGAGAGCAGACAGCTGGGGCGGGGAGGGGGGATGGAGCGGCAAGGGGAGATAAATAAAAAATAAAAATCTTAGAAAAAATATTTTGTGTATGGCTTTTGCCATCAATCTTTAAAATTTAAGAGATTATACCAATAGTGTCATGTTTTCTTCATTTCGCAGCATAAAATCATTTAGCTTTTTATTTTGCCTAGAATTCGTTTTTGCATATAGTGTAAGAATCTTGCACATGTGCATATTTCCACATATATTTTTCCAACTCTCCATTTGCATTTGTTGATGAAACATTTTCCCTACTCAGTGGAAATGACACCACTATATACAATAAATTTCCATATATCCTTGGATCAGGTTATGTATTCTCAATGCAGTTATATTAATATTTGTCTGTTCTTGTATCAATATTCCTATCTGACATTTTTCAATAACTTTTAAGTGTATTTTTAACGAAGGCTAGGACAAATCTTCCTCATTTCTTATAAAATATTACTGATATTCATTTTTTAAGTAAAATTTGGAATAATTTTAACTATTTTTAAAATTCCATTGAATTGTTCATTGGATTGATAGATTAATTTGGAGAAGATTGAAATAATCAGATTTAGTCTTTTCACCCACAAACACAATGTTTTTCTTTGGATTCAGTACTTTTATGTCTTTTGATGACGTTTTATAATTGTTTTCAAGGTCTTGAAAATACCTGGCTTTATTCATTCTTGATAAAATTTACTTTATTTACTCTTGTGAATCAGAATTTCCTTTTTATTGGTTTTCAATTAAATATTGTTATATAGGATAATTTTTGATTTGTATCTTTTAAGCAGGTATCTCGTCACCTTATTGAATTCTCTTATTTGTTAAAATAGCCTTAGTTGATTATCTTGGACTTTTAGGTGAACAGTTAGATTATTTTCTAGTAATGCCTGCTTGGATTCTTCTGTTTGGAAATAATAGGCATCTCTTTTTTTCCTTAACTTTAATGAAATATCTTCTAATTCCCCTCAGTAGTTATTGTTCGTGATTGAGTTCTGCTATGAACCTTTATCAAATTTAAGGGAATTTAAATGTATTCTTGGATTAAAAAGTACTGTCTTTTTGTGTTGGGGGTGTTGAATTTTAGTAAAAGTTCTTTTGCCATTTAGGGGCAGCCATCATATGCTTTTCCTCTAAAATTGATTAATATAGGGAATTACAGATTTTTAAACCTTTAAAACATCATTGTAGTTTTGTTTGATCTTCTTGATCCTGATATATTGTTTCTAATATGTCATTGGAGTCAGTGTGTTACTATTATTTTTAGGATTTTTGCATACGTATTCATAAATGAAATTTTCTAGGATATATTGTATGTGTTTGTATGTCCCATCATTTTCTGGTTCTGTGCCAGGCTTTGGTGAATCTTATAGATTAAATTAGAAAGTTTTCTTTGTTTTATAGGTTCTAACTTGCTTATTAGCCTGACCAAAGTTTAATTTGTTCTGTATAATAGATTTCTTGGCTGCTTTTTAAAACAGTTGTCATTTCATCTTATAATGCTTTTATTTCCTTAGTTGCTGGTTACTATGCTGATGCTGACCTTTAGGAATGCACTTCAGTATTTTAGAACTAGCATATGAATGACTTGCTTTTTAATAATCCACAAAAAACAAATCCTAGATTATTTGTTTAAAAATAAACCATAATGACATTAACATATTTGGGGAATGAATGTGCTTATTTAGTTACAATATATATTGACTTTGACTTGGACAGTTGCAAAAACGTCATTATATGACATTGCAAAGTATGTTTGACTTGATGTGACAGGTATCATTATGCCTTCTGGTGTCAAGTCTTTCCTGTTTTTCTTCTTTTTTTTACTTGTAAAGTCAAACAAGGGTGATAATTATAAAATACAAATATTTCTCCTTTGACTAAAGGTTTTACTGTTCTCATTTTCAAAGCTTTACATTAATCTTCCCTTTGATTTTTGTTTGTGGATTTCTGGGGTATGGGGAACTATGCACTTTTGAGGTCTGTGTGATAAGAAAAGCAATAGTCTTGTATTAGCAGCTTAAAAAAATCCAAATGTCAATATTTAGAACAGCTTGATTTTGATTTAAGTGGAATGGAATGTGATATAAAACAACTGATAACCTTGAATTATAGAGACTATTCATAGGAAGTGAGAAAGGGTTTGAAGGATTTTAAGGTGATACTTGAAAAACACTGAACATTTTGCAAAAGTGGGATGAAATTAATGTGAATCTTTTAATAGTGCTTGAAATATTATCATAGGTTTTTATAGAGAGTTGTACATTCTTTGTTTTTCTAAACCATTTACTGTGGATCCAAGAAGATAATTTTACATGGCAAATGTTGTTTATTGAATTACTTCTTAAAATAAATCATTATCGTTTTTCCTATTGTTTTAGTTTCCATGGTTACTCAAGCTTATGCCATACAATGGGACGGCTTAAACGATGTGAATTTAGTAATGCATGGTTTTGAGGCTCAGAGAAAGTCTAAATCAAGGCATCATCAAGGTGATGCTTTCTTCCCCAAGACTGGTGTTCTGGACTGGCTGCTGGTGATCCTTGGTCCTGGGCTCCTCTGTCTCATGGCAGTGCACACGATGGCCTCTCATGACCTTTCCCTTCTCTCTGGGTTCCTGTGGTGTTCAGCTTCTGGCTGTTTCCTCTGTGACTTCTCTCTCTGTGAATTTCATTCTGCTTCTAAAGGACCCCAGTAATGGACTAAGACCCATCCTGATTGGGCTGGACCACTCCTTAACTGAAGTAATCTCATCAAAAGTCCTCCTTACAATGGGTTTACACCCACAGGAAGGCATTATTTTTCTGGGGTACCTTCAGCTCCAAACCACCACACCTAAGACAATATATCCACAAGGAATCTTAACCATTAATACGTTATCTTAGATTTCAGAGAAACTTGAGTCATCTATCAAAATCCACACAGGGAAGTGCAGAATCAGGTTCTCAAGAGATTTAATGACTCCTGGTAAGTCCTTTTTAAAAAAAAACATTAAATGAAAATGTCATACAATTGAATCAAAATCATATATGTAAAAACTCAATTAGCACATTCCAGTCAAATTTGTTAACATTATTAGTTTTTATTTATAAAATAAATAGTCCTTGCTGGACTATTTTCATTAATTGCCTTCTTTCTATTATTATTTTAATCCCTATTGAAAAACTGCATATATATATGCAGATGATATTTCCATATTCAAATAAACAAATGGAATCTACATAAATATATTAAATAATGTAAAGATTCAAATTTTGGTATGATTATAAAGGTGATTCATATATCTCTCTTAGAAGACAACTAAAATATATTGCCTTCATGCAAGTCTTAGTCTTGGACTCTGCTTTTAGGGGGACACAAACTAAGAGAAGATTAGAGATATAAAGATAGACACAGTTCTTTAATGTGTACAGTATTTATATGTGTATATATATGAATTTTCATAAAATTCATTCATATACATAAGCCATATGCTTTGGGAAAATATCTTAAATATCTGTATATGAGAAGGTATTATCCAAGCCAGTCTGGCTGTGCCATCTCTCTCCATTGATCTCTAGGGTTAAGCTCCACTTTGATTCCTTACTGTCCCATAAGTAATTTATCCTGATGTTTCTCAGGCAGTAACACGCAGCTCCTTTTTCTTCCAGTCCTGCAAATGGCACTCATGAGCTCACAGTTCCACCACCTGAATGTATATTCATATTTTAAAAGCCCATATATTATCCATTCTGGTGCTGATGTCTTACTAAGAACCAGGACATTCTTTTGCCAAGTACTTTTGTAATTTGTCTTTTATGCCTCAAATTCTTTCTCCCATGCATTCTTATATGCATTCAAAAAGTTTTTTTTCACAAGTTAGAGGAACCTCTCACAGTTTTGGGAAGATAATAATTTTAAATATGAAAAGGAGCACATCCTTTCCAGCATTCCTGAAATGTTCCCGCTTGTTCTCTGCATCCTTGTAGTCAGAATTTCTGAGTCATTCACTGCAGAATCAGAAACCACTGACTGTAACTCTGAACTACCAAGATCTCAGGTTTCATCTAAGTATACAGAGGATTGGGGGAGGGGCACACATCCAGGAAGAAGTCCTCCAGAGGCCAGATAATATAGCTCCATTATTGGACAGAAGGGAAGCCACCTCTCAGGAACCATGAGCCATTGCCAGGGGCTGCCCCTTCCTTCCTTATGCCAGGAGTGTGTGAACAAATGGTCCATCTTCTTGGTTACCCCGTGGGGATCACTAATCCCTATATCATTTCTCTGCATCGGCTTGTCAGTATGTGACTAATAGTCAGAACCTATTTTTTTCTCATGGTAATGTGTTTCATTAAGTCATGCAATTTGTTGAAAGTTTTAAGTTTCCCTGTGTTATATATAATCATAAGTATGTGTATATATACTACATTTCCTTCTTCTAACAATGTTTACTGGTTTTACTTACTTCAGATGGGTCTTCTAGTCGTGTGTATTCAGTCAACTTAACAACTATTTCATACTTTATAATCCCTGACTCAGTAGTAGGTGCTTTCAGGTTGAACTGTTGGTCTCAGATTTTTTGCACATTAGACTCACCTGGGGAATTTTTTTAAACATAGCCAATGACTTTGCCAAATAAATAGAATAATTAGGTCAAATTATCTGCAGGTATTGGTCAGGTATTGGAATCATTTTCCTTGTGTTAGAGAAGTTGTACATGTATAGAACAATCATGCATGAACTACAGGATTCCCATATACTACCCTATTATTGACACTAAACATGGATTATAGTTTACATTGTAGTTTACACTCTGTCCTATTCCATTCTGTAGATTATGGCAGGATATACAATGTCCTGTATCTGTCTTTACAATGTCCTTCAGGACAATTCCAAGTCCCAAAAATGCCCTCATAATACAGCTCTTTTTCCCTCTCCCTGTCTTCAGCAACTGTCTCCACATCAGTGATAAAATGTCTTCCAATGCTAGAATCACAATAAGTCTATAGTAAAATACCAGTAAGACCACTCTAGTCCATAGTTCATTCCCCAGTCCTGAGGATGCTGTGATGGTGATGTCCATTCCACCTCTAATTGTGAGGGGGCTTCAGTACCATACAGCCAATGGATGGGAGTCTCTTGTTTGAAGTTGTAGGCTCTCTCGTTTCCTTGGTATCGTGGTTGTCCATCCTCACCTCCTTGTTCATTGTCCTGGGTGAGTCCAGTGAACTAGAGAGTAGGTGTTGCAACTCCGCTGAGACTCAGGGCCCAGTTGGCATATGGGCAACCCAGAGATTCAAGTTTCTTGGACATACACCTACCAACTCCAGGGCCAACTATAGGTTCAATAAAAGGGACACAAGAGGCATGTGTAGAGAAGTCACTTGAGTCCAGCTCTGTCATACTCAGGAGCACAAACTCCAATGTAGGAACCACTGACAAGGCACCAGACTCTGGAGTTATCTGCCATGACTGTAGGAACTGGGTGTCTCCAGAGCCCTTAGGAACCCCACTATTTGGGGTAGTATCTACTTCTGTCTGTGAGATCCTGCTGAGACATGTATAACATATATATTTCAGTACTGTTAATTACTTCACAAAATTATACTACCATCATCAAAACATTTCCATTGTTCCACATAGGAACTCTACAATTTAAGCCTTAACTTCCAATTCCCTGCCTCCACATTGTTATCCCCTGGTAATCTATATTCTAGATTCCGACTCTATGAGTTTATTTATACTAATTATTCATATCAGTGAGGTCATAAAATATTTTGTCCTTCTGTGTCTGGCTTATTTCATGAAACATCATGACTGTAAGATTCATACATATTGTCATGTGTATCAGAAATTCATTCTTTTTAGGACTGAATAATATTCCATTGTTATGTATATAACACATTTTGTTTATCCAGAATCTTTTTTATTCCATATAATAAACTTAAAAAAAAATAAGTTTTCAATCACAGAAAAGTTACATAGAAAGTATAGGGGATTCTCATATACCCACCCCCTCCACCTCTCAAATTTTCCTCTATTAATAACATCTTACATTATTGTGGTACATTTGTTAAAACTGATGAACAGATATTCATCAATTGCTTCTAGCAAAGGTCTATAGTTTACATTATGGTTTACATTCAGCACCATAAAATTTTATAGAATTTGACAAAACATATAAAGACCTGTATCTGTCATTGCAATATCATGCAGAAAAATTCCAATGTCCTAAAAATGCCCTATGTTCCACCTATTCTTTCTCTCTACCCCCAGAAACTCTAGTAACCACTATCTTTAAATCATTGTTACAAGCTCTTCCATTCCTACATTAACAATAAGTCTACTTTGGCTCATAGTTGCATTCTCCCCCTCGACCCCATATGTTTGTTCATTCCTCAATCTTAAGGATTTGGGGATGGTGATGCCCACTATGCTTCACATTGAGAGGGGACTTAGATCCCATGGGGCAGATGGAAGGAACTACTTTCTTGCAGTTGTGGATACTCTTTGTTTTTTGGCATGGGGATTGTCCATCATTTTGTTTGTTTTCCTGGGTAAGTCCAATGAACTGGAGAGTAGGTGTCGGCTTCAACTCTGTTGAGATTCAGGGTTCACTCTACATATGAACAGACAAAAAATTAAAGACTCTGGAATGTATATTTATGTATATAGTACTCATTATAGGTTCAAATAAAAGGAGTAGAAGAATCACATGTAGGGAAATTATAAATGAGTCTAACTCTGTTACATTGGAGAAATAGCTTATCATATATCCCAAGGCGTAAGATCCACTGACAGGGTTTCATTTCATGGGTTGTGTGCCTTTCCTATAGTGTCTGATAGTACTGGAGCCATTGGGAACACCCAGTTTGAGGCTTTGTTTACTGTGGTAGTTAGTAAGAGCTGCCTGAGATGTGCACAAGCATAACCTCTGGAATTACCTCCAACTCACTTTGAAATTGCTTACCTATAAAAACTTTCATTATTTACTGTTTCCCCCTTTTGGCCACAGTCTTTCTCAAAATGCCTCTTTGGTTGGTGTTTGGTATCAGTCTCTAGGTTCCAGGGAGGCTCATCCCTGGGAGTCATGTCCTATCCCAGGGGAAGATAGTTTATTTGCTGAGTTTGGCTTAGAGAGAGGCCACATTTGAGAAACAAGGAGGTTTTCAGGAGGTAACTCATAGGCAATAGTTATTATTAGGGCAAATTTCAATTTTACAAGAATAAAGGTCATGAGTACAAGGAATTAATATTGAGGCCTTGGCATATTGGTCTGTTTTCTTTTATTGGGCACTGCGTATAAATCTAGACATTCTTTCCACTCTATTTGAGAATGCAGCAGGACTTCCTAGGATGGGAATGCAATATTTTGTTGGTCATCATGTGGGTCTCCACCCACAAAATAACACCGTATGACCACACGAACACATTCCACAGAGGCATGCCTCAGTTGCACCCTTTCCCACACATCTCCCCACCACCAACATCATGCACCAGTGACTGTCCCCTGCCATAGTTGCCAAAAGAATATTCCCACAATTTAATCTCAACCACAATTGTAATCTCCCCAGAGTTCACCTGCTCCTTCCTCTAGTCCTCCCCCCAGCTCTATGGATAGCCCAACTATCCCTCCAACCCCACTCACACTCAAGAATCATCAATCCCATTCACATTGCTGTACCACCATCAGCCCCGTCCACTGCCAGACACCCCCATCCACCTTATCATAGATTCTGCTCTGTTGACTCACCACTCTCTACTTCTCTTCTATCTCCTTGTAACCTATATTCCAGACTCTATCTCTGTGAGTCTACTTAATATCCATAGTTCATATCAGAGAGATCATGCAATATTTGTCCTTTAGTGACTGCCTTACTTCATTCAACATAAGGTCTTCAAGATTCATCCATGTTGTCACATGTGCCAATATTTCATTCCTTCATACAGTTTAGTAATACTCCATTGTATGTGTATACAATGTTTTGTTTATCCATTCATCTGTGGATGGACACTTGAGTTGCTTCCAACTTTTGACAATTGTGAATAATGCTATGATGAACATTGGTGTATATATCTGTCCACATCCCTCCTTTCAATTTTTCTGGGCATATGCCTAGTGTTGGGATTGCCAGATTATAAGGCAATACTATGCTGAGCTTCTTGAGGAACTGTCAATAGCACCCCACAGTAGCTGCACCATTCTACATTCCCAGTGGTGGATGAGTGTTCCTAATCCTCCACATTCTCTCCAACACTTGTAGTTTTCTGATTTTTAATAGCAGCCAGTCTAATAGGTGTAAGATGATATCTCATGTAGTTCTGATTTGCATTTCTCTATTAGCTAGTGATGTTGAGTATCTTCTCATGTGCTTTTTTTAAAAAATACGTATACATTTATTTTAAGGAATTGACTCACATGATTTGGGGGGCTCTCAAGTTCAAAATTTGTAGGGCAGGCCTGAAACTGGAAACTCAGGCAGAAGTTGGTGCATTCTTCTTTTTTTTAGTTGTTGCATTCTTGAGGCAGATTTTTTTCTTTTCTGGGCTGCCTTAGGTTTTTCTTTTAAGGCCTTTCAACTGACTGGATGAGGGCTTCCCACATTATTGAGGGTACTCTCTTTTATTTAAGGTCAACTGATCATAGATTTTTTTTTTATTTTTTATTTTCTTCTTGCTTTTTAGCCATTTGTCTTTCCTCCTCAGAAAAATGTCTGTTCAAGTCTCTTGCCCCTTTACATCTTTAGTTAAGTTTATTCCTAGATATTTGATTATTTTAGTTGTTATTGTAAATGGATTTTGTCTTGACTTCCTCCTCAGATTGCTCACTATTGTACAGAAACACTAATAAGTTTTGCATGTTGATCTTATATCCTGCCATTTTTCTGAACTCATTTATCAGCTCTAGAAGCTTTGTTGCAGATTTTTCAGGAATTTCTATGAAGAGGATCATGTCATCTGCAAATTGTGAAGGTTTTGCTCCTTCCTTTCCAATTTGGATGCCTTTTATCTCCTTTTCTTCCTAAGTGCTCAAGGAAGTGTTTCTAATATTGTGCTAAATAAGAGTAGTGACAGCAAGCATCCTTGTCTTGCTCCAGATCTTAGAGGGAAAGCTTTTAGCATTTTACCATTAAAGATTATGTCAGCTGTGGGTTTTTCATATATACCCTTTATCATATTGAGTAAGTTTTCTTCTTTTTCTATCTTTGTTACCTTCTATTCTTATCTTTCAAAGTGTTTTTTTTTTAATCAAGCAAGGATGCTGCATTTTGTTGAATGCAATTTCTGTATTGATAGAGATGATCATGTGATTTCCCCCCTCCTTAAATCTGTTAATGTGGTGTGTTACATTGTTTTTTTTATGTTGAACCATTCTTGCATACCTGGAATAACACAAACTTGAAAAAAAAAAACCACCAAAAACCATCTTGACCATTGGGTATAATTTATTTGATATGTTGTTGGATTTAATAAGCAAGTATTTTATTGAGGATTTTTTCATCTAAGTTCATTAAAGAGATTGGTCTGTAGTTTTCTTGTGTCTTTATGTGGTTTTTGTATTAGGATGACGTTGGCAACATAGAATGGGTTAGGCAATGTTCCATCCTCTTCAGCTTTTTTAAAAGAGTTTTAGCAGGATTGGTATTAGTTCTTTCTGGAAGGAATGGTAGAATTAACTTGTGAAACCATCTGGTCATGGGCTTTTTTAGGTTTGGGAGTTTTTGATGACTAATTCAATCTCACTACCTATTATTGACCAGTTGAATTCTTCTATTTCTTCTTTTGTCAGTGTAGGTTGCTTGTATGTTTCTAGAAATTCATCCATTTTCTCTAAATTGTCCATCTTGTCGTACAATTTTTGAAAGTATGCTTTTATGATACCCTTTATTTCAGTGGAGTCAGTGGTGATATCCCCTCTCTCATTTCTGATTTTATTGATTTGCATCATTTCTCTTTTTTTCATTTGTTATTCTAAGAGTTTGTCTATTAGTCTTCTCAGAGAACCAGCTTTTGGTTTTGTTAATTTTTTCTAATGTTGTTAAATTCTTAATTTCATTTAATTCTTCTCTTACCTTTATTGTTTCCTTTCTTCTGCTTGCTTTGAAATTAGTTTTTTTTTTCCCCTAGTTCCTCCAGGTGTGCTGTTAGGTCCTTAATTTTAGCTCTTCTTTTTAATGTAGGCATTTAGGACTATAAATTTCCTTCTCAGCATTGATTTAGCTGCTTTCCATAAATTTTGATATGTTGTGTTCTCATTTTCATTTGCTTTGAAGTAGTTACTGATTTCTCTGGCAATTTCCTCCTTGACCCAATGACTAAGAATGCATTTAACTTCCATATATTTGTGCCTATTCCAGCTCTTTGCACCTTATTAATTCCCCACTTCATTCCATGTGGTCAGAAAAATTGCTTTGTATAACCTTCCATCTTTCTAAATTTGTTGAGACTTGTTCTATGACCTAACATGGTCTATTCTGGAGAATAATCCATGAGCACTTGAGGAACATATAACCTGCTGTTTTGGAGTGTAATCTTCTGTAAATGTCCATTAAGTCTAGTTCCTCTAATATATTGTTAAAGATTTCTGTTTCTTTATTGAACCTCTGTCTAGATGTTCCGTCTAATGGCAATAATGGTGTATTGAAGTCCCCCACTATGATTGTAGAGGCATCTATTTTTCCTGTTAGTTTTGCCAGTATTTGCCTCATGTATTTTGGGGCACATTGGTTAGGAGCATAAATATTTGATCTTTTTTCTTGGTAGATTACCCATCTCATTAATATACAGTGACCTTCTTTGTCTCTTACAACAATTTTGCATTTAAAGTCTATTTTGTCTGACATTTGTATAGCTATTCCTGTACTGTTTTGGTTACTGTTTGTGTTTAAAATAATTTTCCAATCTTTTACTTGCAATCTATTTATAGTCTGGGGTCTAAGGTGAGTATCTTGAAGACAGCAGATGGATGGGTCATATGTACTTATCCATTCTGCCAATCTGCATGTTTTCATTGGAAAGTTAATCTATTAACATTTAATGTTATTACTGTAAAGGCATTACTTTAGCAATTTTTTTCTTTAGGCTTATATATGTCTTACTTTTATTTCTTTTTTCCTTTTCGTTGCTCTTGCTAGTAATCTTCCCTTCTATGCTTGCCTCCAACCTTCTCTCTCCTGTTCTTTCCTTTCAACCTACAGAACTCTCTTTAGTATTTCTTGAAGGACAAGACCCTTGTTAACACATTCTCTCAATTTCTGTTTATCTGTGTATACTTTGAACTCCTTTATTTTTGAATGACAAGTTTGCTTGGTTGGCAGTTTTTTCACTCAGTACCTTGACTATATCATACCACTGCCTTCTTGCCTCCATGTTTCAGATGAAAAAATCATCATTTAATTTTATTGAGCTTCCCTTATATGTCCTGGATCTCTTCTCTTGCTGCTTTCAGGATGCTGTCTTTGTCTTGAGCATTTGGGAACTTGATAAGTATGTGTCTTGGGGTAGGTCTGGTAGGATTTATTGTGCTTGGAGTATGCTGCTCTCCCTGGACATGTGCATCTATGTCCCTCATAAGAGTTGTAAAATTTTTGGACCTTTCCTCAAATACTCTTTCTGCCCCCTTTCCCTTCTCTTCTCCTTCTGGGATGCCTATAATGAATGTTTTTGCATTTCATGTTGTTCAATTCCCTGAGGCTTTGCTAAATTTTTTCCATTTTTTTTCTATGTGTATGATTTCAGATATCCTATCTTTGATGTCACTAATTCTTTCCTGCCTGTTGAAATCTGCACTTATGTGCTTTAGTGTATTTTTAATTTCTTGTATTTTTGCCTCTCATCATCATAAGATTTGTTATCTTTCTGTGTAGGTTTACAATTTCTTCTGTATGTTTCCTCAGTGTCTTCTTAATATCTCTTCCTTCATTTCACTGAGTTGATTAAGAATATTTGTTTGACATCTTTCATCAGTCCCACATTGTGTGGTCTCCTCCTGCATTTTAGTTTGTTGTACTGAACCATGCTTTCTGTTTCTTAATATGGCTTGTAATTTTTTGCTGAGGACTATGCATCTGTTTATCTTGATGGACTTAATCATTTGGTTAGTGTCTATTTCTAGTCTAGGGTTTTGTTTTTGTTTGGTTTTGTGTTAAAAGTTCCTTTAACACTTGGTTTCACTTATTCTATTTCTTTGCCTGTATTAACTTCCCACAGTTTCTGGAGGAGGAATGTAGCCTGCCATTCACTACCCTGTCACCTTGGATTTCCCTATCCATAATCTTTTAAATTCCCATTTTTTTCTAGTGTGAGCATTTGTTAACAACCAGATATAGAGAAGGCATAGTTTGTTCATTGAAGCATTTTAATAAATAAATAAATAAATAAAATTAGCTTCAATGTCTCATAAAAAAGATGTTGGTTAAAGTATGGTATAAACATATGAAGGGATACCATGCAACTATTCATATTATTGAAGAACTCTTAAAGCTGAAAGATAGTGTTCCCTGTATTAGTTTCCAGTGCCTGCTGTAACAAATTACCAAAATCTCAGTAGCTTAAAATAACTTGCCCTCATTTTTGAAAGATAATCTTGCCAGATATAAGATTCTTATCTGGCAGATTTTCTCTTGCAGTATCTTAACTATACCATACCACTGTCTTCTTGCCTCTATGGTTTCTGAAGGGAAATCAGTGCTTAATCTTATTAGGTATCCCTTATATGTTATACATTGCTTTTCTCTTCCTCAGAATTCTCTCTGTCTTTGGCATTTCGATTTTCTGATTAGTATGTGTCTCAGAGTTGGTCTATTCAGATTTATTCATATGGGAGTATGTTGTGCTTCTTGGACACAAATATCTATGTCCTTCAATTTTCTACCATTATTTCTTCAAATATTCCTTCTGCCTCTTTTCCCTTCTTTTTTCCTTCTGGGAAACCCATGACATGCTTGCACATCTCTTGCTGTCATTTATTTCCCTGAGACCTTGTTTAATTTTTTCCATTCTTTTCTTATCTGTTCTTTTGTATGGTCACTTTTGGAGGCCATGCCTTTAAGCTCACCAATCCTTTCTTCTGCCTCCTCAAATCTGCTGTTATATGATTCCAGTGTATTTTTAATTTTGTTTATTGAGACTTTCATTCTCATAAGATCTGCCATTTTTTCTATATGCTTTCAAATTCTTTGCGCTCATCCAATGTCATCTTTTTATCCTTAATCTCTTTAGCCATATCATTGAATTCATTAAGGAGATTTGTTTGAACATCTATGATTAGTTGTCTCAACTCTTATATGTCATCTGGAGGTTTATCTGGTTTCTTTAACTGGACCATATCTTCCTGTTTCTTGGTATGGATTGTAGTTTTTTGTTGGTGCCTTGGCGTCAGGCTTACTAGAGTGTTTATTATGTTTGCAATTTAAGTTTAGTGCTTTCTTGCCCTTTCTCACTTGCTGGTTGTGCAGGAGGAGCCAAGGATTTAGTTGGTACCATAGGCTGTGCAGGCTCAAGCTATCCGCATTGCCCCAGGGACTAATGAAGCTTCTCCCACCTTTCTCCTTTGCCAGGGGTAGGACAGAGTCACAGCTGTGTGTAATAATACAAGTTGTGCAGGACTAGAGAGACTGATGAAGCTTCAAGCCCCTTTCTCTCCTGCCTTGGGCAAGGATGGACCTGCAGGTGTAGGCAGCAATCTATGCCATGTAAGTCCAAAATGACTGTAGTTGCCCAGGGAGACTCCTGACTATTCAGCTGAATGCACCTGCAGTTCCTCAGGAAGCTGGTGAAGGTCCCACCTGCTTACTCCCTGCCAGAGCTGGGGCTGAAACCTAGCCTAGGGCTGCAGTCTGATCTGGGTGAAAGAAACCATCTCTACTGTCACTGTAATTTTCGGTCAGCCCAGCTTTCCCTCAGGCTGGGAGCAGAGTCAAAATGGTGGCCACTGGACTCTTTTAGACCTTGACAGGTTCAAACTTTAGCTGTTTTTAGGGTTATATTCTAGCCAGCTGAATCCACCAATCAGTAGCTGAAATCAGTGGCCAACCATCTCCTCCTCCCCTGTTTTTGGGAAATGGAGTTTCCAATTCCAGCCACAGAACAGCTCCTCGGGCGCCTTGTGCTGCCAAAGTAGGACAATCACCGACCTCCATGGCTTGGTCGGTAACTTCCCAAGAGGCTGGCGCAGGTCCCCACAGCTTCCTCCCTGCTGGAGGTGGTACTGGGGCCTATGCTAGACCTGCAATATGAACTGAATGGGAAGAAGCTGGTCCCCACCAGCACTGGGATTTTCAGTCCACCCCACTTCCCCTCGTGCCAGGCGCAGAGTTCAGATGGCAGCTCCTGATCTCTTTCTGACCTGGACAGGCTCAAACTTTAGCTGTTCTCAGGATTATACTGTAGCCCACTGAATTTTCTTATCAGTAGCTTAAAGTGGTGCCCAACCGTCTCTTCCTCCCCCATTTTTGGGAAGGGGAGCTTTCAATTCCAGCTGTGGAATAGCTCCGGAGGTGGCTTGTGCCTCCAGTGAAGGATGGCCACAGGCCTCCGGCGTGTGGAGCCTCTACTTAGGAGTCTTCTCTGCAGGTGGGCAGTCTCCTTCCAGTCCTTCAAGGATGTGGCAGGATGCTCTTCTGGTCTCCTGGAGCCCACAAACAGGTGCTTCAGCTAGCTCCAGAGAGCTCTGGGTATATGCTAACTGCCCTGTAGCAGGAGCTCACTCTACGAGTGCCTTACTCAGCCATCGCCTTGCTGGTTGTCTCCAGAGTACCCTTTAAAAATATTTCAATATACATTTATGCAAAATAAGGATGAAAACCAAGATCTAGAATGATATGGCATGGAAGACTAATGAATAAAACATAGAGAATGACCCCCCTATAAAGCAAGCCTAGAAAATAATCAGACCATAAAAAAAGAATTCACCATTTTGTGAAGTTTTCCTGGGAATGTCATGAAGAATTCATTACCCTCTTCTCCATGACCTAATAGCACTTAGTTTATACCTGCACTCTAGATTTTACACCAATATAATGCATTTCTTATCATATTTTATTAATAGTTTCCTTGGCTTCCCAAGCAAATACCATGCAATGGTTTGACTTAAACAATGGGAATTTATTAGCTTACAATTTTGAGGCTAGTCCAAATCATTCCATAATTAGTCTGTTGCTTTTTTCCCTGAACATTATCATTCTAGGGCTGGCTGCCCATGATTCTTGGTCCTTGTCTCTTCTGTCATATAACAATGCACATGCTGGCCTCTCCTGGCCATTCCCTTCTCTTCTAGGTTCTGTTGGCCTTCAGCCTCTTGCTTCCATTGGCTTTCTTTCTGTGTTGTCTTGGTTTCCTCTGTGGACCCCAGAAAATTATGACCTTAAACTAACCCATTCCTGTGTGTGTAGATAAATATAGATTGGCCCTTTTGATTAGATTCAGTGAAGGTACCTTGATTAAATCACTTGATTAGATTGTCTTTGATTGACCTATTCAGTGAAGTGTGGCACTGGTTAGGTTTCCACCCTCTTGCTAGATCTTATAAAAACTTAGAGCACATGGAGAAGCACAGAAAAAGGAACACACCATTTTGACCCTGCCACATGAGAGAGTACTTGAGGATTGCTGTCAGCAAAAGCTGAAGCACGAAGTCCCAAAGTGCAGCTCAGGGCTGAAGAGACAAGCTATATACCTGATTGCCCACAGCTGAGCTCTGGGAGATAGTTGCCTCAAGGGGAAGGCAGGGACCTCTGCAGAGATAGACTGCCATCTTGCCTTGCTGGTGGTAGCATGCCAGCTCATCATTAGCTGACTTTGGTGAGAAATTCTCGAATGATGCTTTGATACGGATATTTTGACAACCTCAGAATTGTAAGCTTTTACCCTAATAAACTTCCCGTTATAAAAGCCAACTGTTTTTGGTACTTTGCATTGACAGGGCTGTGGCAAATTAATACATGTGTGAATTTCATTCTGCTATAAGGGACTCCAGTAATAGTATTGAAATCCATCTTAATTGAATTGGGCCACACCTTGACTAAAATAACCTCCTCGAAAGGTGCTACTTAAAATGGCTTTTGCCCATAGGAAAGGGATAAGTTTGAGAATATTTTTCTGTGGTACATAGTTCCAAATACATCATTTTAGGAAGAATATGCTGGACTGCCTCCACCCCAAGAGAGTAGAAAGGGACACACTTCAGGACTAGCAGAGGATCTGGCAATAGGATGAGGACAAGAGCTGGTATGTTTGTAGTAGAAGCCAGCTATCCCATGCCGAAAATGAGAGCAGGATGTGGCAAGACAAAGAGGCCGTGGATCAAATAAAATGGGAATGGATTGGGGAGTGTATCTGTCCTCATGTCTGAATCTTAAACATAAACACTTCTTTTTTCCAAAAGCTAGTAGAGTGTTTGGAACATAGCAGCTACTCCGTAATGTTTGGTGAGTAATTCAATTGAACTAATCAACTCCAGGAAGTCAAATGAGAGCTTAAAAGCTGACAGCACTGAAGATAAACAAGCTATGAGGTACAATACAAAATGCACTTGAATTGTTTAGAAGAATACACTGGGGAAATAGCCGGAATGGTGTTGGTGAAATGATAGTCTAGGGTTTAGTGAAAGGTCTTGAAAGCTATACAGATGTTTTGATTTAATAGGATTTTAGTGATCCCAAGATATAAATTTTCCGTTTACCTTGTATTTCCATTTTTCTGTCTAACTGATGGATTCTACAAAGTATATGAGAAAGAACTGTCAGTGGAGAGTTGTAGATTTATTTCCCATATCATAGATGACCTCATAGAGATTAGCAAGCCACTGGAATTTTAAAAGACCAACACTTTCAGTAAAAACAATCTTTGCATGTTAACCATTGTCTTCTCCTGGGCCTTTTATTAGCTTTTCTCTTCAATTATTTAGAGTGTGTATAAATACTTGTCAGAATATGGACATGTATTTCTAAAGTATTTCTAAGGTAAATTCTCTAGTCTCTCATTACCTCAGGAAATTGTTCACAGAATTTGAACACCAAACATGGATCTGGGAAATTTAGACTACTCTCTTTGAGGCAGTGTGTGTTTTTTATGAATGTGTCATAATTCTGAAGTGCAATATTTCATATTTCTAACAGAAAAGTATTTAGCACACTATATACTTGGGGTACTGGTTTTTCAACTGAAACTTATAACATATTTTAATAAACTGATGAATTTATTGAGGCTTTGCAGGAAGTAATGCTATTTTCATAGGTTTAACTTTCCATATTTTAAGTTTTAATATAGACACTATGTTCATTTTGTATTAATTAAGATATTTACAATAGAGATATCAGTAGTCAGTGCTTTTAATGCTACAAAGGAAAAGATGGTTATAAATCAAAAGTGGAATAAGGCAGAAATTGGCAAAAATTGATTAAAATCTGACTGATAAGAATAGCACTTGTTTTATGGGGAGGGTGTGTCAAAATACATGGTTGATTCAAAAGCTTATTTGGCTGTTGCATTTTTTTCATATAATTTTAAAAATAAGTTTTAGATTACAGAAAATTTACTTCCAAAGTATAGGAGATTCCCATATACACCACCTCCTCTTCCTCTCACATTTTCCCCTATTAATAACATCTTACATTATTGTGGTACATTTGTTATAATAGATGAACAAATATTGAAGCATTGCTACTAACCAATGTTTATAGTTTACATTAAAGTTTATAATCTGCACTGTAAAATTTTGTAGGTTTTGACAGAATGTATAAATGACCCGTATCTGTCATTGCAAAATCATGTAGAACAATTCCAATATCCTAAAAATGCCCTATGTTCCACCTATTCTCCTGCCTACCCCAGCAGCTCTGGGAACCACTATCTTTAAATCAATGTTACACGTTCTTCTGTTAAATTAGTCTACTTTGGTCCATGATTGCATTCCCTCCTGTTTTTTGTTCATTCCTCAATTTTGAGGATTTTGGGATGGTGATGCCCACCCTGCTTCACATGGAGAAGAGATTAGATTTTATGGGTCAGATGGAAGTAAATGTTTTGCTTGCAGTTGAAGATATTCTTTGCTTTTTGGGGATTGGGGTTGTCCATCAACATTTTGTTAGTTGTCCTGGGTGAGTCCAATGAATTGGAGAGTAGGTGTTGGCCAAAATCTACTGAGCTTCAGGGCTCAACTGGCATATGAACAAACTGAAGATTTATGGGACATATATTTATGAGTATAGTGCCAATTATAAGTTCAAATAAAAGGGATAGAAGAATCCTATTTAGGGAAATTATAAATGAGTCTAACTCTGTTACATTGGGAAAATAGGTTATCATATATCCCAAGGTAGGGTGTTCATTTCACGGGGTTGTGTGCCTTTCCTATAGAGCCTGGGTGTCTCTGGAGCCCTTGGGGGCACTCCTCTGAGGCTTTGTTTACCAATGCAGTTAGTGAGAGCTGCCTGAGACGTGTATTCCATAACCTCTAGAATGACCTTCCAACTCACTTTCTGAAATCTTTTACCCATAAAAATGCTTTTGCATTTAATGTTTTCCCCTTTTCGCCCACGTCTTTTTCCGAATGCGTTGCTGGTTGACACTTGATGAAAATCTCTCAGTGCCAGGGAGACTCCCTGGGAGTCATGTCCCACATGGTGGTGGTGGTAGTGGGGGAAGATGGGGGTTTTATTTGCTGAGTTTGGCTTAGAGAGAGTCCACATTTGTAATGAGGTTTTCAGGAGGTAACTCTTAAGTAATAGGTATTAATAGGCTAAGTTTCAAGGTTACAAGGATAAGTTCATAAGCACAAACATTAATATCAAGTGCTTGGCATATTGGTTTGTTTTCTTTTATTAGGCACTGCCAATATACTATAGATATTCTTGTCCCTCTTTGAGAATGCAGCAGGACTCCCCAGGCAGGATTGAAGTTTAATATTTTGTTGGTTATAATGTGGGTCTCCACTCACTGAGATAACACCCTATGACAACATGAACACATTCATATTCCACAGAAACATGCCCCAGGTGCACCCTTCCTCACATAACCCCTCACCGACATCCTGTACTAATGACCCTCCCTGGCCATAGTTGCCAAAAGAACATTTACAATTTTATTCTCAATCATAGTCCTTAACCTCCCCAGAGTTCACCTGTTCCTTCCTCCAGCCCTTCCCCCAGCTCTGTGGATAGCCCAACCCACCTCCCCAACCCTTCTCATTCTCACACTACAACTCCATCAACACCACTCTCACTGCTGCACCATGATCACCCTGGTTCACACCAAACTGCCACCATCCAACCTTTTCATGGATTCTGCCCAAATTGAGCAGCAACTTGCCACTCTCTACTCCCTTTCTATCTCCTGGTAACTTTTTTTCCAGACTCTTCCGTCCATGAGGCCACTCAATAGCCTTAGTTCATATCAGTGAGATCATCTAATATTTGTGATTTAGTGACTGGCTTACTTCACTCAAGAAGGTCTTGGAGATTCATCCATACTGTCTCATGTGTCAATCCTTCTTTCCTTCTTATAGCTGAGTAATATTCTATTGTATGTATATACCCCATTTTGTTTATCCATTCATCCATTGATGGACAGTTGGGCTGCTTCCAAATTTTGGTAATTGTGAATAGTGCCATGATGAACATTGGTGTGCATATATCTGTTCATATCCCTGTTTTCAATTCTTCTGGGAATATTCCTAGGATTAGGATTGCCAGATCAGATGGTGATTCTATACTTAGTTTACGGAGGAACCTTCAAACCATCTGTATTAGTCAGCCAAAGGGGTGCTGATGCAAGGGTACCAAAAATCTTTTGACTTTTAGAAAGGGCATTTATTTGGGGTAGAATCTTAAAGTCACCAGGCCATAAAGCATAAGTAACTTCATTTAGCAAAGTCTGTTGGCACATGTTGGAGCAAGATGGCTGCCATCTTTGCGAGGGTTCAGACTTCCTCTTCCTTTAAAAGCTCCTGATTCCAGTTTCTATCTATCTCAGCTATAGGCTGGGATAAGTCTTGTCTATCTCCCTGGAGCTCATTTCTCTCTAGGCTCAGCTGCAACTGTAGACTATTAAGCTCATTTCTCTTCCCAGGGCCTCTGTTGTGTCTATAAAGCTCTCTTCCCCTGTTGTGTCTTTCTCTGTGTGAGTGTCCCCCCACTAAGGGGGTGGGGACTCAACATCCTACTGACACGGCCAAATCAAAATTTAATTTAATCAAGTAAAAGTGAAACCTTTGAATTTAATACACTCAAAGGGTATCATGCCCAGAGGAACAGGCCAGTTTATAAACATAATCTGTATTTCTTTTTGGAATTCATTAGTAATATCAAACTGCCTCATGCCATCCTCTGAATTCCAAAAAGAGCTTACAATATTCAAAAAAATCTTAAAATCAGTAACAATGCTAAGTATAAAATCATATCACAATCACTTTAAAGAAATACAGTTTGTCTTGGGGCAAAGCCCCTTCTGGCTATAGACCTGTGAAACTTACAAAACACTTTATCTGCTTCTATTATATAAAGGAGCAGACATAGGACAAACATTTGCATTACCATAAGGAGAATTTTGGAAGAAAACATGAATCAAGGGTTCCCTACAGTTCTGTAAACCTGCAGGGCATACTCCATGGGATTTCAAAGTTTGAGAATCGTTCTTAAGATGATTTTTTCTTCTCCTTGGAGCCTACCTTTTCCACAGGCTTGCCAATGACCATTTTCTTGGTTCCACCCTCATCAAGCATATGGGTGGCAACCGAGCACCATACCTCACCCTCCAAGAACACTGGGGTGATGGCTACTCTGTCCTGGATCTCTGGGGTGGAGTCTCAGCCCCCTTAGTACAGTGAGTACCTCAATGTGCCCTATGTACAAAGTGCTATAATCAATAAACTTTCTACAAGACATTTTAAACAATCTGATGTGGCTTTGTATTAGCTGTGAGGATTCTCCTCAATCTAATATTATATAATTGTAATAGGATTTCTTTTATATTTGCAAGTAATAATTCACTAAAGGACAATAGGGCAATTGTCTTTTCTGAGTTGGAAATGTTGGTGGAAGGATCAGTGTACACACTATTATACATGAGGTTTTCCTTTCTAGACCAACTTTTCAATGTAAGGTCCTTCACTCTTTGATTTTCAGAAATCCATCTCAAATATTTGAGATTTTCTTCCTCTCCATTTCATTATTCTCACCTTCTGGAACTCTTATTATTTGCATGTTGGTACTTCTATTCTTCATATCACTTAATTTTTATATTTCAACCTCTTAATTTTCCTACCTCCTTTGTGAAGAACTTCTTTAATTTAGTCTTCCAGATTACCAGTTTTTCCCATTGAGCTGAATACATTCTGCTATTTATCACATCCATTGCACACACATTTGCAGATGACAAAACAGAAGCCTGGAGAATTTAATTCAGTGGGTCAAAGGCACACATTTAGTTAGTGGGGGAAACAGAAATAAAAATTGAGATCATCTGATAATACTGAGGATGTGTTTTATTTCTTTCTTTCTTTCTATTTTTTTCCTCTTTATTTTAAATGTTACATTAAAAAATATGAGGTCCCCATATAGCCTCCCACCCCTCCCACATCAACAACCTCTTCCATCATTGTGGCACATCCGCTGCACCTGGCGAATACATTCTGGAGCACCTCTGCACCACATGGACAGTGGTCCACATTGTAGTCCACACTCTCCCCCAGTCCACCCAGTGGGCCATGACAGGACACACAATGTCCAGCATCCATCCCTGCAGCACCACCCAGGGCAACTCCAAATCCTGAAAATGCCCACACACCATATCTCTTCTTCCATCTCCCTACCATCAGCAGCCACGGAGGATGTGTTTTAAATTTTCTCCCTTGAGGTGAAAAAGGGAGATCAGCTAGTTAGACAGTGCAACATTTTACTCTGCAATATCTTACTCTGGCCTCTGCTTATCTGAAGTGATTCTACCACTGCTTTCTTATTCTTCTACTCAAGGAATCACAGACAAGTTTCTGGTAGTTAGGTAAAGTGTAATGATTCATATATTCTGCTTCACACTCAGGTGTCTGTTCCATGACTGATGATATTCCATTACATATGGGTGTATTATAGAGAGAGGAGAAGAACATAGATTGGATCATCAGAAAATCTGAATGAGTTCTTGACTGATTCGGTTTATTACACCTTGTGGGACGCTTTGGCTCTCTGGTTCTGATGCTCTTCAACCACAAAGGCAATAATAAATGTATTGATGTTACATTTTTGTGTCAGCCAAGTGAGGTATTGTGTAGAAAACCACTGAAAAGTAGTGTTTTAATGTGTCTGTCATCCACTTATCCAACACCTTTACTTAGCATTATATTCATTAAGTACAGCAAACATGAATCAGACATGCATCTGGTCCTTAGGATGCTCATTTCATGATGGTAATAAGACATGCATGGAAATTACCATGAAACAATATGAAAAATTAAAGAAAATAAAGATTAGATCTAAAGTACAATTAGGATAGCTAATATGGAAAACAAATGACTTCTTGTTAGCATTTGAAATTCCTATGTAACAAAATGAATAAAGATATTCTTTTACTGAGATATGTTTCTACTTTGAAAAACAATTTCCCATTATAAGATTGATGGATTCTATTTAGGAGGAACTGTTGCCATTATCAAAAAATTTCCATGGTTTCTGTAATATCCTATTTTATCATAATATCAGGCTTCATAGATTTCTACTGTTAGTATTATTAACAATAGGTCATGGTGTTAATATTGTTTTAAATGAGTTGAAGCTATCTGTTTTCTATTAGCTTCTACACATTGGTAATTTACAGAAATTACATTTTACTATGTGAATATTGCCAGTAGTGAAGACATTTTATGCTAATTTTTCAATATGATTTATACTTGTGGTTACTAGTATTGGTTGTTAAAGTTCAAGATATCCTATCCTCAGAGAGCTTTTGCAAGTAATTGATTTTTGCTGTCTTAGGGATAGATTTATTATAAAATCAAACCAGTGTGTGTGTGCATGCATATGCACACGCATCACTGCTGCTCAATAGTAAGGGGAATAAGAATAAAAACTAGCAAAATGATCCTTGCAATTTCAGCAAGCAATGTTCATCTCAATAAGTTGAATCCAATTCTTACCATGCACCTGTGAGCCAGTACAAATCCCAGTGACATTTACTTGGTTTCTCTATACCCAGGAGCAGCACTTGTAGGATTGTATTTTGTAATATGATTAAGAACAATAAGCCAATAAAATGAGCGAAAATCAAAATTGCTATTTTTATGGCAAAATTTCTCTTGAGGAATTAGCAGTGGATTTTATTGAACTCTGAAAATTCCAACTCCTGGCTTTCTTTCAGCAGAACTCCTAGGCTTCTTTCTCTTAAGTTTTAATTTAGGATTCTAAGTATTAGAATAATATTTTAAAAATTGGAGAATACTAAAATAGCATTCTATTCTTTAATTAGTTAATTTAGTGTAGGAGTATTGGAGAGAAACACATACTAATCTGTAATTCTGGCTAAAGCCTCATAAAATATGTTTTAATGGATTTATCATTTAGGAAAATCAGATCTATAAATTTATTTCTATTTCTGCCTTTTATAAAACCTGACTGAAGACTATGAATCTCTGTATGTTTATTTTCTCACCTATAAAATAATCTTACCCTTAAGAATTCCTAGAACAATACAATTTATGTTTGCAAGATTTTGAGAACAGTTTTATTTTCTGTCATTCAATGAAAGCATATTTTTCAGGCATAAAAATTCTACGGATTAAATTATTGAGTACCTTATTTTATGCTTCAGTTATGTTTTCTGTAAGAAACATTATAGCAATACAGGAATGTTGAAAGTAAAAGTGGAAAAGTTATATGATGCATATTTTAATAAAAGAAAATCAAGGAGTAGCTATCTTAATATCAGAAGAAGTAGACTGCAGAGCAAAGAAAATTACTAGAGATAGGCAGATGTACACAATGATAAAAGACAGGAAGACAGAGAAAATTATGAATGTGGATGCAGTAAACAACAGAGCTGCAATTTGTGGGAGGCAAAAACTGGTAAAACTAGAAGGATAAGTAGATAAATCTGTAGGTATATTTGGCGACTTCAAATATGCTCTCAATTGATAGAACAACTAGATAGCAAATCAGCAAGGATACAGAAGAACTCAACAACTCCTTTAGCCAACAGGATCAAAGCAACATTTATAAGGCATTTCACCAAAAAAGAATACACATTCTTTCCAAGATCCATGGAAAATATACCAAGGTAGGTATAACCTTGGCCATAAAATAAATGTCAACAAATCTGAAAGAATTTAAATAATCCAGAGTGTATTTTCCAACCATGATATTCAAACTAGAAACCAATAACATATAACAGCAAAATTTCCAAATACTTGAAATAAATTTATGGATCATCTGTGTACCAAAAAGGAATTCTTAAGGCAAACAATAAATTAATTGAATTGAATTAATGAAACTACAAAATACCACAGATAAATAGTGGAGTGAAGTAAGGTTAAAGCAACAAATGTCTGCATTAAGAAAAGCAAAAAGCCTCAAAACAATAATCCAAACTCTTACCTTAAGAACTTAGAAAAGAAAACTGAATCCAAAGCAAGCAAAAGGAAGGAAAAATTGAAGAGTAGAAATCTATGAAATTGAAATCAGAAATAGGAAATGCTAATGAAACGAAGAAATGATTCTTTGAAAAGATCAGTGAAATTGTCCAATCACTAGCAAGTCTGACAAAAAGAGAGAGAAGCCACAAATGGCCAGTATCAGGAATGACCCTGAGCATGTCGTTACAGACCCTGCAGCCATCAAACAGATACGTGACTATTACAAGCCAATCTATACATAGAATTTGACAACTTAGACAAAGTAGACCAAATAGACCAATTTCTTAAAAGACACAAACTACCACAGCTCACTCTACATGAAATAGTCAATTTAAATTGCCCTATCGCTATTGAGGAAATTTAATTTGCATTTTCAAAATTCCCAAAAAGGAAATCTTCAGACATGGATGGTTTAGCCACAGACTTCTTCCAAAAAAATCTCTTCCAAAAAGTAGAAAAGAAAGGAATGTATTCAAAATAATTTTCTGAAGCTAATACTACACTGTTCCTGTAACCAAAGACTATCCCACAAAATGAAACTACAGACCAATATCCCTTATAAATATACCTACAAATATACTTAATAAAATATTAACAAAAAAATCCAGAAATATAAAAAAAGAACTAGCGCTCATAACCAAGTGTAATTTATTCCAGGGATGCAAGGCTGGTTCAATATTAAAAAACCCATCAGTGTAATCCATCATATTAATAAGTAGAAGAAGAAAAATTACCCGATCTTATCAATTGCTGCAGGAAAAGTATTTGAAAAAAGTCAACAGCCATTCATTAATAAAAAACAACAACCTGGAAAATAGTAATAGGGGAGAACTTCTTCAACATATTAAAGAGGATCTAGAAAAAATCTGCAGTTAACATTATACTTAACGATGAGACAATGTTTATCCCCTAATTTTGGGAACAAGTTAAGGATGGCTGCTCTCATTGTTATTTAAAATAGTGTTAAAGATTCTAGTCATTACAATAGGTAAGAAACATAGAAAGCATATGGAACTGCCCCTATTTTTAGATGAAATGATTGTCTACAGAGAAATCCATGGAATCTAGAAAAGAACTGGAACTAATAATTTGGTTCAGCAATATTTCAAAATACCAAATACACATACAAACAGTTGTATATCTATAAACAAGTAATGAACACATGGGCACTAAATTAAAAATACAATTCTTTTAACAATTGCTCAGTGAAATAGGTGTAAATCTAACAAAACATCACAGGTCTTGTATTCTGCAAACTACATAACACTGATGAAAGAAATAAAATCTAAACAGAAACATACCTTGTTTATTTATTGGAAGACCTGGGCTAGATGTCAAATGCCCCTAAACTGATAAACATATTTAATGCATTTCCTTTCAAAATGATGTATGTGAGGATATTCTAAAATTCACGTTGGAAAAAAATGGAACTAGAAAAACTCAAACAATTTTGAAAGAGAAGAATTAAAAAGGAGGAAACATTTTACCAGATTTCAAGACCTATTATATAGCTATGGTAATCAAGACTGTATGTTATTGATGGAAGGATAGACATGGGAATAGAATTAAAAAAAAACAAAAACACAAATAGACTGATATAAACATGACTAAATGATCTTTTACAAAGGTGTAAGAGCAATTCAATGGAGGAAAGATAGCCTCTTTAACAAATAGTACCAAAACAGTTGGATATCCAAAGGCAAAAAGCCAAATCTTTACCTAATTTTCATACCTTCTGTAAAAAGTAACTTAAAATGGATCATAAACTTAAAATGTACAACTATAAAATCTTTAAAAAACAAAGGAGAAATGTGTGTAGTCTAGGGTTAGGCAGCATTTTTAAAACTTAACGGGAAAGCACAAACGTTAGGTAGAAATAGTGATATATGGGTCTTCATCAATTTTTAAAAATGTTTGCTCTGTGAATGACCCTGTTAAAAGAGGGAAAAGACAAATTACAGAATGGGCAAATTAGCTGCAAACCACATAGTCAATAAATGACTAGTATTTGTAAGATATAAAGAACTCTCAAACTCAACAGTAAAATAGGAAAAAAATCCAATTATAAAATGGGGGAAAGATATGAAGAGACATTTCACTGAAGAGGGTATACAGATGGTAAACAAACACATGATAAGGTGCTCTATTTCATTAGCTATTTGAGAACTGCAAATGAAAACCACAGTGAGAGATCTACACACCTACCAGAATGGCTATAATAAAAAACAGTGGCAACACTAAATGTTGATGAGGTTGCAGAGAAACTAGATTACTTATGCTCTGCTAGAGGGCATGTTAAGTAGTATAGCCACTTTGGAACACAGAAAGTTTCTTCAGGATAAAAAGCAAAATTAAATACGCAACTACCATAAGACTCAGCAATTGCACCATGCCTGAGCACTGATCCCAGAGAAATGGAGGCTTACATTCACACAAAAAACCTGTACATGAGTTTGTTTATAGCAGTTTTATTCATAATAGTAAAAAATTGGTGGAAAAAGCAGCTCTTTCAATGGGTGAATGGTTAAACAAACCATTGCTGGATGAGTAGTACACCCACACCATGACCATGGATACGTATTAAATAGCAGAAAAGGAAAGAATGGGATTTCACCCATTCCTCAATGTTTTCTTACCCCAGATTGCCCTAATTGCTTTAGTTGTTTATATCACCTCTAAGTGCTTAGAGAACTTCCAGTCTTCCATGTTTGGGCTACATCCCCAACTCATGACTTTTTACTCCATGTTGGGCTTATGATTCCTACTCCTACCACCTACCCCAAGTGTAGCAACTTTAAACTCTGGTAACTTGCAATGACTTGCCTGCTTTGCTTGTTTCCCTGACCCCACATGAATACCTCTGTAGAATATGGCTTAGTCCTGTGAAGAGATTCCAGCAATCCTCAGTCTTCATGAAGTAGCCTGTTTAAATGATTGTCTCAAAGTAGACAATTTATAATTTCCTACACTTAAAAATCGTAGATACCCCTGCTTACCTAGGTGAGATTTCTAAAATTAGTGGTGAGTGATTATTGATGGTCCATATTTGCTTAGACTTTGGGAATTAAACCCTGACCATTGAGCAAATCACTAGAAATATCCGTTATTTTCCCCAACAACTGAGTACATTCATAAGTTATAGGAAAAAAAGGCAAAATATTATTGGAAATAAGAAAATGGTGTAAACACAGTTGCTCTTATTTTTAAAAAATCCTTTATTATTCTGGACATAGGTAGTGAACTGCCAATAACAACGTTACATTGATGAGCTAAGAGCATTCAAAATTTGAGAGCTAGACTTATTAGAGATAAATGCTTTATTGTGGTTTCTTACATCACGGGATTGAGTGATTGGCGGGAAGTCAGACTTTTAATGAAACAAAATGAGAAAAATGAAGTTTATATTTCCTAAATTACCCTATGTAGGTACATATAAGTGTTCCCATTTCAATTCTGTACTTTAATTCATTTTTCATGGCCTCCTCTTACCCTCCACATAAAGAACTAGACAGATAGACTGTATTAGTTTCCTTTGCTGCTGTAACAAATTGCCACTAACTTAGTGGCCTAAAACAACACAAACCAATTGCATTAGCATGAGTTTATTACCAGGCTCCTTGAGCTGAAATCAAGGTGTTGGCCAGATAAAGTTGATCCTGGACTCTCTGCGGGACAATCTGTTTTCTCTTTCAGCTTTTAGATGCTGTCTTCATTCTTTGCAGACACAAAATATCAATAGTACTTATTTCCCAAAGGACTAAAAACGTGGATGGGTGGCTCTGAGATTTTCCAATGAAGCCATGAATGTTCTCATAACTACAGAGTTATGAGTAACAACAAAATATGTGTGCAGATAACCCAACTATATCAGGCATGCTCAACTATCAAGAATCTTCAAACTAGCTAACAATACCAGTGACGACAACAAAATCATGGGGATTATTCCAGCAAAGACAATCCAAACTGAGCAAGGCAACAACATTATGAGCAGGGAATGTTTACGTGGTAGGGGTGAAGGTTCTAGAAGAAAGGTACCAGAAAATGTAACAGGAAACAACAGTGCCTGAAGCTTACTGCACCTTCCTGGAAATCAAAGCCTGTAGAGCTTTCGGGCTAGAACACAAGGCTAGAGGAAGAAAGTGTGCCTGAACCCGGCTTACTTCTAAGTGACGGAAATGGCTAAACATAAAGGAGCCACAATTTGAGTCCTTCCCAATAAAAACACTATCCTAGCTCATGCCTACCCATCATACATGGACAGCCTTCCAACAGATTGGGAGGACTGACCATTTAAACATAGGCAACAAAAAAGAATAAGATAAAAACATGTATCAACTTTTTGTTAGAAAAAAAGATGAAAATGAGCATGATAACTTTTAACAACGAGAACACACCAAAAAACGGAACTTTGAGTTTAGGCAAACAAATCTAATATTTACAAATGACCTTACATATATCAAAATTGATCAAAGCTTTGAAAGAATAGCTCAAATAAAAAATATAAAAACTCCAAAATAACTCCAAAATAAATAACAAATGATGAGAAAGAAGAGAAATATGAAGTAAATCTCAGGTAAGAATTTGGGGGAAAAAGGAAGATCAGAAGGACCAAATTAAAAGGAATCAAACAGCAATTAAACACTCTAGGTACCACTTAAGGGAACTAAAGCTTATAAATCAGACATGAAAAACAAACAAACAAACAAAAAAACACACAACAAAACAGGAAAAGGATTCCAGAGAAAGTGACAGATCTAGAAGACAAGCAAAGATCCAAAATAAGTACACTTGTAGCACCTAAAAAAGAAATCAACATAATGAAACAGAAAAATCTTCAAACCTGAATTCGTACAAACTTTCCTGAAATAATTATTTTGTACTTACATATTGCAGGGAATAACATGTCTGGGAAAATTAAACCAGAATAAATAATACTGATATATAGCCTAGAAAAACTATTAGTCTTTAAAGAAAAGAAAAAAAAAATCCTTTGGGTATCCAGACAAAATATCCAAGAGAAAGTAAATCAGACAATTTTCAGACTACTCTAATAATGTTTACACCAGAGGGAAATATAAAAGACTGATGTTTTCAAAACGCTCAAGGAAATCACATGAGGAAAAACAACTTTATATCCGTCCAAGCTGTTTCTCACGTGTAATGACTCGGCAGTCCACATCCATGAAGCTCAGGGAGTGGAGTTCGGAAAGCCCTTCCTAAGGAATCTGCCAGAGAACAAGGAATCCACCAGAGAACAACAAACTTCAGCATTAAATGTAGAACTAAGACTAACATATGGGGTTAAAATTAAAAGATATATGAATGACTGTGTATGTCTGTCAAAATGAGAAGAGGAATGGGAAACTAAGACAAAAGTAGAAAAAACCCAGGTGCAGAGAGTAACATTAAGTATAATACAAGTGACTAAAATTGAAGAGTGAGGAAGAGAGATAGGAAAGGGGGAAAAGAGTGGTTTCTGCATAACACCAAGAATAAAAATCAAACAACAGCACATAAAGAAGATTCTAAGGATATTGCATAAGTGATAACTAGACCAAAGAAAAAAAGGAAAACTTTTCTGATTAACTGAAATCATTTAAAATGAGCATATATAACAGATGACATAACAGAATATATAAAACATAAATAATCTCAGGGAACTAAAACATAAGCCAAATCAAAACATGTGAATATGTACAAATCATCTATTAACAGAAAAAATTCTCAGTTTGGCTAATAGAACCAATTTCAACTTTGTTGTCTATGAAAGACACACCAGGCAAAATGATTCTGTAAGGTTATAAACAGAAAGATGGGTAAATATTTGGCAAATGCAACTCTCACAGACCTAACTAATCAGTAAACAAAAAGTAAGGGAGCATAGTCAATACTTTAGGTAGTTTGCTATGTGTGGGCGTATATGTGTGTGTATAAACATCTACACACACACAGAACGGGAGAGAGCAAGAGAGACATGATGTTAAAAGGCATTTTTAAAAATAACTGGGGAAATGTAATTATAGGAAAGGTTTTAGGTGATGCCGAGGAATTCTTTTTCATTTTGTTAGGTGCGATAATGGCATTGTAAGGATGAGAACATGGCTACAGTTTTTAGAGATGCATCCTGGAGCAAGTATTGAAAAGCAGGTTGGCTGCTGTTTTCTTTGTGTTAGGTATATGGGTGATCCCTGCACTGTTTCTTTTAATTCCTAGCATGTTTGAAAACTATCACGTTAACATTTTTAAAGCACCTGGTAACATTATTCCTGTTGCTAATTCCATGAAATTTGGAGGGCTACTGGATTTAAATTCTAGGTCTCTATCTCTCTAACTGTAAACATGACTGTCTTTCAAACAGTAAGACATCTTTGAAGTTGCTTGACCTTGTTTACACTTGGTTTTCTAGACTGCCGAATGGTTTCAATAATATCTACCCCACCAGGTTGCGATCATCCTCTCTGATAATCTCCGATCACCAGTACCTGAAACGCTTTGCTGAGCACCATGCTTTCTGGTGGGAAGTGCCGTGACAAAAAGAACCATGCCAGCTTCAGGCCTCAGGTCACACCAGGAGCTCTGCCTCAATTCTCCTTTCCTTTTATTAACATGACTCTCATTAGAGTCAAGAAAATACTCCCTTTGGCGCCCTGACGTATGTTTTGCAAGCTGCCCAGCTCTGTAAGGCGTTAGCTTCTCATGAGAGTAGCAGACACCATCCGCTGTAATTCTTCTGGAAATCTCTGCACCTTTCAGCGCTGGAGTACAACAGAGCTTTTCATTTTTGGGGATAAACGCTGTAAAAAAAATAAATAAAACTGCAACTGCTTTAGTCATGCAGTCCTAACCTGAGAATCTACTCTGGCAAAGGCGTTCTGGCCCCTGAGAGGGGCTCGTTGAGGGTGGCTGCCTGAGATTTCTGTGGGCCCAGCAGCCTCAGGGCTGAGTGCTGGGGATTGAGGCCCATGGGAGGGTGGTGACCTGGGCTGGGAGGGCCTCAGCTGGCAGACAGGCCCCAGGCCTGGCAAGGAGGACTTCCTTGTGAATCCAGTTAGCAAAACCTTGCTGCTTTCTAGGACGGAAACTGCTCAAGACTTTACACTATTTTTTTCTTTCATTCCTATTTTTTAAAAGACCCTTCCCTAGCTCCCAGTCCTCGGTGGACCAACTGAGGCTGAAGTCCTGAGCACTGCCCTTGGATGCATGCTGCAGGTGGACAGAGGGACCCATGTGGGGAGAAGGCCCAAGCCGGCCAATGCAGGAGAAAGGGGAGGGAAAGGAAAAAGCCAGAGACTTTTCCTATCTATGTCTATGAAAGATGCACCAGGCAAAATAAAAACCCAAAATAAAACCCCTAACACACCACAAAAATTTTCCATACTCCAAACGCTAGACTTGGAAGGATACCAGCTGCTCTGGCTAGAAACAATTCCTAAAACTGACAACATAGCAAGTCTAACTGACTACTACTTTGCATGCTTTTTCTTTTCTTCTTTATGACAGTTTAGTTCCTATATGATGGTATTCATCATGGGTCTGGGAAGGGACTAGGGTTGCTGATTGAAAGTGGATCTGGGATGAGAACTGAAAAAAAAACACTGGGAATTGTATTTCTCTAGGGCTATGGCTGATGTAAAATGAATCCTTGGGGCAGCTAGCAAGGAGAAGCAGGAGCCCCTAAAGCAGGATGTGAGTCAAGCCATGCTCTGACTCAGACCCCAAATACCAGACCTGAATGGGAGCTCCATGCTCCTTTACAAGATCTGTTTCTAGCTTATTGTTTTAGATGTTGGGAGAAGTCCAGACAGGTGGGATTCAGGCAGAGAGAGGCAGACAGAATGCTGTAATAAAAAGCCACCCATGTTTGATGTGGCTGCCATGCACAAAAACCAAACATAAGAAAATTAAAGCTGTCATCCCAATGTAATAACCCCCCCAAAAGAAAAAATAAATTTAATAAAGTCTTCTAATTTAAGAATTATTGATTAGGATAGCTTGAGGTAGAAAGGAACAGATGGGAACATATGATAGATGTGAAAAGAACCAAATGTAAATCCTAGTCAATTTATAATTTTTATGTGTAAATAAATCTTTCAATAAACAGGATGAGGCAATTAGTTAACTTGAGTGGGAAAAAATGAAATTTAGACAAAATGTGGTAAAGGTAGGAAAAGAGATTAAAATTGTAAAGGGTCATAACACAGAGGGGTGAGAGAGAGGCGCTAATGGAAGTGGAGCAGAAGTTTCAGAAAAAGAACAGATGAAGACAGTGGATCAGAACTACACTGGAGAAAAGCCATGGTGAAACTTGCTCCTTCTGGTGGTCTGTGAGACAGAGCCCAAGACGGTTCTTTGGCTCCAGCATGGTGCAGTCTCAAGCTCCTGAGAATTTACAACACGGGCATTTGCCTGCCTCAGACACAGAAGGACAAGCTCCCACAGGGTGCCCACCTCTACATCCCTTTGGTCAGGCAAAGACGCCTTATGGGCCCAGAACTGGACGCCTCTGTGGGTCTTGGATAATTGGGGAAAAGTGAGATGTCAGTGTGAACACTCAAGCAGGAGAAGCATCTAGGAGGGTGGGCAGACTCTCCAACCGGATTCAGAGCCAGGTCTCAGCTCTGTTCTCTAACACCCACAGAATGCGAAAGGGTAACCCTGGGCTTCCTGCCCCTGCAACCCTCCTTTCCAGGACTCCATCTTCTAAAAGGGAGGGGTTGCGTCTCCCAAGCTTTTACGCTCATGGCGCCAGACAGATAAGCCATTCTGGCCAAGACTTACTCATTACCTGGCCTCTTCCACGTCTTCCTTATATTCTGCAGAGTCCACATGTGGTCTTCCCATAGCAGAGATAGTAGGCATTTCCAAAATACATTGGGGGTCCCAGAACCCAGAATATCACGTAGATCTTGTGGATAACAGGGTCCTTCATCCAAAGTAATTGGATGATGTTTGTTCTAGGAAGTTCTCTGACAGGAGAGCTTATCCATTCTTCCCAGGAATCTCCTCAATCACAGCTGCCACTCCAGCTTCCAAGTGTAAACAGAAGCCTCTAGATCCAGCTTCTTCCTTTGGTTTTATTCTCTGAGGTAGTCAACATGAACTCCTTCCATCCATCCTCTCAAATTAGCTTCGCTACCAGTGAAAAATCAGGGAGTCCCTCTGGTGTCCTGTGAAGTCACAGGCTTTACAAAGGCAACGTGATCCCCCTGAGCCTGATTTTTCTGGACTGTGTCTCACAGCGCTGTGTTTTACAGCTCACCAAAGAGGCTGTAAAATCTCAACATACCTGCATAGGGCTTTCCTCCTAACCACTGACGTATGATGAGAAATATGACTTAAAGATCTTGACAACGTTTCATACCAACAACTCCTGTTGCAGTAATGCTGGTCATTCGTCTGGAGACAAATGGTCCTGCTGATCTGTGATCATATTTAACCGCAAGGCTTGGAGAACTGTTCATGAATTCACGTTACTCTGAAACCTCCGAGTCCTGCCAGCCTTGTTACATTTCAGCAGTTTCGTCAAACCATTACTTAAAATGCTCTTTTCCAATCTCAGTCTTGCTCCATATTCTCTTAACCTGTGGCCCTTACTACAGAGTAGTGGCTCCTGGGGCCCTGTCCAGGCCCCTTCTTCGGGGCTCCCACCTGCTGCTGTCCTAGTGCTCGGCACCCCTTTCTAGGAATTGCCTTCAGTCACTGGGGACCTCCTCCTGCAAAGTTAGAAGTAAACTGTGCCCAATGAATGGAGGAGTGAGGAAAAACAGCCTGGCCCTTTGCCTCTTTGGGGGCTAACTCAGAAGTGCCATCCATGATTTCAGGAAGCAGCAACGGCTTGGAGGAAGGGTGAAACCATTTAGCAGGGCTAGTTTAAGTACACAGAGCCTCGAGTTTATTTTTGGATACTTCATTGATTAATCCTAATCCAATTTTTAAAAAGTAAAGGAATAGGTCCTTTATTTTCCAAGTAAAATACAGCACCAAGACAAAATTACCTCAAAATGTGAAATCAAGTGCTTTTCCCAGAGATGATGCCCTTTTGCCCACTTTCCTTTTGACTAATGGCAGTGATCTATTAGCAAGCTGACAGCCGGAACGAAATTTATGAGCCTGTCAGGTATGTTAACTAGTCAGTATGATGTAAACATATGAATATAGAAAAGCAGAGAAAAGTCAAGAGAAGAAAGCCTTCAGTGGTGATAAGAGCTTTTTCTTAAAGGAAATGTTACTTTAACTTACAAAATTGGATTGTCTCTGCTTTGGGGACTCTAACCATTGTTTTTGTTTGTTTTTTTTTAAAGATTTATTTTTATTTATTTAATTCCCCTCCCCTCCCCTGGTTGTCTGTTTTCTGTGTCTATTTGCTTGTTTCTTTGTCCGCTTCTGTTGTCATCAGCGGCAGGGGAAGTGTAGGCGGCGCCATTCCTGGGCAGGCTGCTCCCTCCTTCGCGATGGGCGGCTCTCCTTAAGGGGCGCACTCCTTGCGCGTGGGGCTCCCCTACACGGGGGACACCCCTGTGTAGCACGGCACTCCTTGTGCGCATCAGCACTGCGCATGGGCCAGCTCCACACGGGTCAAGGAGGCCCAGGGTTTGAACCGCGGACCTCCCATGTGGTAGACGGACGCCCTAACCACTGGGCCAAAGTCCGTTTCCCTAACCATTATTTTTTATATAGTCGCCTTTTATTGAGATGGAATATTTATTTGACAGAAAATAATGATCTGTTGGCAAGACAATTTATTGGAAAACATCTTTTGTGAAGTCTCAGAATAATCAGCAGAGACACACATAACAGAAATTGCCTTGTAAAATGAATGTAACCTACAGACTTTGTAGCTTTATAGATTTCCTTTATATAAGAAGTAGGTTTCCTTTTTTCTCCAGCTGCTTCTCAGTTTTACCTTTCTCCTACTCCAAAATTTCACTGTCTTTCCGAGGCTCATTTCATATATATATGCTATTATCCAATTGTTATTTTTAAATACATTTTGCAGAAAAAAAAGAACTCAAAGTAATTCATTTACAAATATTTTTTCATTTAACCAATATTTTCAGACCCATTTGTTTAACTCCAACTCTCCTTCAATTTTATCATTTCTAGTTAATTTGTCCATCACCTTAAAACATGTTCTTATACATGAATTAGTATCTATATCTTCATTAACCTCAAAAGACATTTAAGACAGGGAGATGTGAGCCAAGGCAAACCTGAGGCACCACAAATAGATTATTTTCTTGGTAACTGTGAGAACTAGTGTGCTGTTTTCCTGAAATGCACCTCATTTTGAAAGTCTGCTGTCAAATTAAGAATTTTCTTGAGTGTGAAAAATAAATATGCCTCACTGACTTCAGAAAAGTACTTCAAATTCCAGAAGTACCAGATGAGTGAATAAGAGATGGGCACTAATGTCAAAGTACAGTGAAAATATACATCGATGTTTGCTTATTTATTATTGATAACTTGCATATTTCAGGAAAGATTTAAGACAGCTGGATCTGGTTGTATGCTACATAAGAGGGAGAAATTTGTACTCTCCCAAATGTAATTTATTGGAACAAACTGAATGAACATTTCAGAATGGACTAGAGCAGATAAACTAATTTAGGTATTTTGGTATCAGTCTGTAGCAATTTATTTTCTGGGTAAGAATGATCCTCCTTTTTCTATTTTTTTAAACAGAGAATCTGTGAGTAAAAAGTTGGTGTCCCTTCTCTCAAATAAAATTTTTAAAAGTTCCCCTTATTTCTGAAAGTAAGGGAAATGGAGTTTGCTTTCCTTAAGGAAACTCTGAGGAATATAGGGAAGAGAGACTTTTTATTTTACATCTCAGGGGAAGAATTTTTATTACTCTTGGGAGTCAAGGAAATGGGGTTTGGTTAAGTAAAGCAAGCTCTTAGGAATAACCAGACTATATTACATGCTACTGGAAGTGATTTTTTATAAATTAAGCTCTGGATTCCAACTTCTCACACACAGACTCTGAAAACCACATGCAATTGTGGGGGTCAGTGGAGTAAGGAGGGGCAATCTGTGTAGATGTGGTAGATTTGTATTATGTCAATGTAGCCCACGTTGGAACTACACTTTCCAGAATTCCCTTCACTTCACAGTCCTGGGTAAATGTGGAGAACACTTGTTTTGCCTGGTTTGTCTGAAATTTGGGAGGAAACACTTTCATCTCCTTGCCATATCTCCTCAATTGAAAAATGGGAACAACAGTAATTCAGTAGGGACCTACTGTACTTTGTAGTTGTGGAGATTAAATGAAACAGTTCAGAGAAAGCACATAAAACAGAGCCTGACCCATAGCAACTTGTAATAAATGTGAACTGTTACTCTTATGGAAAAGTCTATCTCATTATTAAAATTCGCTCTTTTTAATTTTCATTACTGTTAAAGAACTAATAGTTTTTCATATGCCTATTGGTTATTTTTACTTCTTTTGATGATCCTATTATACATTGCTACTTTTTTTTTTGTATTGGTGTGTCCTTCTCTTTACATTGAATGATATCTGTATCCAAAAAAAAAAAAGATATGAACATTTTTATTATCACATACATTGCATTTTTCCCTAGTCTGTCCTTTGTGTTTTAACTTTGATAATGATTTATTTTATTTTTGTTTCACAACTAGTTATATAAAAAATAATGGTAAATCCAGATATATAAAAACTTACAAAAGATGAACAAATAATATGGAATCTATACTATTACTTCTTAGAGATGATGAAAAATAATTTGGGCATTTTTTTCTAGAATTTCTCCCACCCTGTTTTCTCTTCCTGCTTCCCCCTCTCCCTCCCTCCATTCCATCTTTCTTTTCTTCCTCCTCTCTCTCATATATATAGATATATTTAAGCAAAATGAGGGCCATGCCTATATCCTTTTAAACAATTTGTATTAAACAGTATACTTTGTGCAGTTTTTCTCATTAAGTGGACATATTTCATTATTCATTGTCACAAAGTTCCATTGCATGATGTTTTGCAAAAACATTTGCAAAAGCTGCCAATGTAATACATGAGAAATTTTTTGGCTTTTATAAAGGGAAATTTTATATGGGGTAAAAACTTACAGTTCTAAGGCCGTGAAATGCCCAAGTCAATGCGCCTTGGTGAGATGCTTTCTCCCCAGGGTCGCCTGCTGGCGGGCCTGGGAGTCATCCTTCCACGTGGCAAGGCAAGATGGCAGCCGGGCTCCGCTGGTCCTGAAGTCCTCACTCTCACACGGCAGAGTCACCAATGGTGGCAGCTCTCTTCCTTTCTCAGGGTTTCTCTCAGCCTCTCTCAGCTGCTGCTGATGCTGGAGTCCTCGTTCACTTGGCAGCATAGAAAAGGCAGCTGCCTTTCTCTGTGTGTGTTTCTGCCTTCAGCTCTCAGTTTATATACGACCCCAGCAAGAGGATGGAGCGCTAACCTGGGGCACCCCCTACTGAGGCAGTCCAATCAAAGGCCCTAATGTGATCTGGTCAAAAGTGGTCTGTTAACTGAATCTAATCAAAAGACCCCACCATCTACACTGCATTTACAGGCACAGGTATGGGTTAGCTTAAGAACATAATTTTCGGGAGTCCACAAAACACAAGCCAGAATCCAAGAATGTTTCAAAATTTGTTAAACCTATTGTCTTAAACTCAGTTTTTAAATCTCCTGAATAGAATGTTTTCCATTTTTTCACCAACATCATATTTTACTAGAGAGTCCAGATTATTTCTCTTGACTCACTGTTCTAGCATTTCCTTGGCAGAGTCACCTAGACCAAAGTCTATGCACTTTAAGATGAGGTTTCAAATGCCTGCCAGAAAAATGGTAACTTCTACTTCTCACCAACTTTGTGCAGCAGCACTCCTTTTTCTGGCCTCTGTCAGGGCTGAGGCTTAAAATCCTTGAATATGTGCCTTTCATATGGAAAGGCCCCTGCATGGGCTGGGGAACCCCAGGAAGGGTGAGCTGCACACTGAACCCCAACTCTCCCATTCAGACATCGCAGCTCTGCTGCTGCTTTTTCACCCCGTATGGGGCAAATACAGCCCCTTGACAAAGGGGTTTGTTAGTCTCTGTCCAATGAGGCTCAGAGACAGACCAAAATCCAGGCAGAGAAGTTTACTGGCTCACCAGCACGGTGGGGACCTGAAGTGAGACCTCAGCCAGCCCAGATTTGGGGTTGCTTCTTTTAAGCTGGGGTAGTTGAGTGGGCTTACAGAAGGGGCCCGTAGATGTGGAGCACAGATAGGGGATGGAAAGTTACTGACATTTGTCCTGTTGGGAGGAGGTCTGAGGTCTTGGGGCAGGGCAGATGGATGTGTTGGAATGTCAAACAGGATGTCTGATAATCTTGTGATACTCTCATGGTTGATTTTGAGATTAGTAAATCCTGTAGGGTTAGGGACAGGCGGGGGGGGGGGCCGGGGCAGTTCTGGGGCCAGCTGTTATTGGGGCAGGGGAGACCTGCCACCCTGACTGGGGCCATAGGTGGGCTTGGGCTATTTTGCCAAATTGGGCTAACAGGGATTTTTTGGCTAAAAAAAAATTGTTTCAATCTTTGTTAATCCTATAGAGTAAAATCGTCTTTCACAGTTTTTCATTCCTTTGACTAGTAGTGAGATAAAATATTTTCATGCCTTTGTGAGACAATTCTTTTGTGAACTCCATATTTATTACAGAAACCCAACTTTGCATTGTAGTATTTGCTTTTTCTTATTCTAAGAACCCTTTCTCAATGATATGAACACGTTCATAAGTGACAAGATCTGGCAAAATAAAATATGGGAATTATATAATATGTGGTGAAATATGCAAATATAAATATATTACATACAATAAATGTTATAATCTAATTTTGAAAATACCTTGTCAACAATTTGGCAGACATCAAAAGGACATAAATAGAGGCTTTAAAGTATGTACTGAAATTGTCTTGGTCAGCAAGACAGAGAGGGGCAATTGGCTGACAGAAATACAATAAAGACCAAGAACCAATTAAGTTTGCAGAGAAGCTAAGGATGTAGAAGGAATTCAGTCGAGTGAAAAAACAAGATTCCACAAAATTAAACTGTGAACCCTCCAAGGTGGTTGTTCTAGTCATCAGGTCACAAACACATGATTATGGCAATGATATGAGAATTAAGTAAACACATTTACTTAGAGCGGCTTTGAGGAAGTGATTTTGAGGTATGTAAAGTAACATACCTGAAACTGAAAATAAAAGGTGCTGCTAAGATTAATATTCTGGAGCTTCTTCAACTCTCTTCATGTCTTATTTAATCAATGTAAAAATTAAATGTTCATTTATCCAGGTTGCCTCACCTGGCCTACTTTTGCAAATGGCGGCACTGGAGGAACCCCAGGATGGGGCTTGTGGCTTTTGAGACTTGGGTCCTTGGGCTGTTGACAAGTGCAGGTACTATTGCCATGATTGTCCACCTTCCCATGACTTGTTACTACCAAGGATTGAACACCTTCAAAATGGGTAGGATAGATAAGTGAAAGTAAGTTAGCAATATGCTGCAAATACTTATTTTTTCTCAATTTGCCATTAGTTTTTTTTTTTTATCTTTATAGTAAGGTTGTTTTTCTTTCTTAGTTTCTTTGTCTGACCATTAGTGGAGAAAACACTGTCAACCAAGAGTCTAAAAATCTCATCAAAGAAAAGCCAAGCCCAGCATTGATCACCAGGAATTTTGATACCCAGAAAACATTTGACACAAAGTTACAGAGGCATGGAAAAGGGGCTCTTCTGGCCTTTTGATGATTAACATTTGAATTAAAGGGAAGAAACAAAGAGATTGTTAAACAGCTGCAGTTTACACAGATAACGGGACATTACCAAAAAAAACCCCAAAATTTGAAGCTGACGAATTTTGTAGCTGACAGTCTCTGAATCAAAAAGAAGTTAATTTTTTTGTTTAACATAACATGTTTACTGGCAAAGGCAAGTTACACTATCCTTTTTATTTTTAATAATTCACTTGTTAGTTTATTCATTCATTCATTCATTCATGTATTTTTTCAGTACTCCAAGGAATTTTTAAATGGATACATGCCAAATATTTTATTTAGCTCATTAATTAATGAAGGTAGCAGTAAAACATTACAACCAGTTCAAAGAACAATTATATTAGGCAAAAGGGTGCTGGTGCAAAGTACCAGAAATCCGTTGGCTTTTGTAAAGGGTATTTATTTGGGGTAGAAGCTTACAGTTACTAGGCCATAAAGCCTAAGTTACTTTCCTTTCCAGAGTTTGCTGTCAATGTCTGCCAGGGCTCAGGCTTCCTGGGTTTCTCTCTTCCAGAGTTCATTTCTCTATGGGCACAGCTCCTCTGTTATCTCCACAAGGCCAGCTGTAGACTATCAGGTGAATAGCTTGTTTCTTTTCCTGAACCTTTTCTCTCTTCTCAGGACCAAGCTCCTCTGTGTGCTACAGCTCAAAAATTCCAACCTCCCTTCTCTGTGGTGGGTGTGGTTTCTCTGAGTCTCTGCCCACCAAGGGGGTGGACTCAACATCCTACTAATGTAGCCCAATCAAAGCCTTAATCATTATTTAATCAAGTAAAAGTAAAATCTCTGAATCCAATATGCTCTCATACACCCAGAGAAAAAGATCAGTTTACAAACATAATTCAATATTTCATTTTGGAATTTATCCATAATATCAAACTGCTGCACCAATTCAAACAACTTGCTTATATACTGGCCAAAAAAAAAAAAAAAATCCTCCAAGGAATTTTCAACTAAGTGCAACTCTGTTCGGTATACACAGAGCAAAAATCAAGTGCGTTCCATCTGACAAACTCTATTTGCATTTTATAGGCAAGAGAATCATTTGCATTATTATAAGTTTTCCACCACTAACGAAGTTGTAAATTAACTCAAAGATAACAAAAGGAAAGGCATGGGCCCAATATAATCAGAAAACTGCTGAAAGCTGCTACATGGGAAGGGAAAAAAAACAAAGTAATCTTTTTTGTATTTTTGTTCCATTTCCATCTTTCACAGCTTTTCCTGATTGCCACTTAGTACTCTAAGGATTTTTAAGTGTTTTACTAGGAATTTCATGTTAAAAGTATTAAAGAAGAAATGAAATAGAAAACCCTTTAGACAAGGGGTGCTGGTGGTAATAATAATCCTATACCAAAGTTAGTATAGTTATTAGAAATCACAAAAAAGACAAATCAAAAACAAATATTTTATATAATTTTCATTGAAAATATGTATTTTCTGGTGATACGAACAAAAAACTGGCTGGCTTGATATTTTAAATATTTTGCGTTTTGCCATATACCTTGAATATCATTGTGAATAGGACCAAAGCTTTTTTGCCTTCATTGCATCCGTTCTTCCTTGCTCTTTGGTGCTGTGCTGCTTTGTGTTTGTGCTTTTTCTGCGTGTTCCATGCCCTCCTCCCATCTGCCTCTCTACACCTACCCACTGTTCTTGTATTAAATTTTCTGGTAAGACACTATATTATCATTTTTTTACATATACCCTGACATGTTACCTGTACTGTTTCATTATCTATGTACTTTTAAAAAATATTGTGATGAGCAAGTGTTTGGTTGACAACTGCCTCAAATTAAAATCTGAAAAAATGATCTTTCTCTACAGTTATATTCCATGAGGATGGAAGAAAAAAATGTCTCCAATTTCTTGAACAGCTCTTATATTTACATTTTTAGACTTTCAGTGTTGTTGAAAGAATGATTGTGATTGCCATAGGGCACTTTTAAATACATTTGATATTTAGTAAGCACCTGTTTTTATGAACGCTAGCCTTGAGATCTCTTAAGAGGATTCAATGCTTGATTATGGAATGAGGGAAGTGTATCTTAAATACCTCTTATTATTACCTAACAACATACAAATAAATCTGAGAATATCTTTAAATGGAAATAGCACCGAGGTTAAAGTACAGTGTCACCAAATCAATATATCTACGTTGCTTTCTTTGCTCAAATTGCCTCTATCTCTTTTGTCTGTAATTTTTCTACTGTTAAGAATCATTTTGTAAAATTACCATGATAACACATGTTTGTGTTAACAACTCAAGCAATGAAAAAATGTTACTAGTCTCTCCTTTCTCAATTAGGCATGCTTTGGAATGCAGATGACAGCAAACTCCACCAATGATGGAAATGAGTTAATTTTTTCACACAAGTGAAGCCTGTAGGCAAGCCAGCCCGGCTTTGATCATATGTTGCAATTCTTTTGGCATGTTTTCCATGGTTACAGCAGTATGATTGCTGAAGCTACAAGGACCATATCAAAGTTGAAGACAGGAAAAGGAAAGGGTGGAAGAAGCATTGCCATCTGCTCGACTTTGTTTTTGCCTCCATGCAGAAATCGGTTACCTAGACCTACCCCAACCGCAAGGAAGCCTGGGTTAATTCCTGACTTTCCAGCCAGTGCAGTGGGGGACGTGAGAAGGAGGTGAGGAATGGCTTTGGGAAGGCACCTCTCTTTCCTTCAGTCTGCTCCCCTGGTGGCAGTCAATTTGTGTACATCCCCTCGAACTTTTCTTTTTGTGTGTGTGTACACACACACACACGTATGTATACATATACTTACACATTTATAATCTTCTATACACATTTATTGTTAATAAAAAGCAGAGTAATATGACATTATTTTGCCATTTTCTTTTTGCTTTACATATGTCTTTATGTAATACAAAGATTTGCATATGTATGAAATAGATGAACAAATTATAGATATGTAATATTTAATATATAAATCTATGAAATGTAATTATGTATTCATGTACAAATAGATGCATGTGTGAATATATACCTTCATCTATGTATCTGTCTTTAGTTGTAAAGGATTTCCTTGGTTTTTTGGGTGTATGCACGTGTTTTAGTATTTATGTATGTGTTATATATATGTATGATATATGTACCTTCATACAACTATATGTGCAGAATTTTAAATTTCCAAAGGTGAGATTCGTTAAATTTATATACCTGCATCAAAAGACATAAACGTGTACTTTTAAGGAGCTTCTAAAATGGTCATAGTGATTTATACCTACTCTGGCACACTAGAACACTTTCTATTTCTCCTCACTTTCTCCACGATTGAATAGTAGTGATATTTTTAATGATTGTCGACCTGATGAGGTAAATCAACAGATTAATTACTTACATTTTATAAATGATGGAATGATGCTCACAGAGCCTAAATGACCACCACAGTGTTATAAATTTTTGAGAGGGATAAATTATTGAGAGGGATAAACAAGAGCATCTTGCTTATTTTGTTTCATTTTTGAATATTGCCCTATTTCTAACCAAGTTCATGTTCGTCTCAGCCACATGCAATATATTTTTTTAAGCTCTAAATCCTATTCTGTGTCCGCTTTTGTATTTACCAAATTTTAAAAAAACCTAATTTGTTTAATCCCTGCTTTCTCCGAGAACAGTTCTCTTTAGGATTCCTCCTCCTTCTTTCATACAAAATCTTTTTTTCATAAGAGGTACAAATTCTCACCTTGATTTTGGGTATTTGAGAAAGGCCCCTTGGATTTGCACTCCAGGCTTTACCTAACTCATGATCTGACTCCATACATCCTCTCGATTATTACATGTTATGGAAACATGGCTGCTGATACTCCTTGGCGAGATGCAGAATGTTTGAGCAATTATCTCCTGCCGGTCGTGTGGCAGGTGCTGGGCATTCACGATGAAAACTGCCTTATGTTGGTAACATCAGGATGGAACGAATAGGCGAAAGAAGATGGTTTCTAATTCCCAAGGCCTGAAATGTTTAGCTTAGAATTTTTATGCCAAGTTGCTGGATTGTGTGTAGACATTTTGTACATGCCAATGTCTGCCCAAGGGCTGGCATGCCAAGGAGTTGACTTTCCCTCACTGTCCTCTGTAGATGCAAAGCAGCTTAACTTAACTCAACTCAGATTGTTCTGGCTTATGATCTGTTTCAAAAGTTATTTTATATTCTGTGTGTGTATGTCTAAGTACTGGAGTATATTTTCTCAATATATACAATATATATAAATTTGTTATGAAGTGATTATCCACAAAAATGTCACGTGCACATCATTGTAGAAATAACCATCTAAGGTGCAGGGCACTTCTCTGGTTGAATGCCTTCAGCTCCTTTATCAAGTCTCAGACTGGGGAGAAGTACACTTGTGAGACCATGAAGATACTAATTTGAAGTTGAAGTTGTCCCATCTCTATCTCCCTACTACTGTTACATTTCTTCTATAGCTTACTCAAGTGGAGTTCAATCATGGGTGAATTTTATGAGAGATGCAAGGCAGAAGTGTTTTTTTTTTTTTAAATATGGTATTCTATCCCTATATTGCATTATTAAACTTTTCCAAATGTGTTAGAATGTAAGTATGCTTTGCAAACAAAACTATAGATTTAAACATCTTAAAATTTAAATTTCATGACATCAATACATTGTTTTTCTCACAAATAAATTTGAAATAAATGCATTTGAGTGCCTTGCATTTATATAAGTTTGTATAATAACTTATGTGTGCAGTTTAACAAGAAGTTTTTCAATGGGGAATATGCTCCACATTCACAAATATAATCTGGAAAAATCAATATCCAATTTTATCTTCAATCTGGTGCATGAAAAGGACTTTCGAGATTTATAGAATTTTCAAATTCAAAGTTACATTAAAATCTTCAAATCTAATGACCCCATTCAAAGCAGAATTTTCCATGCAGCTTCAATTTCTGCTTGATTATAGATAGTCTTTTTATAGGAGCTGATTCCAATTTCAGAAAGTTGAAAGTGTTGGAAATTTTCATTTTACTCTGTTAAAGTCTGCTTCACTGACATTTCCACACGTTGGTCCTGGTTCTATTTCCTGGAGCCACATGGGACACAATTCATCCTCTTCCACATGACAGACCTTCACATATTTATGAGTAATTCTCCCCATAAGACTTTTCTGCTTCAGCTAAACATTTCACTTAATTAAACCTTTCCTTATATAACAAGCTGTCTAGATCTTTTATCATCATGTTTACTCATCCCAGCACACAAGCTTATTTAAAAAAAAATGTTATGACCTAAATTCACAAGCAAAATTACTGATTTTCTTCACAGAATGTGGAAACAGCCACAGTGAAGTGAATGAGTCTAGGAGTGAACTGCAAACAACACTTCAGATGATGTCTGACCAGAGAAAATATTCGAGACTAATAGTGCCCTTCATCTGAACACTGCTGCGTTCACTACAGCCTAAGGCTGCCTTAGCTTGTAGAGACTCCATGGCAAGGCAGAATGTAGGTTCATAGTCCATTTTCAATTGACTAACGGCTGATCTTTAATTTTCATAACTCAATGCTAAATAAATTACCCAAAGATTAGGACCTGTGTCCAAAATTCAGTTTATCTGTTAGCATAGCAAGGAATTGATATTAATCATGTGTATTTATAATTCTTTTTCTCTTTAAGAAAGCCAAATACTACTGTCTCCACTTAAATTCTTTTATTTTTAATCTTAGTGGAGTCATGCATCTGTGGGGGTTTGAAGCTGTATGTACCCCAGAAAAACATGTTCTTAAAGTTAATCCGTTCCTGAGGGTGTGAGCCCATTCTAAACAGGACCTTTTGAAGAGGTCACTTCAGTTAAGGTGGGCCACCTCAACAGGATGGATCTTAAGCCTATTATTGGAATGCTTTATAAGCAGAATGAAATTGAAATGGAAAGAAAACCCCAGAGGGAGCAGCCCTAGCTGAACATCAACGAACTTGGAAGAGAAGGGAGAGACCAGTAGACACTGCCGTGTACTTTGCCATGTACCAAACTAAAGACCAAGGAACTCCAGGAGCCAGCCCCAGAACTCCATAGATTTGGGGGAAAAAAACATTGCCTTGATGACTCCTTGATTTGGATGTTCTTTTAGCCTCAAAACCACAAGCTAATGAATTCCCATTATTTAAGCTGAACATTGCATTGGTATTTGCTTGAACAGTCAAGGAAACTAAAACAGCACCTATTCACTTATTCATTCAGCAAATATTAATGAGCTGCTAATATGTGCCAGACACTCTGACTGTTCCTGAGAATATAATTGTAAACAAAACCGATATTGTCCTTGCCTTAAGGGTGCTTTCATTTTAGAGTATGTGTGAGAATACTGACATTAACTGAGATAATTCTTGATTTTCATAAATGCTATAGAGTAAATAGAAAGTGGGAGGTGGCAAGTAGTGATTCTAATATATAGCCAGTGTTGAGAACCACTGCACTAGGATAACAGAGGTAGTTTATATTTTGCCATGATGATTGACATTAAGAAAGAAAGGATACTACTTATGCAAGAAGGTACTGAAATTTAATGTTAATATTTTTATTTTTAATTTCCCTCTTCTATAAACTGAGAAAAACATTTTTAAATAATTAAACATGCATTATGAGCTACGTCAGTTAAGTATAGTCAAGTAAGTTAGGACTCAAATGTGATAAGGGGACTTATTTGTACTCTATAGTACATATTTCTCAGAGCACTAGAGCAATCTCTTAAAAGTCTGAATACACTTGCACTTTTCAAACTCAATGGTGGTGACATCAGCAGTAATGATGGAATAGGGACCTCCTCAAATCTTATTTTCCATGAAAATAATCAGAAAAATGGCAAAAATGTAAGAATCAACTTTTTCAGAAATCTGGAAATTAAGCAAAGGCTTACAGCAACATATAGAATTTCTAAATACCAATGGATTGAAGAATAAATCACAAGAGAAATTAGAAAATATTTTGAGATGAATAAAAATGAAACATAACATACCAGAGTTTACCAAGGGCAGCTAAAGCAGTGCAGGGGAATTTAGAACTGGAAAACTTATATTAAAACAAGAAGAAAGATGGGTAATCAATACCCTAACCTTCCACCTTAGGACATTGGATAGAGAGTAAACTAAGCCTACAGTCAGCAGAAGGAAGAAAATAATAAAGATTAGAGAGGAAATTGACGAAACAAGAATAGAAACACAGAAAAGAAAATCAATGAAGTAAAAAACTGGTTAATTAAAAGAATGAACAAAATTGACAACTTTTTAGGTATACCGATTAACAAAAACCAAAGAAGATGCAAATGAAATCATGAATGAAAAATGGTATGTTATTGTCAACATTTTAGAATTAAAAGATTGGAATACTAAGAACAACTTTTGCAAAAACTAACACCCATAGGAATAGATTAAATTTAAGAACATGTTTTTCTGGGGTACATACAGCTTCAGATTACCACACACATGATTTTAATGGACTAATGGGCAAGAACACATTATGATCGCCATAGTACTGAAAAAGCATTTGGCAAAACCCAATATCCTTTCATGATAAAAACACTCAACAGACTAGGTATAGATGGGAATTTCCTGAATTGGAGAAAGGCATCTACAAAAACTGACAGCTAATATCAAACATTGTTGAAAGATTAAATGCTTTCCCTTTAAGATCAGAAACAAGAAAAGGATATCCACTCTTGCCACTTCTTTTCAACATTGGACTGGTAGTGTTAGCTAGGGCAATTAGGAAAGAAAAAAATTTAAAAATATTTAAGAAGAAGAAGCAAGACTATTTTAACTTGCAAAGGACATTATCTTCTTTACAGAAAAGCATAAGGAATCCACACAAAAACTATTAAGTTTCAGCATAATTGCAGGTTGCAAGACTGATGTACAAATTCAATTGCATTTGTATACAATAGTAATGAATAATATGAAAATAAAGTTAAAACAATTCCATTTACAGTAGCATAAAAAATACAAATGCTTAAAAATAAATTTAATGAAAGAATTGAGACTTGTACACTGAAAACTATAAAATATCCCTGAACGAATTGCAAGAAATTTGTAAATCAGTGAAGAGATATCATGTGCTCATGGACTGGGAAACTTAACATTAAGGTGGACAGTCCCTAAGTTGATCTACAGCTATGACTCAGCCCCTGTGAAAATCTGTTGTCCTTTTTCAGAAATTGAAAAACTGGTCATAAAGTCATATGGAAATGCAAGGGACCCAGAATAGCCAAAACAATCTTACAAGGTGGAGCAAAGTTAGAGGACTCACACTTTTGAATTTTAAATTTACCACAAAAATAATAATAAATTTACCACAAAGTTTTAGTAGTCAAGAATGTGTGGTTTGCTATAAAGATAGACATATAGGGTAAAAAAATCGAATAGAGCCCAGAAATAAACCCATTCATTTTTGGGCAATTAATTACAACAAGAGTGCCAAGACAATTTAATGGGGAAAACAATCCGTGTCTCACACAATAGATCATAACTTACTCTAAGTGCATTGAAGTCCTACACAGAGTCTTCCTGAGTTTTGGTTAGGATATGGTTTATTAGCTATGTACCAAAAGTAGAAGCAACCAAAAAAAAAAAAATAGATAAATTGGACTTCATTAAAATATTTGTGTTTCAAAGAACCAAGTGAAGAAAGAAAAGACAAATCACAAAATGGTAGAAAATATTTGCAAAACATATATCTGATAAAGGACCTGTATCTAAAATATATGAAGAAGTTGTAAGTTTAATGGGACAAAAAAAATCGAATTAGAAAATGAGTAAATGACATGAACAGACATTTCACCAAAGAAAATGTACAGATAGTCCATAAGCACAGGAAAAGATGTTCAATATCATTAGTTTTTAGAGCAATGCAAATCAACACTATAGCATCATTTCACAACTACAGGCTTGGCTATACCAAAAAGACAGTAACAATTGTTGCTGAGGAAGTAGGGAATTTGGAATCTTCAATATTAATATTGAAAATGTAAAATTGGGAAGCCACCCTGGAAAATAGCAGATCCTCATTAGGGGTTATCATATGACTGAGCACTTTCACTCCTAGATAAGTACTCATGAGAACAGAAAACATAGGGCCATGCAAAAATTATACACTAATGCTCATAAAAGGATTATTTGCAATAGCCAAAAAATGGAAACAACCCACATGGCCATCAAGTGATGACTGGATAAACAAAGATGGGTATATCCATGCAATGGAATAGCATTCAGCCATTAAAAATGAAGTACTGATAATGCTACAACATAGATAAGCCTAATAAACATTATGTCAAGTAAAAAAGCCTGATACAAAAGGTCACATATTATAGACATTTTATGAAATGTCTGGAATGGTAAAACCTATAGAGACAGAAGGTGGATTAATGATTGAGGGCAGTGAAGATGAGGGAAATAGGGAATGAGAAGTCACGTTAATGGGTATAGGGATTCCTTTTGAGGTGATGAAAATATTCCAGAATTAGATTGTGTTGTTGGTTGTGCAACCTTATGAATGTACTGAAAACACTGACTTACACACTTTAAAACAGTGAGTATTATGTTTATCAATTATATTTCAATAAAAAATGTTTTAGAAAAGAAAACTTACTGGGAACTTCCCATTACTATTAGAGTAAACCTAACTCGTCAAGAAGACTGAAGGAGTTCTCTTTGAAATGATCTTCCTCTTTAGCTCCTGCTCCCTTCTCTTCACAGTTTATATTACAATCATGCAGACCTCCTTTTCTGTTCTTCAAACTCACAAAACTCTTCTGGCCTCACTCCCTTCCTACTTCTTTGCCAGGGAAGGTCTTTCCTAACCTTGTATGTTGCTGCTGCTCTCTCATCATCCTGGCCTCTGCTCGGCTCAGAATATCAGCTCTTCAGAGAAGCTTTTCTTGAGTGCCCTGTTTGAGGACCTGCCACTCACTCTTCCTTTGGGTCCAAGACTCACTAAGCTAAAGGTTGTACTTTTAATTTAGTTCCTTAGATTTATACTGTCTGCAGATGTTGTACTTGGCTGTTGTCTATTTTTCCCTAAGTCACTACAACATACCTCAAGGCTAAGTAAAGCAGCCCATGGAAATGGGAAAGTGGGCACAGGGAAACAAAAAAAGGAGGGAACTTACACCGCTATTGTTTGACTGAGAAAGTTGGAAGATTATTTCAAGCTGAGTGCCTAGAATCATAGCAATACCATTAAGAGCATTTTAGAGGAATGGTGCATTTTGGGAAGGGAATCTTGCTCACTTAGATGTGCTGATGAGACCCTCTGGGTGGAGATTTTTCTCTCTTTCAGGCTTGGGTTTCTCAAGAGAGTGGTTAGAACCAGAGATTAAATACCATTTTTAATAAATGAAATATTTGTTGAATAAATAAATTTTAAGTCATTTAGTATTGATTAAAGAATTTTGTTCTTCGTTTTAAGAGTTCTGCAATTTATTTAGGGTATTTTAAAGTATATTTAAATGATCTAGTCTTCTTTGTTTTAACACTAATCTCCTTACCATAAATATTACAGTAAAATGTGTTAATCTTACCCAGTATTAGCATCCATTCCATAAAATTAAAAAAAAAATCACTTTCTGAAATAACGTGAACTTCCTATGAATTTTGAATTCAATAAGAAAAAGTACATTTTTAATAATTTCTGTTTAATAAAAACTTGAACAAAATACTGCCCTATTCATTTAACTTGGAATGCTCTCAACTATGATCTTTTAATTATTTCTAAATAATATGCTCATAAGAATTTTAATTACATGTATTCTTCTTCCAGCCAAGATTTTACTTTAATTGCAACACTGCCTTTCATCTAGAAAACATAATTGAAATACAATCATTAGAAGAAAGAAGTCTTTCCTATCTTTTGAAATTGTTGGAAACTGAGGCACAATGGTCTTGCAAGGAGAGATGTGCTGTTTCCATGGCTATGCTTGCAACCTAAGGAATGTGGTAATTAAGAGTTCCTGGCAAACAGGATGAAACTGTTAAAGGCTGAAAGAAAAGATGAGCATATACCTTTTGTAGTAAATAGAACACTTAGACTTTGTACCTTGAGATAAGATTTTTTGAATTCCTTAGACTATGAGTAATGCTGATAGTTAACTGCCTATTGCTGCTTGTTGTCACATAGACTGGGGTATATAGAGAGCCCCTTGTGAACAATAAATTTGTCTGATAAGTCTCTACTCACAGACCCCTTGATACCAGTTCTCAAAATTTTTTCTCTCTCTCTCTCTCTTTCTTTCTTTCTTTCTCTCTCTCTCTCTTTCTTTCTTTCTTTCTTTCTTTCTTTCTTTCTTTCTTTCTTTCTTTCTTTCTTTCTTTCTTTCTTCTCTCTTTCTTTCTTTCTTCTCTCTTTCTCTCTTTCTTCTCTCTTTCTCTCTCTCTCTCTTTCTTTCTTTCTCTTTCTTTCACTCTCCTTTTTCTCTTTATTTCATTCCCAATACCCTTTGGGCCAAAATCTACAACAAATGGTGCCCAATGTGGAGCCTGAAGAAGTGAGTCTTCCAAAAGAGTATCAGGAACCATGGAAAGGACTCCTGTGAGGGTCGTGAATGACGTCCAAAGCAGTATGACTAGAGTCTTCTTTTAGGTAAGTAACATTTCCACAAAGTCATCAGGGTAATGGATAATCAAACGGAATGTGTGGAAGAATATTTGCAAGTGTTAAACACTTTGTTGAAAGCTAGTAGGGTGCCTGTAAAAAGTTGTGAGTTAATAGAATTGTTTGCTTTAATACAAAAGCATTGTGGTTGATTTCAGCCTCAGGGGCGTAATGTTTTGAATTCAAAACAAGTGGAGATGTGTAATGAAAGCTTTACAGAGAGCATATCAAAGAGGGGAATCCATTCCTTTTATTTGTGTGAGCTTTGTGCCAGCAAATTGCTGCCACCTTAGATCCTTTACACTCAGAGGAAGATGACAAAGAAGAAGAAATTACTATATTTTCAAAACCCATAGACAAACAGAAAATGGAGGGCCATTTGAAAGAACTAAATTCTAAGCCAAAAGGTGGAGGAAAGTCTCCTGGCTTTATGCCTAATCCTAGTACTAATCCTTTTATATATAAGAAAATAACTGTCTGCTCTAATGAAATATCCAATCCCCATGTATCTCGTCCAGGCGCTTATCCTAGCTCATATCCAGTTCAACCTACTGTGCCTGATGAGCTGTTGCTCATGGCTGCCCCGACCTCAGCACCTGGAAATTTTTCAGATATGGCAGATGCTGTACCCTATGTTAAAAAGATAGTTGTTTCCAACCCCACTCCTCAAACACCCTTGATCTCGACAAGGGGATCCGGAGGCCATGTAATTCTTATCAGCTTTTCTGGTTATATCACAACCAACCCCATCAGATGCTAATAATCCTCAGGGAGGTGCTGAGTTCCATCATGAACCAATACCTTTTAAACTATTGAAAGATTTAAAACAGGCAAAAATACTAAATAAATTCCTTGTTAGTGAAATCAGGCTTGTAAGAAAACTCTCTGTTAAAGTGTTAACTAAGATAAGGAAATTATTCTGGCAGCAACTCTGTAAACTCCCTGCTGTCTACATAATAATGTAGTTGTGGGCTAGTGGGGGTTAATGGAATGAAACTGCTGGAGAAGGAGAAAAACATGGCAACATTGCTGTTGTGTTTTGTTTGCATGCTAATTCTGATTGGGCCTATTTAACCAAGATAGTAAAATTAGTACAAAATTTTTATCAAGGTGTTAAAAGGAATATTCAGTTTTAAATCAATAGTTTACTCCTAAACTTTAAGTCTTAGTGTAGTCTTACAGAGTAGTAATCCAAAAAATGTGTGTTAATGGTCTGTCTAAACTGCTAAATAAGAGCTTACCTACATTTATGCTGCTCAAGTTATCCTTAAATGATTGCTGATAACTAATAAATGTTTCCAAGCACAAGCTTGGGATGTTACAGGCAACATGGATTCCAGAAAACATCTTAAAAACAGTAAAATCTAAGATGTGATATGATAGAGAACTTAAAACCAGGTATAACAAAAAAGTAAGAAAGTAAGAAAGTCAACTGTACACTGTATGTTTCTGTTAATGTGTTGTAATCATTTTGTGTTTGTCTGTTTGTTCAATGTCAGTGTATATTTTGATACTTCCGGATGGTAATATAAATTAATAAATAAAAATTTCTAAAAGAGCTCTATTCAAATGGCCAAAAATTAAATAAGCGCTTATATTAATACATAAGTTTAAATGTTAATAAGATCTCTACAGTGATAAAAAATTTAAGTCTTAATTAATGAAATTACTATGTCTCTTCATAAAAAATGGTTCTTGCTTAAATTGAAATGAAGTTTATTTTTCTTCACAAAATAAAGGACGTAAAACTTGAATAAATATTTTGAAAGGCAAAATTTTGTAGAAGTGCTAACTAAAAGTTGATAAGTTTGTTTAAAAAAAAGTGTGTTTTGTCCTAAAATAAGACAGCTGGTCTTCATAAAATCAGAAAGAACAGATGCAGAATAGAACTTGAATGCATGTGGTAAGTTATAAAGGGTATTGTAGTAACTTTGGGTAAGGGAATGTGTTCTGTGAAGGTAAAATTTATCTTAATATAATTATAGTCTATATGGTTATGAATAATTAGAAGTTTAATGAAGCATTGTTTAAATTAAGGTATTTAAATGGCTAATTCCAAAAAGTCATTATTAAACAAAAACTGAATTGATAATAATAATAATAAAAGGTAATTTCATAACAGGAAAACTTGTCGGCAACCAGCCTCCCTTGCCAACTTGCTTCTAGGGAACTGTTTTTGGTATTGCATGCTACTAAGTATTTAAAGTGAAGAAAAGTTCATTATTTTAACAAGTTGGCTTAGTGATGATGGTAATTATATGTTAGAAGAAGTTTGCCTGGAAACAGTTTCCAAAATTATTTTAGTAACCTATGTATGTGAGACGTATGGAATGAGTTTTTATTATTAAGAAAACAGAAAATAATTTTGTCCTAAAATAAAATAATTGGTTACTAAGAAAAGGTAAAATGTGGGACTAAACTTGAATAAATACAGAAAGTGCAAAAGGTTCATGGAAAAAGAATTCTTATGGTTAAAATTAAATAAATTTGATGGGTCTATCTATAAAATTTAAAAAGCTTTAGAATCAAATAGTATACTAATGCAAAGTTAAAAATTTTGTTCTTTCTCAAAGTCTCTCAAGTCATCAGTCTGTTTTGGTAAAAGTTTATGAAAAGTTTCTATCCTGAATAATCAGTATCTAAAAAAAATAGGTCTGTTCTATCAAAATAGCTTCTTGTGCTTTAACCTCATCATTTTCTCAGTGTTCAAAAAAGAAAAGGTCTTATCTCTTTTAAAGGAATATAATGTTCAAATCTGCTTTCTCAAAATCACATCCTAAAAAGTAGCTTTCTATTTCAAAGTAGTTACAAAAAATTTGTTATTTTACCTTGAAAGAAAAATTAAGGTAATAAAATTGTTGAGTTCATTTAATATGTTATAAGTTGAATGGAAGGTGTTTAAAAGTGTGATCAAATTAACAGGATTTTTTAACCCTCCATTAATTAAAGTTGTATGAGTGAAAGGTTCATATGAATGCTTAAGAGTATATAAATTTACCAATATTTCAACATAATATTAAACAAATGTACAATATGGTTAATTATGATTTTAATTATTATAAAAAAATGTGTGTCACAGAAATTATCATAAATTAAAGTAACAACATTGTAGTATGCAGCAGTCCCTAATATTGCTAGTTTGTTGCAAAAAATTAATATCCAACTATGTCACTATCACTTTGTTTTAAAATGTGCTAAGACTTTCTTTAGTATTACCTTAGGCAAGTCAAACCAGCCTGCATTCTCCTACCTGTAGAAAAGTCAACAATAGACTTATAGTGCCTCTCCAAGGTTGTGTGTATAGCTCAACCATCTACCCTGGCCTTGTGGCAAAGAATCTGGCTGTGTAGAAGAAATCTGTGGGTAAAACTCTACTGATGACATTACGTTAACCAGTAATCCTTTTTTCAGAATGAAAAGAAACATCAGAGACAATAGTATCTTATCTTAAGAGCCTGAACTAGGCAAACAGTTGGAACAGGCTGCAAAGTTCCTGCTTCTCTATCAAATTCTTCAATGTTGGTTAGTTGGATAAAACAAAACTATATTCTCTGCTGTAATTGATAAAGTGCAATGTTTTCTCATATTAATAGAGTTTGTAATATTGTTGAAGTGCTGAAAATCATTCATCCCTCATTTAGCTCAAATATTAAAACCATTGTATGTATTAATTGGGAAAAGTCCTTCATGGAAGTAGGAAAACCTCCAGCAAGCTGCTTTAAATAATAATAAAAGGAAGGTAGATTGTGGACATTAACTTAGCCTATGAATTGGATGTGGCAAGCACCAATATTGGCTTTGGGTGGAGTTTGTGGCAAGAGCAAAATTCTAAACAAGCACCCCTTGGGTTTTAGTCACAATTCTGAAAAAAGGCCAAAAGCAAAATATAAAAAAGCAATTGTGTGCAGCATGGGAGGTCCTCCTAAAAGTGAAAGATTTAACCCAATAGTGTCTGGTCACTTGCAAACTGCCATTCCTATCCAGGGGTGGATTGCAAATACTAAAAGCAAGATAGAAATGATGGACTGTTGTAAATCACCCTCAGATTATGAAAAAACATCTGGGATACCTACTAGGAGTAGCAGGTGACTGTCATGTCCCTGCCCACTCCACTAACATCCCTTTTAGGACTGTTGATGCAGATGCCTTTGTGAAGATCCAGGGCCCTACCACTGAAACTTGAGAAAAGGCAAAGTGGCTCCACTGAAAAGGTAAATATCATAGTACCAAACCTTATGGTGCCTAGCCCAGCAGTTCCAGCTGCCTGTTACTCGCCAACAGCTCATAGACATCCCCCATAACTTCCTTCATGCTTACTCCAATGACTGTGACATCAGATCCCTCCTGCTCTTGAGAGGAATGAGCCCTTAGATGCACGATTCAAACCATCTGGGGAGTAATACAACAAAAATCCACCTGAGCTGTATTAATTAGTTACAAAAACAAAAAGGGGGAAATGTGGAAATATGGCCAGAGATTAAAAATACTTTACTGAGACCTGTGACAATTTGCTGCCATGCATCACATTAACTTTTCAAATTCTGGAACTGCGAACTTGCAGTTTGTGTCTGCATATGGACTTAGGGCCTGTGTGCCCTCTCCTTATGCTATTGTGGAGGAACTGTTAACATTACAAAGGAAAATGGATACTGGCCCCTTGCACTAATGACACTCATAATCATAACCAACAAAAGAATTTGTGGAAAATATTTCTTGGAATTGCCCCTACTTATGAATGGTTGGAAAATATAAATAGGACAGGATAGTATTCAACCCTTAATCAAACATATCATTTTAAGGCCTGTGTTAGAGATCCATTTGTTGTCAAACTGGTAAGATATCTATTAAGAATGACTTTATGAAAATGGTGCCTTGTATACATGTCTCATGTCTATCAGAAAGTATGTTGCAGGATGAAGAAACAATAGCCATGGCCAGAAGAAGAAAAGGCATCTGGATACTGGTGAGAATGATGTGGATTTGGCAGTCGTCTCCTGAAAGTCAATTATTGCTACATAAGAATTCTTGAAACAGACTAAATGCTTTATTGGACTGCTTATGATAAGCATTTTGGGACTAATGGGAATCATTACAGCTGCTGCTACTGCTGCTGTAGCTTTACATGAAAGTACAAACACAACAATATGTACATGATTGGCATAAAAATGCTAATATTTGTGGCATAGACAAGAGCAAATAAATAAGTAGTTAAATAATTGAGTTAATGATTTGGAATCAGCTGTGTTACATATCGGAGATCAATTGTATAATTTAAATTTGTTAAGGGGGTTGAGGTGTGATTGGAATGAAAGTAATTTCTGTATAACTCTGCTAGCATATAATTCATCAGATATAGTATGGAAAAAATTAAGAACCATTTATTAGGCCATAAAAGTAATATCTTTCTGGAAATAATTGAATTACAAAGGAAATATTAAAGATGTCTCATAATCAAATTTATGTAGCAAATGATAAGGATATTTTCTCAGATATGATTTCACATATTACAAAATATAACCCAGTTAATTGGTGGAAATGACAGAATTTCCTGTCAGCTTTAAGAATAGGGCTAATCATATTTGTTCTGTTGCTCATGATTCTCACCTGTGCTGGACAGTGCTTTGAAAGAAAATTGCAAAGCCTAACAGCCATGGGACATGCAAATCATCTGGTGCTAGCAAAAGCACTTCAATAATTTCCCTAAGTCAAAAAATTTGGCTGGTAGTCAATGACGGGTAAGACTCTCGAGAGGAGGACAACCTAAGATAGGCACGGTCACCTTGACTAAAACAAAAAGGGGGAAATGTTGGAAACTGAGGCACAGTGTTCTCACATGGAGAGATGTGCTGTTTCCTTGGCTATATTTGCACCCTAAAGAATGCAGTAATTAAGAGTTCCCAGCAAACAGGATGAAGCTGTTAAAAAGAGAAGATGAGAACATACCTTTTGTAGTATATAGAACACTTAGACTTTGTACCTTGAGATAAGATTTTTTGAATTCCTTAGACTATGAGTAATGCTGATAATTAACTGCATGTTGCTGCTTGTTCTCACATGAAATGGGGTATATATAGAGCCCCTTGTGAACAATAAAGTTGTCTGATGAGTCTCTACTCACAGACCGCCTGATCCCAGCTCTCTTGTTCTTTCTTTCTTTTTCTTTCTTTCACTCTCCTTTTTCTCTTTCTTTCATTTCTGATACCCTTCAGGCCAAAATCTCCAACAGAAATGAATGTAGGTCAATTTCAAAGACTTTTCCATGATACAATAATGCTGATAGAATTTTTCAATCAAGGTAACATACCTGTCCTTTGTTATTGAGGTTAAACTCTGTGAATAATTCTATTTTCTTAGCTGGTTTCTGTAAATAAGATTACCATTTAAAAAAAATTCAGACTCTGAATTTTGTCTCTGGAAGACTTCCCATCACAGTGGTAGCTGACATTAGAGCTAGAATAGTGGGGTTCAAATCCTGCCTCTACCACTTCCTGATGTAAGGTTCTCAATTGTTTATCTCAATTGTTTAGTTAATGCCAGTTCCTTTGGTTTCTCTAGTCTTAAGGCAGAGTTGATTGCAGTGGGGAGAGATGCTGTCACAATATCCATTCAGACATAGAAGTCCCAGCAATAGACCACTTGAATGGGCTATTTACCCAGGGGTGGCAAAGGCAACACAGCTGAAAGGAAAGTCTAAATTATGGTCTAAAAGGGAAGCAAAGTTCATCTTCAGAGACACATTTCTGCTTAACGACCTGAGATATGAAAGTAGGTTCTAAATTGAAATTTTGAAACCAGAAAGTTTAAGGATACAGAGGAAACAACAAATCAGAACAGCTGGTTCTGGGGGAAAGGCATGAAAAGTAGGAAAGTTTGGAAGCCCCTTTCCATAGGACCAGAAGTCTCACCTTGATTCAGACATCTCTGGTATTGGGCAGCTCAGTACCTGTGGTAGCTGACTTAGAGCTATGATCACTTAGATTGTTAGAAACATTTTATGATATGAAGTCAAAATTTTCTTTCCTCCTGTCCCTCCATTCTACACTAAGTTAAAACTTTTTGGCTAAAACTGGTAGATAAGACAGACAGCAGACCTTCCCTAATGTTGGGAAAGAGCTATATTAAGAAAAATAATTATAAAAAGTGTGAGTTTTCTGAGAAAGTACTTGTACTAAGGGAACATATTAGCAGTGGTGTCTAATTACTTCAGATGGCCATAACAGAGTTTCCACTAAGAAATTAATTTTTAAAAAAGTGATTTTTTAAGTGTAAATCCAAAGCATAATAGGAGTTAAGCAGGCATAGGGAGGGTTGACTGAGAGCATATGAGTGTCTCAGGAAGAGAGAGCAGGTCAAAACTAGCTCCTCATTTTCAGTTATAGAGAATTCATCTTTCCAAATGGAGTTTTGATTTTTCATTAAAATTTTCATTTGTACTTTTGGTTTTTCAATTCCTTAAATTGTGGCTTAAAACAACAACCAACCCATTTGCTCCTGAACCTGGGGGGGGGGGGAAGAATTCAGGTACAGGAACACCAGCCCAATGTGATGTGTCTTCTAGGTTGTAAAGTCCAGAGGCATCTTCACTCCCAAGTCTGAGCCCTCAGAATGACTCACCAGCTTACCTGTTGCCTGGGTTCTCCTTCTCTATGAATTTGCCCATTCCAAACATCTCATTTTAATGACATCATGCAATATTTGTCTTTTTTCATTTACCATGATGTCTTCAAGGTTACTATATGAAGTGTGTATCAGAATTTCATTTCTTTTCATGGCTGCATAATATTTCATCGAACGTTTATACCACATTTAATTTATTGAATTGTTTTGATGGACTCTTGGGTTACTTCCATCTTTTAGCAATTGTGAATAATGTTACTATGAACATTGGTGTGCGAATGTGTATTTGAGTCCCTGCTTTCACTTATTTTGAGTATATGATTAGAAGTGGGATTGCTTGGTCACAATCCCTTAACTTTCTGAGGAACCACCAAACTGTTTTCTGCAGTGGCTACACCATTTTACGTTCCCACCAACAATGACTGAATGTTCCTATTTCTTCACATCCTCTCCAATACTTATTTTCCATTCTTCAAGAGTAGCCATTATAGCAGAAGTGAAATGGTATATTATTGTGGTTTGGGTTTGCATTTTCCTAATGCTTAATGATTTTGAGCATCTTTTTCTGTGCATTTTGGCCACTGTATAATCTTCTTCAGAAGTGTCTTCAAATCTTTTGCCCATATTTTAATTGTTTCATGGTCACCTTTTAATTCAAACTAATTCTTAAAGAAAGACTCATGAAAAAATATTTTCTTTTTACCTTTTTTATTCCATGTAATAATTATGTATTAGTAATTATTGAATTTTTTGATTAATGATAAAATCCTTATGTTCGCAAGGATCTGAGGAAACAAGAATATTTATACTCTGTTTTTGGAGACAGGCATAACAATGGTTAGATTCCTTCAATGCTTTATTGATGGCATATGATACAACCACAAAACATATAAAATATGACTAATGATGGATCTAGTAATTACAGTTCTGGAAATTTACTATGTGTGTAGAGAGATGATGACCATAGCATTTTTCATCAACAGGGGAATTTTACTCAGTGGATATATTCAAACAATGGAAACCAATACAACTATTGGAAAGAAATGTAATTTTAACATATTCTGAGACAGAAATAACTGATAATATACCAAAGAAGGAAAAACATGTTGCTAATGATTATAATCTCATTTTTTAAAAAAAAGTACTCATGAAAGGAGATATAATTTATGTATCTGTTCCCACATACACATATAATATGTTCTATTTGAACATAAACCTGGGAGATTTTCTTTTATAAGTTTTCCGCTGTCATTCCAGGGATGTCTTTATTTACACATTGACCTCAGTGTAGAGTTGTTACTATAGAAATATATAGAAAAAGATTCTTTACCCAGCCTTGAGTATCAAAATAGAATTTTGAAGACCATGGAAGAAAGAAGAGCTTTAAGAACATAAGATTTTGGGTTATAAAAGCCATGATGAAATAAGTGCAAAAAGCCAAAGTTTATGTTATAAATAGTATATTTGCAAAAAAATAGATGAAAAGTCAGGTGACCCTATAAAAGGTAAAGTAGATAAATGTAAAGAAAGGGTACCTCATTTAGAGATTCTTTTATCATCTCAGTGGAGAGGCCATGAAAAGAAATCTGTGGGAAATAGAAAAATACATCTAGAAAGATAACCCCCAAATTATAGTGGCAGTTCTATGTAGAGATTTGTATAATAGAAAAAATTATTTTTCTGGTTTTTGCATTTCTATATTGTTGGCAATTTACAATAAGCAAGAATTCTTGTGTTATTTTAAAAATGATCTCTGGCAGCGGACTTGGCCCAGTGGTTAGGGTGTCCATCTACCACATGGGAGGTCCGCGGTTCAAACCCTGGGCCTCCTTGACCCGTGTGGAGCTGGCCCATGCGCAGTGCTGATGCGCGCAAGGAGTGCCCTGCCACGCAGGGGTGTCCCCCGCGTAGGGGAGCCCCATGCACAAGGAGTGTGCCCTGTAAGGAGAGCCGCCCAGCGCGAAAGAAAGTACAGCCTGCCCAGCAATGAGAAATACAGCCCATTCTACATAAAGATGTTTGATACAACTCAGAGTACAGGAGTGTTGCTGAGAGGTTGCCAAGGCAGGGGCCAGTTGTAGCATGAAGACATGGTAGATGTGATGCGTGTTTTAGAGTCAGTGGGGTCTGGGTGGTAGAGGACCACTGGAGCTTGACAGTCCCTCAGAGAATTCACGTCATGGTATTCTGAAGAAAAATAAGTGAGAAAGTGGTATAACCTTGAGAATAATAGGTAAGAGAATGGGCAAGGTCTCTAGCCATTTTCTGTTTTAGCTTCTCCCTGCTTAAAATGCCGGATACATGGATTTCCACTATTAAACTCATGTATATTAAAACAGTACACTAATTGATTATGAATAACAAATTATGAATAAAATCTCTTAAGAGGAAAAAAACCGGTACAAGTGATGGCACTTTGGGACATACATAGAATTTACTTAAATTCTTATATATAAACACATAAATAATTCACAGATATGTATCTAATTTTGTGTGTATCAACCTCTGTAAAATGGCGAGAAATCTGCCTTTCCTACCAAGTGGTGAGATCATCTCAATATGTCAAAATATAGTTGTTTTATAAGCATCATGTTTTGAAACCTCTACTCCCAACTTTTCATATATGCTCTGGAAAATCTTAGTGGTAAATACTGGAATATTTGAAGGTGATGACCTTTATTAATATAAACTTTACTATAATTACTCTATTATAAATTCAGTCTTGGGTAATAGAGCAAGTCTAATTAACTGCAATTAGTAAAAATAATCATCATAGGTCCTTAACTGAGAAAGGAAAACAATTTTTTTTAGCTTTCAATTCATTCCATCTTTGAATAATGTTTTTGCCTCCTTTTTAATCAAGGAAACAATTGCTTCAATAATTAAGCAAATAGTCTTAATGGACTATAAGCTTCTCCCCCAAGAGCAAAAGAAAGAAAAAGATCAAAAGGATGAGACAATAATCAGCATTTCACTACGTGCAATATCTAAGCTAACATCATACATTAAACTTTTTAGAACAGGAATATATTTCTTGACCTCAGTCTGACTTTCCATTTTGCACATTTTTAATATGGCACATTTAACTAACTTTTTTAGGTTCAGAATGCACATGAGTATGAAGCAAGAAACCTAACTTGAAATAACAAGTTCAAGTTGTAGAAAAGGGAAAAGATACAGATCAGAGAAATCTTTCAGAACGAAGTATAATAGGTAATTGAATAGCTATTGAAGTACTTTAAGCTTCATTTCTGTAAAAGGAATGCTATGCTGTGATGCTGCAGCTATCATGCAACAGTTTTCCTGAACTGTTGAAAAATCATATGCACTTGTGCAAATTCAGCACCTGGTTTTGAAAAATAGCCATAATAATTCTCTAGTCCATTTGTTTTGAAATTGTCATACATGGGTTTAAATGAGAGTATAGTACACCTTAAGCTATGTTGCAAGCTCCTCTTTTGTCTCCCTGATATTTGGAACCTGAATCCAGCTGTTCTCCAGTCTATTACTCTTAAGAATCCATTCTTAACAATTGCCTTTTTAAAATCCTCTGATGTATGTGTGATTTGATGTCTCTACGGCTTATGTATTATCCTCCTGCTGAAGATAGAACCTGGGGGGGAGGAGAACCTATCATCTGGCACAATTTAGAAGCCAGGTTTTATTTGAGCAGACTTTACATTCCCCTCTTTGCCCTGTGACTTTATATCACTCCCTGAGGTTTTGGAACCTTTCCTCACCTGTAAAGTCTCCTGCCTAAAACATTGTCAAGTGGAAATTGTCCTCATACATTAATCTTTATCTCCCACCTTTACCACTCTACCAATGTGGTCTCTTTCCTAATAGTTTCTCTTCCTACAAACCACTTCCCATAACTTTATAGATATATACCTTTTTACAGTACAATTTGATTCCAGCTTAAAAAAATTTATGTTGTTATCCTCTTGTTAATTTGATAACACAACTACTTCTTCTTCAGGTACTTGGCTCTTGACCCTGAGACTTCATTTTATTTTTTTTATTAAAAATTTTTTTAATGGTTATTTCATTTTTTTAAATTATTTTATTTTATTTTTATTTATTTCCCTTTCCCGCCCCATCCCAGTTGTCTGTTCTCTCTGTCCATTTGCTGCATGTTCTTTTCGTCTGCTTCTGTTGTCAGCAGCATGGGAATCTATGTCTCTTTTTTGTTGTGTCATCTTGCTGTATCAACTCTCCATGTGTGCAGTGCCATTCTTGAGCAGGCTGCACTTTCTTTCACACTGGGTGGTTCTCCTTACGGGGCGCACTCCTTGCGTGTGGGGCTCCCCTACGCGGGGGACACCCCTGCGTGGCAGGGCACTCCTTGCGTGCATCAGCACTGCGCATGGGCCAGCTCCACACGGGTCAAGGAGGCCCGGGGTTTGAACCGCGGACCTCCCATGTGTTAGGCAGATGCCCTATCCACTGGGCCAAGTCCTCTGCCCAAGAGACTTCATTTTAAATACTTGTGCTCTCTGCTTTTAGAATATCCTTTAGTCACTGCTTTTCCAGATGTTTCTCAAACAAGAAAAAAAATCTGATGTGAGCATGGTAGAGAGCACAAGCACTTTGAACCAGATATTCCTGGATTTAGTCTGCATACTTCAACTACAGCTATTTAATTTTAGGCAAATTATGTTTACTTCCTGAATTTTAGTTTCTTTACTGGTAAGTATATTAGTCAGGGTTCTCTAGAGAAACAGAATCAACATGAGATATCTGTCAATAGTAAGAGATTTTTATCAGCCTCTCACAGGACTGTGGGGGTGTACAAGTCCAGGTTTCGTAGGCAGGCTGTAGCTAAGGGCTCCAATGAAAGTCCAATGAAAGCTCTTGATGAGTTCTGGGAGATACTGGCTGTTCAAAGATGAGCTGGGAAATTCTCACTCAATGCTGGAATCATTTCCCCTTTTAAGGCATTCAAATGATTGGATAAAGCGTCACTCATTGCTGATGGCGATTCCCCTGATTGATGTAATTGTAATCAGCTATCTATGGTTTACCACTGCAGTAAAGTCAATGATGACCAAAGTCCATAAATGCCCTCATATTACAGTTAGCCCAGTGCTGACTTGACCAAACAACTGGGCACAATTACCTGTGAGTTGACACATTAGTCTAACCATCACAATAAGTAAGTGAGTAATGCTTATTTTATTGAGTTTTATAAGCCTCTGGCAAAGTAAAGTAGATTAGGTGACTGGAACCCAGGCCAAAAGGGGTAGTGGTATGATAATGATGATTGAGGAGAATATGGCGGGGAGATAGTGTTGAGGTCAAGAATGCAGTTGTAGGAAGCCTCCACCATTTTGAGGCTGGGCTACTGGATGAGCTAGATAGTTGAACTACATAATTCATTCATTGAAAGTTGGTTTGAGTCACACGTGAGCAATCTCAAAATAGCTTATAAATATGCAGTGGGCATTATGGAAGGATATGCAGTAGTCTTCTAGTTAAGTAAGAAATTTTTAAGTATTCTATGTAGAAATGTAAATGTGAAGACAGAGTTTGCCTGGCTATGCCTCAGACTGTATGACATTCCCAAGGCCCCATGCATCTGTTTACCTCTATTTATATAACGCTAGTAGTATTTACTTTCATATTAGTTGGCTACAAGATGGTACCAGAAAGCCAAGATTTAAACCTAGGTTTGTCTGAATGCCAGACAAAAAGGACTTTCTCTCAAGCTGTGCTTCCTCTGCCTAGTAAATCTCATTCTACTTGTCCCATTCATCCCTCTGCTATTGTCTTATTTTAATCACCTTTTTTTATTATATCTTCCTAGTAGTTCACTTGCCTATTTTGCCTTCAACTTTGTTATATTACACTTGAGTGCCAGAGTCATTTTTCCTAAAATGAGAAATGAATAATAAACCTTATCAAGAACTGGGCTAAACTGAGCTGCCAGATGTGGAAGGAAGCCAATTACAACAGTCAAAGCCCAAATGAAAATTAATAGTTAAGCCTTTAATCATTTATTGCCATGGTATAAGAAAAGAGGTAAACCAAGGAAGGTTGCTGGCTCCCCTTTTTCCATATTTCCCCAAGAAATGGCACTGCCAGGCAAGGGTCAGAGGGATCAGCACAAATATAAGGGTACATCTCTCAACTGTGGGAGCCCAAACAAAACGGTAAATTCTATTAATCTGTAGTTCAGTTCATTAATTCTACCTCTGTCATCCCCACTCTACTCTTTCATCCATCTGCTGACAGCATAAACATGGGTCACATTATTTTTAATCTATGTCACTTATTTTTTATTTGGTGTATTTAGACCATTCATATATTAATTTTTTAAATATGTTAGGATATATGTCTGCTAGCTGAATTTTTGTTTTCTGTTTTTTATTCTATTTTTATTTCGGTTTTCTTTTTCCAGACTTCCTCTGGGTTAGTTGAATGTTTTTTGGCATTCTGCTTGAATTACATATAGTGTTTTTGAGTATCTTTTTTAATGCTTGCTCTATGCATTACATTTCACAAATCTAACTTTTCAGTCTACTGGTAACATCATTTTTCTAGTTTAAGGGAAAAACATAATTTTTACCTCTCTTTATGTCCTTGTACTTCCCTTATTTATAATATAGTTTAAAATATTTCCTCCATGTATATTTAGAACCATTTCAGATGGTATTATAATTTTTGCTTCAACCATCAAGTGCAATTTAGCAAACTACAGAGCAGAAGAAAAGCCCATCATATTTACCCATAGTTTTGATTGCCATGTTATTTCTTTCTTCCTAGTATTTCAAGCTGCCTACTTTTATTGTTCCTGTTTAGAGAACTTCCTTTAGCCATGCTTTAATCTATGTCTGCTGTTGGCAAATTTCCTTAGTTGAGGCTGTCTTGATTTCTCTTTCATTTGTGATGAATATTTTCACTGGGTGTAGTGTTCTGATTTGATAGTCATTTCCTTTCAGCACTTGAAAAGTACTCTGCCTCTTCCTCTGGACTCCATGGCTTCTGATGTGAAATCCTCTCATTTGAATTGCATTTCCCCAGATTTTTTCTATGACCACTTTCAGGATTTTTTTCTTTGTCTTTTATTTTCAGATGTTTAATTGTGATGTGTCTTTGTGTGTATCTCTTTGGGTTTAACCTGTTTAAGATTTGCTTAGCTTCTTGATTCTATAGGTCTATATCTTCTGCCAAATTTGACAACGAACTATTCAGCCATTATTTCTTCAGGTATTTTTTCAGCTCTACCCTCTCTCTCTTCTCCTTCTAGGATTCAATGATACACATGTTTGATCTTCTGATAAAGTCTCCCATGTTACTGAACCTCTGCTAAATTTTTTTCAGTCTTTTTTCACTCTCTTGTTCAGACTGGATAATTTCTATTGCCAATATTTTCCTGTTCTATGATATTTCCCCTGCTACCTCCATTCTGCTGTTGGGCCCACTACTGAGCTTTTTACTTCTGGTTATTGCATTAAGTTCTATAAATTCCATTCAATTCTTCTTTATTCCATCTATTTCTTTTCTTTGATGTTCTAATTTTTATCTTTTTTTCTTCATTTGAGTTAGTAAATGCTTGTTGAGGTATTTTCATAATGGCTCCTTAAAATCTTTGTCAAATAATTACATCTTACTATTAGCATCTGTTTATAGCCCCCTTTCCCCCCAACTTTTGATTTTCCTGTTTCTTCTAATGATGGATGATTTTTAGTTGTTTCAAAGAAGTTGTGAATTCCTACTTAATTTTCCTATCCTTTTTAAATTTTTAAAAATTTTTAGCAGACAATCCCCTGCAATTGAGATGTGGGGTGAAGGCTGTTTCAGTGTGTATATTCAGTATATTCTGGAAGAAGTGTATTGAGTTTTCCACTTGTGTTTGCCTTGAGTAGGGAAGGTATTGCCAAAAATGTTTCTTTTGTTAGGCCATGCTTTTCCTGGTGCTTTGGCTGAAGGAGAAATAGACTTTACTTGGAGTTTTTTTTTTTGTTTGTTTCTGTTTTTCTTGTGCCTGTTATTGATTCTGGATTGGTAGCTTATGCAATACCCACTATGGGAAACATGGGAGATAATAAGGAAACCAGGAAACTCACTGCCATGTCCCCTCTAGTCTGGAGGACACTAGAGAGTCTACCTTTTTCTTTGTTCCTTCTTTTGCCTGTTTGTTGTTTTACATCCAGGGTTTTTATTGTAAGATGGTGGGGAGAGCTGGGAAGAATGCAACTACTTCATTTTGGCCAGAAGTAGAAGTCCAAGTCAAAAAGTCTGTTTTAAATCTCAAGCATTTGGCATTGCTATACAAATATCTTTCCTGCATAAAACGTACTAATACCTCCCATGGTCTCTTGTTTCATGCTTTTTAAAGTGTAAGAGCATTTAACAATGCTTGCAGAGTAATTTGAATGCAGAATTGATGTCTATCATTTTAAAGTTTCTCTTCTACATTTAGCCAAACATTTTTTAAGCAATGCATATTCCTTGAGGCATTTCAAAGCATTCAAATTCTCTATAAAGAAAACAACTCTCTTTTCATATTTCTAATTTTTTGTGTTATATATTATGTATTGTAGTATACTCATATGCAAGCATATATTTATGTACACATATCCATGAATATGTTATATATTTATATTTAAATTTTACAATTAATAAAAACATAATACTTCTTTATCTTGTGCTACTTGTACTAAAATTTACTACTGTAATCACTTGGGGGACTTGTAAAATATACTGTTGTCCAAGCTTCACATTGGCCTAATTAATTTAGATTCTCTCAGTGGAGCTTTGCCTTAGGAGTTGATTTTTAAAACTCCCCAGATGACTCTAAAACTCACCATGATTGAGAATGACTGAAATTTTTAAAATGCAGTATAAACAGCATGGAAAGAAAAAACCAACTTATTCTGAGAAAGCTTCAGCTCAATTTATGGGCTCAGAAGGATCCAGATGTGTTCAAGAGAGTGTATTCTGTTAGTCTTAAATATTTAGTCTGCTATAGGCATGTAGCAGTAGGTTATAGATTGAATGGGGGATTTCAGTCTGACAAGGGGCCTCAGTGTTCCATTTTTGCACATCTACACCTTTAAAATGAGGATGTCACCTTCCCTAAGTGGATATTAAATCTGACTTTTAAATATTTGACTCCTAAATATTTGATAGATTTATCTGTTGCTGTTAATCCTAACCATCTGTGTTCAAGGTAGCTGTTTTTGCTTTTATAGATGGTTAGGATGGCCCTTCAAGTATAATGTGGTTATAAATATCAAAGCCAGATTTAGAAACTGAGTCCATCTAATTCAAGGTTGTGCTTTCCTCCACTCGTTTTTAGTAATGATAAAATAGTTTTAGAACAAGTGCTCTGCAATTCCTAAAATACAAGAAAGTTAGCCAAAGGGGTGCTGATGCCAAGTACCAGAAATCTGTTGGCTTTTATAAAGGGTATTTATTTAGGGTGGAATCTTTCAGTTACCAGGCCCTAAAAGTCCAACTCAAGGTACCATAAGAGTTACTTTCTCACTCAAAGTCTGTTGCCATGTGTTGACGTAAGATGGCGAGCGATGTCTGGAGGGTTCAGCCTGCCTTCTTCCTCTTAAGGCTCTGTGGTCCCAGCTTCTTTTCATCTGTAGGCTGGCATAAGGCTCGTCTCTCTTCCCAGGGCTTGTTTCTTTCTGGGGTTCAGCTGCTCTGGTCTCTCCACAAGGTCAGCTGTAGACTATTAGGCTCATCCTTCTTTCTGCTTAGCTGCTTTATATAAGTACTTCCATGTGAGAGTGTTTTATCAGACCCAGGGGGCTGGGTCAAGACTCTGAGTTGCATTCTAATGATGTGGTTGGATCAAAGCCCTAATTGTAACATAATTTAATCAGCCATCTCAGTTGAATCTAATATAATCACAGTTACACAGAGGAATTAGACTGAATATTAAAATGTTATATCTCATGTCATCCAAAGGTATAAATTCCAAAACTATTACTTAATTTATGAAACACAAGTGGCTAAACCATGTATGGTTACTTTTCTTAGTTTTCTGTGCCTTATCTATGCTAAAGCACTAGACATAAATAAAAATACAGAGGGGCCATTTATAGTGGGGGATTACTCTCAAACTATTGGTGTCTTGCCTGATAGAATTAATTTGTTTCTTTAAGGTAAATATGGCCGTTTGCTATTATTGATGAATTCACAAAATAAATATTAAATTATGTTTGTAAACTGATCTTTTCCTCTGGGCATGATTAAATTATGATTAGAGCTTTCATTGGGCCATGGCAGTAGGACGTTGAGTCCCTACCCCATTGGTGGGCAGGGACTCACAGAGATTAACATTGTAGAAGAGTTAGTTGGAGTTTTGAACTGGAGCCCAGAAAGTAAGCATACAATGAAGCAGAGAAGCTGAGCTGGAGAGAATCGAGTCCTGGGAAGAGACACAGAGCCTGTTATCTGATAATCTACAGCTGGCCTTGTAGAGCGAGCAGGGCAGCTGAGCCTAGAGAGGACCAAGCCCCAGGAAGAGAGGTATCCAGGAAGCCTGAACTCTTGTCAGATGTTGACAGTCATTTTGCTCCAACAAGTGGCAGCAGACTTTGGTGAGAAAGTAACTTAGGCGTTATGGCTTGGGAACTATAAGCTTCTACCCCAAATAAATAATTTTTATAAAAGTCAGCAGATTTCTGGTATTTTGCATCAGCACCCCTTTGGCTGATTAATACATATGGCGTCTCTTACTTTTTGAATCTCAGTATCCGAAAGGGCAAATTATATGTGTTATCGATGCTCTCTGTCTCTCCAGCTCTTTATTTACTTTCCCAGAAATGGGAAGAAGTTTGGCTTGGCTGACAACTGCTGGCATGGATTGGAATTATCAAATGCATTTAGCAAAATGGAGAGGTTGAAAACTTTCCTAGTACTCATGAATTAGGCTTTCACTATGTGCATTGACTTTTTTACTGGAAATACATTTCCAGAGTACTAGTCAAATCCATGTTTAAATGCAAGTAAAAATTGCAGTCTGAAGAAACCATATATAAGACTTTGGATTATCTTTATTCTACTTTGGTTGCCTGTTCTTTGGGAATGGAGTAAAATGGGCTGTAATAATAAAGAGAAGAATGTCTTATAGAACTTGATGCTATGTGATTATGGATCTATAATTAGAAAAACACACAATAATGTATTTTAGAAAATTGTTTGTAATTGTTTTGTTGTGATGAAAAAAATCATGCTAATATGCCAGTATGTAATATCTGATAAATAGATTTTTACATTATTTCAATTTCATTGACAGCATAATACGTTCATAGTGTTTTATTCTTTATATGCTTTTTTGTGGCATGTTAATTATCAAACAATTTTGAACTTGAGGATAGTGATTGGTGGATGTTTTGTTTAAATAAAATCCAATACTTCAAAAATTTGTACAATATTACTCTGCTAATAAGACATTATTAATATTTATACTCACTAAGATAAACTGGCTATCATTTATTCTGATTCAGGGGTTTTAGTTTTGGTTTGAGGATGAGAACTTGAGTTAAAGTTTTATAAAACATTGGCCATTTGCTAATAGCATATAAACAGAACAAGTTCAAGAACATTGATTAGAATGACTTAAACAAAGGTTTATTTAGCTACAAGTATCATTTATATAAAGGATTCTTTGAGTTATAGTAAACACATTTGAAGAATGAATTAATGTAAACCCTGTTTTCATGTACTAACTTGATAAGGAAAGGTAACCAAACTAAAAAAATGAAATAAATATACAGACCACTGATTATCTCTTATCCAGCTCTGTCAGTAACCCACAGAAAACAATCTGCAGGAAATTTATATAGCAGTGATAATTCTTTTTAAGCATGTTTAGTCTCTGAACATATACAAATATCCCAGAAATTAAGTTTTTCAAAGAGTAAGAGCTTTAAAATCCAGAGCTACCACTGGTAGACATTTAATTAATTGAGGCTTGGAATTTTCTAGATATCTCCCCTTTCTTTTGAATAGGTTTCAAAGGACACAGATATCTCTGGTAAGGGTCCAGGGAAATAATTTTAAAGTAGATTTCAAAACAGAAACCATATTACGTCTCTTTTAAAAGATGTCTAAACAATTGGAACAAACTTTATTTCCATAAAAAAAGGGGATATATGGGCACTCCTCTAGTATTTATTATTTAGACTTAATTATGCTCAAAATATTCTGGTAATATCTGTATGCATAAGAAGATCCTATCCTTTTTTTAATGAAAATTATTTTGAAAAGTAAAGATACTCTTTACTGTGAGTTTTCATGAATAGATTTATCCATTGTAAGCAAACCTTGTGTAAAGATAATAAAGATAAGTATCTTATAAGAAGTGCTCTACTTAGAAAATGCCATATAATTTATTGGTAAGTGAACATTGCAAGCTATAACTGGATCTCAAATTACTCCAATATATTGTGACATAGGTTGTAATTGTAATTTCATAATCCTATTTAAGGAACTAGAGAATTGAGAATGTAATAAACAGAAAAGGATACAGTGAACAATTGTAAATGAGATCTGGTCATGAATCATTTGATTTGCTAGTTAGGAATATTTCTTTGGCAAGTCTTCACAATCAAAATTAATCTTTAAAATCAACAGCCATTTTGCTTACATGGATTTGAGACTATAATTTTAAAGATCTAAAATGTGTGCACCTGTACTAAATTATAAATTAAAATAGATATCCTCAAGTGACATCTTTGAAAGGTAGAATATCTAGTAGTTAAATATTGAATTCCATATGTTTGTAAGCCTGTATCATCACTGAGACTTTTTTTCCCTTGGGAAAATGTGAAAAACATGTCTCTATTCTTGTACCTTTATTCACATAGAAATTCTAGAACTTTAAGCTCTGTGTATGGGTGGAGGATAGGGAGGTGGGTATCCGGTGAGCTGAAGAAGTAGTGAAAGTGCATACATGCGGTCACTCTTGAGGAGTCGAGAGTCTCTCTTAGAGGGAAACATTGCTGCCAGAAATCAGCCATACTGGGAGGAGTTAAAAAGGCACAGTTTGGGGTTCCACTGCTGATCTCAAAGAGGAGCAGCAAGGGAATTTCAGCCAGGGGATTGGTTAGGGTTGGGAAGGACAATATTATCAGATAGAAATTAAGGCTGAATGACATAACATCAGAGAGAAGAGTAGATGAATATGTATCTGTCAATATTTCCTCCTTAAGCAGAGCATTAGTTTGCCAGGGCTGCTATGACAAATACCAAAGAGTGGTCTGGGGTAAAGAATAGGGATATATATATTGTCTTGCAGTTTTGGAGGCTTGAAGTCCAAAGTCAAGGTATTGTCAGGGCTTGCTTTTCCAGAAGCAGTGGCATTCCGGCAGTCTAGTCTTGTGTGAGACACTGATCTCTCGCTCTCCATTTGTCTCCTCCTCCTATGATTTCCACTGATGTCTGGGTTCTACAGCCTCTGAATTTTTTTTATAAGAACTCCAGTCACATGGATTAAGGCCCACCCTGATTCAATTTGGCCTCATCTAATTAGTATCTTTAAAGATCTTATTTACAGATGAGTCCACAATTAAACTAATAACATCTTCAAAATCCTACTTTCAAATGTGTTCACATTCTTAGGACTAGGGATTAAAACTTTATAATTCAATCCCCAACAAGCAGAAAAAAATAATTCTGCCAGACAATGTGGTGAAAGCAGAAGCTTTAAATGATTTTGTGTGTGCTAGAAGCAGCAAAAGAAACTAACTTTGAATTGAAATTCAATTCTTCCAGTTCTGATGGAAGATGTGACTCAAAGAACATTAATGTCTTACCACTTTCAATATAGGTCTTATATTATTGTCTTTTCACAATGCACATGTTTTTGCTCTTTCAAAGGTAGAAGCCCAGTGCAGTAGGGCAAACGGGTGTGTGACTTGATGAGGAACCCTCCTGAATTTAAGAAAGAGAACTCCGAAGATAAGCTAGAAGAGGCAAATAAGGAGGAAGGAGTACTGCTTCAGACTCCAAGGACTCAGTTCCATCAAATTCAGTTAGAACTGGGCCCCTTCAAGAAGGCAGAGTGAGATGCTTCAGGGCTCTGTTCTGCCACAGAAACTCTAAACACCAGCAAGAACTGCCAGAAACTTTTTTTTCTCAGCACTCCAAAGAACTCTTAAAGGACTGCAGTAATAGGACAAGTACCAAATTAACAAAAAGCCACTTCAGTGATAGGCTCTTCTGGCATCCTGAATGGCACCACCCCACCCCACTCTGGCTTAGCGTAAAGCTGGCCTGAGGTCCCAGTGAGGATCCCTGGTCCTGGTCCCAGAAGGACCAGAGAAACCCTTTGTACACACTGGGGGTATGCATGTCTGGCCCAATCTGGTGGTGCCCTGAGAGCCTCTCCATTCCAGAACTTGCTCTGCATGTAGAAGGCAGCTCATGGAATTCTCGCACAGAACACTGCTTGTAATCAGCCTTCCAAGGAGCAGGAGATTTTTGGATGTAGGAGATATATTTCAGTGCCCAAGACAGTCAGGAAACTTTCCTAGGTAAGAGGGGACATTCTGAACTTGGGAATTCCTAGGGCTATAGCCACATGTCCAAGACACTAGGCATGCACAGAAAGGAGCAGGGGGATGCCTGTGCTTTGGCCTAGAACTAGACTAAACTCATTGTGTGGATTAGCTTTAAGGGACTACACTCACACAGGTCAGTCTGTAAAGATTTTTATTCCATCTTTTTGTTGTTGTAGTTAGTTCGTGGCAACCAAGGAAAACTCTGTCATAATACTAGATGAATAGAAGCTTAACAGATGCCTCAGAGTCTAAATTCTAGCAATTCACATTAAAATACCAAAATGTCCAGATTTCAACAAAAGGTTATAAAATATAGAAACAGTAAGTGATGGCCCAGGCAAAGGATAGGATTAAAGCATTAGAAATCACCAATGAAAAGGACTGACCTGGGACATCGCAGACAAAGACAAAAAAGAAAGGTCCTAAATATGCTCCAAGAGCTGAAGGAAAACACGGACAAAGCACTAAAGGGAAATGAGGAAAATGATAAATGAACACAAAGTGAAAGTCAGTGAGAGATAGAAATTATGAAAAGGAGCCAAATGGAGATTAAGATCATAATAACAAAAAGTAGAAGTTTCCTGGAGGGGTTCAACAGCAGAGTGGCACTAACAGAAGAATCTTGAAGATATGGTAATCAAAATCATTCAGCATAAGATGCAGAAAGAAAAGAAAAGTGAACAAAGCCTGACAAACCTTTGGGGCACCATCAGGTATACCAATATATACATTATGGTAGTCCCAGTTGGAGAGGATAGAGAGAAGGGGGCAGAGAGAATATTCAAAGAAATAATGGCTGAACATTTCCCAAATCTATCAAATGACATGGATAAATATCAAAGACATTCAACAAATTCTAAGCAAGATAATCCTAAATAGACCCATGCTGGGGCAACTTATAATCAAACAGTTGAATGGCAAATTAAAGGAAGAATTTGGAAGGCCATGAAAGAGAAGCAAGTACGTCACATATAAGGGAGGCTCTATAATATTAAGTGCCAATTTCTCATTGGAAGCCATGGAGGCAAGAAGACAATGGGATGATATATTTAAAGTGCTGAAAGCAAAAGAAATGCCACCCAAGAATTCTATATCTAACTAAACTGTTTTCCAAAAATGAGGAGGAGATTAATACATTCCCAGATAAACAAAAGCTGAAGGAGTTCATCACTACTAGACTCGCCCTAAAAGAAATGCTAAAGAGAGTTCTGCAGGTTGAAAAGAAAAGACAGTAGACAATAGATTGAAGCCATATTAAGGAATGAAGATCTCTGCTGAGGATTGTGATATGGGTAAACATAAATACCAGTACTGTTGTATTTTTGGTTTCTAACTCCACTGCTCATGGTCGACAGCATCTAAAAGGCAAATGCATAAAATGTAATGGTAGATCAGCAGTTTGGGCCTCATAATGTATAAACAAGTTTGTAGGTAGAAATATGGAGTACTTTATAAGAAAAAGAAATTCAGATAAAGAGAAAGCCATTGATTTTAAGAAGCTGATATCAATGATACCTGGAAGAGAAGGGAGAGACTAGCAGACACTGCCAAGTGTCTTGCTATGTGGCAATGGAGCCAAGGATCACTGGCCCTCAGTCTTCAGGAAGAAAATATTGCCTTGTTGTGGATTTGATTTGGGCATTTTCTCATCCTCTAAATCAGAAGTGAATAATTTCCCATTGTTTAATCTGACTCATTTCATGATAGTTGCTTTGAGGAAATGCAAACAAAGAGAAAAGACTCAGGGACATTGTTGGGACATATGAAAAAATTGGAATGTAGCATGTAAGCTTTATATCAATGCTAAATTCTTGAACTTGATAACTAGTTGAGGTGGTTACATAAATGAGTATCTTTGTTCTTAGGAAATGTACATGGCAGTATTAAGTGTTCAAGGACTATAATGTATACAATCTACACTCAAATGTTCAGAAAATGTATAGATGGATGAATAGATAGAATGATATGGCAAATCAGCAAAATATTAAAATTGGTGGATCTGGGTATTTGGGGTGTGAGGGAGTTAAGGATATGTTGGAGTTTTTCTTTTTCCCCAAATTCTACTCAATTTATTCATTTTTAAAAAAATATTACATTCAAAAAATATGAGGTCCCCATTCACCCCCACCGCCCCCACCCCACCACTCCCCCCACAGGAACACTCTCCCCCATCATCATGACACATCCATTGCATCTGGTGAGTACATCTCTGGGCATAGCTGCACCCCATGGCCTGTGGTCCACACCATAGCCCACACTCTCCCACGTTCCATCAAGTGGGCCATGGGAGGACATACAATGTCCGGCAATTGTCCCTGTCGCACCACCCAGGACAATTCCAAGTCCTGAAAATGCCTCCACATCTCATCTCTTCCTCCCATTCTATGCTGGAGTTTTCTGTATGTTTGGATTGTTCTGTAAGTTCAAAAGTCTTTCAAAATTAAAAAAAATCTAGTTAGAAATGGTCATGTTAAGTTCCATGGTTTGTAGCAAAGAGAGATTTCAAGTCATTGTAGACAAAATACTGAAGTTGAAAAATGGTTCTTTTTTTATATAATATTTTTTCGCCTATGGTTTGCTTAACTCCTGTCTCCTAAAGCTAGCCCCATTTTTATCAATCGGGTGTCTGAATTCTCCTGTCAGAGAGGAAATCAGCCTCAGTCATGTGGAAGTGTCCTACAGCCCCTCATGATGTGATGAGAGGGTCTCGTGGGGGGAATCTGCCACCTGGGTGGGCGGCGTAGCTCTCCCTTTGCTGAACGACTGTGGGACTCGATGCACATCATTTAATTTCTCCAGTCCTCAACTTTTGTTCTTCGGTAACACCAGGGTCTAGGAGCAGGTAATTTCTATAGGTTTTCCACTTAAAATCTTAGGAATGAATCCTTCCCCCTTTACTTTGGGTGTTACGTTTTCTATGCCATTTGCCATTGCTGAGATGGAGCGTTTCATCAGAGCACAGTCTCGAGAGGTTTGATAATGATTTCAGGGATGCTAGGCCATCTTTCAGTCTTGTCAACAACCAAGTGTGTTGTTACTTTGGCTTTGATTGCAGGAGCAAATGTCTCCTCCAGCACTGATTGCTAAAATGAGAAAGTCATGCAAGCATCATGGCTGATTTGCCTTTTTTGCTAACCAAAATAAAGTACTTTAGTTCACAGAGCTTTTATAAATCTAGTGCTTTCCAAATTATCTTTATAACAAATGCTAAAATGCTGTAAAACTAATTGCTAGCATGTCATGAACACTTAAATGAGCCAGGCACAGGCATTGGAGGTGCCTTCCTGGTATCATCTCATTTCCTACAGTTATCCAGAGTTAAGGAGCCCTTTCCTTATTTCACGAATAGAAAAAAAATTAACTCCAGAGACCTATGGTCATATTTTGAGTCTGTAGATAGGGTAAAATTAGAATGTGGGCAATCTCCCAATTCCACACTCTATTTGAGCTCAGGCTGCTAATTTGTACTTAAAAAAAAACTATTATGAAGATCCTCAGTAAAGAGATTTCACTTATATTAACTTCTTTTTTTCTTTTTTCTTTTTTAAATCTAGAAATGCATACACAGAGAATGATCATTTTGAAGTCCTCCTTGGTTTTCTGGCCTGGCTGATCTGATGGTGCAACCTCAGAATTACCATGAAGCCTCGTATGCATCAAATTTTTAAAATTAATTTTCTTCGATACCCTAAACGATGGCCTTCCATTTCCTTTCAGAGTAAGAGCCAGTTCTGCCCCATGTTGATTCTTCAGCTGATTCTCATTAAACTGAACAAGAAATGGTTACCACAGTAGTCTCTTCTCTCATCCCACACAGATATTCTTCCCTGTTGCTTCTAGACATGGTTTTAGACATCACTAGCTTCGTCTTCGCAGTTTCAGCACACCTGGCAGGAAAGTCCTTTTGCCTTTGCGTCTGTGGCTCAGACTTTTTTGCTTCTGACCCCCTAGGGAATTTTCTGCCTCTTTGTCTCTAGAAGGCAGCCCTGGCTGTCAATCAATGGCCACTGACAAGCTGCTATCTAATGGGAAACCCCCCCCACCAAAAATCACTGTTAACACAGCACAACTTTGGGAGACAGTTATGCAGAACTACCATTTTTCTACACTTCCAGACCGACAGTTTGGTATTTTAAAAGTGGATGCCTGCAGAGGGACTTCTCACAGAGAAGGAACCACAAAGATGAAATGACAGATCATCAGGAGAGAGATTTGGGGGCAGGCAGCCTCTTTGCTGTCCCTGAAACCCTACTATAGAATACCATTTTTTGAAAGACGCTTTGATAGAATGTGAATAAAAGATTTCAGATTTTTCTAAAACCTTCCAGTTCTTTAGGAACCTTCATTTAAACCAAAAAAAAAAAAAAGAAAACCTTTATATTATGGTATTTTTACTTTGTATTGAAGCTAACAAAGAGAACATGTGGAATTTCTTTTACTTAACATAGATTGCCTTCTATTCCATTCTTAAGTTGAAAAATATAATTTTTCAGTTTCCTTGTGGAATCTTCACAAGACGGAAAATCTATAATGATACAATTTAATTTATAATAAGTACTTTTTAAAGTGGTGCTCAGAATATTGTAGCTCTAACTTCATGGAAGGAAAGTTTTATTAAAATATAACATCTCTTATATGGATGATTGCTAATCCAGGTATTGAGAAAATTAGAGATAAATGTAAATATATGTTTTCTTTATGACTTTCTAAATATATTACATTTGGCTATAAGCCACCATTTAGGCCAGTAGAAGGTTCTCAAGATCTACATTAAGAAATAAGATCTACTTTTAATTCAAACACCAATTAATGTCTATTTTGAAATATTTTCAACATCTGAAAACATACCTATTTTTACATAAATTGAAATTTATTTTATAGAGTTAACAGAATTCACCTATATTCATATTTTAAACTCTATGAATGGCATGGAAAATTTTGTGTGAACATGAAATTTTCTGGATAAAGTTTCATAGTTTTAATAAGATTCTTAATGAAACCTATGACCTAAAAGTTAAGAACCACTAACCTAGATGAAGTACTTCTGAATCATTGTTTATGTTCCCTGCCAATACTTGCTTTCTCCCACCTGTCCCAACTCTAGACTACATACTGTTGGGCTTTGGCTTAGGATGAGTTCATCATAATGAAAAGAAATCCATTGAGATATCTACAAAAGGAGGATGGAAAACAAGCAATTGGTAATTCACATGGAACTCATAGACAAGGCATATAGCCATATCTTGAGAGAGACGGGAACAAGGAATTGTTAAAGCCTTCAAAGACGAAGGTGTGCTCTCTGGTTCTTCTCATCATCTCACCTCTGCTACCCTGAAGGTTGCTATTTCACTCCTCCCTACAGGAGGAGTTCCTTTACTTTGGCATGAACCAGGGACACCTCTCAGAATCAATGCTAAATGACTTAACATGCTATTTTCCAACATCATTAACTTAGTCACTTGAGTTTCTAGTTATCTATTCCTAATTACAGGGAAAGAAAATATTATTAACAGATGTTCACCTCTAGTTCCAAATTGTGAGGTACACTGGTGCTGTGGTAGTTTGAGATTATTTATGAACCCCCAAAAGCCAAGGATTATGTTTATAGACTGGTCTGTTCCTCTGGGCCTTTGATGGTGTTAGATTCAGCTGAGTTGTCTTGATTGAATTATGTCAAATTAGGGTTTTGATTGATTGACCACATCAGTAGGGTATAACCCGGATTAAGTCCCCACCCCCCTGGTGGATTGATATAAATGGGCATTCACTCAAGAAGACACAGAAGATGACACAGGAGGAAGAGAGAGTGCTGCAGACATGGAAGAGGAGAGAACTTGGTCATTTATGTCCTGCTGTGTGACAGAAAGGAGAAGGATCAAACAGCTAAAGCCAGGGGAAGACAGACAAGCCCCATGCCAGCCTACAGCTGAAATCAGAAGAAGCTGGACCCAAAGAGCCTTAAAAGGAAAAAGGCCCGAGATAACAGGCAGAAATTACCCTCCATCTTGCTTCAACACGTGGCAATTGACTTTGGTAAGAAAGTACCTCTTATGGTACATTGAGTTGGACTCTTTAGGGCCTGGTAACTCTATACTTTTACCCAAAATAAACACCCTTTATAAAAGCTGTAGCAGTTTGATATGGTTATGAATTCCAAAAATAGATACTGGATTATGTTTGTAATCTGATCTGTACCTTGGCTTGATTGAGTTATGATTAGGGCTTTAACTGGCCCATGTCATGAGGGCATTGAGTCCCTGCCCCTTGGTGGGTGGGGATTCACAGATAAAAGGCATGGCAAAGGACAGAGTTGCAGGTTTCTGATGTTAGAGTTTTGGTGTTGGAGTTTGATGAAGTCTTAAACTGGAGTCCTGGGAAGTAAGCTCACAGAGGAAAGAGAAGCCAGCCTCAAGAAGAAAGGAACCTTGAACCCAGAGAAAAGCAAGCCCCAGGAACGCAGGAACCCAGAAAGCCTGAACCCTGGCAGATGTTGGCAGCCATCTTGCTCTAAATAGACTTTGGTGAGGGAAGTAACTTATGCTCTCTGGCCTAGTACCTGTAAGCTCCTACCCCAAATAAATTCCCTTTATAAAAACCAACCAATTTCTGGTATTTTGCATCAGCGCCCTTTTGGCTGATGAATACAAAAGGCAACAGATTTCTGGTACTTTGCATCAGCACCTCTTTCGCTGACAAATACTTTACTAAGGAGAGACTGTGAGGTTACACTGTCTCACAAAGGTATCTTTAGCACAAACAAACATATTGATAATATTGATAAGGTATGATGAAACCTGTACTGAATATGGTAGATAAGAATCCAGTCAGAAGAATTGTTTTTGAGAACTGTCACATTCAATGTGAGTAGTTGAATAGAGTTAAATTGCTTTCTTGTATAAAAACAAAGTGAATTATTCAGGGAATAAAAACTCGAGAATCAATCCTGAAATTTCTTTTTTTAACACAAATTTGAGTACCTGCTGTATGATACACACTGATCCATACCTTTGAGACAGAGTGGTGAATAAGATCGTGCATTAAAATTTATAACACCTGTATTTTGTTTGAAAAATAGCTGATTCCCAAGCCAGCCCAGTACCACCTTAGCCACCTGTCCCTTGGCATGCCAAATCTCCTTACCTCCTAACACTGGAGGAACTTCCATATTTCTTTTCTGATTGATCATTGCCTGTGCCTAGACAGTTATTACATATTTCCTATAAATCTGCTCATGTTCATAGTTCTCCATCTTTCCCAATGATTCTGAGAATTAAGAGGACAAGGAAATTAATATGGTGCAGCTGTTGGCTTTATGAAGCTAAGTTCTATGCATATACTGGCCTTAAAAAAGACACTGACTTTTGTTCATGCTAAAGTAAATTGGAGTGTGTGTGTATATGAAACATAGACACACATAGATGAGAGACTGGGAGGGGAAAGGAAGAGGGTGTGGATATTAATTATAATTATTGATGGCTTTCCAGTTCTTTTTTTTTTTGCTCCAAGGATTTACTGATATTTCCATCTATTGCAAACAGTGAAGAGGCAGCAGGGGCTGAGCCTCAGAGCTTGTCTCTGCTCCCAAGTGTAAGGACCAGGGGATACCTGGATCCCTGTGCTCTGGGAGACCTGAGATGCAGAGATGATTCTTCCCACCCCTTCTCGCAGGAAGCAAGCCCTCCGCCAAAGGGGTTCGGGCTCTGGGGCTGCTTCCTCAGCTCAAGGCCTAATTGTAACATAGGCCTATTATCAGTTTCTCTACCAGGGGTCCTTAACCAGGGGTCCACGGACCTCTCGGGTTCTGCGAAACCATTTCAGAGAGTCCATGAGCTTGAATTGAAAATCCAAAAAAACATTATTCTTGTGGGCATGAGTTGGTGCTGGTGTGATACATTTATGGAATAGTAGACAGCATAGTGTGGACTTAGTAAGGGGTCCGTGGAAGAAAATATGTTGAGGACGCCTGTGTCTGGATAGTGAAATCCTTCAAGGAAATTCATTTTCTTCTCTCAAATGTCAGACACAGAGCCTGGCATAGAGTAGAAATTGTCAGGGGTTGAAAGAAAGAATGAATGACTTCGTGGGATTTGTTCACACCACTTAATGAAGATGGCTTACGCTCTTCCATAAGCACTGTAATATTCCCTCCTTTATGAGAGTGTGGAAGTGGCGTGATGGAAGGGTGTGTTAAAGAAGGCCCTCTGTCTCAACACTCACCAGCTGCTTAAGGCCTAAAATTTGATGATCCACAATTATTATTATTTTCATAGCTAGGATCCTATCTGAGAAAGTAAAAAAATCAAGTCTTTTGTGCTTAGGGTGAACTTGTAGTATAAGTAAGTCTTTTTTTTTTTTTTTTTTGACACTGAACACGGTGAAGAGAAAATGAGATTGATCAAGAAATAGAATGGCTGCAGATCATTTTTCCACTTCATAACTTTATAAAGAGCCATTTTTGCTCCCTGATAATTAAAACTTCAAATACCTTCATGTTGTCTTAAAGTCTCTTTCTGGCTCCAGTTCAAAGTAGAAATAACCCAAACAAGAAATGAGCTTTGTGGTAGGAAATTGGAGGGAAGCATTTTATCTAATACAGAATTATTTCAATCAGTTTACAAATTCAAATGCAGTAATCACACTTATCACTATTGAGTCTATCAGTGGGAAATTCCTCATTTTAGAACTCAGAAGGGAACAGTTGTTTACCTATGTTTTCTTCCTAATGACAATACCCAGTGATGTCTCAGAATGTCTCATTAATTTCGAAAGTCCAGTTGACTAGATGCTTGTTTTTTTGTTTTGTTTTTAAAATGTCAGTTTATCTGGATTTCTGGACCATCTTTCAAGTCTTTCAGGTTTTTCAAGGCTTTATATCACAGAAACCTGGTTGAATTTCTAATGTTGTTATGTTTTATTATGAACAAAGAAAGATTCTCAAGTATAAAATATTGCTTCCCTGAGTTTTGTCAGTTTTATGAACTGAAATGTTTATGTATACTTTGCTGGCATTCTTACAGCTTTTTTAAATTTTAATTTTTTAAATGAAGAAAAATTAGAGTCTTTCTAGTTCAATAAATTCCAGGTGTTCTTTTTGTAAAAGCCTTAAAATTTCGGTATTTCCTTTAGCATGATCAATTTTATTTGGGTAATTTACATTTCATCTTTGCACAATCAGTATGGAAATGCTTCCATTTACAAGTGGCCTAGACAATGAAAATTACAGCAACATATGTGACTTTGGAAACGTTCATGTTTTAGTGACGATTTTGGTATAATGTTCCTTATGTTTCATCAAACAAAAGCCACTGGTGAAAGAAATAGGATCTTCTCTTGTATCTTAATTGTGGAGTTCAAACTGGCGGTACTTGGGGGACAATATTCGTTATTTAAATCCACTGCAGCTGTTTGCAGTTTGGAAAAGTTATGTACTTTCAATGGAAAAAGGCTTTTTTTTTTTTAATTTTAAGAGCTAAAAAATAAGATTATATGAGGATAGTAAAGGAACTGCAGTGAAAGTGCATCTGAAAAAAATATATAATTGTGTACTTTCTTTGAGCCATATTTGTTTTCATTTATGCCAGAAGAGAAGTTTTTTTCCAAGGAAGAGCATAGCTCACTTAAAACCACAGATTTAACATCACTATAACCTTTACTCTTTCAAATCAGCCAAACATGGCTCTAGAGAGCAGATCTGCAGTGCTTTCTCTTTTAGCACAAATTTGAGTCTCAGTGTGAAACTGTCTTCCCTCCAATTCCAGTCTGTTCAGATTTGAATTCATTTACCCCCAGCTAACCCAGAAAGTAAGAATCCTCTTTCTCTCAATCTCTCTCTTTTGTATACCACTTGCTTTTTCATTGGCCAAGGTATATAAAATAAATATATTTTGCGGGTCTAGTCCTGGTTATAATTGTTAACAGGAAAATTTCATCTTTTCCACCCACACATTTTTGATGCCTTATCTATTCAGATCCCCAGGTATCTAGTGTTTGTGAACTGATAGTTTAGGTTTCACCACTATAATTCTTATTTCTTAGCATCTCATAAACTCTTCCTTTTCAGAAAATGTTCCTGTCTAATGTTCTGATCCAAATGGAAATGGTGAAAATTAATAAATTAATATATTTAATATTGTGAGATACAGTATATATACATAATACATGCTTTTAAAATCTTTCTAAAAGAACATTCGTTAAAATTGGGGGCATATGACAATGCATTTGAGGAATATCCCTGGGTATAGAAGTCTCTGAGTATTTTTAAAACATACAACATTGTCCTATGGAAACTTTCACTTCCATCAATATATTTCTTGTATAAATTAGTTCAAAGTTTTAGATTTGGAAATCAGTGACAGCAGCCTAGGAGAAAAATGTCAGTTTGCTCTTATTTCAGCACTTTAAAGATGCTCTTCCCAGTTTGTAATATGCTGTCTGCTCTCAAGACTTTTCTGTATCTTTGGTTTTCATTGGTCTGTTTGTGATATGGCTAAGTGTAGTTTTCCCAGTATATAGCTTTTTCTGGAGGGGGCGGTTCTGAGATTTTTAAGTCTTTAAATTTATATCTTTTATCAAATTGGGAAATATTCACTAATTTTTTCCAATATTTTTTCTGCCTCATTTCCTGTCTCTTTTCCTTTCAAGATAGTAGTTTCATTTTTATTAGTCCTTTTGATATTGTCCCACAGGTCCCTGAAATTACGTCAATTATTTTTCAACCCTTCTGTTCTTCAGATCAGAAAAATCACTATTTATCTTCAATTTCACTGACTCATTCCTCTGTTAGCTACATGTTGTTAAGCCAATTCAGTAATTTTTTTAATTTCCGGATAATTTTTTCCTTCAGTTCTAGAATTAGCATTGGTTCTTTATTAGCAATTCTAGTTCTCTCATGAACGTTTCTATCTTTTTATTCTAACAGGCATATGTTCCTTTATGTCATTAAGCATAATAATTATTATGTTTAAAAATCCTTTTCTGCTAATTCTAACATTTGTTCATCTCAGGGTCAGTTTCCATTGATTATCTTTTCTCTTGAGAATGGATCACAACACCTGTTTCTATGTATGTCAAATAATTTTGGATGCATCCTGGACATTGTGAATGTAATGTGGGAACTGGATTCTGGTGATTTTCTTTTTTGTTTTTCTTTGAAGAATGTTGCTTTTTGTTGTTTTTGCAGGCAATTATTTTGCTCAAAGTGTACACTCTCTCAGATGGTACTTCAAATCTCAGTTCATTGCTTTTATCCTAGTGTGTGTTTTCTGCATGCATGGCTCAGGAGTCAGAGCTATAGGAGAGCTCCTCCAGAATTTCTCCCTCACTTTTCAGCTGCTCTGCTTACTCCCAAGTGTGTCCTCTAAATTCTTCAGACCTGAAAGACTGAATGTTTATCAAAGCCTTAGACACTCCATGTGGTACTATCCACATGTTAGCCTGTCTTCAGGTTAAAAGCCACCCCAAAATGGGACACTCATTTTGCCATACCCTCCTTCTGAGAGTTCAGTGTGCTACAGAGTACATACTTTGCTCAAGCTCCAGCGGGCAAATCATTTCTTTTTTCAGATCATTTTTTCCCTCCTGAGTTAACAGTCATTATCTACAGGAAGGTTGTTCAGTAGGAGCTTACTTTAGCATTCCAGAGGCAAAATGCCTAGGAAGCTTTGGAAATTATAACTTTAAGTGGTAATTCAATGTGTTATGGAAGGTTCTTTTTCATCATGGGGAGAGGATTTGTAGTAAGGCAGACTCAGGTTAGATTCTGGTTTCATCAGTTGTTAGTTTTTGGACAAAGGCATTTAAACATTCAGCACTCTCTGCACTCTCCTTTATAAAATGAAACTATAATGCCTTTCTTGAAGAGCTCTTTTGAAGATTAAATAGGTAAGATAAGGCATACAACAGAGTGTTGGCACATATCGGTTACTCAGTAGTAGTATTATGTAAATTTTTATTAGCTACAGCATTATGAGTACACAGTATTAAGAGCACATTTATATTTAATAAGGTGAATGTGTCTATAGAAATTATATGGATATCCAAGAAGCAAAGTCATACTTACAGTATCACTAGAGACAAAACAATTCCATAAACAAACTCCTGTATTATAAGAATATCCCTTATTATAAGTAATAATACATTATTGTACAAATGGTTTACCATCTGACCATCTTTACTATCTTCTTCATTTCCAGATCAAATTTCATTAAAATAAGTTTCAGAATATGATGCCTCTCTCTGGCACACAAATATGTATTTTTAAACCAGGCATAGATAGACTAATTGTTCTGGATACAGGGATTAAAATCCTAGCCATGTCTGCCATACCAAACCTTGACTTAAATAATTCTATTAAGAAAATAAAGCAAACAAACACAGAAAAATGTATTGTATTATACATCACTATAAAACACATTCTACCAGAGGCCATAGATACACATAAAAGAAAATGTGTTATAGCAGTATAATGAAAAGCTTGACTGATCTGTCCTTAGTTCCTGGAAAGAAAGCTCTGAATCTTTGGAAATTCCTGTGGTAGGTTTATCTTTTGTTGTTCTTATTGAACCTAGGACCACACCTAGTAGTCACATGCTAATGAGACCACAGGGTGGGGTCAGCTGCACTTGCAGTTTTAGGATGGCAGTTGGCCCTGCTAGAAAGACCAACTAGTTGATTAGGGGGTTGGGGTTTTAAGCCTTTTCTTATATCAACCCTACCACCTGACTTCTGGGGTGGGGAGAAGCTGCAGATTGAGTTCATCCAAAAGGACAACATTGAGTCCACCAATCCTGACTATAAAACAAGATATCCCATATAAATTTGGGATACTTGAAGCCCAGATGAGCTTCCATGATTGAGAAGATACATTCTAACTCCATATAGAGAGGACACACTGAAAGCTCACCTTTGAGACCATCCTCGACCTCATCCTATGTGTCTCTTGGCTGCTTCTTATTTGTATCCTTCTATCATTATGAAACTATAATTATAAATACAGCATTTTCAGTGAGTTCGGTGAGTTCCTCTGGTGAATTATTTAATGCAAAGGGGTGGTGGAAACCCAAATTTGTAGCCAGTTGGTAAAAAATAGATGGTCTGTGCCCCCAAACTTGTAACTGATGCCTGAAGGACAGTCTCCTAAAGGACTGGCTTGAACCTGCAGAGTCTGGCCTAACTCTGAAAAGAGTCAAAACTGAATCGGATTGAGTGCTAATTCAATCTTGTAGTTGCTGATTGAGGTTTTTGATACTAATAGAGGTGGTGTCAGAAACTGCGGTGAAGCTGTGCAAGGTGAATTGAGAGGCTTCACAGTCATAAATATTGCAGAGATAGAGATGTACAAATGTTTAAAGGACAATAACTAAAACGCATATTTCTAATTTTCTAAGTACTAAAAATAAAAGAGCACCTGCCTGGTTTCTTTGTAGTGCTATTTAAAATCTCTATGGTAACTAAAAGTGTTCTTGATTCAAGGATATAAGGAGGTGTTATAAATACATCTTTTCCTTAACCTTTTCATCTTCAAACATCTTGAAAAGTATATTGGTGTGTATGTTGCATGTTTGTGCATGCTCATGTGTGGGGGAAGGTGTATCACCTATATAACATTCATTTGCATTGTGTTCTAATGGGTTGTTTTGCAGTCCATTTCCTTAGGTGGTGGGTTGTCTAGAATGTTGAGATTATAGACTTCAGCAGAGTTGAAGAAATGTTTCTTGATGCGGAGAAAAAATGAAAAAAGAAATCCTGTTAGAGACATAGTGCTCCTCTCCATGAATATAAAGGGCATGCTGTGAAATGAGCCAACACAGGAGCAAATATGATATTAGTTGCTATCTTAACTAATATCAGATCAAGAACAGACAATTATTGTAAGACAGTCCATCTCAAAATAGGCAGCACTTTTAGGGCTGGTCTGGAGATAGGGATGTTCTGGACTGAAGAATGCTCATTATCAATTGACTTATTGTCACTCCTTAGAGCTGCTTTACACTTAGCAATAAGGTGTTCTCCAGAGAAAGCATTTCCACATCACTCTTCCTTCTTCGCACTCACAGTCTTACCAGGGTAACAAAAGCTCTGGACTCTCAGTCTCACTCTGGTTGGCTACTGCTTCAGAGCTTGATTTGTTCTTATAATTATTCTTCAGGCTTTACTTTAACAGGACTTTGTTTATACTTTATTTCTGAGACCACATTTGTAACTGTAAAACTAGTTTTAAATAATAACTTCACCAGTATATTAATCTTATTTGAAATCAGTTTATGGTGGGGCTGCTTATGGTTCTCAAACTGAGAATTGTGAAAAATAAAATCAACTGCAAAATTTTAATGTCAATCTAAGGAGAAGAATTAATAAAAAGTAATTTAGGACAAGATACAATTGGCATGTCAGATTGGAAGTTGAGATCTATAGTTTTTTGGTTTTTTTCTCTATTGCATGTTCTCCATTGATGGGATAAAAAGAAAATAATGGGACTGCCTGTTTGACAGGGAGGCTTATTATGAAGGAGTTCAGATTTTTTTCTCTTTTTCATTTTTAATTTCTTTTAGCTAAGAATGTTTGCACTTTAAATTTTATTCTTTCTACCCCTTCATTCTGAAGTGAAATTGTCATCCTTGTTTAACATGGAACTCTGTGCAGGGGAGATATGTGGCATATTCTAATCTTGTGGGTTCAAAGGGTATTTACAGCTTTTCAGTGTTGATATAATACTGTGGAGCAGCACAAGAAGAAAAATGGCATAGATTTAATTTAAAAAGAAAACAGGAGTTTCATTTAAAAGGAAAACATAAAAGTTATTTAAAAGGAAAACACAAGAGTTTCATTTAAGAACTTGTATTATGTACTGTTCTAACTTTGAAGAAAATGGTAAGAATGTTTTAAGAGAATGGTCATTCTTTCCCTGAATAGAAATTATGCCAAATGCAACATGAAGTTTGCCTTGTCTCTCCTCTTTCAATAAGTATACTATCAATAAGAAATGTCTTTTATTTTATATAAAATGTTTCAACATCCTTGAATGCCATATTTTTTATAAAATAGGATTTCATAAAATTATATGGCTATAATTCCATTTTCCTTTATTTTTGTCGTCATATCGATCAGTGAAAAAAATGCAGGTACAACAACACAGCAAAGGATGTACTTAGGAGAACTGTAATAAAATTAAATTTATTCCTATAATGATTAAATAATATTTGAGCTCCAACATGTGCAAGTCATTGTGTTGAAGGGCATAATCCTTGCCATGAATTGTGGGTTCCAATCTACAAGGGTGTCTATACAATTCACAGACAGCCAACTATAATATCAGGTTTCAATTTAGAAGTACAATGAGAGGTTAAAATTTTCCCGTGGGTTTTGGGAGACCAAGAATTATTCCATCTTAGGACATCAGGGGAGGATCAGGAAAATTCTCATGGTTATTGTTCATGTCGAGCCTCACAAAGCAGGTAAACTATTCCTAAGTGATGGAGTGAAAATGTTTTGAAGGATAGAACAGCATTAACCCAAGTCTAGAAACTGGAGAATGGAAAGTGTTAGGAGAATGATAAGGAGTATAATTTTCACAAAAGTCTATTAGTCAGTGTTCTCTAGGGAAACAGAATCAACAGGAGAAATCTATCAATAGTATGAGATTTTATGAGTCTCTCACATGACCGAGAGTATGCACAAGTACAGATTCTGCAAGCAGGCTGCAAACCAGGGACTGTGATGAAAGTCCAGTGAAGGTCCTTGATGAGTTTCTGGGAGATGTTGACTGTCCAAAGACGAGCTGGGAAGTTCTCTCTGAATGCTGAAATCACTTTTCCTTTTAAAGCATTCAACTGATTGGATGAAACATCACTCATTGCTGACTGCAATCTCCCTAGTTGATAGAGATGTAATCAGCCATCTATGCAGTAAACTCACTGATGACTAAAGCCCATACATGTCCTTGTATTACAATTAGCCCAGTGCTTGCTTGACCAAACAACTGGGCACAATTACCTGGCCAAGTTGACGCGTTAGCCTAACCATCACAGATAGGAAATGGTGACACGTTTTCAAGGCATATGGGGACAGATATGAAAGGGTGTGAAAGTCAAGCTTTGGCTCTTATTTATTAGTAAACAAGATGGCAACAGATTTTTGAATAGTGAAGTGATGTATTAACAGTGGTTCAAAAGATTGTTTTGTTGGCTTCACAGAGGGCACACTTGATTAAAGGGAGATGAACTAGGAAGACAATAAATGCTCTACTGACCTGCCCTGAGAAAGAAGATAAGATCTTAATTCTTAATTTGGCTTATGATCATAAAAAAGGAAAAAGTGGGAAAATTGATTCTTCCTTTGTATATATATTCTTTAAGCATTCATTTATGTACTTATTTATACAAATTCATATTAGAGAATTTGCTAGAAAGTTTATCTAGTATATTTTAGTATGATCAAGCTCTAGCCCCAAAAGAGTTTCAGATTTATTTGTCCAGACAATTTAGCTAGCTCATTTATGTTCCTGGTTCTGTAGGGCATGCAAATGTATCTCACAAACCTCCCACTACGGGGAACATAATTGATCATAGGCCCCGGATGCTGTGCTCTGATAGCCATGCTCACATTTGCACCAAGTCTCTGCAAATGGCTGTTCACAGTCAGTGACTGGGATACATGGGATTCTTCTGATAGCTGTGGCTCAAGGACCAACCCTCCCCCCCAAAAAAAAGGTTTGGAGGATCCTTCTGTGGGCAACACAGCAGCCTAGAGTGCTTCTGCCCAATTTTATTTTCTTCCTTCTATCTCTCCCGCTTCATCTCTCAGACAAATCTCAGCTCACAATTTGTCATTTCTCCTAGCCTTATCCAGCTCCCTCCCTGCTTTATCACATAAAGATATTTTCTTTAATAAAATCCCTTCATATTTAATTCTTCTTTAGATCTGCTTCTCAGTTGACTAAGTTTGGGGCTGACTTTCTTAGCCCCTGGTGGGTAGATAGGTGTTGTCTTGGTCAGTAAGGTGGGCATATGCGGTTCCTGGCATGGGTTGGTGGCTCAGTTACTAAATATTTCACCAGAGTTACCCTGGGAAAATGTTCTAGGGCAAAGGGATGCTATGGTAAATGTGATGATACAGCCATTTGGAAATTATGTGGAGGAACATGCTTACAAAGGCAGTGAAATTGGCTGGTGTCTGGAAAGCTGGATAATGCGAGAAGAGAAGGCTAATGCGAGATGAGAGCCTTTACCAAGCAACTTAGAGCTGAGTGTGAGAGCCAGGAAGCCTCACAGTCACATATAAAGAGGCACTTTTCATCTTCCATGGAGAAGGGACATAGCGAAGTGGCAGCTTGAAGGCCTAATTATGACAGCAGTATAGCATCAGAGACTTTTAAAATGTTCCACATAGTAGGTATGTCATTAAATGGTCAGGGTTTGGTAGGGAAAATCCGGGATTCTAAAAACTGAGATGAGGACATCTGGATGGATGCCCCTGAGGATGTCACCTCTACCACCCTCACCACCTGGAACTTTGTCTTCTCTACTACATTTTTTCCTTAAACTTTCCATTTTGCTGGAAGAGGCTGCAGAAGCCCCTCCCACAAGGCAACAGGTGCCTCCTTCACACTGCCTCTCCTGTCTGCCTGGCTGATAAATAGCATTAAACTCCAACATAAACTTGCTGAGCACATGCTGTGCCTGATACAGGAGGAGGTGGTCTATAGAGCTATCCGTTGCAAGAAGTCATCTGCACATCTGAAGGAGCCGAAGGAGTACTCTGTGATTGGATTTTGAGAAGGTGAGGTCAACAGGGCAAGAATGTGTAACTGGTAAACAAGAACATTCATTGGCCTGGGAACATTTCTTGGGGCACTTGATTTAACACACTAGCAAGGATCACAGGGAATTGGGCAATCTCACTGGAAATGTTTAAGTTGCCCAGACATTCAGAAGAGGAAGGAATAAAGAGATTGAGATAAGTGGGCATGCTGAAACAGATATACTAGGTAAAGCCTAAAGATGCACCAGAGAAATCCAGAAGACACATCAGTTACCAAGGCATGGGATGCACCCCAAAAGTTAATGGTGGGCAGGGATGATGGTAAAAGAGACCGACACAGAGCCAGAATTAATGGGGATAATGGGATACCAAGTGACAGATGCTAGGTGGTTGCACTTCCAGAGACCAGGAGGTCCCAGTTATCATAAATATTGGCAGGTAAGAGGAATAACCAAAGGTTCTTAGCTTGCTGTGGGTTGTGGAGATGGTTAGTAGAACATGGTGTGTCTAGGAATAAAATAGATGGGCTTACAAAGGGTGCTGCTTAACATCTACAATTAAAAATGCAAGAGCAGAGGTGCAATAGACTGAAGGAGTTTGCCTCTAACAAAGCCAAAATCCCTTGCTCAATTGCCAGACATATGACAGTTTTCAAATCTGGAACCCATTGGCTGATGAGGTCCCTAGGAGGAAAGGCCCTACAACATCATGGAAAGTATATACCTGATGATGCCTTAGTACTTCCACAAAGGGATCTATGGCCTTTCACTCAATGCCTGGACACTGGGGGAGAAAAAGGAATAATCAGATATTTCTAGGACTTTTGGACACAAGGGATAAGTTGACCTAGACACAAAGTGTCATACACCCCTCTTTTAGGGTTAAGGCCCTTGGGGGGTAAGTTATAAATGGAGTCCTGGTTAATGCCTGGCTCAGAGTGGTCCCACTGGGTCTGTGAATCTACCCATTCATCATTTTCCTAGTCACTAGATACATAATTAGAATTAGTAAATATGTCAATTAGTGTATTTCCTACAATGTTTCCCTGATCTGTGGAATAAGAGCAAACAGAAAAGGGAAGACAAAATGGAAATCTCTAAAATTGCTACTCTCTTAACTTCTCTGCCCATCCAGGATAGCGAATAAAAAGTTATGTTATATCCTGGGGGCTCTGGTTGAGATTAATGCCACCATTAAAGATCTAAATGTTGCAGGGATGGTGGTCTGTATCATATCTCTGTTTAATTCACCAGTTTGGTCCTTGCAGAGACTGAATGGACCCTCTAGAATGATTGGGGACTATTATAAACAGCTCAGATCACAGCTTCTATGATAAGTGGGATATTATTAGAGCAGATTAATAAGGGCTCAGGTACATGGTATATGGCCACTGAGTTGGCAACTCTGTTCTTTTTCACTGCAGTTAGAAAGGGGTTTAGAAGGTCTGTATTCATATCTGACAAATGATATTTATTTACACTTTTGCCCGAGGGAGTGTTAATTCTCCTGGCTTTTGCCACAATATAGGCTGAAGAGATCTGGCTCATCTGTGTGTCCCACTTATCATTACTCATCGATTCCATTGATGATGTCATGTTGATTGGACAGGAATTAGAAGTAGATTGCACACTGGAAACTTGGTAAGACATATGTGCTCAGGGGCATGGCATATACCTATTGAGATTTGAGGACTTGACAGTTCACTGAGTGGTTTAGAAGTTGAGTGGTCAGGGGTGTGCTGAAAAATACCGTCCAAAGTAAAATATTGCTGCATCTTCCATCCACTACCACAAAGAAGGAAGCACAGCAACCAGTAGGCCTTTGGGTTCTGGAGCCACACATTCCCCCCAGTGCTCCAGACCACACTCCAGATGACCTGGAAGCCTGCAGCTGAGTCAGGCCCAGAGCTGGGAAGGATTTGGCAACAGGTCCAGGCCATGATGCAATCAGCCCTGCCATATGGGTCAACAGACTTAGCCCACCCCAGGGTGCTGGAGGTGTCAGTGGTGAGAGAAATGTAGGATGGAGTCTACAGCAAGCTCCAGTGGGAGAATCACAATGGGGGTCCCTGGGTCGCTGTAATAGGGCCAGGCCATCTGCAGCAAAGAGTATGCATTTTGAGAAATAGCTCTCAGTGTATTACTTAGGTTTTCTGGGTAAACCCTCAATGCCATCATGTTATCCTTATAAGATATAAGATACTTATAAAAGATAAAAGTCAAGAGGCGAGGAGGAAGCAGAGGGTGGAGTAATGTGGTCACAATTCCAGGAATGCTGGCAGCCACCAGAAGCTGGAAGAGACAAGGAACATATTCTCCTCTAGAGCCTGCAGAAGGAAAGTGGCCCATGGACACCTTGATTTATGCCCAGTCGATACTGATTTTGGATTTCTGGTCTTGAGAACTGTCAGAGAATAAATTTCTGTTGTTTCAAGACACCCAGTTTGTAATTTGTTACAAGAGTCTTAAGAAAGTAATACAAACCCAACTGCTGTGGACTGAAAGCCATTGACAGTTTTGTTCCTATTCAGTAATTTAGTGTGGCACAAATAGTAAGGCAACATATCCAGGAGACTGGATTCCTTTGATGGCCAATTTTGGCTCAAGGACTCTGATTGCTTTACTGAACTTTTCGTAGACTTCACAGAATTTTAGTTTGCTTTCATCTAACTTGATCTTCTTCATTTGGGGTCAGACTTGTTTTGCAGCCTGATGGGTCTTCCAGCTGTATCTAGTTGCCTCCCTATTTTCTCTTGCACAGACAAAATTCTTGCTGCTTTAATCTCTTCTCAGATTTGCCTCTTGAAGGACTTCCTGCTAATACAATAGAATTTCAAGATTTTAATTTAAAAACAGATTAATATCAAATAGAAAAATTTCAGCCCAGATTCCCCTCAAGCTCCAGAGCTACATATTGCTTGATAGACATATCCATGCAGATTTTTCACAGGACCTCAAACACTACCGCATGTCCAAAACTGCCCTCAACAGTTTTCCACCTCTCTTCATGAGTGTATGCATGCACACACACCCACACACCCTGAAACTTACATGCACATACACACGCAGGGATGCAAACACACACACCTTCTCTGTCTCTCTAATCTCAATAAAAGGCACCATTTCATTGATTCCAATGACTTGTTGCCCCAAAGGTTTTTCAACTTGACTCTTCCTTTTTCTCACACTCCATAGAAATAAAAATCCAAATTGAATCAGTTCTACCTTAAAATTTTGCTTAAATTTGGATATGCCTCTCCTTCCATAATGCCAATATGCAGTCCGCGCCATCGTCTCATACTTAGATTACAGTATCAGCTCCTCAGAAGCTTTACGACCTCTTGTCTTATTTGCCTCCAATTCAGTCAAAACCCGAGGAAGCTAAACATGAGGAAGCTAAAATGCAGCTCGTATTACCAGCATCCCTGTTAAAAATCCTTTCCATAATTTATCATGTACGTCAGGATAGAGCTTAGCCTTCTAAATGCCACTTATACAGGAATTCATGGTCTGGCACCTGTAGACACTCGGGCTCAGCTTTGCCACTTCCCTTCTTGCACTCCACCAGCCAGCATTACAGAACATGGGCCTCTCCTGTACCATATTCTGTGATTTGCCTTCCTTCCTGTTCTCATGCTGATCTCTCTGTTGGGAACACCCAGTTTTTATCTTAAATGTTTCCTCTCCTGAGAAGCCTCCCATAAACCATTAGAACAGTGGTTTTCAAGCAGGAGCAATTTTGGCCCCAAAGGGATATTTGGCACTGGCTGGAGACATTGTGGTCACAACCGAAATGTGCTACCAGCACCTTAATATCCTACTCTTCACAGGTAGTGTCCGGCAACAGTTACCTGACCCAAAATGGCAGCAGTGCCGAGGTTGAAAACTTTGCTCTAGCCTAGTCTCGTTACTTTTTGTAAGGTGCTCAGCCCTCTATACTCACTCCCCCAGTTAGACACATTGCTCTGTCTTTGCTTGCCTATGACTGTTCTCCCACAGAGCTTACTGAGGGCAAAGGCTAAGTTGACCTAACAGCCCTTATTCTCTCCCTGTCCACCACAGGGAAATTCATGTATATGGAATGTCTGAGTGGGTATCACTTAAGTGCTTTCATCTCCTTGGAGAAGAGAAAAATATATTTTATGCTTCCTTCTTAAAAGCGGCTTTACGACATTCTTCTTTCCACGTGGCCCTGCCCCAAATTCAGTATTTGTGCTTAACCAGGCTTGTGATTCTATAGCACCTTCTGGGTTATGCCACAGCCCACATACTTCCATTTTACATCAGAGGAGCAAGTCACAGACCTCCAGGTAGTGAGCTCCGCAGGGGACATTTTGGTTCTTTGTTTTTTCTACTTTTAATGGAACTGAGCTTTCTCTCCTCATTGTGTTGCCTCATCGAGGTCCTAACAGGAACATCAGGATGGAGACATTGCACTTTCTTGGGCCACTTGGCTCTACTCTAGGAGCTACTTGAAATCTATCCTCTTGGATCTGTGGATTGAAATTGGTCCTGAGGTAATACAAAGCAGGGTCATTATAGGAACAGTATTAGTTTGATGACAGGGAATGAGAGAAAACATTCTCAAGCCTGAGGAAATACGGACTAGGCCAGAATTTTTGATAGGCTCGAGAGTCCTCTCTGGGGCATGGCGCATTCCTGATAAAATATTTGCTCACCATTTGACATGAAGGAAATTAAGAGCCCTTTCTGGGAAGTTAGAATCAGCTGCCTGGCTTACTTTGAAAGATTACACTCAACTTTAACCAGCTTTATGACTATGCTAATTATCTTAAATCAGAAATCCTTTTGTGTATCAAGTCTGTCAATCATTATCTAGCCAATGTTTTTCTAAGATGTGTCTCTACCAAGAGGAAATCCTTGAACTGGCTTGCTCAGGAACATTTCCCTTAATGACAAACTTGAAATAAAATTTGACACATGATCACAAACAGTTCTTTTGAGAAGCCCATTAATGGGAGGACTTAGAGACTTCTGGAAATCATTCAGCTTCTTGGGGTCAGGATATGTAGTCAACCCTTACTAAAAGAATGAATTTCTTCATACTTAACTAGGATCACTTTTCATATTGTAGCATCTTCTCTCAATTCGTCATCCTGTCATTAATAAAGCAACATAAAAATCCATGTCCCTCAATACTCAGACATTTTTAATGTAGGCAGAATATGCTGTTGGCACTTTGGTGGTGCATATTAGGTTTAAGAGTTCCAGATGCATCTGTAGTTCTGACATTTTGGTGTCTGAGAATGCCAGTTGAATCCTAAATGTCACTCCCCCACATCCAGCAAAGGTAAATCAAAATCCCCTGTTGCACAATTCTTGCATAGTAAATAGGAGCAAACAAGACTCCATTTCTCCATACCCTGATACCTAAAAGGCAGTAATAAATTCCTTTGTGCCATCAGATAAGATTACCACCAGCTGTCTTTGCGTTTTTGCAGGTAGAGCAGCTAAAGTCTGAGTAAGGAACAATAGGAAGAGTGGTATTCAATTAAGGAAGCTTCAGCTCAGTAAATAGTCTTTATATAGAGAATCCAAAATATTGCACCCTAATTATACTCAAATATCCTTATTTTAAAATTAACACAGTAAATGGCAGTAGACTAGGTAGTACTGAATAGGGTGCTGAAATATTCAGAAAAGAATAGCCAAATTCATTACCCAGCACAAATTCATTATATACCTACACATATATGCTGTCATGGTCACACTGGCTGTATATGCTTATGGCCTTTATAATTAATGGTGGAAATCACGGGCCATTTGTCTCAATCTATTCTCTCTTCTTCCTGAGCCTACAGCTAGGCTCCATTTTCCCCTCTTCTTTTGCAATTAGGTTTGAGCAGTGGAATATGAGCAAAAGAATGTGTATCATTTCCAGGGCAGGTCCAAGAAAACCTTAAGTGTGTGTTCTACCATCCTCCTTTTCCTTGATCAGGTGGAGGCTGATGACTACAAAGTCTTAGGGCTTGGTGGAGCCACCACATGGAAGGAGTCTGTGGCCTGACTTGAGTGGAGCGGGACTTCGCCTCCTTTTGCTCACGGGATCACTTAACCAACTCATCCCCCAAGACCGTCATGTGAGAAGTAAAGTTTTCACGTGTAAGCCACTGCAATTTGTGTCTATTTGTTACCACAGCTACCCTAAGATGGGGGTTTAAGTACTTAATTTTTATAGTTGTAATTTTTCCTCTTTTGACAGTTGTTTCATTACACTTTCTCGGGCCACTTGGCTCTATAGGAGCTACTTGGAAATCCATCTTTTTGACAGTTATTTCATAATTTCATCTCTCCCCATGGCTTCTCGGTGCCTTCTCTCTAATGCCCTACTTTCTCTCATATTTCTGATATTCATTAATCAGGTCTCTCCTTTCACGCCCAGAAATCTCTTGCTCTTGACTATGTTGTCGATCAACTGCTAAACAACACAACAATACATAAAAGGTTGGAACTATTTTCATAAGCAAGACTAGATATTTTACTGTTGGAATACTGTTGGGATAAATTTGAAAATTGCAGTTTTTGATATCACTTTGCTATTTTGATGGGGTTTTTTTTTTCTTTCACATTTTACTAGGCCATGAAAAGATTCTCTGGGGGAAGGGGTGAGATTTTGAATTTGGATGAGTACTTTTTTTACTTTCCTTGTCTGAGAAAATTTCCTTCTTGGGTAAAAAATCAAGACCTACTATATTTAGGGTGATACCTATAATTAGGTGATTCCTCTAAAAGTCAAAACCAGCTTTTTAATAAATTTCTGGAGTTATTATTAACCCCATTCGATGTATTTCAAAGAGTTTTGCTATATGAAACATGCTGCAAAATATGCTGCAAATTTAAGGAAAGCATACTTTAGCTTGGTAAGCCTTATTACAAAATGACAATGTAAACTGAAAACTTGATAGGCAGAATATGTATTCATTATCACTGTAATATATTGATTCTATATTTTAATTCTACATTCATTTTGTTTATTCTGTTTTTGTGGAGATGTTTCTAGAAAATTCAGTTTTATGCAGGTGGTGGTAAAGTCAAATCTTGCAGAGAGATTATTTTGCTGTATGTGAGAAATTATGCTTTTCTTTTGCTCAGAACTTGTTCTGGTCACCACTTGAAACACCTAAATTGAAATCTCCTACATTCACACTTATTCCATTATTCAATATTCTGTTCCTGTATTGTTGTTGTTGTTTTTAACAACTTAGCAGCACAGAGCCTGTGTAGTTTAATGGATTGAGAATCCAGGAAAAACATTTAGTGAAAGAAAGGAATATATTCCCCTTAAAATGGATTGAAGTCTGGCCATGTGAGGCATTATGTAATTTTTTATTGTATCATCAATCTTGATATTATACTTTGACTGGTTATCCAAGATGAGAAAGTGACCAATTTGACGATTATCCACATTTGAGTTTGTGTGAATATGTGTTAGGTGAAGTGTTTGTGATTTTACTGTTGCTAATTATATTGAAGTCTGGGTTTCCTCATCTTGAAATCTGTTTTATCTCTAGATATATATTCTCTCCATGATACCCACTTCCCTTTGCCTCTTTCCAACATAGCTTTTCCTGTCTTTCAGGTTTAACACATTTTTCACTTCCTCAGGGACAATTTCCCTATTACACATCCCAGGCCAAATTCCCTAGTTCTATATTCTCCTTTGGATCATGTTGCCAGAGTTGTAATGGTGCATTTTAATCCTTTCATTATTTGATTACCATTAGCCTTATCTTCTAAACCTTTTCTTTTTAAAGTATGGCCTGTCTGCAGTATCATTGGTGTCACCTGGGAATTTGTTGGAAATAGAAAATATCAGGCTCTATTTCAGACCAACTAAATCAATTTGCATTTTAACAATACCTCCAGTGATGCATACACACATTAAAATTTGAGGCGCACTGCCCTCTACCATAAACTCCATGAAGCCGTAGTGTGTCAAATCTCCAATACTGAATAGTGTGCTAGGAAATTGTTCGTTGAATGAATGTCCTTGTTGAATTAATGTAGGTGAAATGTACAGAGAGCTACAAGCACATAGCTTCATTGAAAAATAAAAATAGTCCTGCTTAGCATGGTTAATTCTTTTCATTTTTCCCCATGTGTTCATTCAACAGATAATTACCTCATGTCAACCACAATGGTAATGTTAATAGGGGTTTGCTATGTTTTGATTCATTAAATTATTGTCTAGCCCAGGGGTTCTTAAACTTTTTGTTCCACAAACCCCTTTGCCAGTCAGGTGAAAACCACAGAACACTACTGTAACTTATTGCATACATTCATAAGAGAAAGAAATGCTAGATTTCAGTTACAGGTCAGATAATGTCATTTTTTTTCAATTCAAGCTCACAGGACCCCTGACATTTTTCCACAGACCACTTGGGGTCCATGGACCCCTGGTTAAGAACCCCTGGTCTAGCCCTTGCTATCAGATAAATTAACAACATATGTAAAATTTTAAGAAAAGTGTATCAGAGAACTATTTATTTTTATAAAGATACTTAGTTGCATAAATGTTACATAAAAGATATAGGGGATTCCCACATGCCCTGCTCCCTACATCTTGCAGTTTCCCACATTAAAAACGTCACTCATTAGTGAGGTACATTCATTGCAACTGATGAACACATTTTGGAGCATTGCCACTAAACATGGATTATAGTTTACAGTGTAGTTTATACTCTCCCCCACCCAATTCTGTAGGTTATGGCAAGATATATAATGGCCTGTGTCTGTCATTGCAATATCATTCAGGACAATTCCCAGGTCCCAGAATGCCACTGCCTCCACATCAACGATACAATTTCTTCCATTGCTAGAATCACAACAAAAAATCTATAGTAGAATACCAGTAAGGCTACTTTCATTCGCTGTTTATTCCCCAGTCCTGAGGATTCTGGGATGGTGATGTCCACTCCACCTCTAATTGAGAGGGGGTTGTGATCCCATAGGGTTGATGGATGGGACTCTCTTATTTGCAGTTGTAGACTCTCTCGATTCCTTGGTATGGTGTTTAGCCGATCAACTTAATTTTTTTTTTTTTTTTTGCTAGTTTGAAAAGACTTTCATAATATTAGCAGTGAAATGCCTCAACTGACTTTACAGAACAATGATTTTAACTGAGAGCCTGGATCCTGGTTCATTCGTTCAAACTGTGAGCTCCTGGACAGCAGGAATCAGACACAATGCATTCATCCTGGCATCTTCGGTCACGTACTTGCATGATACCAATTGGGGAAAAGCAAGAGTTATAGAGAAGGAGGAAAAAGTGAAATCACTGGGGAGAAAATCCTCTAAATTGAAGTTAAAATAGAACTACTTCAACTTATAAATCATTTAGAAAATACTTATTAAACTGCCTGTCATCTATCTGCTCTAGAGAACAATGCCAGATCTGTAACTTCTTTCGAATAACTAGGTCTGTTAAGTTCTGAATTTTGAGTAGGTCTCGAAGGCCATAACTTAGAATGGAGAAGTCTGAACCCAAATGTGTGCACAAAGGAGATGAATATATTTCCCTTGGTTTCATTTGCAGCTATGCAATGTGATGACATCAGAAGACAGAACATCTCATAAGTTACGGGTAAGATGGAACAAGTAATCTTTAGCTCTAATTAAGTCGGAGAAGCACAAACATTTTGGGACTAATGCTATAAACATACATAATTAGAATTTCTCTTCATAGAAAAGTACTTATGGTACAACTTCACAATTGTGTAAACAACCATTTATCACTGTTAGAAATATGTTTTTTTTCCAAAGGATCACTGTTAGAAATGCAAGTTTTTTTTCAAAGAATCCAATTAAAGTCTGGATCATATCCTTTCGATATGAACAGATTCTGAGATCACATCAAGTTTGAGGTCATTTTTAAAGAGTCAATTTTTAATTAGCTACAGGAAAAATTAATAAAAACTATTGAAAGAAATATATGCTGATGATTACATTCTAATATGTCAGATTTTTAAATTCCTAATTCTTTTTCATATTTTGATCATTTATTTTTCTGTGGAGATGAATAAATGTAGAAAAAAATATTCTCATAAGACCATGTATAGTGAAACCTTGATTATTTCAGCAGGATTAACTTTTCTGGAAAAACTCATATTCAATATAATTTAAACAGCAGGGAATTCAGTTTTTATTACAGAATGTATTCCAATATTTTCATTTGAAAAAGAAAGGAGGTCTTTGGAGATTGGTTGGATAAGGTTTTCATAGCTTTCATTCTGATTGGAGCACACTCTAACTTCACTCCTTTTGCTCAATTGCTTCACAGTTCCAATTAAAGTTCTAGCCTTTATCCATTTACTTATGCTAATTCCCTGAACTAAAATTCTATCTTCTTTCCTCTCTGTCAATTTAAAGAGCGTGTTTCACAATTCATCTCCCACTCCACACTGGGCATCATTCTTCTGAATTCTTTTAACCCTATCATCTCTAAAAGTCAACTAGTGTATAATAGAGATTCAACCAATAAATATTTATTGACTTCCTACTATGTATATGCTATCATAACCCTCTCTATGGATTTTTTTCTGTGATAGAATGAGCAAATAATTTACAGGCTCTTATTTATTACATAGAGAACTCAGTTTTCTATTAGGTCAAGTTTTCTACTGGTATAATTTCTACTTCATTCACTATTGAGATCTGCTAAATTATTTCACTCATATAGAAATAGAGAAGCTGCTGTTTCTGTGCTCTTCTACTGCATGAAATATCCTAAAATTCCTAAAAAAGGAGCACTATCAGTCTTTGCTTTTCCTGAGGATTGAATCTAAGGCTGAGAGACTTATGAGCTTTGTCAGAGTGGAGATTTGAGTCAGTGTCTTTCTGAGTCCATTCGCCTCTTTCATATACGTACTGTGTTGCCATGTGAGTCATTTTTAGTTTGAGCAATTATAGGACTTGCTTAGTGTTGTTGTTTTTAAAAATAAGTAAACTTCTTCCAAAATTTAAAGTGCCATGCAATATAATGCATTTATATAATTATATAATTGTTTTCTATTATTATCCTTCAAACGTTTCCCTTCTATTCATCCTCATTCCCTCCCATTCAAAACTGGTCCTTCTTCCGGGCCTTTTCAGATGCACTTTTCTTAATCTAGACAGTTGAAAGTCATCTCCACGCCTCCTTTTTCCTCATCACCCAAATTCAGTCAATCTCAAATGTTCTCTCTTTGGAATACCCTTACTTTGACTAAATGTATAATTCCTTATGACAGTATCTGCTTTCTTCCTTGCCTCCATAGTATCTGGTACTTCCTTTTCTGTGACAATCAACACTCTGGCTTGTTCAGCATTCATCTTCCCCCTGAGGGCAGAGTCTGTTGGGATGTTGTTCAATGATGTGTGCTTGTTACCTAATCCGATATCTGGCATACAGGAAGCATTCAATAACTATTTATTAAATAAATGATAAGATTACTGGTGGAGAAGTTGATTTCATAGCTATATTCTTATAATTAATTTCTGCATTCCTATATAATATTATGAATAAATCATGGATGAAATCCATTTTTTAGGACTTACAGATATGTGATCCCTAAAGAAAATTAATGATTTTCATAACTAATACTTTAATCATTTTTTCAAACTATTCTCTTAAATCAGTGCTTCAGGTTCCCTGTTTACCAAGTATAAAATAGAAGAGACATCTTACACTTCTTCCCCACACATTATTTAACATGTCTAAATTCCATTTGTTCCTTTAAAACAATGCCTCAAGGACTTCGTCTTTTACATTCTACTTACTGCTACAACTCTTACTAGTCCTGTCAACCAACGCTGAATCACTCATTTTTTTCTTCTAAGTTTTTCTTTCCACAATAGTCAGATTTATTGTTCCTTGACGAGAGCTTTCTCTAAGTCATTTCACTTAAGCCCCTAACTGGATGTATATCACTTAGGCATTTCTATCTAAATTTTCCAGCCAGTGATCAGTACTCTTCATTAGTTTCTTATTTTATTGTTCTGCCTTACTGGTCCTCAAATGAACTTTTACATCACAATTTTTATCAACTCATATACTAAAGCCAATAGACTTTTATCTCTTTATTATGCTTTTTTCTTTTTCCTGGCATCCCTATTCCTTTGTGCCAGCTTAAAATATAGTGGAAGTTGATACTTCTCAATGAAGCTTTTCTGATTTAGCTAACTTATGAATTTTCTTTCCCATCTCCGATTCTAATAACTTGTAGCTTGTTCCTGTGATTATACACTGCCTCATTCTGTTAGACTCTTGGCTCTGTCACTTATCAGATACATGACTTTGAGAAAGTTATTTAACTTCCTTTGTTTTTCTGTTCCAGCAAGTCATTCAAGGCAATAGAAGCTATCTCAAGTAGTTGTAATGGGAAAAGCTCTTAAGCTCTTAGAACAGTGCCTATCACATGTATTCAATAACAGCTAACTTTTATTCTTTATTATTATTACAGAATTTGTGTATTTACAGAACAATCAAGCAAAACATACAGGATTCCTCTATATCATCCCACCAGCAATACTTTGCATCATTGTGGAGATGAAAGAACATCATCAAAATAATACTGCTAACAATAGACCATAGCTTACATGTGGAGTATTTTTGCCATAAATCATAAACCACCCTATTATTAATGCCGTGTATTAGTATTGTACATTTGTTATGGTTCATGAGAGAATGTTCTTAGATTTGTACTGTTAACCACAGTCTACCATCCACCACAGGGTCCACTGTGTTATATGGGCACATGCCTTGTACAATCCATCTGAAGTGCGCACTCGGTGGCTCTGGCTCTCAGTTTTATCATTGAATTGTACTGTCCTCATCTCAGTCAATTTTAGAACATTTTCATTACTGCAAAATAAAAAATCCCTTACTCCCTTATACTCCCCTATTGTTGAACTTAACAATTGATATAGTACCTTCTTTGAAATTGATGCAGAGATACTATATTATTACTGTCTACCATAGTTTGAACTATGATTAGTAGTAAGATTTTGACATTGTTCTTTCATAGTTTATAACAAACATCTCATGACAATGCAAGGTGTTGGTGGAGGGTTGATGTATGTGACCCCTGTATGATGTTATGCATGTTTGCTTTTTAAGTTCACAACTTTTACTATACACTTAATTGTCTATGTATATTCATGTATAAATGATATAAAGATAATAATCAGATTGGTTAGGGGAAAAATATTTTGTTTAGTAGTAATATTTTGACAATGCTCTTTAATCATTAGTTAAAAAGGTTTAAAAACAATGTGTGTTGTTGATGGTAGGATGATATGTTATATATGTTTGTTTGATGTCATATATGTTTGTTTTATAAGTTCACAACTATTATAATTTATTGTTTATGTAAAAAAAGTTATATATTAGTTATATTTCCTAATATATCACCATATTCTAAAAATTTTGTAAAAATAGTGATGTACATTTGTTCAAATTAAAAAAACAGTCTTGTATTTGTACTGTTATCCACAATACTCATCCATCACTGAGCTCACTGTTATACAATCCCAACATTCTCCTCCAGCTTTCTATCTATTGGCATCTACATCCCTAGACTATGACTTTCAGCCATGCTCACATTTATAAATCAACAGTGTTATACCCACATTTTGTTTATCCACTTGGGTTGTTTCCATCTGCTAGCAGTTGTGAATAATGCCGCTATGAACTTTGGTGTGCAAGTATCAGATTGCATCCTTGCTTTCAATACTTCTGAGTACATTCCTAGTAGCAGATTGCCATATCAGAAGACAGTTCTATATTCAGCTTCCTGAGGAACCACTGTTCTGTCCTCCACAGAGGCTACACCACTTTATATACCTAATAGCATGAAGGAGTGTTCCCATTTCTCCACCACCTCTCCAGTACTTGTAGTTTTCTGTTTTGTAAATAATGGCCATTCTGTATGATGTGAGATGATATCTCATTGTAGTTTTGATCTGCATTTCCTTAGCTGGTGATGTTGAGTTTTTTCCCATGTGTTTTTGGCAATTTGTATCTCCTTTTCAAAGAAATGTCTATTTAAGTCTTTTGCCCATTTCATAATTGGGTTGCTTGTCTTTTTATCATTGCATTGCATGATCTCTTTATATCACATGAGTATGAAACCCTTATCAGATATGCGTTTCCAAATATTTTCTCCCACTAAATGGGCTGCCTTTTCACTTTTTTGACAAGACTTTTGAAGAACAAAAGTGTTTAATTTTAAGGACATTCCATTTATCTATTTTTTTTCTTTTATTGCTTGTGTTTTGGGTGTAAGCTTTTTTTTTTTTTTAGAAGACATCAAATTCTATATTTGAAAGCATAATACAAATCTACAGCTATTAAAATGGTATGATATTGTCATAAAGGTAAACATCTAAAACAATGTGGGTGTAAGCTTTAAGAAACTACAGCCTACCACAAGATCTTGAGGATGTTTTCCTGCATTTTCCTCTAGGAGTTTTATGGTTGCAGCTTTTATATTTAGGTCCTTGATTCATTTTGAGTTAATTTTTGTATAAGATAGAGATAGGGTTACTATTTGCATGGAATATTTTCTTCTAACCTTTCATCTTTTTATACCCTTGTGTTTATGGTGATTCTCTTATAAGTAGTATATTTTTTATCTATTCTTCCAATGTGTGTCTTTTGATTGGGGAGTTTAATCCATTAACATTCAATGTTTTTACAATGTTGTCATTACTTACTTTGCCCATTTTATCCTTTGGCTTTTCATTGTCATATATTACTATTGTCTATCTTTTACCCTTTTAGTTACCCTTACTAATAACCTTCATTTCTATACTCTTCTCCAAGCCTCTTTCTCCTGTCTTTTCCTTTCAGGCTGCAGCATTTCCTTTAGTATTCCTTGTAAATCTCGTCTCTTGCTGAAAAACTGTTCCCGTTTGTGAAGACTTTAAACTCATCCTCATTTTTTCAAAAGGAGTTTTGCTAGATAAAGAATTCTTGGCTGTACTTTTTTTCTTTCAGTATCTTAAATATATCTTATTTCCATGGTTGCTGATGAGAAATTGGCACTTAGTTTTATTGAGCCTCCCTTATATGTTATGACTTGCTTTTCTCTTACTGCTTTTGGAATTCTCTCTTTACCTCTGGCTTTTGACATTCTGATTAGTAGGTGTCTTAGAGTAGGTCTATTTGGGTTTATTCTCTTTGGAGTATATTGTCTTACTTGGATAGTGATATTTTGTCTTTCATAAGGATTGAGAAGTTTCATGATATTATTTCCTCAAATATTCTTTCTGCCTCTTTTTAATTCTCTTCTCCTTCTAGGACACTCATATTTGTGTGTTTCTCACCATCATTCAATTCCCTAATATCCCGTACAATTTTCCATTCTTTTCTGTCTATTCTGTCTTTTTAAGTTCAGCTGCTCTCTCCTCTAACCCATTTATGCATTCCTCTACCATTTCAAATATGCTGTTATGTGCTTCTAATGTATTTTTAATCTCATCTATTGTCTTTTATTCCCATAAGATGTTACTCTTCTTTGTAAGCTTTCAAATTCTTCTTTATGCTTATCCAGGGTCATCTTAATCTTCCTTATCTCTTTAGCCATATTTTCCTTCAACTCCTTGTATTGATTTAGGAAAATTGTGTGAACATCATTGATTAATTGTTTTAAATCCTGTGACTCATCAGGATTTTCAGTGTGTTCCTTTGGTTGGGTCATAGCTTCCTGTTTCTTAGTATGGCTTATAATGTTATGCTAATATCTAGACATCTGATTGTTAAGGTTACTTTGATGGTCATTTTCTCTCTCTTGCCTAGTGGTTTTGTTTCATGACTCTTCTTCGATTTTTGTTTCAACTTACTCTAAAACTTTTAAATTTCACTGTTTAAGTTATGAAAACAGGCCAGGAACCTAAAAGGGCACTGACCAGATCCAAGGAGACCTGGGGATAAGGACATGAGAGACTCCAAAAAGCTATTTTTCCCTTCACTTTCCCAGCCTGCCAGCAGATAGCAGACTTTCAGTACCTTTCCATGAAGGTCTCCCATTCAACCTCCTTTGGCTGGTGTTTCTGGGCAAATTAGAACCATGAAAGCAGGTCCCTGCTGTTTGAACTCATTGAAGAGAAACTACATTGAACCCTCTACCACCTTTCTTCTTCCCAAGGAGAAGATGTCTGTTTCTTCTCAGATGGTTACTGTCAGCCATGGGTTTTACCAAGGCTGTTCACCATAAGGGTGGAGGTTTTGTTTTTACCTCTTCATCTCTTTTTCTTTCCTGAACAATGTCAATGGCATTCTCCTGTTTGGCAGATCCCCAAAGTAGGTCCTTTGGACAGCTTCTGCCCTTCCTCCACTGTTTTTGTAACTTGAGCCCTGCCTACCTTTTCTGATGCCATGTTTCTGGAACTCCCCAGCTATAATTCTTAGGATTATTCTGCCATTCATTACATCTTCAGAACTCCAGTGTTATCATATTGGAGTTTCATAGATTCATGAAGAGTTGCCTCATGGGTGTAAGGTCATCTTGAAATCCTTGACAAGACAGAGCCAGGGTGGAAATTGTCAATATTTCAAGACAAATATGAGGAATTAGACAAGAGGTTCAATCAGGATTTTTGCTTATAATGTTCAAAGAGGGTGAGAGACAGATTAGTTGCAAAATAAGGAAATCATTCAGATTAACAGTCTCAGGATCAAAAAAATCCCTATGTGAACTGTTAGTCTAAGAGTGTCCTTCATTATCTTTAAGGTTTTCCCACATATGCTCAAAATGTGGTCCTGCCCCTCTGGGGTTCTTTTCTGTTGGTTCTTTTCTCTGACAGAAAAGTCTTACAGTATTATCTTCAACTAAAGGTAAAGTCTCCCTTTTCAGTCGATATTCCAAGTATCTGAGCAAACTTGAATCTCTGTAGGAGTTTCTATATTCTTTGAGGATCTAAAAGAGTTCAGAATTCAAGAAAATCAGCCCTATTTTACCAGCTTTATCTCACCATAGATTTATCCTATAAAATAGAGCAGGACAGTGTTCAGTTCTGAGTATTTTGCTAGCTGCTCTCTGCAGTTTGGCAATTTGTGTAGCCAGAGGACCGGGTGGGAGTGGGTTTGGTTGCACTCTTCAGAGCTCTGCACTCTAGTGGGAACTCAGGAGGTTCACATCAGCTTCTCACAAGTGATCTGTATCTTATACTAAGAATACACCTTGCTGACCAGACCTCAAGGGCAAAATCATTTTAGTCTTGGAAGCAGCCTGGTCATCTATCTATGCCAGCAAAGAAATAAGTTTATCTCACAGCTTTGGAAAGAAGCTCCAGGCAAGTTCTCTTGCCTCTTATTTTTGTGATTGTTTTCCACTGAATAAAATCCAACCCACTTCTTCTGACTGTCTCTTGTCATCTCAAACTGGTTCAGTAATTTCCCTTCTATGATTATTACTTTCTGCTCTCCTTCTTGCTAATCTTATCTTCCCTTTGCATTTCTCATGTCAGTTAGACATAGTGAGGCAACTTTTACTATATATTTTGCATGTGAACTTGAGAAAGTTCTCTGAACTTCCATATGCCTAAGTTCTATATAAAAGGGGAACCATGATACCTACATGACAGGGGCTGTTCAGAGAGTAATAGCATGGTAGGATGGAATGAGAGTTCTTCCCATTGAAAACTAAGTCCTACTACATCAAAGTTAGTAATGGTCAGTCATAATACCTTTCTGGCACTCGCCTTACAGTTGTTTGTCTCCCTCCATTCCAGGGAAGGTCACTTGTAATCACTGATTAATTTATATGACTATAATCTGGATACTGTCATTATAGAGTATATCACTTCCAAAATATATAATAACGCAAATGGCATAGGTTTTGAGAAAAGTTTCACTCTATCCTAATAACTCTACATAGATCAATAACTATAGTGTATGTTCACAAATCTACTCTCTTAGCAACTAGAAAATAACTTAGCTGCTTGAAGGACCTAGGTCCATGAGAATCTTATTACATTAAAATCAAGCTCAACTTTTCTTTGACTATTTAAGGGAATAATAAAGAGGAAAAAAAAAATCTTACCCTGTTACTTTTATTGAACAGGATTGGCAAAATGGAGAAAAATACAAGTAAGGAAGTAATGCCTTAACTGTGAGAAGCAAAGTGATATTATTTCCATCTTTAGTATTTGTTTACTTCTTTTTTTATCATACATAATGCATGTTACAAGATGCCACATTACTTTTGTCCTGCGTTTATAAATTGGCAGATTGAAAAACAGAATCACATAGATGTTTAATGTTTTGCCCACAGCCTCAGAACTGCTTTTAAACTCCATCTTCTCTTTATTTTTCTTTCAACAGCTTCCTTCTTTTTGACATCGAATTCATGTATTGGCTTCTTGGACCATATATAGCAAATATTCATTTTGAGAAGTAGAAAAATTAACTAGCTTAAATAGATCAGAGAGAAAGCCCTTAGGCCAATTTTTTTAAACCATTTTTTGTCTTTATTTATTTTTTTAATATTACATTAAAAAAATATGAGGTCCCCATATACCCCCTACCCTCCTCACCCCACTCCTCCCCCCATAACAACAATCTCCTCCATCATCATGAGACATTCATTGTATTTGGTGAATACATCTCTGAGCACTGCTGTACCACATGGTAAATGGTCCACATCATAGCCCACACTCTTCCACAGTCCACCCAGTGGGCCATGGGAGGACATACAATGTCTGGTAACTGTCCCTGCAGCACCTCCCAGGACAACTCCAAGTCCCGAACACCCCCACATCACATCTCTTCCTCCTACTCCCTATACCCAGTAGCCACCATGGCCACTTTCTCCACACCAATGCCACATTTTCTTCTATTACTAATCACAATAGTTCATGAATAGAATATCAGTAAGTCCACTCTAATCCACACTCTATTCCTCCATCCTATGAACCTTGGAATGGTTGTGTCCACTCCACATCTATATCAAGAGGGGGCTTAGATTCCACACAGATGCTGAATGCAATTCTCCTGCTTTCAGTTGTAGGCACTCTTGGCTCCCTGGTGTGGTGGTTGAACTTCTTCACCTCCATGTTAGCTGAGTGGGGTAAGTCCAATAAACCAGAGTGTAGGAGCTGAAGTCTGTTGAGGCTCAGGGCCTGGCTATCACATAGTCAGTCCAGAGATTCAGGTCCCCTGGCTATACATTAAACCCCAGCACCAACTATAGTTCTGGTAAAAGTAACAGGAGAGGCTTGTGAACAAAGATCACATCTGAGTCCAGCTTCATCACACAGAAACACAAATTCCAAAGTAGGACCAACTAACATGGCACTGAACTTCATCTGTCATGACCACAGAACCTGTAGGTCTCTGTAGCCCTCAGAAGAACCAAAACCTGGGGTTGTATCTACTTTATCTGTCTGTGGGACTCTGCTGAGGTGTCCATAAGGGCAACCCCTCTGATAACCTCCCGGCTCTTTTTGGAGACTCATAGTCATATAAACTCATTTGTCCTTTCCATTTCCCCCTTTGATTCAGGTCAAAAAGCATTTTTAACTCCTGGTATTATATGTAGATTGATATATTCTGATGATCCGAGTTGACCCTTTTATTCAAGGTCATTTTCTAGTTACATCGTTAGCTGGTACTTGGTAGTAATCCCTTGGTGCCACGAAGGCTCATCTCCGGGAGTCATGTCCCACGCTGGGGTAAAGGCAATGCATTTACATGCTGAGTTTAGGCCAATTTTGAAGCTGCAGAAATTTTCTATCTTTCCATCTTCCAGGTTTTTGCTACTCATTCATTCACTTGGCACTGATTTGTTTCAGTATAAGTTACAAAATTTTTCACTGTGAGGAAAGGAGAAATTTGAATATGCTTGAAACTCGCATCTTTTGTGAAAGAATTTTCGGTCCATTAGAAAAAAATGTGGCCAAAGCAAAATTAAGTAGTCATTCCTCTCTGCCCTCCCTTCCTCCTTTTCTCCCTCACGCTCTCATCCTAACATATTCATTTATTTAAAAATGATTGCGTTCTGCTGGAAAGCACACTTCTACCCAGGGCTGGGGTGAGAGCTCCCAATATGCTTCCTTCTGGCTGGAGTGTACAGTTCACCAACCACACAGTCACCAGCACAGCCCTCCCCTCGCACCTCCCCACTCACTCCATCTGGATTCACAGTGTCTCAGATGATGCCTTTGTTATCTTTAGTAAGCTACATCCTATCAATTCTACCCAAGCATTGGTCTACTAACCAGACACGTGAAAATCACCTCTTCATCTGAATAAAGGTAGATTATGGACCACATCTGGGATTTACTAGGTAAGTCTCTAGGAAGAAAGCTTGGAATCTCACATTTGTAATAAGAAATTATGATACGCAGGCAGATAAAGGGAATCACTCTAGCCCTGTAGAACCTGCCATCCTTACCAACATTGTCAAAGTTGATTTTCTGTGTCTCATAAAAATAAACCTGTCCAAGAGAAATCATTAATTACTGCCAATGGTTTGTATTGCTATAGGGGGAATTTGCATTTGTAAAAGAGACACTTGAGGACACATGGATATTTGAGGAACTGAAACGTGCTAACAATGAGCAATATTTGGAGGGAGGCCAGCATTCCTGGAGTGTCCTCGAAGGGGACAATCACCTACTTACAGGCAGGATTGTATGTTAAAAGAAAAAAAAAGTGAAACTTACATGGTGCTCATCAATCATTTTTATTACTAAAATTGTGGTATATAATGGAAGGAGAAAAATATTTAATGCCCTTTAAAACAAAGTGGTTGAATCACAGTTTGCACAAACACATTAAAATGAGGTTGATGAGTCATGTGCTGTCTCACTTTGCTGGCGAGGCAGCTGCTTGTCATTAATGACCAGCAACAGCGAGGAGCAATCCATCTGCCCTGGTTCTGGCACAAGGGAGTACACCACCTGTTCCATTTATAACTACAGCATCCACACAACAACACTGAACTGAAGTCTCTAGATTCTCTAAAAAAGTTGCAGGGATTGCTGACTCAGAATGGAAATAATGTGTAGCTTTTGTGTAAGAACTCCAAGAAATTCAAAAGCTTTTATTCTCCCCAGTTAAGAAATGGTGCTTTCACTGTGATATGGGTACCTTTGATATAATGCAAGTTGTGAACTAAAGTAGTCCATATTAATAAAAATGGCTCCAAATTCATTGGAAGCTAAATGTCCTTAGTTTTTTCCTAGAAAAACAGTGATCTTGGTAAGAGTGTGAATGCCATACAAAACAAGGTAATACTGATTTTTACTCTTTCATTTTCTCTTGCTTACTAGAACTAAGATTTTTATCATTTCTGTGGAAAATAGCTCAGTTGTTCCTTTGAAAACGTCTTTCCATAACTTTGTTGATGGTATCCTCTCAGCTAGATTTACCTCACACCATTATCCATGTTAGCATAGTTACCGTTCAAGACCTGGCTAATCTGCGCTCCGTAGCGTGATGTGGTCTCAAAGCAACCTACCTCAAGGGTATTTCTAGCTCTTCTAAATACTAACATTTAGAGATTTAATTTTTCTAAATAAACTTGATTTTTTTTGGAGTTAAAAAATGATAGAGAATTATAGAATTATTAAAATATTTATCACACATTTCTTAGTTTTCTATATAATGTGAAAACACACTTTATTCTTTAAGGAGCAAAATTTAGTAAAATTAATGCATTCAAAATAAAGTATTGGTTAACCTCAAAATATGATCTTGTAATAGGAAAAACAGCAATGAACTGGAAGTCTGTCAAAGTGAACAAGTAGTGTATGCCACAGTTTCATGGGTCCTCACCAAAGGCCATTCCTGGGTCAGAGATAAAGAACTTTATTATTCACAGCACAGTGAGTAGCATGAGTATCTATGTATTTTGTCAATTCCTGTTGTTCTCAAGTCCTGCGGAGGTGATGCTGATGTGCCCAGATGGGTGCTTGCACATAAACTGAAGGAAAGAACCCTGAGCTTAGGAAACCCAATATGTGTAGTATGCATGCTTGCCCTTTGCCCCAGAAAGAGAGATTATCTTTATTTTAGTGGACAGTAAGTATGCCTGCTCTTTGCTCCAGAACACAGGGCAGTTAGTACCTCTACATGTACTGACAAGATATACAGAAATGTGAGAGATCCCTGGAGAATTGTTTCCCAACAATTGTTTCTACATCATCTTGGCCTCTGGAGAATTTCACTGTAATTATGCTACTATATCAACTATTCTAGTAAGTATGACCAATATTCTAGTCTGTATGACCAACAGACACTAGGAGCACATCTAGTCAACCTCATGTATCCTTCAGTTAAGCTTACTCTCAAGCATCAGGATGAGAAAGCCCTAGTATTAACCTCAACCCTTCCCTCCCACTGTGCCCTCCCAGATCCAACCAGCTGGCCAAATCTCAACAACAAAGCCAGGTGACTTTCTTGTTTTTGTATTGACATTTCCACTTGGAATGTCAGGGTATTTATCCAAGCCTGGTAGGAAGTTTTAGAGATTGCATAAACGCCTCCTAAGCTAACAAAGAAGAACTCTAGGGCAATTCTATTATCTATAACCACCTGGTTCTGATTGCCTCCCCAGCCCACTGTGGTGCTACTCACTGTGTCAGATAAAGCTGGGACGAGTTTTATAGTATCTTTTCAGTTGGAGCATTCCCATTGTAGGAATAAATTGCCCACAGGATACAAGTAATTCACTGTAATATATGAGTAAGTTATTCCTCTGGGAATCTTCACTGAGTCAACAAGCTTAGCTTCATTTTCAAGAGGTCCCTGCAGCCGCTGAGGGCGCTGTGATCCACTGGTGGTGCCAAGCTCTCTTGGCCTCTAAACCATGCCTATAATGCAAGCTACCACATTAAGGGGAGGAAGGGAAGGCAAGGAAAGGCTTTTGCATGAGAAATACAGCCTGGAAAGAAAGTCTTAGTTACAGTCAGGGCCACCAAGAGGGGATCGCATCAATTAGGGGAAAGGTGGGGGAGGACAACTGCTCCATTGTAGCTATCATCTGTGGGAAAATAATTACCTGTCCCCTATTTGTTGCACTTGTCCCCAGTTATTGCAAACATTGCCATGCTGATGAGAAACAGCTGTTTTGGAGTTCCTAATAAATATGATGTGGAAACTAGGGTCGAGGCTCTCAGTTCCGGAAGCTGTGAGCCCCCTGGTTCCAACCTTGATTCCGCTCTCGAGTTTCTCTCTGCTCTTTATTTCTGTAAGTTCTGCATCCCCTTCCCTTTAAGCAAACCTATTGCTGAGATGGTTCTCAGAAACTGGTGCCCAACATAGGACATGAAGGGAAGAAAGCTCACAGCAAGCATCCTGGACAGTTCGTGGGGTTCTGAGTCCCAATTCAGTTTGAATAACAGAGTCTCAGCAATTTCATGACACCAATCAGAGAATCATTTGGTCTGGGAAAGTTCTCACACACAAAAAAAGGGAAAACTAGTTCTAATGTACACATTTAAAAGAACAAAATGAAGTTATTTTCTGATTGTTTCCTCAGAGTCCTGTTTGTACAATATTCTGGTAATATGTACTGACAATTAGCTCAGGACAAATAATGCATATTACACATCATATATAATATTATATGGTGTATATGTATTATATTTGGTATTGTGGCATCTTCCAATTCTTCCCAATAAGGATCAATGGAAAACATTTAGCCACATATGGTAAAGAAAACTTTATATATTTTTCTTCAGTTTATGTGCTGTTGTCTTCTTTATACTATATGTTACTTCACATGCAGATTTACTGGAACTTTTCATAGTAGTTGTAAAGAAATCTGTCTTATTTTTATATCTACATCTATAATTTTTAAAAATTCATTATAAATACCAATATATTGTCTGATTTTAAAATGTTTTCTTTTTCTTTGAAGCACACCAAAGTATTCATACTGCTAACCACTCTTAAATGAATTTTATTTCCTTTTGTGCACCTCAATGGCCATCTGTTTTCTCTGTTCTGAATAATCTGAATTACATGACTGTGCCCTCAGTTTAGCTCCTTCTGTAAAATGCCATGCTTGGAATCATGAAATGGCTTTTATAGCCCCCCTTGACTGGCAGAAAGAATATTGGCATTTTAGCTTAAAAACACTCGACAATCATGGCCACTTTGATACATTAAATGTCCTTTAAACTGTGGTATGTTGAGTTCTCAATATTCAATCTCATTTCACCTCCATATTGATTGTATTCATCATGATCACATATTACCTTGTTAATTGGATTTGAGGATAGTCAGAACCTACTACAAAAGCTAAATCATGCAGTTAAAGTATAATGGGGTAAGAAAATAGTTCTGGATATTCTCACCTAAAAATGATGCTTCATTAGATAACATATATCTAATAATGTAGTGACACAGCCATGATTCCAAGAATGAATATTCTGTTTATTAAACTGCCTCCATCTAAGGTGATGTTGGTGGAAAATGTTTTTAAAATATAAAAGTGCATTTGAAACAGGAAAGTTATTCAACAAAGAAGGATGATTGTTGTATATGCTTTAAGTACACACAAAAACCCTCAAACTAAAAATCTTAATTTGTGAAATAGATGTATTAGAGAATGATTGCTCATAGTTTTCATGTACAATTTTATCAGATAACTACCTGAAGATTTTTAAGTTCAATGCTATACAATGTTTATCTAAGGATCATTAATATTAATTGGAGTTTGGGCTTCTAAATAAAAGGTGGAATATTGAAATATCAACAAGTAAATGTCCTTTCATACCCTTTTCTGATCCTTGCCTCCTGGTCTTGTTCATAGAACATAACCCTGGAGATCAGTAGGAATCTGGTAATTCAGTGGATCCCACATTGCCTGATACTGTGCTTCTGAGTTATGCTTAAATTTCTAGAACTGGTCCGTTCACACTATTTTTTCTGTTTTGAAAACCCAGGTACAAATCAAGCACTTGCAGCTTACTTGACCTTGCTCACCTCCCATCATATTTGAGAGGCCTGAGAACAGCCACTGGGAAATTAAATTGGGAAAATAACGTGTTCTCAAACGTCCAGTCTACAACTAGATTGATTTTATTGATCATGGTATACTTTAGTTGTTGCTTATTGTTTATGCCCTTTATTGCTATAAAATAGTTCATTTACGCTTCCTCAATATCTCCTTTGACATCAATGCTTTCAAAATCCAGAGTTATATTTAAGGATTACAAAAGCATCTTAAAATATTTTTGCTAATTTATTACCTGAATCTGTGGTCTTTCTATAATTTAAAAGTAGGCTAGCATGTCCAACAAATATCAGTATAACAGGGAAATTTTCAGGGAACTCTATATGTATTTTGGTTTATTTATTTTGATATTGCCTCTGAATCCATTCGGTCAGTATGTATATATAATTTAGAAATCTACTATGATATCAAAATGGAAAGACTTGAATCCTGCACACTAATTGCCCTGACTTCTTCTCAAAAAAGTCTCTTAGCTTTTTAAGGTAGGGGATTGTAAAATATTGATAACTGTATAGGGGTGAGTTAGAAATGCATCTGACTTACCTGTAGCATTTGAGAAAATTCTAAGATTTTGTGCAGATACTTGTTGTTGTTTTCCTATTCACAGGAAAGTGCTAATAAAAATTTGGGGGCATATGCATTTTAAAAAAAAAGATTTTTAAAGCAGTTTTAACAGAAAAATTATGCAGAAATTAGTGTTTCCAGTTACTCCCACTCCCACCTCTTCTCTTCTCTACAAAGTTTCTCCTATTTTTAATATCTCACATTAACGTACTACATTTCTTATAATTACATTATTGTCCCATTATTAACTAAAGTCCATTGCTAACATTACAGTTCACTTTTCCTGTTGTATAGTTCTATAGGTTTGGGAAAAAATGCATGATTTAAGGTATCCACCATTTCAGTAGCACACAAAATAGTTTCAGTGTCCTAAAGTGTGCTGTGCCACCACCACCCAACCCTGCATGCCTGACAACCACTTGTCCTTTTACTGTTTCTCTAGTTTTGCCTTTTCCAGAATGTTTTATAGTTGGAGTCATACAGAATGTAGCCCTTTGAGACTGGCTTCTTCCACTTAGCAATATGAACTTAAGGTTCTTCCATGTGCTTTTGTAGCTTATTTTCTGTTATTGCTGAATAACACTCCATTATATTCATGTACCTCAGTTTGTTTATTTATCCAACCATCTATGGATATCTTGATTGATTACAATTTTTGGTAATTATGAATAAAGCTGCTATAAACATTTGTGTGCAGGTTTTCTTGTGAGATGTTCATTTTCAAATCATTTGGGTAAATATCTAGAAGCATGACTGCTGAATCACATAATAAGCCTATGTTTAACCTTGTATGGTACTGCCAGACTGTCTTCCAAAATGGCTGAATCCTTTTGCATTTCCCCCAGCAATGAATGAGAGTTCCTGTTGCTCCACATTCTCACCACAGTTTTATGAATAAGCTGTTTAAGAGCAACTTTGGCTACTTACTTTCTTTGTGCCCTGGTTTTACAGTTTATTAAATGAAAACAAATAAGAATAACACTTCTTAGATATGTTTTGCAATTGCCCTGAGAACAAAACTGACCTGTAACTAACACTCCGTAAGTGTTCATTTAGAAAATTCTCTTTGCATATTGTATTATCTTTATCATTACACTGGGGCAAGGTCTGAAGAAATACATGAACAGATGATGATATGAAAGAGATTAGGATCTTCTTTGATTGTTGGTTCAAAGAAATTTTTAAAACAGGTCGCTTCATTAATTTGTGATGGATAAGAATTATTAGTTAAATGTACAGAGTTGTCCAAGACACCTTAAATATGTTTAAGTGAAAATGTAAGATACATAAAAGTAGGTATTGAAAAAATTAAATTAGTACTATTCAAAATACCATGGAAAATTCTATTTTTACTACTATTTACCATCTCTTCTTTGAAAGAATATCACTTGGAACACTGGAAAAATCAGTATTTTGATTCTACCAAAGCAGTAAGTCTTCATTTTATGGGTGCTTCAAATATATCAAAATAGGGAAACGGACTTGGCCCAGTGGTTAGGGCGTCCGTCTACCACATGGGAGGTCCGCGGTTCAAACCCCGGGCCTCCTTGACCCGTGTGGAGCTGGCCATGCGCAGTGCTGATGTGCACAAGGAGTGCCCTTCCACGCAGGGGTGTCCCCCGCGTAGGGGAGCCCCACGCGCAAGGAGTGCACCCCGTAAGGAGAGCCGCCCAGCGCGACAGAAAGTGCAGCCTGCCCAGGAATGGCACCGCCCACACTTCCCGTGCCGCTGACGACAACAGAAGCGGACAAAGAAACAAGACGCAGCAAATAGACACAGAGAACAGACCAGACAACGGGGGGAGGGAATTAAATAAATAAATAAATCTTTAAAAAAACCCAACAACAACAAAAAACAAATATGTCAAAATAAGTAATTCAAAATTTTGCCACAACCTTAATAAGAATCTTGATGAAAACTATTCTTGGTTTAAGAAAGTAACTCTCCCACATACTTAAAGTATTTTAAGTCTTTATTCTTGAATAATGGCATCGATGCCTTAGTGTTGAAAATCAGTTTCATTCGATCAGTTGTGGTAATTAAAATATTTTGTGTAATAACAAAAATGAATTGTTGAAAGATCAAAATCTAATTGTGAAAAATGCATGTAAAAGCTAAAGTTACCATTTTTTCATGTTTACCCCTTTCTGGCCTTAATTCATCTTGATTAGAAGATCTCCAATGGTAAAAAGAGACAGTGTGTTGGGTCATTTTCAGACACGTCAGACTGCACTGTCTCTTAACTAAGATCACCCATGTAAAGAGATTTAAGCTAATTCACATAAGTAAGTATTCTCTTTGTAATGCTGCCATCATGTTTTATCGTGGGAACACCCCTGCCCTCACAGCTTCATATATAAATAGTCGATAAATGCAGATGGAAAAAGGCTAAAGGTTGTGTGTTCTGGTTATACTTTATGTTCCAATGTGTTATGGTTATACTGTATGTTCCAGTGTATGTTCAACTTACGCTGAATGGCCCGACTCACAAGAAGGGGCAATAGGGCCGATGTATTTGCCATCTTGGAGGTGAAGGAAGCAAAGCCACCCTGCTTTTCTTGGGAGAAAACATGGAGTGAAAACCCATGTCACTCCATGGTTTCGGAGAGGGGTCTCCTACTGCCTCCAGGTTCTCATCCTGCCGGCTCTGGGACTCCGTAGTCTGATTTATTTAATTCCCTTTTTCATATTTTCCCTTGTGGTAGTGACCCGGACCCACCTGCAGGCCAGGCCAATACAACAGGACGTCTCCTGTCCGACCAAGCTCGGGGATCTAGAAACAAAGCAAACGACACAGAGACGGGGACAAGAGACACGAAGAATGGAGGCAAGACAGGATTCTGATCAAGCCTCGTTTATTGGGGGTAAAACACGGGGATATATAGAGAGGGAAGGGAACATGTACATAGGTGATAGGCTGGTTTTGCGGGTGGCAGACGTCCAAGGAGGGGATTGGCTGAAAGTTCATGCCGGGTCTGCAGAGTTTCGCGCCTTGCACATGTGTATTGCTGTGGTCACCTGAGTTGCAGCGGGAAGGAGAGAACAAAGAAGCAGGGAGGAAGAAGAATAAGGAAATGACAGGGCAGATTTGTGAACTCCGCCATGTTGTGAGATCCGCTATGTTGTGAGAGGTTGTAAATAGGTCTCACAGCGGGTGGCTCCCTACATGGTAGCAGGGAAAAAAGATCTTATTCCCCTTAGCACAATTCTAACCTCGACTCACAATGAGGCTACCACTGTTACCAGCTGATCCTAAAATACTGACAACAGATAAAGGCATTTGAAGAAGGGAAAGTATACTTAAATCAAATTTGCCAAGATTAAATGATGGGCCGTAATCACTGTTCACATTAATTTCTGCACATTTCTAATATTTTTTCTTTTGAAAGGGATTATAGCTATTGGCAAACACTGATCCTTGCCAGCATAATATAGGAATCTGGGACCTGTACACACACTTTTGCTTAGATGAAGCAGGGTACAAAAAAAACAAAACTACTGCATATGGAGATGGAACAATTCAAACCACAGTTATCAATGGTACCTCTCCACACACAATTTTTAATGCAAGATATAAAGCACAAAGTTAAGTAGATGTGAGTTCTACTTTAAGTAATGGCACTGAAAGAAGGGTTGCAAATAGAACTAAATGTTAATATATGCAGGTCTATCCAGATCTGTGTTGAGTTCACGTTTCCATTGAAACGCAGCCCTTGCCTGACAAACTCTTGTCAACTAAATAACTTTATAGTAGCAATTACCTTTTATAAAGGATTGCAATACATCTTAGAGAAGCAAATCAAGGTTTTAAATTTTTTTTCTTTTTGGCACAAGAAGGGTAATTGGAATCCTTTGGATTTTTAGGAAGAATTTAAGGAATGCCCTCAGAATTGAAGAAATACTTATTCAATTTATATAAAGGAGAATGCATTTGAGGATGCAGAGGCTATCAGTAGGACAAAGTGGGGGAAGACAGATAAGTAAACAGATACTTAAATGATGGTGCTGAGATTGGCAAAGCAGAGGCCTGTTCAGCTAGTACCATGAGGCCCTGTATTTGGCTAGGGAAGATGGCCCAGCTGAATTCTGAAAGGAGTGGTGTGTGATGATGAGCAGAGGCGGTGAGGTGGGTGAGGAGAGGGAAGGGCTTCCGAGAGCTACCAGGTCTTTGGAGGAAAGAAAGAATTTGAGCAAGCCATGTCCAGGGAAGTCCCTGGAAAATGGGCAGGGTTCAGGTCAGTAAGAGAAAAGACATAGACTTTATAGGCTGCTGTTCCTCCTTTTTCTTTGGCATTACATTTTTAAAAATTCCTTTGTTTTTCAGAAAGGCACAAGATCAATCCTATATCCTGTATCCTTTAGCACTAATGAGACCAAACCCCCACTCTCCCCATACAGTAGTTCACTGATGTGGTAACGCTGTAATTGTTTTTCTCCAGGTTTTAACTCCTGACATTTAACGGTGGGTGCTAAAAGCTGCCTGTGAAGCATGAATGTCATGGAAAAGGGAGAAACCTTGTTAGGACCCTGGGTAAAGAGGCTATTTGGAGTCTAGTCACACTTTATTCTTTGCATTTTAACAGATGTGAGCGAGGATTTTCAGCTTTAGGTGAGAATGAGAATCATTCTTTAAAAAAGGTGCTTATTTTCAGAGGATGATGACTCATCAAGATTCATGAAGGCAGTTTTTCTTATAGGGTGATGACAGCTTAAAATTAAAGCTATTATTTTTCTATTTTTTTCCTAGATGTGTATCTGGCCTATTAATTATGCATTCAATATGTCCTGCAAAATGAGTTAAGGGATAAGGATTAATGGAGCAAGACAATCATAGTTGTAAATAAAAACATCTTCATAGATCGTTTCATAGCTTTATGCCAATTTTAATGTAGTGTTTTTACTAAATGCATGGCTAGCCAGAAACAAATATAGCTCAAAAGTAAGCAAACATCAACAGAGTGTGGCTATAGCCAGAAATACGCACCAAAATATGTTCTGGCACATACTGAGCAAATTTCAGTGGTTGGTGGAATAGCCGTCTTCTGCATCTGTTGGACTGTCACCAGAGCCCCTACACTCTGCATCTACGACTGCTTTGCTGTGGGCTATTAGGCTGACCACCCACCTTGCTGGTACTGCCTGGAACTATGACTTATCAACATGGTGGCCACCAGCCACGTGTCACTGTGGAGTACTTGAAATGGGGTTAGTCCAAATTGAGATTTCAAGGAATAATTTTAAAAATGTAAAGTCAGTGTTTATATTAATTACATGTTAAAATGATAATTTAGATATACTGAGTTACATAAACTACAGTAAAATTAATGTCACCTGTTTCTTTATACTATTTTTTATATGTCTGCTGAAAAATTCCTATGTGGCTCGTATTTGTGGCTTATAATATATTTCTCTGAGCACTTACCTAGAAAGTTTTAGATTACTAACTATATATGTTTTTCCTTGGCTTTTTAAGCAACACAAATCTATTTCCCACTTAGCTCATACTGTTTTTCATGACTTTTTTTCTCTCTTAGCCAAGCTAATTCTTCTAAGAGAGTTTTTGAAGAAAGTCTTCCTGTTGTAGAATTTTGAGAATTTTATTATTGAGAATATCTTTGTTTTACCCTTTCATTTAAAAAATTATTATATAGGTATAAAAGTCTATATTCAAAGTTCTTTTTCTTGAATACTTTTAAAGTATATTTCCATTGTTCTTCTTACACCTGGATTTGCCATTAACACGTCTTCTTAGGAAGTTAATTCTTCATTTTGGGAGGTCTGTTGTTCTTTGAAACTGATGACCACAGGCCACAGACCAGACTAGCCAAACTTTTGTTGTCTGTTCCATTGTTCTGTAAGGCTCTTGTGCCATTGACTGGGAGACTTAGAACAACAGAAATTTCTTCTCTTCTGGAGGCCGGGAAGCTGAAATCAAGGTGTCATCAAAGCCCCGTGGTCCCACAAAGGCTCTAGGGAAGAATCCTTCCTTGCTCTTGCAGCTTGTGGTGCTCCAGGCATTCCCAGGCCTGTGGCTGAATAGCTCCAGTTTCTGCCTCTGTCTTCAGGTGGTCTTCTTTTTCTGTGGCTTTGTGTCCTCTCCTTACAAAAACATCAGTCATTGAATTTATGGGCCACCCTAAATTGAGGATGATTTCATCTCAAGATCCTTAACTTATTACAACCATAATAAAGGTGTCTAAATAAGGTTTCCTATTTCCCAATCGGGTCACATTCTGAGGTTCCGGGTAGACATGAATTTTTGATGACACTATTCTACCCACTACAACTGTGTTTAATTTTGATGACATCCCATATATCAAAATTTCCCTTTACAGATCATGCTTTAGTATCAAATCTAAAGACTATTTGCCTAACCCTAAATAATAACCCTGTCTTCCTATGTTTTTCTAGAAGTGTTATAATTACACGTTTTCCATGTAAGTCACATGATCCACTTTTTTAACAAATCAATTTTATTGATGCATATCAATAAAACATAAATCATCCAAAGTGCACCATCAATGTTTTTTGGTATAATCACAAAGTTGTGCATTCACGCTTTGATCACTTTTTGAGTATTTTCATGATTCAATAATAATAGTTTAAAAAAAACCAACAAACTCATCACCTCTCAATCTTTCAGTGCCTCCCCTTCTGTACATAGCTGTTGTTCTGTTTCCTTCTCTCTGGTATATTTGAATTTACATTTTGTAAAAGCAGTCTTATATACGAAGTATCACTCATATTTGTATTTTACATGAGATTTCACTGTGTCATACAGTCCCATATTACATTTTTTTAGCTTTCCTTCTAGTAATATACAAGTCCTTAGACTTTTTCTTTCAACCGCTGTTATAACCATACAATAGCTCTGCTAGTCACAAACACCAGGATGTGCTCTCACCATTTCCATTCATTTCCAAAGATTTACACACAAACTTTTAACCAATTATGCACAGATTAACCCTCACCTTTCCATTCTCTACTCTTATTCTATTTTCTGGTGACATATTCTAATTATTAATTCCATGAATTTACATAATATATTTAATTCATATTCAGGCAATATACAGTATTTGTCCTTTTGTGTCCATGATCCATTTTGAGTTAACTTTTGTAAAGTGCAAGACTTAAGTTGAACTTCATTGTTTACCTACGGATGAACAATTTTTCCAATATTTATTGAGAAAGGTATTCTTCATCCATTGCATTGCTTTTGAATCTTTGTCAAAATGTAGTTGGACATATTCACGTGAGTCTATTTCTGAGTTTTCTTTTTCATTTTGTTGTTCTGTGTGCCTGTCCCTCTCCCAATACCACGCTGTCTGTAGCTACACAGTAAATCTTAATATCCCACTTTATTCTTCTTTGTAAGACAGTTTTGGCCTTTTTAGGTCTTAGGTCTTTCTATATAAATTTTAGAATGTTTGTATCTATAAGAAACATTTGCTGGGATTTGGATAGGAATAGCATAAACCTAAAACTAATTTAGGAGCATTGACATTTTGCTATTTTGAATCTTCCAATCCATGGACATGATATTTCTCCATGTTTTTTATTTCATTCCTCAGCATATGAATCTTGTGGATTACAGATCCTGTAAATCTATAGATCCAGTACACACATCCTATAGATTTATAGGTCAGTATTTCAGTTTCCTTGGAGCAATTATAAACATTTTGGTTTTAATTTGATTTCCCATGTACATTGTTACATAAAAAGCATGACTGATTTTTGTGTGCTGATCTTGTATCCTGCAACCTTTGCTATACTCAGTAGTTTCAGGAGTTTTATGGTAGATTTCTCTGAATCTTCTATATAGAAAATCATGTCATCTAAAAATTAGGACAGTTTGTTTTTCCTTCCTCTCCAATATATTTGCCTTTTATTTCTTCTTGTCCCATTGCAGTGACTAGAACTTTCAGAACTATGTTGAATACAAATATTGAGAAGGGAATGAATGTAGCTCAAGTGGCTGAGTGCCTGCTTCTTCCAATGTATGAGATCCCAGGTTTGATCCCCAGTACCTCCTAAAAAACAAACAAGCAAATAAAAAAATAAACTCTCATTGGGGGGGGAGATATAGCTCAGTGGTTGAGCACCTGCTTCCCATGCACAAGGTCCTGGGTTCAATCCCTGGTACCTCCTTAAAAAACATAAAAGATTATTGAGAGTGGACATCATTGCCTGCATCACTGCCTTGCTTATAGTTTTAGAGTGAAAGCACCCGGGTTTTCACCATTAAGTGTAATGTTAGCTGAAGGTTCTTTGTATATACTATATATCAAGTTGAGGTAATTCTCTTCTCTCTGAATTTACTGAGAATTCTTATTATGAATGGGTGTTGGATATTGTCAAATATTTTTTTCTGCATCAATTGATATGCCATATGAATTTTCCTCTTTAGTCTATTGATATGGTAAAGTATCTTAATAGATTTATTGATGTTGATCTAGCCTTGTATAACTGGGCTAAATCCCACATGGTCATGGAATTATTTTTACTCAGTTTGATTTGCTAAAAGTGTGTTGAGAAAATTTATGCCTAAATTCTTGAAAGATACTAGTCATTAGTTTTCTTTTTTTGCACTGTCATTTTATGGTTTTGATATTAGAGTACTATCAATATCATAAAGCAAGTTGAGAAAGCTTTCCTTTCTTCTATTTCCTGGAAGATATTGAGTAAAATTGGTGTTAATTCTTCTTTACATATTCAGTAGAATCAACCACTATTTTTTTAGAATCTAAAACTCAGCAATGAGATAACCGAAGCTAAATAATTTAGAATTCATTTTGCCATTTCTGAAACCTCTCCAACAATTCCTCATTTATCTCCTCTGATTTGACTTCATAAAGAATTTTACTCCCGTTGTTTCAAGAGACTGTAACATCAGTGTTCTTTAGATCACATAGGAAAAATGGAAATTTGGAAATGGATACTAAATTAAAGCTGAATCATCTCAGCAGAGTACTTGAAGATCTATATTAACATGTTCCCACAAATCCCTCAATGGTACTTACTGGAAAAACACTTTTATTCCATCTGTAAATCCAATAAACTGGAGCATTGTGGTGTTAGCTCTGCCCTTGGTGGGGGAGCCAAGTTTCTTGTTTGTTCTCCTCTGGTGCTTTGTTCCCCATTCCCTAATGTGATTTTGTTACTGCAAATCTTTCTTCAACTGTCAGATAAAATGGATTGGGCCCAGGTCCGGGAATCAGGCAGTATCTCTGGCTGAACTTGCAACTTCAGCTTAAGCTGTTCCAGTTGGCCCTTCCCTGCCTTTTGAGGCTATACTTACAGTGATTAATTTTTAACCTTTGATCTATTTAGGAGAGAACATTGTAGTGGTCAGAAATTTTCATATTGACCTTGATATCTCTCTTTGACTTAATTTGTGCTCTTAAATCTTGTATTTCTTCACATGGATATTTTTAATATGGTTTTATTATCTATCTCAGTAAGGCCAGCTATATATAGATCATACATTCCAGAAGTTAGAGCAAAACCTTCCCCCCTCTCCTCATGAGGAGCAGGAGGAGTTGAAATGTGATAAAGGGAGACAAGTGCTATTAACCAGCCAGGAAATGCAGATCAGAAAAATCTCAAAGACAAATATTTTCATAAAAGCTGAAAACAAAATACAACTTAAATTCTTTTCTGGACCCCAAGACACTGCTCTATATTGATACATCTACCCGTTCAGCTTTTGCCATAGTATTTTTACCATTATATAGATGTGTTAAAATGTTTTCAAAGTTTTCTAAGATATATTATTCTAGGGGACATGACATGAATTAAAAAGATGACTTTTGATTAGGTAATTTCTTCAGAAACTCTTTGCAAACATTCTTTTTCCATAACCAAGCTGAGAATTTTTAAATAAAAGTTCCTGAGCCACCAATTCTTTGTCATATCTAGTTTTGCTTAGGTTTATATTGCTCACCACGAGGAGTGTCACTCAGATATTTAGTCAGAGAACATTGGCCTTATTTTTCATATAAATTACCATGTATGGGCATTTGCGTTTATGTCCTGTAGCAGATTAGAAACAGCAATTTAGATAGATACGGAAGAGGTGTACCAATCAATCAGGTCACAATGATAATTATCACAATGATAATTGTGTCATATTGATCACAATGATAAGGTAAATGCTTAATAAGAAAAAATAGTAAATAAACGCCAGGACCCACAAACCCCCCATCACACTAACACACACTTTAATACAGGTAGGGGCTCACACCGCACACATAACACCTATAAATAACACCTGTAACACCTATAAATAGCCATCTCAATGCACATACATACTCTTTCCAGATATACACATGCGCACACATACATTCAAACTCCAATATCAGCACACGCACAATACCCACACTTAACACACATGCGTTCCCAGATTCCAGCATGCATGTCAGCAGTACCCCAATCCCAGCAAGCACACACAGACCAGTCAATATCAACATGCTAATATGATGATCCCAACACATACACCATTAAAACACAAAATACCACTCTTCCCACACATCAGCACTCCTCCTCTCCCTGGTTCCCCCAACACTCCATCACTTTAAAATTGGCCCCCATATTACCTGAATGCGTCACACTCCCTGCATCACTCTCACTCACCCCTTTCCTGGATATTCTCTCCCACACAAACCACCCATACACACCCCAGCTCATTACTCACATAAAAGTGTAACCAAATACATACATGTAAAATTCAGTGAAACGTCAAGGGTCCCCCTTCAAGGGTGTTATAATATATATCGGCCTATTGTTATATGTTAATAATTCATCATATTCATGGTGTTTTATTTTAGAAGGTAGGAGAATATCTAGAATGGTTCAGGAAGATTCCCATTAAAAGAACAATGGTAGAAAATATTGTAGCAATTAAAAATATCTGGAGAAAACTTTATCTAGAGAAGCCCACGTGTTAAGATTTTTAATTTGTTGGTGTATTATTTCCTGGAGACTCTTAGACCCTTGCCTGTCACCCTAGTAACTGCAGCATCTATACTTCAACCCCCCACACCCAGCAAAGGGTGACAGTTAAATGGGGATGTTTTTGAAGGTGAAAGAGAAATTTTATAATTATGCCTTGACAACAGGAATGACCCAGGGGAAACTGTGGTCACTCCTCTTGCACAGAAGCTGTAGATGCTCTGCTTCTCCACTTTCCATTCACTGTTGAGCACTCTTTAACATGAATCCAGCCCCTTTACTCCATGAAAATGACTTTTGTGATGCTCACCAAAGGCCTCCATGAGGCAAAGACACGATGAACGCATCTCTCAATTTCTTGACATCACAGTTGTTTATTATCATCAGGAAATACTCATTCTTCTTGGTTTCACAACACCACATTTTCCTGCTTATCTCCTTCGTCTCTCTAGGCTATTCCTCCTCTGGTTCACCTGAACATACGGGAGTATGCTTGGACATTGTTCTTGGACTATATTTTTTGTCTTCTCACTGCATTTGTTACCTCTGTAAACTCAGCCACCTTTTGGGGTTTACGTGATCCCTCTAACACCAATGACCAATAAATTTATGTCTCTAACCCCAAAAGTTAGTCTGTTTCCACTTTAATTTGGATGTCTCACAGGCATCTCAAGGTGAATATGGCAAAAGCAATCTCATTGCATTCCTTCCCACACTGCAACTCAAAACCTATTCTGTTCCTAGGATTCTCCATCTCAAAAACCAGACCTTGCTGCATTCATGCCCGCATTCCCCTTAACACTCTTTTCCCATAAATAACATTTTACCTCATTAGTGTATGTGACATACAGTCCTTTCTCTCCATCTTGAACGCTGTTCTCACTGAGCTACAGTCACCTCTACCATGAATGACTGCATGAAACTCTCCTTTATCCACTTCTTTCCTGGTGTACTTTTTAGTCATTCACCATGTCCTGGCCGAAGAAGTTGTTTAAACAGACAAATCAGTTCAAGTCTGATTTTAAATTGGGACAACATTAAAAATACTTTAGGTTTATGCATGATCTGACCCATATTTATCAATCTAATTCTCAATCTTTATTTGCTGTCAAATCCCTGCTCAACATACCAGTTAGGTTTCCATTCCCCACAAATGTTCTTTTCTGCACTTAGGACCTTCACACAGCCTGTTCCTTTGAAATGTGCTTCCTTCTCTCTCCTTAATCTTATTATTCCAATTTAGGCTTTGGGTGTCAGATTCCCTTTATATTCCCAGGTCTAGATTTGTTCCACCATTTATTCTCTCTCATAGTACCATATGATTTCCCTGTACTGCATTGTATTAGTCAGTCAAAGGGTTGCTCATGTAAAGTACCAGAAATCTGCTGACTTTTATAAAGGGTATTTGGGGTAAAAGCTTACAGTTATAAGGCCCTGAAGAGTCCAATTCAAGATTAATTTCTCACCCAAAGTCATTTGCCAAGTGTTGAAGCAAGATGGCGGGCGATGTCTGCGAGGGTTCAGCCTGCCTGCTTCCTCTTAAGACTCCGTGGTCCCAGCTTCTTCCCATCTCAGCAGTAGGCCGGCATAAGGCTCGTCTCTCAGGGTCTCAACTGCTCTGGTCTCTTCACAAGGTCAGCTGAAAACTATCAGGCAAATGGCTTACCTCTCCCAGGCGCTCCAGTGTCAAAGCCATGTTTTCTCCTCTACTGTGTCTTTTTCTCTGTGTGTCTCCTTGATTGAGTGTCCATTTATTAATAAATAGCACACAAAGGTGGCAGAGATTCAAACCGAGTTACTCTACTGATATGATCAAATCAAAGTCCTAATCTTTTTTTTTAAATATTTATTTATTTATTCATTTCTCTCCCCTCCCCCCCCCTCCCCGCCCCGGTTGTTTGTTCTCTGTGTCTATTTGCTGCATCTTCTTTGTCTGCTTCTGTTGATGTCAGTGGCACAGGAATCTGTGTTTCTTCTTGTTGCATCATCGTGGTGTGTCATCTTGTTGTGTCAGCTCTCCATGTGAGCAGCACCATTCCTGGGCAGGCTACACTTTCTTTCACGCTGGGTGACTCTTCTTAATGGGGTGCACTCCTTGCACGTGGGGCTCCCCTATGTGGGGAACACCCCTGCGTGGCAGGGCACTCCTTGCGCGCATCAGCACTGCACATGGGCCAGCTCCACATGGGTCAAGGAGGCCTGGGGTTTGAACCGCGGACCTCCCATGTGGTAGACAGATGCCCTAACCACTGGGCCAAGTCCGCTTCCCAAAGTCCTAATCTTAACATAATTTAATCAAAAGACCTCTCAGCTGAATCTGAAACAATCAAAGGCTATCACGACGGAACAGACTAGTTTATAAATATAATCTCTCTTTTTTGGAATTCATAAATCTCAAACTGCCACATACATATATCACAGTTGTAATAACATAGTTATTGTAGTGATATTGTTAAATGTCTATTGTCCCTATTAGATTAAACTTAGGTCTGTTTTCACCATTGTATTGTAAATACCTATCACATAGTAAGCAGTAAATATTTTTGAATAAGTGAAAGTAGTAATTATTAAATGTAAACAGATTACTAAGTAAGCTGAACTCAATGTGTAAGCAAAAACAATCTCATTTGCTTTCCCACTAAATCTCTAAAATTGTTCTGTTGGATATTTATTTCTGTCTTCTTTGATAAAATCTCAGGCATACCCCATAGTTTGATTTTTTCAACCTCATGTAATCAAAAGTCCTCAAACCAATAAAAATTCCAGTTAAAACTAAATCCATAACCCCACTTTTATTTCAATTTAAAACTTCTTTCTTCCACCAGCCTGGATCTTTATCAGGTTTGGAAGCCTGCAGTGGGAGAAGGGTTCAAGGTCACCTTGGTCTCTTTCTCTTGACTCACATTCTGCTCGAAAACCTTTTGAATCTTTGATTTCTCTAGGTCAGGTCAAAGGAGGAAGAGACTAGGGGAAAGGGGCATGGACTTAAGCTGCTGCTTCAATTCTAGCCTGACACCTGTGCCCTTTTGGATGGTGATGGCGTTCCTTCTGGCTCTTTCTCTCAAGGTGGCTTTGTGGGTCCCTGGAAAGCCCTTGCTGGGAACCTCTGAATCCAGCTGCTAGTCACCGGCAAGGCCTTGGCTCAGCCAGCATCTCAGGACTTCCTCTTCGCTTCTAGGATTCCAGGAACTCCACCGCTCTCCTGGGGTCACATTGCACTCCCTGATACAGGCCAGTCTCTTTTCTGGATACACACAACTGCACTGTGCTAGGAACTGACATGCCCCTGACTTCAGGTGCTGCTATACCTGGTAGAGCAGATGCAGCCAAGCCCCTCCCTCTTGAACTCTTCAGACACTCCCAGAAACCAGCCCTTTTGTTAGGCAAACTTCAGGAGATTCATTTGAAGATGTCCTGTGGTTCTTTTGAAGGACCTCTCTTGGCTTAGGGGAAGGGGAAACAGCTCTCCCTTTCCCCTGCAAGCGGGAGGGCGTATCCAGCAAAGAAACCATTCTATTCCACATAGCCCTACTGTTCCTGGTCTCGTCCACCCCCAAGGTAAAATAGTGCTGGCTGACGTGCTTTTAAAATTTCATACTGTGCTCTGCACCCCTCCTTTAAAAGATTTGAGTGCACTTGGCACATTATTTTTTGAGTTTTGGGAGTCCTGGTTGAAACTAAGACAGAAAGAACCTCATTTTAACATCTTCTTAAAATAATCTACCAAAGCTAAACCATCAGATTAAAAGGGAAACCGGATGATTTGGAATTGATTAGGAAAGGCTCTCTGAGAGCTTCAATTTTTGAACATATCTTACAGGTGATAAGTAGGAATTAAATGATGAGGTAATGCCCCTACTTTAAGAAATCTTAAAGACTCAAACAATTTTGTCCAACATTTTGGATGTTATATAGTAGAGCACTTCTTCTCTCCATAAGCACTAGAAAATATCAAAAGGAGACACTGTATCACTGGCTCTAATAGCAAAATATTACTACTACTACTACTACTAAATAGACACTTAAAATATTAAAATATCCATCAATGAAATAAATAAACCAATTTTTCGTCCATACAATGGGAGAGAAATAGTGTATAGCAATTAAATTGGATGATTTATATCTACATTAATCAGGTTGGGCAAATTTTTAAAAAATAACATGCAGTTAATTTGAGTTTAAAAAAAGTTGCTGAGAGTAATGTATGTATATATTGTAAAAAAAGTTATAAAATGTTAATTTTAGAAAATTTCTACTATGCATGTTAAAATTGAAATCAATATTAGTATTGTTTATGGATATGTGCATAAGTAGTGAAAGTATTTTTAAAAATATTAGGAAGGAGTTCTACATACCTTTTGGTAAAGTCCAGCTGTAGAGAGAAAGCAGGCAATGGGGAAGAAGAGTAAGTATGGAGATTTAATTGTATGTATAAGATTTTCTTTCTTAAAAAAAAAAAGATTTTCTTTCTTGAAAAGATAGGTGGGAAAATACGCTTAAACAGTAATACTTATTAAAACTAACTGGTTGCAATAGTATTCCTTTTATTATTCTCTGTATTTTTCTATATTTTTGAAATTATGCTTAATTGAAAACTAGTTTAAACTTATTCAACATTTCTTTTATATTTAAAATGATTCCACTGAAACTATAATATAAAATGTCTTACAGCAGCATAACATGCTTTATAAAGAAGCTTTACTGCTTTTCTTCCTTTCTCCTTAAATTACATAATATATGCACTACTATCACTTGACCTGGAAGGAACTTGTATCTATATAATGACAAAACATTCAAATGAAAATTTAAAAATACTTATCCCTCATGGGAATTTACATAATGTCAAACATCTGGCTAAATGGAAACTATTCAGATGACTGAATTTCCCATTTTTATTCATCAGAATCAAATACCACAAAAAGTGATAAAATTGAGCATGAGGAACTTTTCTCATTATTGTGCTCAACTTTATCACTCTGTAGTAGTTTGGTTGTGATGAATAAAAATGTGTTTGTGTATGTCTCTGTGGCTGCGTGTGTACATTTACAGGGCTGTATTTATGTGTATGTATGAGAGAAAGACATGTATAGTTATATAATTCACAATTTCAGAAGTAAAAGTAATTCTAAATGAGAATTGGTATGTTCTTAGAAGTCTTTTTTAGAATTATTTGTATTTATGAAGTTAATTATCGCTGGCTTTCTCTCACGCACACACACAGATATATTGTTGTTGGCGCTGGTGTCTCTGCTCCAGGCTATGTCGCAGAACGGTATTTAAGGTCTCACCGTGTGGTAGGCAAGCAAGTAAAGGGTTTACTGAGAAAGCAGAGAAAGGGAAAGTTCACACCTGAGACGCGTGGACGCCACCACAGAGGGCTCAAGTTTGAGTTCTCCAGGGAGAGGCAGGAGGCACTCCTAAAGGTGGGCGTGGAAGGCTGGCCTTTCCTCCTCCTTCCCCATACTAAAGAGGGACCTTAGCTCTTTGCTGTCCTGATTGGAGGCTTTTCTGCCTTCCTGTTGGTTTATGCTCCAGAACACGCAGGTTGCCCCGTAGCTTTTAGAGAGCCAGTGGGGAGGCCTTTCTCTTTGAAATTATCTGGGGCTTTTTTTGAGCCTGGGAGTTTCATAGGGGACCTCCTGACCAGGTTCTGGGCCAGCTGTGCTGGTTAGGACGTGGCCCCCACCAGGCTGCCCTCCCCGGGGGGTTCTGGGATCTCAGCTGTGACGGTTCAGGCTTTGTTCTGACCAGCTGTCTTCCCTCGTTTCTGACCTTTCTCAGAATAACTGTGTAAACACACGCAGACACAGAGACAGACAACAAGACTTCCCATAATCAAATTATAGGTTTCAAAACAACTTTATTCCCAGTTTAAAGTCACCAGCTGTTTCAAGATAATTGTTTTCTCTCTATATGGAAAGGGAATCAATTCAAATTAATCAAACCACCTGATTAGCTTCATATTTTCCGTAGTTGTAAACTTCATTCATTTTGTATTATGACATTTAGTCTTTTTTCTTAAAATTTCTTGTAGTGTATCACTCATACATAAACATACATAAATAATAAGTGTATAGTAATAGTTGAACTTACAAAACAAACATATATAAAGTCATACAGGACTCTCATAACTCACTCTACCACCAATACCTTCCATTGTTGACCAACATTTTAAACTAATGATTAAAGAGCATTGTCAAAATATTACTACTAACCAAAGTATTTGACATTTAGTCTAAAAGGCACACTAAAAAGAATTCCTTTTTTATTTTCTGCATATGATTCAATTGCTAAAATCTATGTGCTTATTTGATTATTTAGTTATCTGATCAGTGACAACTTTTCCAGGATAAGGCTCAGTCACTCTTACTCCAGCAAATGGTTTACTTTTGAGGTGTTTAAAGTGTTAAAAGAAGTAAGAAGGAGAGTGGTAGCTGGAGGGAGATGCAGAATTATTGAGGGTTTTATTTCTTGTTATTTGCTCATTTATTTGTTGATGGATGGTGGTAACCTGAGTACGTTAAAGGCTCTAAGAAAGAAACCATATAGAATGAGAATAACTGCTCTGTCTTTTGGAGGCTGCTGTGGCCTCATGGGTATTGCGATAGAATAGTATTGAGGACACAAGTAGAGGGATATACCTAGAATAGAAGGAACACTTTTCATTTGAGACTACAGGAAAGGTTATAATTTTGAGGACAGATAATTATAACTTGGCAGATAAATGAAGAGTAAGGGGTAATGAAATGATTTTTACTCTGTACAACTTCATTTTATTCTCTTGGAATTTGGAGGCAATATTATCAGTTGATGGAGTGTGTGGGTTATGGGTTGTTAGAGCAAAATTTCCTAGAAAAATTGATCTTGAGCACATGTCAAAGTATATTAGCTTGTTAATGAAGGAACTCACAAGAAGATAATAGACTGTGTCAGTTCAAAGCAATTTTGGGGAGAAGGATTTTATGTATCACAAATGAGAAATGTTTATATAAGTAGCTAGGTTGCCAAGGTCAGATATTGGTTTTTCACATGGTTGTAAATCTGTTACAGCTGGAAGTTTCCCTTTATTTCTAAGGTGACATGGGTTAAATTTGGGTGCTTGGCAATTAGAGTCAAATTCCCAGTGTTGCCAGGCATGAATCATTATTCAAACATAACAAGTCACATCCGAGAAACAGAGAGTATGCCATTGACCTGTGACTGTTAATCAGACTCTCCAAGTTAGAAGGTTCCATCCCTTTCTAAGGATATATTTAGCACAGAGATACCAAATGGAGGCAACAAGAGATTGTTTAGGAGAGGCAGATATTTCTAAATTTCAACAACATGTATCCGAACATACTAACCATAAAAGTTGCTTACTTTTTAGGCTTACAGCATTTTTTCTTTCTTGGTCCCTTATTTTAACCTAAACAAAAACATTGACATATCTTGACCATGAATGTCAAAGCCTTTCTTGTTAAAAATTTGTGCTAAAACTATTAAAATTTCTTGCTTAATCCATGACTTTCTGTGATTTTTTAAATGCAGTGATAAATTAAACAAGCTTAACTAATGTGATATGATGACAATCATGATTATCTGCAAGATTTCCACAAATTTGGTATTATTCCTTTAACTGAATTTCTAATATTAGGGAAGATTTTCCTGTTAAAACCCCAAGGTAAATAAGTTAATATGAGATAAACAGAAAGAAAGGCAGTGTAGATACAGAAAAAGATAGTTTTATAGGTGTATTAGTCTGCCAATGGAGTGCTGATGCAAAGTACCAGAAATCTGTTGGTTATAAAGGGTACTTATTTAGGGTAAAATACACAGTTACAAGACCCTAAAGAGTCAAACTCAAGGTTGTGCTCTCACCAAAGTCAGTTGCCCGTGTTGAAGTAAGATGGTCTCTGATCTCTGCGAGGGCTCAGCCTTCTCTCTGATCTTCCTCTCTCTCAGGGGCAGATTGGCACAGGGCTTGTTTCTCAGGGCTTCCTCTTTCCTAACATAGGGCTCTCTATATCAGTCTCAGCTCTTATGTTCTCTTCCCAAGGTCAACTGCAAACTATCGGGTGAATGCCTATCTCTCCCCAGGGTCCCAGGATCAAAAATGACAGAACTCTCTCTTTTCCCACCTGTATTTTCTTGAGTGAGTATCTGTTTATATCAGCCCACCAATGGGGCAGGGCTCAACCTGAGTTTCAAAGATTTTAATCTTTTAACATAATTATTCAGTAAATACGGTGATTTTTATAAATATTTTGGTAAATATAATTACCTATTTGATATATTAGCTTTTCAGAGGTATGTTTTTAAATAAATATTTCTAGGGAAATCTGTAGTTGAGCTTGAAATATGCAATTTAATTTGCATCATGTAATTGAATTGCTCAAAGACCTGCAACAAAATTTATCTGGCAGTATTTGCGTGACTTAGTTGGGGGCATGAAATCAATCTAATGAAATATATCTTCCAGTAATTATGAAATTGCTCTATTTTGAAAGTCTTATTTTTATGAAGAAACTGAAAAATATATGTACACTTAAATACTCTGAAGTAAGATTCAAAGAACTCTTAAATGTGTTGACATATATGCTTATTAAATACACACATACTTGAAAATAGTTTAGTGTAGATATTCCATTGTTAAATATGTAAATATATTTTGACACAAATTTTTGAAATTTAATCTTTTTTATAATTTCATTTAAATACATTCAACAAATTCTATGTACTATGCATTAGTCAGCCAAAGGGGTGCTGATGCAACATACCAGAAATCTGTTGGGCTTTATAAAGGGTATTTAGTTGGGGTAGAAGCTTATAGTTAGTTACCAGCCCATAAAGTGTAAGTTACTTCTCTCACCAAAGTCTGTTGCCACATGTTGAAGCAAGATGGCTGCCAACGTCTGGAAGGGTTCAGGCTTCCTCTTCCTTCTTAAGGCTCCATGGTTCCAGCTTCTTCCAATATCAGCTGTAGGCTGAGACAAGTCTAGTCTCTCTACTGGGGCTTGTTTCTCTTCAGGCTGTTCTGCTCTCTCTACAAGGCCAGATGTAAACTGCCAGGGAATGGCTTGTCTCTCTTCCTAGGGCCTATGCTGTGTCTAATGGAGGCTTCTCTCTCTCTCCTCACCTATCTGCTTCTCTGTGTGCTTACTTCCAGGTTCAGGATCAAAAACTCCAACTAACTCCACTGCCCTGATGTTTTCTCTGTGAGTCCCTGCGCCCTTGGGGCACATCCTACTGACATGGCCCAATCAATGCCTTAGTCATTATTAAATCAAGTAAAAGTGAAACCTCAGCATCCAATACACTGTAATACACCCAGAGGAAAAGACCAGTTTGCAAACATAATCCAATATCTGAATTTTGGAATCCATAAACAATATCAAACTGCTACATAGTAGGATATTTTCAAAACATTTTCTAGTTTAGCATTACTTTTAAAACTTTTTCTTTTTACAAGGATTTTTTGTCAATATCATGAAATGAAAATTTGCACAGTACTGAATTTTCATATAGGAATTATACTTCAAAGATATCTTTCTATATATCTGCTGCAGTGTAACTCATGTGTACGCACAGTTTACAAATTTGAAGCATATATATTCATCATCAGCTGTCATGAACGTGGACCATTGAAGTTTTCATTTGGATGCTTCCTTTTGTACTTTGCTTACCTATTAGTTCAATTCAATGACAATGATAATGGCAATACCATAAATTCTGATAAAGTAGCTCACATTTCCTGAGCACTCACTGTAAGCTGGGCCCCGAGCTAAGCACTTTACATAAATTGTTTCACTTAACCTTATCAAACTATATGATGTCGATATTTACCTATATGATTTAGGTATTTACCTCTTATTCAGAAGGGAAAACGGAAACCAGTGGAATTAACATCCATTTTCTGAGACTACATGGCCAGTAAGTGGTAGAGTTAGGATTTGATGATCCCTTCTCATACAAATATTATCTTTGTCCCTAAGTTTAGTGTTCCTGTAAATCACTGGAGACTTTGCTTCAATGTCCATTCCCATAGAGATTGTGATCAGAAGGTTTTGACTGACAAGAACTGTTCATTGAAACTACAGTTAAAGAACTACCGCATGGTTCCATATGTCTGTCTGAAATGGTACATTGTTATGTTCAGCCAAAGGTTTGAAAGCTCCATAGAAATTTATCATATTAGGCAGAACAATGCCCACTCAAGATGTCCATGTCCTAAGACCTGGCACCTGTGATTGATACCTTAGAGGGCAAGGACTTTACGTATGTGCTTAAATTAAGGATTTGAGATAAAGATATTACCCTGGATTATCTGCTTAGACCCTAAAGGTAATCAAAATGGCCTAATGAGAACATGGCAGGGGAGATTTCACCTAGAAGAGGAGAAGGCAATGGGTCACAAGCCAAGGCCTGCCAACAATCAACAGAAGATGGAAGAGGCAAGGCACTTCCCAGGGAGAATGCAGTCCTACTGATACCTTCAGCTCGGTGATACTGATTTCAGAATTCTGGCCTCTAGAACAGTGAGAGAACAAATTTCTTTTCTTTTAAAGTCACCATATTTGTGGTAAGTTGTTACAGCAACCACAGGATTCCAATACAAATACCATCTGATGGTTTCATAAATTTGCTTGTTACTTTTGAAATTAGTAAAAATTTAATGTGTGTTGAGTATCTGGAATATCTGTAAAGAAAAGATTTGTTTATCATTCAAGTATTTCTATATTTGGGGCTCATCACATGTGAGTGAGTTACCAGATTCACCAAATAAAAATACAAGGGTGCCCAGTTATATTTGATTTTCAGATAAGCAATGAAACATTTTTAGCATAAATATACTCCATGCAACATTTTGGATATACATATATCAAAAATTATTTGTTTATCTAAACTTTAAATTTAACTAGGTGTCCTGGATTTTTATCTGGCACATGGAGATAAGTTGGAAAATAAATAGCTGGACTTGTGTGGTGTGAGAACTGCTGTGCAGATCACAGATCCATACTCCAGAATGTATAGCCCAGAAAAAGCCCAACTGAAATAAATATTGTAGAAGGATGGATGAGATGGATGAAACAAACTGAGCTGCTGGGTTCGGAGGCATAAAGAGGAGCCAGTGGGAGCAGCACCGGGTGACGCCCTGACCCAAGTTAGACTGAGGCTGAGGCAGGTGTTCTGGTCTTCTCAGAGAATATGAGGACCCCTCGAGAGAAATAATCGCCTGGGAGGGGGCCCATATTTAGATTTTGGGAAGGTGTCTCATTTGTGACTTGGATGTGCAGATGTGCAAATGAGACTCTTCATTATGATCAGCCTCCAGTGCACTAAATAATCAGGAGCAGCTAATTTTTGGAGGCTCAAACAGCTGACAGGAAAGAATGAGTTATGTCCTTGGTCTTGCCCTAGTCCCAAAAGGAAAGCTTGTATCTGGTAGGCATATTTGGATTTTGGCAAAATCCATATTTCACCCAGAGGGATATTATTCAACACAAGTCAAAAGAGGGTATTCAACCCCATCTACCACTAAGTGGTGAGAGTGGTGGTGTCTGTAATCTACTTATGAAATCATTATGTATATCTCAATGTTCCATAACCTGAAATAGAGCTAAAATATGTGAAGATTCAAATGCCCAAATCATTGTTCAGTTGTTGTTTTGGGGGACCCAGCCAACAAAGTGACCTAGAAAACCTGTTCTACCTGAAATTTTGGTAAACTATTTCAAAATATTTGGTTCTTCACATTAATTCATTTAAATGCATAGGTTTGCTCAATTAAAAAGTTGAAGCAGTATGTGTATTCACTTAGGGATATATATCTATTAATGTCTTTGAAGAGTTGGAGTTCAGTACCAAATCTGCCAGTGATAAAAGGTATAAAATGACAGCAGTGCCCAAGAGAATGGAGAGTTAAAAGAGGGTTTTAACATTACCCAAAGATTGTAGTTAACTGCCTCTTCTCTCTTGTCTTTTGTTCCCTTTATATTTGATTTGGATCGTGGGGGGGGGGGGCGGGGGGAGGGAGTGTGTTTAAGGATTGTTTGTTCCCTTGGAATAAAGATGATATTTTATTTTTACTTATGAGATTTCCTTTCAAATAGTTGTATTCCTAGGATGCCGACAAAAAGGAACTGTCTGGACCTGCTTATTTGGGGCAACTTCCCTGGTACATTAGCAGAACGACACACACATACACAGAGTGAAGGGTACTTCTCAACTCAGGCTATGGTAGGTTGGATTTTGTATCTCAATTTAGACATGATCTTAATCTTCACCGCATCCCTGTGGCTGTGAATGCGTTGTAAATAGAACCTCTTGAAAATGTTGTTTTAGTTAAGGAGTGGCCAACAAAGAAGGGTGGGCCTTAATCCAGATTACTGGAGCCCTTAGGAAGAGAAGAAACTGGAAGCTCGGGTCAGAGACAGCTACAGGGAGCAGCCGGAAGTCAGAGAAGACCAAGGTCAGTGCCGTGTGATGGAGGACGGGCATCAGAGAATGTCACCCACACAGGAGAAAACCTGGCCATGCCTACCCCCTTATCTGGAACTTTTAACCTCTAAAACCACAAGCCAATAAATGCTTATTGTTCAAGCCAAACCAGTTGATGGCATTTGAGATAGCAGCTTAGGCAAACTAACATATGGACCATACTCAAATTTGAACACATCTGGCAAGTTGACAAATAAAAGGATACATTAAAGCTACTGAAACAAGGAAAGTTTAATAAAATCTTATACTGAGGTAAAGGAATTTAGTTAAAATGTAAATACCAACTTGAACATACAATCATTTAAAGCAATTTCAATTCTTCTACTCAGCCACTGCTGCACTGTTGTTTTAAACTTGTGGTATGATTTACATACAGAAAAATGCACAAGTATTATGGAAACAGCCCAAAGAATAACTCACACATATATAATAATGTGTAAGCCCTCTGGAACCTAGAGATTTTTTAAAAGCTTCTTCTCTGGCATTACCCCCCTCTTCCCCACATACTCATGGGAAATGATATAAATTTATTCTCTGTTTCTATTTTCTACCTATTGGATTTGGATCCTTGGAAGAGATTTCACACCTTTGGTCAGGAAAGAAGAAAACCAAATAAACTGGGTGTTTCTTCTTGGAGTAGGGAGAAAAAGCATATGCTTTCAGAAGTGCTCCCAGCTAATGGTAAAGGGTGAAGCGCCCAACCACAGACGAGGGCCCTCGGGGTAAAGCGCGATGATCAATTAGGAAATATCAGTTACAGTTTGTTGGAGCCAAGTGAGCCTGGAGATTCTGAGGTGTTGCTCAAAATAATGTGTGCTAGTACAAAGCCATACACCCCAATATGACTGCGTGAAATGATGCCATTTCCTCCTGAAAAGGGAGGAATATCGAAGGACTGTGGGACCAATTTGTTTAACAGATGTCACTCTTTCCCCTTTCGAGGAGTTTAAGCAGCTGTAGTAGTAGTACAGAAAGGTCTGTATTTTGATCGCTCCTCAAAATGTAAAATGTTAGAAAGGAAAACAAAAAGTTTAGATTTACTAAGCCTATAATGCCATAGGGTTACTGAATCTTGCTGTCACAAGGACAGGGGAGAACCTAAAGATTAGACCTATTTAGGACTGTCAGAACCCAACGTGCCTGAGATTACTTTGTCATTCATCTCTTCCTGCAATCTCTGCCCTGAAATGTGCTAGAGCAGGCCCACCCTAATTTCCTACATAGAAAAGCAGGTAAATATCACCAAGAGAAGGCATTCTGTTCTGGTGACCGTTATTTCACAGGAAGCACTTTGTTTTCAGAACCTTAAGGAATGCTAGAGACACTGCTTTGAAAAGGGCCCATGGTCAGCTTCTCTGGTCCCCTGTTGTGGCTCTCAGCACAGCCTCACAATATCATCAACAGAGGTCTGCTTTCCTGGAAACGAACGCCAGAAGAACTTCAGCCTAACATGGAGAAAAATGCTTTCTTAGCTATCTTCATTTATTTCAGTTTGTTTTCTCTGTTCCTACATGAAAGAAAAATGTAACCTCAACTTCTGTTTATTGTCATCTTTATATCAATCAATATCACACACTCGCTACAAACACCTAGTAATTTATGGCAATTGAGGGAAGGTCTCTCCAGAAGAGTGGTTTCTCTCCTGAGTGACCTTAAATCTGAGAACACAGAAAGGACTGGAACTTAATAGATGGTTTCAACTATTTAAGAGGATACATTAATCTTACACAAACCAATAAATAACTAAAAATCAACTTACTTTGAAACTGCATTGAAATTATGTTTTTCTTTGTCCTCAATATCAGAGACAGAATTCAATGAAAATATGATAGTTACAAAGATGTGTGGTTTATAATCCCACTCAGTAAGGATATAAAATAATAAGTGGAGATTTGTGTTAATATAACTAGCAGAGCAAGGTAATGGCATGAGCACTTGTGCACTTTCTGCCAACTGGACAATTACCCTCTTAATACAACATGAGCTAAATTTTACTGCAAGTATTCTAAGACTTTTTTTTTCCCATGTTTTAGTATCTTTGTTGTCTAGGTCTTCTTTTCAATCAGAATGCATTAGGGATTTTGGCTAGATGGAAATGGTGAGGTGAACAGAGTTGTTTGTACATGCATGGACAACAAAAGTGTCAGTGCACAAACTTCAATCTGATTATCAGAAGAATGGGGAGCATCTCAGAGACAGTGGGAGAGTGCTTTTCTAAGCTCCAGGAACCAAATGGTGATCAGCATGGGAAGGGCAAGGTGGTGTTTCTGATCTATTAACAAGTCTTCTTGGAACAGGAATCAAAAGTAGTCTGATAATATATCATATTAAAGCTGGCATAAGAATCCAGCACCAATGGCTTTCCAATCTTATATATACTATGTTAAGAAATATTGAATCCCAAACCTTTTTGATGACCCAGAGAGGCATATAGTATGGGAAAAACCAGAGGTATATAGAATTCTGAATCTTAAAGTGATTCAGAAGAATCAGATGCTGAAAATGAAGAAGTTTCATGGATATGTTGAAGAAGTGTCATGGATATGTTGAACAATTTAGCTTATATTTTTCATTTTATGCATACATACAAGTCATATATGATAAACTGTCTATTCAAGTCTAAAATATGTAAATATATAAAAATTAATCCAACGACAAAGTGTTGAGGCATATTTTAACTGGCAGTGTCTGATGCTTTTTTAGTGGCACATCAAATAATAGTGTGTCATAATAATTGTCTTTATTCTAAAGATTAGAAAGTTGCGTCATCAAGTGGTCTCATTTTGCCCAAAATCACATTGCTAGTAAATAGTGGAGCCAGCTTTTGCATTTATGTTCATCTAACACCTGACCATGAGCTATTCAACACCACATTGTATTATCTCTACAAAGAAAGGGTAAAAAAGAGGGAAGAGAGTGTATCTTTTGGAGAACAGAAGCTTGACATTGTCCTTTCCTTTAGTCTTACAACTGAAGTCAAAAGTTGCATCCTTCATAAGCTTTTCCTCTGCCATTGTTTAGCAGCAAGTATTTATTCAGGAATGGAAAGACAGAAGAACCAGTTTCAGAGTCAAAGCATTGAAAAAGCCAAGATCAGAGTTCATAAAGGAGAAAATTTTGAACAGGACCAAAACATTTACTTTCCTGCCAGTGCTATAGCTTCTACAGGTATAATGATGTTTTCCTCATCAGTGATAAATACATGAATTTGAAATAAGACATGTCACTATCAAATCCATCACTGACAGCTGGATCCAGATCTACAGATGCCATTCTGGTATCATTTTTGCTAGTGTCTGGCTCTCTAAAAAAGTCATTTCCACCAATGGTTTGCCATTGGAAATCAAGCATTGCCATTCTGGATATAAGGTCTATTGAGGATCTCATTTACTTACTACAAACACTGTACTCAAGGAAATTTTAATGCATATGCTATTGGAGTCTATGTGCAAAAGGAAATTGATTATCATTTTTTATTCAAGTTCAACTCCAAGTTTTATACAAATTCCAAGTAATATACCCAGATAAGGATATTGATCATATAATAAGCAGATCAGACCTCTCTGATTTGAATGGCTGACATATCAGTTGTTTATTTATCCTCCAACTTTAAGAACAATTAAAAACCATTCTCCTAAGGGAGGTTGCTTAGCTGTCATTCTACATTTTTCAAAGTATTCAAAGCAAAATTTCTAAAACCTGTATGTTCCACAAACTTTAAAATAATTACATGATATTATGTTTGCCATTTAATAAAACTCAGAAGTAACTTTATATTTGCATAACAATAGGCAATTTTTCCTTCAAATTATGGTTTTATTTCCATGGCTGTTGCACCTGCCAAAATTTATGAACAGATTTAAAAATAGATGGAAACCAAGGGAGTGTTTCTGAGCCATTTCCCACATATAACCATGGATAAAAGTTTTTTCAATCTAGAACAAATAGATGAAAACTCTTTGAAATTTGGTGCCATTGCACCTGATTCACATCCAGGCTGAATGGTATTGTTGAAAAAATTGCTTATCCAAAAGAGCTATAGAAATTATGATTAGTTTTTATGATGAGAGAAAGGTAAGATGTAACTTAATCCATACTTTTAATTACAATGGAAAACTCATGTAGAAAATGTTAGCTCTCCTTCCTTATTGGAGAAAATCAATGGATTTTACATTGCAGTGTGATGGATTAGGAAATAAGATTTAGGAAAAGTATTCTAAGAAATCAGAAGTGATAGAGAACAGATGGACACTACTTAAGAATTTATCTGAATTTAGATAAACCTGGGTTTGAATCCTGGTCTCCCTAATCTTTAGCTTTCTCTTCTATATGACAGAGATAATTATGTAGAATTTGCCTTTGGGTAAATACATTATTTAGAATTTACTTTATAAAGTTGCCATGAACATTACATAACATTATATTAACAAAAAACTCAGTAATTACCTAAGTATTAGAGAAAGTGCTCAAGAAATATCCTTTTGATTCCTATCTACTTAAAAATTATCAATGTTAGAGGACTAACTAAGTTAGCAGTTAGAATTAGATGAGATAAAAGAACATGGAAAAGAACTTTTTAAGAGTAATATTTCCATAACTTGTTGAACTGCCTTTTTCTGTTCTTTTATTTTTGTGAATTTGGAATAAAGTTATTAGTAAAAATTGCCAATGATCCTTAGCGATGTGAATGAGTGATAGAATAAGTAGAGATAAGTGGAGATACAACACTTTGTAGAATTACAGCAGGGACCCTCTAAGGAAAGCCATTTCCACTCAGGATGTAGAGGAAGTATATTGGTTAATACTTTTTTCCAAGGGTCAATTATATTTGGGCAAAATATAAAAGAAACATGTTTTTTTTTTTTTTTTTTTTTTTTTTCAGATGAATGGGATAGGCAGTAGCATCTCAGGCCGTAGGACCTGTATGTGGGAAGGTGCAGAGGCATAGGGAAGGAGGTACCCTTAGGGAGCTATAAATTATTCTGCATGGCTACAGTACTCGAATTGAGGTGTTGGGAGTTCACTAAGAGTGAAAGCTGGAGAGTTGGATAAGAGCCATTCCATGAAGAATTTCTCATACTGTGTAACAGAATTGGACTTGATAGTGTCAAGGGAATCTTCTAAAATTTCTAAGGGAAGGGCTGATGTGACTGGATTTGGAAACCATTCTAGAGGTCGTGATGTGATGAGTTAAATGTAACAGCCCAGGCAACAAGATAATCTCTTAGAGTGTGCCTTATGCTCCTCTTGGTGAAGATGAGGAGGAAGGGACACTACACAAAAAGTACATATGAGGTAAAATAGGCAAGACTTAACAATGGAGGAGAAGTGAGGAATTAAGGAATGGGTGGCTTCAGAAGACTGTCAGATCTCTGCTTTTCATAGTTAAGTGCTGCCTTTCACCAAGACAAATAATATGGGTGGAATGAATTTGATAGAGAAGTGATTTCGTTTCTTTGTTGCCCAAACAAATACCATACAATGAGTTGGCTTAAACGTTGGGGGGTTATTGGCTCATGGTTTTGAGGCTAGGAGAAGTCCAAATCAAGGTGTCACTAAAGCAGTGGTTTCTCCCAGAAGACTTGTGACATTCTGGATCTGGCTGCCAGCAGCCATTGGTGCTTGGCTTTTCTGTCACATGGTAATACACATGGTGGCCTCTTCTGGCTTCTGCTCTCTCTTCCCGTTCTGCTGACTCTCGGCTCTGGCTGTTCTTTCCACTTTCTCTCTCTATGGTCTTCCCTATCAGGACTTCAGTAATAGGATTAAGACCCATCTCGAGTTAGTTGGGACTGTCCTAGCTGAGGTAACCTCATCGAAAGGTCCTATTTACAATGGGTCTACACCCACAGGAAAGGATTAAATTTAAGAACCTGTTTTTCTGGGATACTTGGTTCCAGGCCACCACAAGAAGATAATCAGGACTTTAAGGAATAAAAGTACTTATTTTCTAAAACTTGAAAACTCTCCTTTATTTTCCTTGTGCTGTTCCAATTCTTGTATCTTGACAATATTTTTAAATGTGACTTGCTAGTCACTACCTGTAAATCTGTTGATGTGGACATCTTAAAATAGTAATACAAAAATTTGCTATTTCTACAAGCTTTTTGCTTTGCTTTATCTTTAATTTCTATTTATTTCCTGGTCATAAATTAAGATTTTCTTCTTCTCTACAAATAGAAGAGTCATTTCAAAAATTGTTTTCAGATCAACACTTGCCATACTACTCAAATTCTCACAAAAGTTCCTTTAAAAAAAAAAAGCTTAACAGGGAGTCAAATTAACTCAATGAAGAAGATCAACCCAGAAACAACTGAGACAAATTTGGAAACTGAGCCAACTCTTTCTGACATAACGAAGTGACTTAGATTGAAATATGCAATACTTTAATGATTATTCATTTAAAATACCTATTTGTATTTGTAACTTCACATTTGTCAGTAGAAAAACATATATCTGTTTATCGATTAGTCTTTACTGAACAAACAGTGAAAGGTGAAGTCACTGTCATGTTGCCAGTTAGCTGTTTTAAGGATTTCGGCAGGTGTTACAGGCAAAAAATTTCTAGAGCATTGCAGTTATGGTATGTGTAGATATAGTTTAATACTGTCCATAAAAGCTTAATAGTTACTCTACAAGAAAGTTACCTCATGTATATACTCTATTTGTTGAGACCTTTTTAATATTGTTGGCTTACCTTGGATTTCTACCCCTAGAGCATGAGTCAAACTTTCTCAGAAAGGTCCAGGTAGCAAATATTTTAAGCTTTGTGGGTCTAATGGTTTGCATGGCAAGTATTCAACTCTGCCATTGTAGTGCAAAAGCAGCCACAGATGATAAGTAAACAAATGAGATGAGCTGTGTTCCAAGAAAAAAAACCCCACAAAAACGATATTTACATAAACAGGTGGTAGCCCAGATTAAGTTCAGGGTCATAGCTTGCCAACTCCTGCCCTAGAGCCTAGCCAATCATGCACAAACAACCAAAATGCACTGAATGTCAAATTCAAATTGTACCAAAAGATTGCCTCCTCATCATTCGTCACTTAGAATAGATGTCCTCCCTCACGAGAAGTGTGTAGAATGAGTTAGGTACCCCAGGAAAAACATGTTCTTAATCTTTTCTGCCTCCCTGTGGGTGTGAACCTGTTGTAAATAGGACTTCCTGAAGAGGTGTTTTGTTTTGTTTTGTTTTTTTAAGGTATGGCCCAACTGAATGAGGGTGGGTGTTAATCAGGGTTATTGGAGGGAGAGGACATTTCCGTGTGATGTGAACAGAGATGCAAGCCGAGGATCCCCAAGGACTGAGGTAAGCCAGCACCAGAATGCTCCTTACCCACACCAGGGGGAAGCAAGCCTTCTAGCCTCCAAAACTGTGAGACAATAAATTCCCATTGTTTAAGCCAAGTCATTGTGTGGTATTTGTGAGAGAAGCTCAGGCAAACTAAGGACAAGAAACTGGTGTTTACATAGCAGAGGTGTCTTTATTGATTTTCACCAGATAACCCTTGGGCCAGTAGTTGCTATGTAGACGCAGTTGACTTGAGAATTATTCAGTCCTTTTCTCTTCCCTTTCAGTTCTCCCCTGATACCAGTTTTATCTGTAATCCAACCTCCACCACATACTCATCAAGTGCATCAAAGCTTATATATTAGCATATTCCTTTTTTCATGATGCCTTAACATCTTCTTAAGTTTACTTGCATCACCCAGAGAATTTATATCTCTGAAAATATGGGAGTTTCTTCACTGACCACCTTTCTCTCAGGGCTTTTGGCTAATCCATCATCATATGACACGGTTGGGTTTCTTTTTCTTACCTGCACCTTGCATGTGACCACTGCTCTCTTCAGTTATTTCTAACATTACATTTTTAGAATTATCTTTTTCATAGTTCATTGAACCCACTAAAGGTTCCTACTCATGGGAGCAGAGCCCCTGCAATACTCTTTAGAGAAATACATAATCCCATGGTTATAGTCACCCGTTAACCTACACATTTGTATACTCATAGCATATATTCAATTCAAATTTATTTTAATTTATGCATCAATAGGTCATATTTTAAATTATATGTAGACTTAATTTGAGACCTTTCTCTTTTTTAATGTAAGCATTTACTGTTATAAATTTTCCTCTCAACACTCTTTTAGCTGTGTCCCATACATTTTGATATGTTGTATTTTCATTTTAATTCAGTTCTATGTATTTTTTAAAATTTTCTTTAAAATTTCCACTCTGGCCTACGGATTCTCTAGCAGTGGCTTATAATTTCCACATACTTACAGAATTTCCTGGTTCTGATTTTGCTTTTGTTGTGGTCAGACAACATACTCTAAATAATTTGAATTATTTTAAATTTTTCTGGTTTGTTTTATGACCCAGGATATGTTTTATTATGGTAAAAGTTCCATGGATGCTTGAGAAAAAATTGAATAGTCTGCTATTTTTGGCAAGGTTATTCTAACTATGTCAGTTAGATTCTGTTGGTTGATTGCATTTTTCAGATCTATATCTTTGTTGATTTCTGTCTAGTAGTTCTATTAGTTGCTTAGGGGGTGGTGGAATTCCGCAGATATAATTGTGGGTTTGTTTCTCCTTTTAGCTATCAGATTTTGTTGCATGTCTTTTGCACCTCTTTTTTTTTTTTTTTTTTTTGCGCATATACATTTACAGTTATTGTGACTTCCTGGTAGATTTATTTTTTATCATTATGTCATTTCCCTCTTTGTATTTAATAATTTCTTTTGCTTTGAAGTCTTTCTCTAATATGACATAGACTCATATTTTGATTTTTTGTTAATGTTTGCCTGATATATCTTGTATCGGTTTACTTTCAACTTATCTATGTCATTGAAGTTGAAGTGAGTTTCTTTTTTTTTTTTTTTTATTGACTTTGTAATAATATTACATTAAAAATATATATGTGAGGTCCCATTCAACCCCACCCCCCCACCCCCCCCTCCCCCCCCAACAACACTCGTTCCCATCATCATGACATATCCATTGGATTTGGTAAGTACATCTTTGGGCACCTCTGCACCTCATAGACAATGGTCCACATCATGGCCCATACTCTCCTCCATTCCATCCAGTGGGCCCTGTGAGGATCCACGATGTCCGGTGATCACCCCCGAGGCGCCATCCAGGGCAGCTCCACGTCCCAAATACGCCCCCACCTCTCATCTCTTCCTGCCCTTCCCCATACCCATCGTCCACCATGTCCACTTTTCCCAATCCAATGCCACCTCTTCTATGTGGACATTGGATTGGTTGTGTCCATTGCACCTCTATGTCAAGAGGAGGCTCAGATTCCACATGGATGCTGGCTGCCATCCTCCCATTTTCAGTTGTAATCACTCTAGGCTCCATGGTGTGGTGATTGTCCTTCTTCAACTCCATCTTAGCTGAGTGTGGTAAGTCCAATAAATCAGATTGTAGGTGCTGGAGTCTGTTGAGGCTCAGGACCTGGCTATCACATTATCAGTCCAGAGATTCAAATCCCCTAACTATATCTTAAACCCCAATGTTAACTGCACCTCCAGCAGATTAGTATGAAAGTCTTATGAAGGGAGATCCCATCTGAGTCCAGATTCATCACACATAAACACCATTTCCAGAGAGGGGCCATCTGCCCTGGTAGTAAACCCCATCGGCCATGACCATAACTCTCATGGGTCTCTTTAGCCTTCATAGGAACCAATATCTGGGGGTTGTATCTGCTTTATCTGTCTCTCTGACTCTGCTCAGTTGTGCATGAGGGCAATCCTTCTGCCAGCCTCCAGACTCTTTTTTAGAAACTCGTAGCCATATAAACTCATTTCTCCTTTCCATTTCCCCCTTACTTTAGGTCAAAGAGCATTTTAAAGTCATGTTGTTTTATGTAGACATGGATATTCTGCTGATCCGCATTGAACCTTCCATATAAGGTCCTTTTCCAGTTGCATCATCAGTTGGTATTTGATAGTGGTCCCTCGTTGCCAGGGAGGCTCATCCCCGGGTGTCATGTCCCACGCTGGAGGGAAGGCATTGCATTTACATGCTGAGTTTGGCTTCGAGACTGGCCACATTTGAGTAACATGAAGGCTGACAGGAGGAAATTCCCAGGCACAATGTTGCTCTAGGCCTTGTTCTTATTTTAGGTTTATCAGCTCACAAGCATAGTCATTAGCATCAGGGGCTCACTGTTGAACCCTCACTCCCTCCCGGTCCCCGCCGCTGTACCTGGGAGACTATCGCTGCTCCCCTAGGGACCACGACAGAGCACCACTGGCCAGGAACCCAGTACCCCCCCTGCTGGGTTTTTAATTGTTGCCACTATGAGTATATCCAATCATTACCATGCACCCTGGACATATGTTCTGTACAGCTCCCTGTCAGCCATATATCACCTGTCATTGGTAACCCATACCAGTATCCCTCCATTGCCATTGTTGAAACACTCTGTGATCCAGAACTCCCCGAAATTTGAAGCCCAATATAATGTCATGGTCCCTTACTAGGGAATGGCATATAGTGATGGGTTTAAAGGATAGATAAAGAACTTGGATAAAGTTAGATAAAGAACTTAGATAAAGAATGTTGACTTGAAAAAATTCCACATCCTATCCTTTTTTTCCCCCCCCCCCCCTAATTATTCAGCGTTTCTTCGTAGGAGTCCTAGACCACAGCAATGCATATATATATTATACAGCACTCCCATACATCCACCACAACACCTTTTTCCTTCCACAGCGATACTCTTACACCCTATTCACATCATATTTACTTAAGGTGATGTACAGAGTCTGAGATATTAGCTTTCTAACATGGTAATATCTGTGCTTACATTATGGTGCATACTTTAGGATACACAGTTCTTTACATTTTTAGTTCTCCTATGTTTTACATTATGGTTTACATTATCAGTCTGTCGTCTCCTATATGTTATGGTGTAATATTACATGTTTTATATCCATCCTTGTGTACTCTCAAGAAACTCCTCCCTTGCCCCCCATTTACTTTGGTTCCACACATTTAACGTCCATTTTCCCTTCCACCTTGGTGCCCACAGTGACAGTCAACCTCCGTTTCCTGAGGAGCCACTTCCAGAGATAGATGGAATAGTGTTTAGGGCCTAACTTGCTCATCTGCCCCAATGCCCTGGGAGCCACCCTTTCTCTCGAGGGATAGAGTTCCCTCTATTTGGTGGCATTAGTCCTCCCCAGGATGTGGGTCCACCCCCACTCTCACTACTTGGGATTCTACCCCATGGTGTCACCCACTCTGGCAGAATGAGCATTTAAACATTCCCCAGGAGCCCGTCCTGCATCAGACCCTCCCCTCTGAGCATTCTAAACAGGTAACCCTTTTTATTATATTTTGATATTATTTTCTCGGCATTTTACTCTCCACCACCTCCTAACCCTCTCCTGTGTTCGTATGCTACCCCTCCCTCCACCCACTTTTGGGCAACATTACCCAACCGTCCCTCCCCAGCCACCCTCAAACCCGTAAAGCCCCAACCAAAGGCAACCCCTTGCCCCCATTTTATCTCTTCTTTGCGTTCATACTTACCACCATCTCGTCTTAAGTTCCACCCCTGCAGACATCGGCTCATATCCTTCCTCCACCCTCCGATTTCCTGTAAGCCTATCGTTCAGTCTCTTGCTATCTAGGGCAGCTTGTTTATTTCATATCATTGAGGTCATGTAGTATTTGTCCTTCAATGTCTGGGTTGCTTCACTCAACATAAGGTTCTCAAGATTCATCCATGTTATCACATGTGTTTGTAGTGTGTTTGTTCTTACAGCCGAGTAGTATTCCATTGTGTGTATATACCACATTTTATTGATCCACTCATCTGTTGATGGGCATTTGGGTTGATTCCAACTTTTGGCAATAGTGAACAATGCTGCTATGAACATTGGTGTACATATATCGGTTTGTGTCCTTGTTTTCAGTTCTGCTGGGTATATACCCAGCAGTGGTATTGCTGGGTCATATGGCAAATCTATGGCTAGTTTTTTGAGAAACCGCCATACTGTCCTCCAGAATGGTTGGATCCTTCTGCATTCCCACCAGCAGTGGATGAGTGTTCCCCTTCCTTCACATCCTCTCCAGCACTTATATTCTTCTGTTTTTTTCATAGCTGCCAATCTTATGGGTGTAAGATGGTATCTCATTGTAGTTTTGATTTGCATTTCCCTGATAGCTAGAGATTTGGAACATTTTTTCATGTGCTTTCTTGCCATTTGTATTTCTTCTTCGGAGAAGTGTCTGTTTAAGTCCTTTTCCCATTTTTTAAATGGGTTGTTTATCTTTTTATTTTCAAGATATAGGAGTTCTTTATATATGCAAGTTATAAGTTTCTTATCAGATATATGATTGCCAAATATTTTCTCCCACTGTGTGGGCTCCCTTTTTACTTTCTTGACAAACTCCTTTGAGGTGCAGAAGGCTTTAATTTTGAGGAAGTCCCATTTATCTATTAGTTCTTTTGCTGCTCGTGCTTTTGGTGAGATATTCATAAATCCATTTCCTATTACAAGGTCCTGTAGATGTTTCCCTACACTGCTTTCTAAGGTTTTTATGGTCTTGGCTCTTATATTTAGGTCTTTGATCCATCTTGAGTTGATCTTTGTATAAGGTGTGAGATGGTAATCCTCTTTCATTTTTCTGCATATGGCTATCCAGTTCTCCAGACACCATTTGTTGAATAGGCCACTGTCTCCCAATTGAGAGGGTTTGGTGGCTTTATCAAATATTATGTGACTATATATGTGAGGTTCTATATCAGAGCTTTCAATTCGATTCCATTGGTCTATGTGTCTTTCCTTATGCCAATACCATGCTGTTTTCACCACCGTAGCTTTATAGTATGTTTTGAAGTCAGGTAGTGTGATTCCTCCAATTTCGTTTTTCTTTTTCAGTATGTCTTTGGCTATTCGGGGTCTCTTTCCTTTCCAGATAAATTTCATAGTTAGTTTTTCTAGTTCCTTAAAGAAGGCTGCGTTGATTTTTATTGGGATTGCATTGAATGTGTAGATCAATTTTGGTAGGATAGACATCTTAATAATGTTCAGTCTTCCTATCCATGAACAAGGAATAGTCTTCCATTTATTTAGGTCTTCTTTGATTTCCTTGAACAATCTTGTATAATTCTCGTTGTATAAGTTCTTTACCTCTTTAGTTAAATTTATTCCTAAGTATTTGATTTTTTTATTTACTATTGTGAATGGTATTTGTTTCTTGATTTCCTCCTGATCTTGCTCATTATTGGTGTACAGAAATGCTACTGATTTTTGCGCATTGATCTTATAACCTGCGACTTTACTAAACTCATTTATGTGTTCTAGAATCTTCGTTGTAGATCTCTCAGGGTTTTCTATGTATAGGATCATGTCATCTGCAAATAATGAAATTTTGACTTCTTCCTTTAAAATTTGAATGCCTTTTATTTCTGGTTCTTGCCTCAGTGCTCGTGCAAGTACTTCTAAGACAATGTTAAATAGGAGCGGAGACAGTGGGCATCCTTGTCTTGTTCCTGAGTTTAGAGGGAAGGAGTCTAGGATTTCTCCATTGTAAACAATATTGGCTTTAGGTTTTTCATATATACTCTTTATCATGTTCAAAAAATTCCCTTGTATTCCAATCTTTTGGAGTGTTTTTATCAAGAAAGGGTGCTGTATTTTGTCAAATGCTTTTTCTGCATCAATAGATATAATCATGTGATTTTTTTCCTTCAATCTGTTTATATGGTGTATTACGTTGATTGATTTTCTTATGTTGAACCATCCTTGCATACCTGGGATGAATCCCACTTGGTCGTGGTGTATAATACGTTTAATGTATTGTTGAATACGATTAGCAAGTATTTTGTTAAGTATTTTTGCGTCTAGGTTCATTAGAGAAATTGGTCTGTAATTTTCCTTTCTTGTGATGTCTTTGTTTGGCTTTGGTACTAGGGTAATGTTGGCATCATAGAAGGAGTTGGGTAATGTTCTTTCTGTTTCGATGGTTTGGAATAGTTTCAGCAGGATTGGTGTCAGTTCTTTCCGGAATGTTTTGTAGAATTAACCTGTGGAGCCATCTGGCCCTGGGCTCTTCTTAGTTGGGAGATTTTTGATAACTGATTCTATCTCTCTGCTTGTGATTGGTTTGTTAAGATCATCAATTTCTTCTTTCGTCAATATGGGCTGCTTATGTGTTTCTAGGAATTTGTCCATTTCCTCTAGATTGTCATTTTTGTTGGAATATAGTTTTTCAAAATATCCTCTTATGATAGTCTTTATTTCTATTGGGTCAGTGGTGATATCGCCTTTCTCATTTCTTATTTTGTGTATTTGCATCTTCTCTCTTTTTTTCTTTGTTAGTGTTGGTAAAGGTTTGTCAATTTTGTTAATCTTCTCAAAAAACCAGCTCTTGGTCTTGTTTATCTGTTCAAGTGCTTTCTTATTTTCTATTTCATTTAGTTCTGCTCTTATCTTTGTTATTTCCTTCCTTCTTCTTCCTGTTGGGTTACTTTGTTGTTGTTTTTCTAATTCCTTCAAATGTGCAGTTAGTTCTTCGATTTTTGCTCTTTCTTCTTTTTTGATATATGAATTTATGGCTATAAACTTCCCTCTCAGTACTGCTTTTGCTGCATCCCATAAATTTTGGTATGTTGTGTTATCATTATCATTTGTTTCAAGGTAGTCATTGATTTCTTTTGAGATTTCCTCTTTGACCCACTGTTTTTCTAAGATTGTGCTGTTTAATTTCCAAATCGTGGTGTGAAATCTGGGCTTCTGTCCCTTGCAAATCTCCAGCTTGAGTCCACTGTGGTCAGAGATAATGTTTTGTATGATTTCAATCTTTCTGAATTCGTTCAGCCTTTCTTTGTGGCCTAGCATATGATCTATCTTGGAGAATGATCCATGTGCGCTTGAGAAAAATGTATATCCTGCTGTGTTTGGGTGTAGCGATCTATATATGTCTATTAGATCGAGCTCCTCTAATATACTATTCAGATGTTTTGTTTCTTTGGTGATTCTCTTTTGAGATGTTCTGTCCAGAGTTGATAGTGGTGTATTAAAATCCCCCACTATAATTGTAGATGTATCTATTCTTTCACTTAGTTTTTCCAGCGTTTGCCTGACGTATTTGGAGGCACCCTTGTTAGGGGTATAGATATTTATGATTGTTCGATCTTCTTGACAGATTTTCCCTTTCACTAAAATGTAGTATCCTTCTTTGTCTCTCACAATTGTTTCACATTTAAAGTCTATTTTGTCTGATATTAATATAGCTACTCCTGCCTTTTTTTGGTTATTGTTAGCTTGTATGATTGTTTTCCAGCCATTCACTTTCAATCTCCATGCGTCTCTGGGTCTAAGATGTGTCTCTTGTAGACAGCATATGGATGGGTTATATTTCCTTATCCAATGTCCCAGTCTGAATCTTTTGATAGGTGAGTTTAATCCGTTGACATTCAGTGTTATTACTATCAAGGAATTATTTGTGTTAGCCATATTTTGATTGGATTTGTGTTTGTCATATTTTGTTTGTATATTTTTTTGGTCTTTTTTGTTGTTGTTGTTGGTCTTATACTCTCCTCCAACTTTGCCTTTCCTGTTTTTTCCTTTCTTCCTGCAGAACTCCCTTTAGAATTTCTTGAAGGGGAGGTTTCTTGTTGGTATACTCTTTCAGTTTCTGTTTGTCTGTGAATATTTTGAACTCTCCATCATGTTTGAATGCTAGTTTAGCTGGATAGAGTATTCTTGGTTGGAAGTTTTTTTCCTTTAGTACCTTGACTATATCATACCACTGTCTTCTTGCCTCCATGGTTTCAGAAGAGAAATCAGCACTTAATCTAATTGAGCTTCCCTTGTATGTGATGGTTTTCTTTTCTCTTGCTGCTTTTAGGATTTTCTCTTTGTCTTGAGCCTTGGATAATTTGATAAGTATATGTCTTGGGGTGGGCCTGTTGGGGTTTATGACTTGTGGAGTGCGCTGTGCTTCTTGGATATGTACATCTGTCTCTTTCAGTAGATTTGGGAAGTTTTCAGCCATTATTTCCTGCAACACTCCTTCTGACCCCTTTCCCTTCTCTTCACCTTCTGGAATGCCTATAATACGTATGTTTGAGCGTTTTGCATTGTCATTCAGGTCCCTAAATCCTAATTGGATTTTTTCTATCTTCTTATTGACCCCTTCTACTATCTGTTTGATTTCTGAGGTACTGTCTTCCACATCACTAATTCTCTGCTCTGTCTCTTCTAGTCTGCTGATATTTGCTGCAAGTGTATTTTTGATTTCTTGAACTGTGGTGTTCATTCCCATCATATCTGTTATGTTTTTGCGTATGTCTGCAATTTCCCCTCCAAGTGATGTCTTCATGTTGTTAACCTCTTTCATTACTGCATCAAATTTGTCGGTGATGAATGTTCTGAGTTCTTTCATTGCTTGTGCCAAGTTTTGCTCCCCTTCGTGCTTATTGGTTTGTTGATTGGATTCAGTCATGTTTTCCTGATTATTGGTTTGGTTTGTAGATTTTTGTTGCTTTCTGGTCATCTCTTTATTTTGACGAATTTAATCAGTTCCTTAGCTTCTTTGTCTTCTTTTGGAGGTTAATTAGTTGTTATTTTTGTATAGGTGTTATATCTTCTCTTTGTCACTTTTTTCTTCTTACTCAAGTTACTTGTTGTTGGTTAAGTTCACTTTAGAAGAAAGTATTAGTGTTGGGAAAAGGCAATTGTGTCAGCAAGGGTAAAGTGTAAAGTGGTATTGGTAATGTATGTTAACAAAGCAAGAATATGAGATCTGGGAGGATGGAGGTTAGATTCATGTAGATTGTATAGAGTTATAGCTGTAGGTAGAGTATCTTTTATGAAGTAGATGACTGAATATAGGCGGAATATGGTATGAACTACAAAGCTATTGTTTTCATGAGAGAAGGAAAAAGAAAAGAAATGTAATAGTTTCAAGAGTGGATAACAGACAGAAAACAGAACAAAGGTATTAGAAATTAAGAGTTAGACACTTTGTGGATCAAAGAATGGGAGGTGGGGGGTGGAATATAGGAGAGACAGTAGATGCTAGTGGTTATCAAGATGCAGGGGAAGAGGGATAGTGTAGGTAGCCTAAATCAGTTCACACAGAAATGAGGCAGTGGAGGATGGGAAAACCCAGCAAATGTGAGGTGTTCCCTGTAGCACGTATTGTGTACTTGAATTAAAATAAAATAAGTGGAAAATGAGGGACAAGGGGGAAAGAGAGAACCGAAAAAAAAAAAACACTAATTATAATAAAGAAAAAAAGAAAGACAAGAAGAAAGGAAGAAAGAAAAAGAGGATAGGCAAGCGGTGGGGAACAGATGGGGGGAGAGAGATACAGGTATACACGTGTCACAATTGCAACACTATCTAAAACAACAACCAAAAAAACTCCTAAATATCTGTATAAAAAAAAAAAAAAGGACTTTGGGGGAGACGCTAGGAGAAAAGACTAGGGGATAATGCAATATTAGCAATCAGGGCGTCAAAAAGAGTAAAAAATAAGATAAAGTGAAAATAAAAACAAAACAATATGAACCATTAAAGATAAAATGCAAACGTTGAGGTCCAGGGCACTCAAGGACCCCAGGTAGACCCCAGAGCGTGATGGATTCAGGGGTGGAAAGTCTGAGACACTGAAGACTCAAGAGGTGTGAGTCTGGGGTGTGGACCGCCAGAGTTCAGGGGACCCAGACCTGGCAAGCTCAAATCTGGTCCACAGAAAGCTTAGGAGCCCCGCAGTGCAACACAGCCTTCAGGGATCCCCGTAGCTGGGTGCCAGCCCTGTGGGGGAAGCCAGATCCGCGAATTTTATATTGAATTTCTGATCCCTGAAATTCACCTAACTCCTCAGGGTATCAGCCTTTGGACAGCTCCCTCCCTGTGCTCCCTCGCAACAGCCACTTGAGGGCGCCTCTACACCACAGCCCGTTCAATGACCCAGATCCCAAGCCCCGCCGGGTGGGGTGGGCTTCAGCTGGAAACGCCGAAAACAGACTCTAAGATCCGAAATCCCAAACTTCGCAAAATATCCTCCAATCAGCTTCCAGACGTGTCCTCCTCCCTCACTGCACCCTACAACAGTCTCCCAATTGTGTCCCCTTATTGTCCAAAATCCAATTCCGTTGCAGATCGGCAGCCAGACCTGTGGGGATGGGGCTCCAGGCGGAAGCACTGCCCCCCCTGTCCGGCGACCAAAAACGTCCCCCGCTTCACAAGAAAACACCGTCTGTCTCCCCAAATCAATCTGCAAAGGAGTCTTGTCCCAACAATCCCTCACCAGCCAGCCCAGTATCCGCGAATTTCTCAGCACCGCAAAGCCTCTAGTAAAAGGAAAAAAAAAACAAAAACCCTGGCCGCCGCGGCTCCGGAGCTTCAGGAGCACCCGCTACCGCGGCTCCGCCCACCCATGGAGGGAACTTCCCGAGCCCAGCTGGGACCTCCGTTTATATATTATAGATGTATCCTCTCTGTTACCTTCCCACCGAATTGACGTCCAGACACCTTCCAACCAGCAAAAATCCCCGAAACAGCGCGGTCTCAAAGAGCCTTCAACGCTGCCCAGCCTCCCCCTGCAGAGACACTACCAGGCAAGCTCACGCAGCCACCATCTTGCCGAAAAGCCCCCTGAAGTGAGTTTCTTATAAACAGCATAGAGTTGGGTTGTGTTCTTCTATGAATTCTTCCAATCTAAGGCTTCAATTGGTATATTTGAAAATTTTATATTTAAAATAATTATTGATATATTAGGTCTTACATCTGCCATTGTATTATTTTCTGTTTGTTTCCTCTGTGTCTCATTTATATGTTTCTCTTTTCCTGTCTGCCTATAGGTTACATGCACATTTTTTAGAATTTCTCCTGACTTATTTATAGGGTCTTTGTACAGTTTTGAAGAGTTCTCTTAGTGATTGGTTTGCGTATTGCCATATATAGCATGCAATATACATATGACATATTACAGTCAACATTTTACCACTTTGAATGAAGTGTGGAAAAAGTCCATTTAGGTGCATTCACACTCTACTTACTTTTAAGGTGTCTTGAATTCAAATAGTTTTATAATTTTTGTTTTATCATCACACATGATTTAGGAAGCACATGAGGGGAAGGATTATCTTTATTTTCTCATGTTTTTGATCTTTTTGATGCTCTGTATTCTTTCCTGATAAGCCAAGATTCTTTCTTTTATCATTTCTTCTTTGAAATATTTCCTTTATCTCCTTTTTATGGGTAGATGGTTGAGCTACAATTTTTTTCATTTTCTTTAGTCAGAGAATGTCCTTACTTCTCCTTTATCCATTAAGGATATTTTTGCCGGGTATAGAACTCATGATTGAAAATTCTTTTCTTTTACTACTTGAAAACTATTCTGCCACTTCCTTTTGCTCACTACAATTTCAGAAAAATCTGTCATTTGAATTGATGTTCCCCTATAAGAAACATGCTCTCATTATAGAGTAAGAATTTTTCTTTGTCTTTAGTTTTAAGAAATTTAATTTGTGTCTTGGGTTTATTCTTGGAGGGATTCATTGAGTTTCTTGGATCTGTGGGTTAATATCTTCTACCAAATTCAAAAAGTTTCCAACTATTATTTCTTCAAGTCCTCTTTCATTTCTACTCTCTTTCCACTATTGCTGGGCATCTGATAATACACATGTGGGATCTTTTGTTATTGTCCTAGACTGCTTTTGTGAGTTGTAGTTCCAATGACTGTTTATTTTTCGTGGCCCTTAGAGTGATTTTTGGTCTCCTTGGTTTACTTCAACATCCTATTGGTGCTACTTCAGGGGTAAGTTACCTGTTACCTGTAGGTGGGGAAAGTGAATCTTTGGCCTGAAGCAAGAGAGAATGCTTGCCAGGCAGGACACTTATGTGGGAACACCATTGCTGGTGCCACCTGGTCTCCCAATATCCTCTATTAGGGGAGGGAAGTCTTAATTCTATGATGACAGAGAGCCTCCCAGGGCAGTGAGGACTTATTGTGTTAGGACCATGTTTGTCTGTGCTCCTGGACCAGTGTTGTCTGTGGGTGAGGGTGGGCATCCTGAGGCCAGACTAGGCAGGAGAGCATTCCTTGAGCAGATTGTGTGATGTGATCTTTTATGCTACTGCACCCAGCCATGAGGTGTTTCTGCAGGGAATAGAGAGGGAATCTCAGCCTGGGCTTTCCCTGGCCACTTAATGTCAACAGGATTCCCAGTTGATCCTCCTGGCTAGATCTGCTGGACTCTCCTGGTGATCTAGTAGGCAGAACCACCATTGAATTCAGGGGTATGAGGTGACCTTGGATGCCATCTGGTACTGGTTTGTGGGTCAGGGGATGCTTGTCCTGGGAAACCTCTTTCTGTTGGCTGGTGGGAATATGAGATTCTCTGTGAGTATGTCACTCCTCCAGTCTTGGGTTTCTTCCACCCTTCAGAAACCTTAGTTGCCTCTTGCATTATTTTCAGTTTTTATAGTTGTACTTAGTGGGAAGGAACAAAGATGCAGCTATGCCATCTTGTCCAGATAAGAAGTCACACTAAATCATATTAAAACTTTATTTTTGAAGAGTGACAAAATGTGTTTATGCTTACTGTGGGATATATGTGCATGCCCATATTATTATCTGAATATTTATTATCTTAGTCCCAATATTTATGAGATTGTATAGGGAAGAAACATTCTAACATAAAATATCACTAATGAGTAATACACTTAAAAAATATGAGTTCTCACTCTACTCTCCACTCCCTCTGCACTTAACAATACTATAAAATCAAGCATTTTTATCTGTCAGTCTTTTCCTATTACCAGGTCTTGACTAAAATCCAATAAATGTGAAATCCAGGTATAAAGGAAGACAAAATGAAACAGCATTCAAGACCCAAGTCTTATAAGTCAAGGAAAGTGACAGAGGAGAATTGCTTGCATTACCAAAAAAACCATGGATGCCTGAGGATCTGGTAGAGTTGCATCAAATAACATGCAAGTAAAATAATTCCACAAGATGATAGCACTGCGATAAGCATTTTAAAAGGAATAATTTGCTATTGTCATTAAAAGTTGAGATCCCTCTGAAAACTGATGAAAATTTCAAATACTTTTGCAAACTAACTTTTAAGATTATGTAGTGAAGTGTAAACTTGAAGGATATGTAATCATGCTATTATATAATTTCATCAGAAAATTTAAGCTAACCCTTACAGAATTTATTGATGCTTTCTTATTCTAATAATTAACATACAGTCCCTAATTTTAGTTTTTAAAAACAATAGCAAGCTTACTATGCTGTTGTAACAAATCCTGAAACCTCAATGGCTTAATAAAGACTTATTTCCCACTCAAAGCCCATTTGATGTAGATCAGAAACCCCTACCATGCCCCATCTTGGAGCGTAACCATCAGAACCATGTGGTCTCCAGGGCTCCTGTACAGAAGAGAGGGCTGTTTCAGTTTCCTTTAGCTGCTCAAGCAAGTACAATGCAGTGGATTGGCTTAAACAAAGGGAATTTAAGGGCTTAGGATTTTCAGGTCGAGAGAAGTCCAAAGTAAGATCTCATCAAGGCGATGCTTTCTCCCAGGCGTGTGTGGTGCTGTGGGCTGGCTGCGGCAATGGTGGAACCAGGCTGCTCTGTCACAAGGCAGTGCACCTGGCATCCTCTCCTGGCCTCGTCCTTCTCTTGCGGGTTGCATTGACACTCAGCTTCTGGATGCTGCTTCTGTGGCTATCTCGCTGTCTGAATTTCATTCTTCTTTTAAAGGACTCCAGTAATAGGATCAAGACCTGTCCTAATTGAGATGGGTCACATCTTAACTGAAGTGACCTCATCAAAAGGTCCTGCTGACAATGGATTCACACCACAGCAATGGATTACACTTAAGAACATGCTTTTCTGGGGTACATATAACTACAAAGCACCACAAGGGAAAGTTAAGCAGTAGCTTATGTCATTTTGGTCTACATGACATTGGCTTATGCCCAGGCAATCCATGTACGGGAGGCTGCCAAGAGTTTTCTTTTAGTTTTTTGCATACCAGCCCATAGCAATTTTTCTGCCATAACTTTTTCAGTTTACAAGATAGAATGAAAAACAAACCTTCTTTTCACTCTTAATATGAACTTGGTATATAGTTATTTTTGTTTTTTGTTTTTCATGTTAGATGGGTAATGTGCTGATGTCATAGCAAGGTCTGAGGGAAGCACATCTCACACATGCATGAGTACTCATTCATCATGCTTATAAGCCACAAGAGGATCAGCATTTCGTTTTTTTGTTTTGTCGTTTTGTTTTTATTTTATTTATCTGCCCTCCCCTGCTTGCAGCTTGCTTGCTGTCTGCGCTCTGTGTCCATTTGCTGCATATTCTTCTGTGTCTGCTTGACTCCCATTGTTGCATCATCTTGCTGCTCCAGCTCTCCATGGGCACAGACCATCAGCTCTCCATGGGCACGGGCTGTCCTCTCTCTGTGGGCATGGGCCAGCCTGCCTTCACAAGAAGGCCCTGGGACACGAACCCAGGGCCTCCCATATGGTAGACGGGAGCCCAATTGATTGAGTCACAGCTGCTTCCCGGCATTTATTTTTAATGACATACTTAAAAGGATTTCGGAATGCCAATTTTCCTATGATAACTAATAAAGGCCTCCTTTACACATGAATCCTATTGCTTTCCAATAAGTAAAAACTCCCTTAATTTTGCAGTTCTGTAAGAATTCATAAGTCTGAAGTTTTAACAGAGTATCAATTTAATATGCAGATGAAAGTTAACCAATTTAACATTATATTAAGCCCCTTCAGAAATATATAATAGAAATATGCTACTTTTAAGCCAATATGAAGTTGCCTTTTAGGACAATGGTATCAGAATTCCTCATTAAAATGTAAAAACTGAGTCAGCAGAAAAAGTATCTGCTCTGAATTGCATTGTTGGCTACACAGGCAACCTTTTGGTCTGTTCCCAGGAAATTAATGAACAGATTTGATTCTGCTTAGCTTGGAGAAGTGATAAAAATCTCATTCCAAGGTAATGTGAAGAAAGATATAACCTTTCATTTTCTATTCTTTTAAGAATAATTAAAAGATTTGATTTAAAAATTTCCTGCACCATTCAAAGTTCTTTTCAACACCAAACTATAATAATGCTGATTTGTCAGATAACCCATCTATCTATACCCTAGGCTAAAATAATCTTTTCTCTGTATTCCAACTTTGTGAAAGATTGTATTTTTGTAATGGTAAAGTGATTTTTCTTACTTCTCTTTTAACTTGCATAGGCGTTTCTAATTTATTAAAGCAATGAGACTGTTTTTCCTTTTCCCCCATAGAAGAGAAGAATTGCATAGAACTGATATGCAAAACAGAAATAACTAATTTCCAGTGCTAAAATATATTTAGAAGTTATTTAAAAATTACTTTTATTGCTAATGATACACAGATAAGGGCCAATTAATTTGAACAAGAGAAGTATCAGAGAAAAATATAAAGTAATTATAAAATTTCTAGTTATCTTTGAAGAAGGTAGTGAGTGCTCAGTGATTAATAATGGAGATGGTATTCCAGGGTAAAGGCAATCAGGCACAAACTGAGTATAAACTGGCACTATTAGAACAGGAGGCATGTGAAAGGTATATGTACTAGTCAACTGAAGGGGTTCTGATGCAAAATACCAGAAATCTGTTGGCTTTTATAAAGGGTCTTTATTTGGGGTAGAAGCTTACAGTTACCACATCATAAAGCATAAGTTCCTTCCCTCACCAAAGTCTGTTGCCACATGTTGGACAAGATTGCTGCCAATGTCTGTGAGGGTTCAGGCTTCCTCTTCCCCTAAAGCTCTGTGGTCCCAGCTTCTTCCAATATCAGCTGCAGGCTGGGTCAACTCTCGTCTCTCTCCCAGGGCTCATGTCTCTCTGGGCCCAGCTGTTCTGGTCTCTCCACAAGGCCAGCTGTAAACTATCAGGCAAACTGTCTGTCTTCCTGGGACCTCTGCCAAGTCTATGGAGCCATCTCTATTCCTCTGCATTGTTTTCCCATGTGTTTAACTTCTTGGGGTTCCTGCTCAAGACTCCAACTAACTCTTCAGCCTTGTTGTTTTCTCTGTGAGTCCTTGTCCACCAAGGGAGCAGAGACTCAACGATCTACTGACATGGCCCAATCAAAGCCTTAATCATTTAATCAAGTAAAAGTGAAACCTCTGAATCTAATACAATCTAAGGGTATCACTAGCCCAGAGGAACAGACCAGTTTACAAACATAATCAGGATTTCTTTTTGGAATTCATCAATAATATCAAACTGCCACAGTGTGTATGGAATGAAGCTGGAAAAATAGTGTCCTAAAACCTTCTCAAAATAATTAAAATGTTATTTCATTCTTTTCTCAGTAAACAACTACAGTTATGCAATATAAAAAATTAAAAATGATTCTTCCAAAAATGAATGAGAACATAGGCATCTCTGTTCTATATTTTGATAAAGTGACTTTCACAGCATCATTTAGTTACTATGGCAATATTTGACATCTATTTTAAAGAAAATTTCCAAATCAAATGTCAGAGTCTCTCTGATTTATTCATGTCAATGCTTAGAATTTTCCAGAAAAGCTCTAGAATTTAAAAAAGCACATTGGGTTATTAAATCAAAGTAAACATCATGGGATCCACTGACATCAGCAGCCTGCACTGATGCAGCCCAATACCCCATTCTCAGCAGGCTGATGTTGTTTCTGTTATTCTGGAGGATTTGACAGACATTTACAGCAATTTGCCCTTCAAGATGGTATCAAATGTTCTGATTAAAATAGGCTTTTTGAAAGGCAAGCATTAAATGGCAAACACTTGATAACCCCCTTTTCTAAAGTAGATTTAGTAGCCCTGCATATATCATTCACTCATTTTCACACAGACACAGGTTATCAGCTATGTTCAAGGCATCATTCCAGGTACAAAGATGATTATGAGAGGAACCTGCCCTCAAGAAAGTGCTAATCTATTAGAGGGAGAGAAATATGTAAACAGACAAAATTCTAGTGAGTAGAGGATTGTAGGAAGATAGTGGAGAAGGAGGAGCCAGGAATCAAGCCCTCTGCAAAAACAAATATTGAACGGGCAAGAACTGTCTGAAACTTTGAAGTTGAGAGGAACACTCTGCAGCATCCATAGAAGAGCTGGAGGAAGAGGTAAACTGGACTTAGTAATGGTGCAGCAAATAATCCCCCATCCCCGTGCTCATGACAGACAGCAGTGCAGCTTGCTGCAGCAGGTGCCAGGTGGGATATAAAGGCCTAGTCCCCCAAAATCCGTGTGTATGTGTGTGTGTGTGCGTGTGTGTGGTCTGACTGCAGATCACAGTACCTCAGACTGCTGGGGGCCAGTTCTGAGGGAGCCATTGTTCCAGCTCCCCGCAAAGTGCTAAGGAATCTTAAAGATGGTACCATTCCTCAAAACTATAGAAAAGAGTTCAAGGGCTGCAGTAACCTGGCAAGTACTAAGTCAAGAAAATACAGCTTCAAAAGCCTCCTCATCTCTCCCCCACCTGCCCCAGAAAAATGTGGAGCCAGTCTGTGTTCCTATTGTGGGCCATTGGTCCTGTTCAGCAAGGAGCAGATAACGCCTTTGGGCATACTAGGGTGTCTGTATCTCAGTGCCAATCAATCGGAGGCAACCTAAAAGACTGACATAGGAAACTCCTCTAGGGCTCAGCCTCCCAGAATTTGCCCTTGAGGCAGAAGCAGCTTGGGACAGCTAAATCATTTTAATGAACAGTGAAGTCAAGACAGCCTGGATCAAAAATCTTACCTGCTTTAAGACAAACAATAGAGCACCCAGCAGAGGGGAGAGAGAGAAGTTCTATTTAATAGAGTTAGGATGGGGGAATTCCTAAGGCCACTAGTATGAACAAGCCCGGGAGGGTCAGAGTAGATGGTGAGAACCCGCACTTGGTATCAATGTTGGGCTGAATTTCTTGATAGGAAGACCAGCTCTGAAGGAGAATACCAGCCAACACAGATCCAAGTTGCAAAGACTAAGGGAGGTGCATATTTTTAAAATTTGCTTTGGTTTGTTTGCTTTCCTTACCTCCTGGCACTCAAGGAAATTTCTGTCATAACATGAGCTGGATACAAACTCAAGGAACAGACAGCTCAAGGACTATTAAATATTAAAATGTACAGTGTACAACAAATTACAATATAAACAAAGAAACAAGAAATGACCCATTCAAAGGAACAGGATGAAAATCCAGAAATGAAAATTACAGACCAATATCCTTTATGGATATAGATACAAACATACCCTCAGCAAAATACTAGCAAAATAAATCCAAGAGCACTTTAAAAGAATTTCATACCATTACCAATTGTGTTTTATCTGAGGCATCAAAGGATGATTTCACATAAGAAAATCAATAAATTTAATACTCCATATTAACAATGAATATAAAAACATGCACATGATTGCACAGAAAAGTCACTTGACAAAATCCATCACTCATTCTCCATCAAAAACTAGCAATCCCACTTCTAGATATATATACAAATATTGAAAGCAGGACCCAAACATATTTTTACACCAATGTGCATAGTAGCATTCTTCATAATTACCAAAAGATGGTAGCTACCCAAGTGTCCAAGATGAGCAGATGAACAAAATGTGGTCTCTATGTAAAATGGAATATTATTCAGCTGTGAAAAGCAAGAAAGTTCTGATACATGTGATAGCATGGGTGAACCTTGAAGACATAATGTTCAAAGCAATAGGCCAGATACAAAAGAACAAATATTGTATGATCTCACTGATATGAAATAATTAGAATAAGCAAATTCATAGAAACTAGAATATTGCTTATCAGGATCCAGGTTAGGGGTAGGGAATAAGGACTTAATGTTTAATTGGTAAAGAATTTATATTTGGGTTCATGAAAAAGTTTTGGTAATGGATGTTGCTGATGGTAGTACATCTTGAATAGTTAAAACTACTGAATTACATATTTGAATTTGTTCAAAAGAGGAAATTTTAGTTTGTGTATATGTTACAAGAATTTTTAAAAAGTAGGATTGTATAGCACAAACAGATAACCCTAAGGTAAACCATGGACTCTAGTTAAAAGTACAGTTATAGTAATATTCTCTCTTCAATTTTAATCAAGTTACCACACCCTAATGCAAAATGTTAATCATGGGGGTGGATATATGGAACTCTATTTTCTGCATATCTACGACTTCTTTAATAAAGAAAAAAGGCCAATGAAAAGAAACTTAAAGGTCTCCAGGAGATAATGGTGGGGGATTAATTTACCTAAACTTGAAAGAATAAGGACTACTTTGCAGAGATGTAGGAAAGGCATTCCAGGCAGCAGTAAAGGTAAATGGGAGGAGGATGGATTTAGTGCTCAGTGGCAGGAAGGGCTGCGAAGCGGTGTTCTAGCTATTACCAAAGACACACAAATTAAATGAAAAAAGCTATGCCCCGTGGCTGAAGTTTTCTGTGGCCCCAAAGTATAGTAAATTTGGAATAAATAAGATTGTAAATTCAAGAAATGTTTTATGTTGTATAACTAATGTGGCTAAATACGTGTATGTGTTTTATATTGAGGGAATGAAACCATTTTTCATTTTGAAAAATTTACCACTTTTATCGTGTTATGTCTTATTTGTGCCTAGAGACTGTATTACTCTTTTATGTGCGCAGATTCACCTTCCCTTTTTACAACTGACTTTAGTTGTAGTGAGCATGGTATTTTCTGGGCACAGAAGCTTAGCCATGATTTGTTCTGGCCATCCTAATCATGACTACTTTTTTAATGGCCAAACTGGGCATATTATCAAAATCAGTTCATATTTCCAAAGTCCCTGGGTGACTAGATTTTCTAGTGGTAGCCTCTGAAACTATTTTGAGCTATTGTGTTTTACTTTAAAAAGGGTTACCAAACTAAGGCCCTTCCCTGGGTTGGATCCCCCGGAACGGGTCCCCTGTCCCGTGTCGCGCTCGTTAATAGATTGGAACCAGATTCACCAAAAACTGTATTCTTTGATCAAGGAATGGAGAAGGATGGACTCAAGTCCTGAAGACACCTTCTGCCCGAAGGGAGGGAGCTGGATTCTTCTATTGAGGAGCCAGGGTTAGTGGGCAGGGGTTGCCCGGGGATGAGCAGGAGTCTCTGTTCTCAGACCTCTGTACTCAGTCCTGCTGGCATGCAGGGCCCGGGTCTCCAGCTTGGGCAGAGCCACCTGAGTTGCTTCTGAGGGTTGCTAGCAGCAACTTGGGCATGCGCAGAAGCCTTTTCTTTGTACTCGGTGCATCTGCTCTCAATTCCTGAAAGCAAGCATAGCTCAAACACAGGGCTGGGTGGAAATTTCCAGAAGTAATCATCTGGATGACACTTCATGCCAGTGACAGAGTGACCTTAAACTCAGTAATGAAAATCTGTCACACGCTGTATTTTATGACAGAGACAAGGGGGAAATTTCAGTGTCTCAAATCTGACAATAATAGAGCAGTCATCCACAACTTCCGTGTTTGTATTTTTCTGCTGCTCTTTGTAGATCATTATTTTCAGTGGCTGAATGTGGCTTAGTGCAGTTTCATCAAGGTTTTGATAATGAGTCACAATAAGAAACAGGTCTGTTCTGTCATGATCCAGTACACACACACACACACACACGCACACACACACGTATCTAAAACTGAGGCAAAAGTAGTGTGAACCTCCCTGATATTTTATTTGCTTTATTCCATTTTATTTCTTGTATTAAATTCTGCTAGTTGAGATCCATTACTTTTTTTGATTATTTTTTTTTAATTTTAAAGAAGCTTTAGATTACATAAATGTTACAAGTAAAATATAAGGGATTCCCATATGCCCCACTCCCTCCCCCTCCCACACTTCCCCACATCAACAACATCCCTCCTTAGTGTGGTACATTTGTTACAATTGATGAACAGGTATTGAAGCATTGCTACCAACCATGGATTACAATTTACCTTATAGTTCACATCTGATCTGCAAAATTTTGTAGGTTATGACAAAATGCACAATGGCCTGTATCTGTCATTGCAATTTATGCAGGACAACTCCAATCTCCCAAAATGCCCCTATGTTACATCTGTTCTTCTATCTCCCATCCCTCAGAACCTCTGGTGGCCACTGCCTTTACATCAATGATAAGAGGTCTTCCATTACATCTATAGTAGAATAATAATGTCCATTTTAGTCCTTTGTTCATTCCCCAGCCTTCCGGATTTTGGGATGGTGATGCCCACTCTGCTTCTAACTGAGAGGGAGCTTAGATCCCGTGGGGCAAATAGATGAAACTACCTTGCTTGCAGTTGCAGACACTCTCTGTTCCTTGGGATGGGCATTGTCCATCATCATCTTATTGTTAGTTTTCCTAGGTGAGTCCAATGAATGTTGATCTGTCCATATGCCACTTGAGAGCCATTACTGTTATTTTACCTCTCACAAACGGATTGAAACCCACAGTTTGAAAAATTTTGTTCTAAGATAATTTGACTTTCAGTTCTTTTCTTTCAATACAGAAGTAAAATTAAGACTTTATTCTTTAATTAGTAATTTCTTTTTCTACTTTATTCTAATTTTTATAATATATTTGGTCAACTTTTTTGCATTTTATTAAATTGAAAGCAATTTATTCCTGAGTTGAGGCTACATAGTTTTCAAAATAATAACAAAAAGATATTGTATTTTAAGAACTAACATGTACTATTTTCTGCTTCTCAGTATCATAATTTTTTACTACTAATTATTTTATAGTTTTGATAAATATGACTTTGAAATATGTGATCAATTAACTTTTGGAAAATGATTCACTGACTAATTCAAAATGCTAGAAGGTACTTGAGGTAACCATAAGTTTTGCTGTAGTGTATTTGAGTATTAATATAAAAACACTTTTGTGTGGAACAAAAACAAATTACATGTTGTGCCTTTAGGAAAAATTACATTCTAAAAACTTTTCATCATCAACATTTAGAGTCTCCTTATTTTATAATTTGTGTTATCTGTTGGATTTGAATTGATCTGGTTTCTTGAAATTTTATAAACATACAAATGGTAACGAAAATAGATTTTTGGCTGACTCTAAACAAAGACTTATCTGTGCTACAAATGAAAATATTTTGGTATTGATTCTCAGCTACAACTATATATCTTTAAAAATATGAAATGAAAAAATGAGAATAAAATTTATATTTCAAAATATTAGCTATGTGTTGGGTAATATGCTGAGCATTTTTAGAAAAACCGTACAATCCTCACAGTAACCTATCAAAAGAGCCTGATTTTTCCACATTTTAAAGATGAGACTTAAAATGACATAATATTGATAGACTCTGAACTTAAGCACATCTGAGCTCTTAATTGTTGCACTGATGCCACAAAATCTAAGTTAACTATTGTCATCAATTCAGGCAAGTATAGTGCCAGCAAGTTAACACCCTCAGAATGAATTAAAATATGTATCTACTACATTGTGACATTTTCACTTTATTACGTTATTCATTTCATCAAATCGTGCACAAAATCTATCTTCACTTACTCAAACTGTGACCTCATAAAATGATTTCATTGAAGGAGCATCAAATCTTAAAGTCAAAAGAATAATAGCAGCAACCTCAGTGAGCATCTTGGTACTGGTTAAGCACCAAGGAGATGGGGAAATTAATAAGCATCTATCATACAAACACATGCAAATATTTTCACCTTTATGAAACACAGGTGTCATATAAAGGTTTGTGTTCCTGATAGTTTCTTGCAATAAATATATGATTCAAAAGCATTTCTAGAATGTCATTAGATTGACCATCATCATCTGTGATTTTTCTTTACTATGGATTCATAGCATTATGTTATTAAAAGTCAAGTTGTGGAAGACAGTGGAAGTGGGAGAGTTGTCAAGTATTGCCATGACTGGAAATCGGAACAGTAGGATTTAACAAGCCAGTCCATTCAAATCACCTTCCTTATCTGTCGTTTTCTCCAAGGAATCCACCAATGTCTAGAAATACGTATAGCTGTAATGAATGCACATTCGATTTATTAACTTTTTAGGGGAGTGTTAACTGATAAAAGGCGTTCACTGACTCTTTTTATTCCTTGAAGAATAAAACATTTCTCAGTGACCAAAAAGTCATTTTCAATTAATTTAAGACTAAATACTTATTTTTCTTTACCTCTGGCCATTCTATTTCCTTATTTTCATGAGGACAATGAAGATACGTGAGTGCATTTTTAAAAAGAATGATCAGAAATATATAGTTGTTTGTTTTTGTTATGATATGATAGCTGAGAATTTGCGTATGACATTTTAACACGCAAGGCATGTATTAGCAGACATCAGGTATTACATATATTTAACCAAGATTATTCCTAGCCAATTATCATCCCTATGTCCCACAGTTAATAAAACATCCTAATGTAAACTATTTTGGAATTATAGAGGAGAGCAAATGAGATAACAAATGCTTTTGGACAACAAATCAAAATTGGGTTTTGGCTGTCTGATTGATTTCTTCCTAAGGACATTATAATTATTTGATGTTTAAGATTTTAAGTATCAACTGGAAAATAAAGTCATTGAGTTAATGAGTCACACTTGTCTCTTTGACATACTTCAAAGAACTTTTATTAACATTCCTATAATGTTCCAGCATTTAAACTGCCATTTATAAAATAGTTCACTTTAATTTAATAACTTTAGAGTTTTCCTTTGATTATGAAGATAATTTTCCTCTTGATCTTGGACAAACGGGGGTTTTACAGACACCCCTCAGTTTTTTATTCTTCAAGGAATAAAAAGACTCAGCCTGAAGAAACTACATACAAATAAAATATGCTGCAGTGAAGAACATTTTTAAATTAATAAATGCTTACTAGCAAAGTACCAAAGTAGGTAATCAATAAATGAATCAATAAATTGATCAATAAAATGATTTGTATTTTCATGAAATTAAAATTTTAAGAATTTGTTATTTTTTTTGCTAAGTAGTAACCCTCCAAGTTTTCCTCGTTTTATTTAAGTATAGTTTTGCTTTGTAACTTTGAAAAACATGAGAAAGCAAATAATTTTAGCTATTTGTTACTGAAAGTAAACTTAAAAATTTGACAGTTTAAGAGGTATATTATTGAGTCTTCCCTAGTAAATTAAGGTCAAGGTAAAATTAGTTCTCTAATATTCAGCAGAAGTGAATTTTTGCAAGAAATGTAAGAACTGATAATTATTTTGACATTATTTTTTTGTTTCATTGGTTATGATTACCCCTGGCAAGAGATTTGAGAATGTTTCAAATTTAGAAAAAAAAAAATTTGATTTTTTGCCTAAGTTTGATATTTGACCTTAATTCTAAAATGAATGCCTTATATCATACTCTTCTATTCTTTTCCCTTCTCTGTTTTGTACTTTCACTTTCTTCAATAGCATGTTCTTTGGCCAAAATGGGCTACAATCTCTTCCAACATATAAAAACATACAACATAAGCCTCATCTGTCTACTCAAATTTATAACCACCCTTAGCCTTGACTTCTCTGCATTCTTGTCTCTGTTTCCTCACTCTGTATTCACTCCTTAGCCAGCTTCCTCCACTAGATCAAAACCTTTCTTGCTTTGACAATCATATGGCACTTTGCCTTCTTTTTAAATGTTACACAGCTTTTCATGCTGCTGATTTTCCTTAGCGCCAGACAACTTCCATCTTTCAAGACACGCACTTGCCTTTCTATGATCACATTTCCTACTTAATCGAAGCTTCTTCACAATAATTGTTTTCTTAACTTTCTCACCTCACACTCAATTCTCATCTTAGCTCTGGCAAATTAACGTCATTAGTCATTAGTTACCAGCTTCTACCTGGAAGCCCAAGTAGTTTTCAAATCCAGCCCCAACTTTGCATCTCACTATCGTTTCCTTATTATTTTACATCCTTAACACGCTTGTCTGGATGTTGTTTCCTTCTTGAGTACACACTCCCTCTCTCCAGTCAGGCGCCCTTCCAGCCCATGCGCCATGTTATCACATTCCTAGCTTTGGCCAGATGTGAAAGAACGTCAGCATTTTCAGTTATTCAATCAGGGACATGGATATTGGCAACACATTAATCAATGATCAAAAGTTTTACAGTAGAAATCAGTGTAGAATGTAAAACATCTAAGTTATCTCACACAGGCTAGCCCTCTTCGTTTTCTATTTAATAGTGTAAACAATCATTGTTTGTCAATGGTTCTAAATTGTTTTCTCTGCAACAATCTAATTATTAAAAACTGAAAACAAAGTCCAAGTATCTCATCCATTTATCAAGTATAATTGAAAAATATTTAAACTTCAAAGACAAAGGCACTTCCCATAATCACTTTACTGAGAGTGATTATGAAAGAAATGCCTAGGTGCACACTGCCCAGTACATAGAAATTAACTACATGTGACCATTTAAATTTAAATTTCATCAGTAATGTAAAGTAAAAAAAAAAATTCCTCAGTTACGTTTCAAGTATACTATAGTCACATGCAGCTAGAGCTACTGCACTGGCAGTGGAGATACAGAATATGTCTGTAATTGCAAACAGTTTAATGGACAGCCATGGTCTAGGTTATTATGCAAGCATGTTAAATACAGATGTGTCCTGTTGTGTATATCATATAAGAATGCATTGTGTTAAGGGAAATGTGCTTATGGGAGAGATAGGTATTGTCCATGCTTTGCCTACAAAGAAGGGTAAATAGAGCCGTTGAGTGCGTGGCTAGTGGCCCCTCAGCCTGTGATTCTCTGGGTTGGCCGTGAGGAAGGCCAGGGCAGCTGCTCTCAGCTAGCACACGCTGGACTTCAGCTCTGTGAACATCTCAGTTCCCTCAACCTTTTAACTGTCTTAATTTGCTAGGGCTACTGCAACAAATTACTACAGACTAGTTGCCTTAACCAATAGAAATTTAGCTTCTCACAATTTTACAGGCCAGAAATTTTAAATCAAGATGCCAGCAAGTCTCAGCAGGATCTCAAAGACAACCAAAGGAAGTGGGGTTGTCAAAGATACAACCCCAGGAAGTGGTGCTCCTGAGGGCTATGGAGACACCCAGGTCCTACAGTCATGGCAGACGGCTCTGGAGTTCATTGTCTTGCCAGTAGGCCCTACTTTGGAACTTGTGCTCCTGAGTGTGATGGAGTGGGACTCAGATGTGACCTCTCTATGCACACCTCTTCTGTCACTTTTACTGAAACTGTGGTTGGTGCTGGGGTTGGTATATGTTCAGGAGACTTGACTCTCTGGACTGTCCATGTGCCAGCTGGCCCCTGTGTCTCAGCAGAGTTGCGACCCCTACCCTCAGGTTTGTTGGACTTACCCTGATCAGCTAACAGGGAGGTGAGGTTGGCCAACCACCACACCAGGGAACCAAGAGAGTCTATAACTGCAAGTATGAGAATCCCATCCATCAGTCATGGGTGATCTAAGTCCCCTCTCAATTTAGAGGTGGAGTGGACATCACCATCTCAGGGTCCTCAGAATGGAGGGATAAAACATGGATTAAAGTAGACTTACTGGTATTCTAGTATAGAATTATTGTGATTCTAGCAAGGGAAGAAACTATATCACTGATGCGGAGACAGTGGCCACGGGAGTTGCTGAGGGCAGGGAGAGGGAAGAAGAGGTGTGATTTGGGGGCATTTTCGGGACTTGAAGTTGTCCTGAATGACATTGCAGGGACAGATGCAGGACATTATATATATCCTGCCATAACTCACTGAATGAACTGGGAGAGAGTGTAAACTACAATGTAAACTATAATCCATGCTGTGTAGCCGTGCTCCAAAATGTACTCATCAAATGCAATGAATGTGCCACACTGATGAAATAGGTTGTTGATGTGGGAGAAGTGGGGGTGCAGAGGGGAGTGAGTATATGGGAACCTCTTTTTTTTTTTTTTAATGTAACATTTTGTGTCATCTATGTATCTTAAAAAAAAAAAAAGAAAAAAAAGATTAAAAAGTAAAAGCAGATGCCTCCAGAGCCATGTTTTCTCTTAAAGGTGAAAATTCATTGAATCCCTTTTTTGTTTGTTTGGTTGGTTTTTCTTTTAATCCCCCTACCATGTTCAGACATTTAGGCATATAGCCATCCTATATGCATAAAGTGACTCTGAATGATCAGAGTGAATATTCCTGTATTAACACCAAGAAAGCACTTTCACCTTCTGTTTAATGGGCACAAAAATGACCTTATATAAGTCACTGAGAAAATAAGAATATATTAGATCTATTAGACTGAATCATGAATTCACCATATCTGAAATACATATCTTGGAGAGAGATAATTTTTTAAAATGCTACTACTTGCCACCAGAGAGCATGATTTTATGCTAGATATTCAAGCAACTTTTAAAAAATGGTTGTTTCTCCCAGATCGACTACCTGTTAAAAATGATTTCTAATTTAGTTATTCAGAGAAGACAACAAAGAAAAGTGACTTTTATTTTTATTTTTCTCCTAATTCATATATTTTATGTTCTTGAGTATAATTTTTTAATTTCAGAATATTGTTGAATTGGGTATCAAATGGGACTGTCTTTAAATCATGTAAACGAAGTCAATGGCACAACTCAGAATGTAAATTGACTGGAAAAGGGACTGATAATGGAGAGACTTGAATGGAAAAAAAAATGAGACTTACATCTTTTTCTGCTTGAAAGGTGGAGTATAAATATTACAATTACTTGAGTGCATTTAACTTCGAGTGCTTTTTGAAACTTTAGTTCACCTGTTTCCAAATGTTTCCTAGTACAGTTTCTGAAACAAATGTGCAATATACAAATCAGCCTAGGCAGGAAGCAGTTGGTGAGTGTTTCATCACTAAAACCATCCCCATTTAACTAGTGCGGCATTCTCTACAAGAGGCTTTACAAGTTCTGAATCCAAAGTCTTGTGTGCCTTAGGCACCCCTATAGCCATTTATCCTCAGGAGAGCTTTCTCTTTATTCCTTCATGCCAACTTTTTTCTCCACGCAATTATCTGCTTAGTTGATGAAAGTTTCATTTAATCATTCAATCACTCAGGTCTTGTCGTTGGCATGTTGATATGGGGAGTTAGTGTTTTAGAGAACAAAGAGCTCTCCTCTCTCTCCTCTGTCACCTGCTTCCTCTTAGCGAGCTGCAGACATATGGATCACCAGTGAAACATCTGCATGAGGAGAGAGGAGAACCGATGGGGACCTAGATCATAAACCACTTCAAATAGGGCCCACCAGCATCCTTGTTTCCTTTTCTCTCTCTTTCCTTCCTTCCTTCTCTCTAAAATCAGTATGTGCTTTTGCTACAATATTTAATCAAATCCCCTTTTAGCATTATGATCCTATATTGATTATTTCTCTGAAGGTTTTCATAATGACATCAGAAGATGTGCTCTTTAACTTCTTAATATCCTTAAACTTAATTTTGTCCTGTAATCTCCCACCCCTTGTCTGGTCTAAATACCTGGTATACTCACTATGCCTTATAAAGTGCATATACTCCAATCCCAAAGAGGGTGAACTACTAGGCAATTAGTTCTTTGCCCTAGGCACCATTTCATATCTCAGTAGACATGAATGTACATTAAAAGGCATGTATGGGAAGCGGACTTGGCCCAATGGTTAGGGCATCTGCCTACCACATGGGAGGTCCACAGTTCAAACCCCGGGCCTCCTTGACCCGTGTGGAGCTGGCCCATGTGCAGTGTTGATGCGTGCAGGGAGTGCCCTGCCACTCAGGGGTGTCCGCCGCATAGGGGAGCCCCACACGCAAGGAGTGTGCCCTGTAAGGAGAGCCGTCCAGCGCGAAAGAAAGTGCAGCCTGACCAGGAATGGTGCTGCACACATGGAGAGCTGACACAACAAGATGATGCAACAAAAAGAAACACAGATTCCGGGTGCCACTGATAAGGATAGAAGCGGTCACAGAAGAACACACAGCGAATGGACACAGAGAGCAGACAACTGGGGGGGCCGGGGGAAGGGGAAGGAGAGAAAAATAAATAAGAAATAAATATATATTTTTAAAAGGCATGTATATACACATATATGGATATACTTAAATTTTATGCATGTTTTGACCCCCAAAAGCAGTGCCTAGAATAATTATTGATTTGAAGTATCTGAAGAAATCCATAATGAAGGTGGTACAAAGGTGTGCCATAAATGAAGTTCATTAGCTTTACTGATCTTTTTTTAAAAATTATTTTTAAAAGGTTTTTTTTTCCCAGCAATTTTATTGTGATTGTATATTTTGTATGAATTGTATGGTGTATGAATATAAAAGGTTATTTTTAAGAACTCACCTACCAGTTTCTCAAGCTATCTAAATTTAAATCTACTCTAAAGTAGCTTTTCTTCCCAACTTCTTTCTTTTTCTTTTTCTCTGGAGGGAACCTCATAACTTCAGATCATCAGAATGATGTATTATTTTTAGCTTCTTCAGAACTGCATGAGTCATTTCATGAAAGAAAATCATTGAATTGATATTTAAAATATGCTCTAAGTATTCTGGATACAGTTGAAGAAATGCCAGCTTTGTTTGGATATTTTCTTATCAACTAATTTGCTTTTCCTTTCTTTTCACTCCTCCCAACACTGGCCTCCCAATTAAGTATCATAAATGCGTAATTGCTAATGAGTTAATGTACCTAAAAGCACTGATATTTTGTGTTAGCCATGTGTATTCAACATATGGGTTTCTGTAGGAAATCACAGAAGTAAATTTTATGAAGATGCCATGCAGTCAGCAAAACTTTAGCATATTCAACAACATGGAGCTCCTGCTGCTGTTTCATACTTTCATAATGGTTAAAGCCAACCTCTCTTCCAGCCTTTCTTTAAAAACAAAAAAAGGTGTCTTGAGATCGTTGACCTCTTCCTTTTTCTTCGATTATTCTTTCTGGTTTCCTTGATTCTTCTCATCACTGGTCCTGCTTTACTCTCTTGTGGCTCCTCTTTTCCTTCACACCCATCTGCAGCCCCATTTGCTATTAAATGCTAAAGTTTTGGACAATGTTTTCAATACCTTGTTCACATCAGAATTATCTGAGAATAAGTTTTTGACACATTTCTGGGGCCTTACCTTGGATACTTTATTCCATAGATCTGGGTTGGAGACTTAGGATCCAGTATTTTTATATTATATTAAACCTAATACACCAGTTTTGTTAGTGCCCTAAGGCTGTGCCTTTGGCTTTTCACTAGCTCCTTTATCCTGTCTTAGTTCATCCAAACCTGGGTCAACCCTTAAGTAAAGACATCTCCCCCTTATCACTTTGCGGCTGTAGTTATAGTCATGGGCAACAGGGAGGAGAAGGGAGGAAGTGGAAGGTGGAGACACACACATCATTCTTGCAGGTAGATCGTAGTGAGGCCGGCTGGTTTAGGGAATGGGGAAATGAGCCTAAACTCTGGCAGAGAAACACATGGCCATGGAACCCCATCTGGAAACCCCATGAGGGAAAGAGGCCACCAGAAGGGTGCTGGAAGTACCCCGCAAGAATCCTCCATTTGGAACCAGATTTTGTCAGGGGTCAAGGAAGAATCCCCAGATACTCTCAAGGGACCTTATCATTGACCCACCTCAGGAACTGCCTGTGTGGTCATCAATCAAAACAGCAAACAGCTGGGCGCCTCCTATGACCATTAGCGAGGGGAAGAAGAATTAATGGTTTAAAAGGTGACCACACAAACCAAATGTCTCTTTCTGCCTGGAGCAGCCTGGAAGCACACCTGGGGATCCGTAATCTGTTATTTTCTCTTGTTTCTATATTCTTCTCCCATTTCCTCAATAAAGTACTGGCCTAACTATACTGGCATGTTCTTAAATTCTTTTATGTAACATAGCCAAGAACCTAGAGGATTCTGGCTACAATCAGTGCTGCACAGATCTGCTGGAAATCTTAGCCAGGCAGGCTCTGAACTCTACAGTTACTGATAAATTAATATCTAAAACATCTAATGTTATACATATTATTAGATTATTAATATAATAATCTATTATATAATAAGCTATTAATTAGTACCTTTGTACTCTTTATACCACCCCTCCCACCAGGATTCAGGTGCTGGGACTTAAAAAGAAAAGCTTCATATCAGCCTTTAGGAAAAATAGATTCCCCAAATGTGTACCTTGCTGCACTGAAGCTATACAAAACAAGCTCTTATGTCTAGCTCTCAATGCCGTTCTACTTTTATGGGTCCTTTCAGGCTAGTTCAAACAAAAGTCATTTTGGTAACCAGCTCTTATTTTCTTTTGCATAACATTTACACTTCTAAATTTCCTTCACATATTCGTGTGTGTGTGTGTGTGTGTGTGCATTCTAGCCAAAGATCGGCAATGGAATATATAATTAACAAACATAAAACAAGATTAATTTTATTCCACTAAGAGCATCTACTTATTGAGCCAGAAACGATGGCGAAAGCTGTTCTTATTCAATAGTCACAATGGTATCCTGGATTAGATACGATGTCAGTGTTTCATAGGCTTAAAAAATGAGATCAGAGAGGAGCTGTTCCCTGGAGGGAACGGCATCCTAAGGTCAGGATCAAGCACATTTCTAATAATTCCAAAACTGTGACTTCAGCTCCTGGATATCTTGCTCCTTTGATTTAAAACAGCATTTTCTCACTCAGAATCACTACTCACTCAGATCATCATAACCACTCTGATCTAGCCAGGCCAAGTACGTCTACCCTGTTTTAAAGATGAGAAAGCTGAGTTTCAGAAAATCAAATGACTTGCTTTATTAGTCAGCCAAAGGGTGCCGACACAAAGTACCAAAAATCTGTTGGCTTTTATAAAAGGGATTTATTTGGTGGTAAAAGCTTACAGTTACCAGGCCCTGAAGAGTCCAACTCAAGGTTGCTTTCTCAGCAAAGTCAGTTGCCTAGTGTTGAAGCAAGATGGTCTCCCATCTCTAGGAGGACTCAGAATCCCCTCTGGGTTTCCTCTCCCAACTGCAGGCTGGCACAGGGCTTGTCTCCCAGGGCTTCCCCTCTCTCCTGGCCAAGAGCTCACTTCTTTCCAGGCCTGCTCAGCTGCTCTGTTCTCTTCACAAGGTCAGCTTCAAACTATCAGGCAAATGGCTTATCTCTTTCCAGGGCTCCAGAAACAAAAACGACAGGGCTCTCTCTCTCCCAGCGTGTTTTATTGAGGGGGTATTCATTTACATCAGTCCACCAAGGGGGCTGGGACTCAACCTGAGTTACGCCCAATCAGAAGCCCTAAACTGATTTTATTCAGTCAACTAAATCAGAGGCCCCTCATTGCATTTAGTACAATCAAAGGGTATCCCCACCCAGGGGATGTGTGTGCATACAAACACAATCTCTCTCTTTTTGGGATTCATAAATAATCTCAAAGTCACATTTGCCTAAATCAGGTCATTACTACATGGCAAGAACCAACCTGGAAGAAGTGTGGTCTCCTCTAGTCCCTGCTTGACAACTGTTCTGTTTTCCAAACTATTCTGTATCAGCACTAATTTTATTTCAGGGAAAATTATAGAAAAAAAATGGTTTAATTTCTTCCTTTTGTTTAGGAAGGAACACATTTTTCAAATTAATTTATTTTAAAAATCTTCTCACAAAGCCTTCTACAACATGCCTTTGTTTCTGAGATTATATAAAATCACTACTTGTCTTCATCAATTTAATATTAATAACTTAAGAAATAAGGATGGAGATAAAAGGACTAAAAGATATGTTTTAAAATGAGGAATACATAAAAATATAGAACATTGAGTGAAAGATATTTAGAAAAAAATGAGAACTATAATATGGAAAACCTGATCTACTTTCCAATTTGGTTTAAAATCTGTTCTCCTGATTATGAAATGAATGCTTTTATTACGTGAAAGTGATTTTTTTATAATTCCCCTTTGCTCCTCTGATGTATATAACATGGATCTGAAGTTTATAAGCTTGGAGAAACTTGAGGGAGGCCCGTTGTATATCTAAGAATCAGTGGAACTGAGCTATTATAGTCATAACTGCATTAATTAGATAATCTGCAAGTTGGTTTTCAATTCAAATGTAGCTATTTATGTTTCTTAGTGGCTCCCAGGATCCACTTGCATAGAAATTTTGTTGCTCTTTTGCGAAGCTTAGGATTAGTATATACTCTTCAAGGAGACCCATTTGGCACACAAGGAAAGAAAAAAATTCATAACAATTGATTGTAACGATTATCCAGGTGTCTTTTCAAATATTCATAGATATCATAAAACAGCCCTGTGGTTGCTATTTGTCTCTTGTACACCTATATCTTTCTAGCTTATGAGTAAATGATCAAACAAGAGATACTTTTGTAACTAGCTATTATTTTTCCCCATATCTATTACATTTCTAACTTCTCTTTTTGCATTCTGTTTTGAATTGCATTGGTTGGTGAAAATTGGAAACTGTCTAGAATATAACTGCAGATAGTTATGTTTGGCCTTTAAAAGCAAAAAATAAAAATAAAAATAAAGACATAAGTAAAGAATAATTATAGCAACATGTTAGAAGAAAACAGAATTGTCTTATTGGTTGAGTAATAGGAAAATTTTCTTTTTAGAATATTTAATAGAAAACTGAAAGGTGTCTCGATCATTTAGTTAACTCTTTCTCTGAGTGGATAATGAAACTAATGTTTAGGAAAGTTAGTTAATAAAATAAAATGGAATTCCTATATATGCCTGGAACTGGACTGGCCAGAAGAATTTTCCTACGGCCATACTACTAATTAATAACATATTGATTTGGGAATATTTCTTTAAAGTTCATAACCAATGTAGGGAAAATTAACATAGTCTAAATTTAATTATGATGGAACATCTTTCTTATATATGTCAGATGAATGCTGTACTTATCAGTCCTCCTAAAATTACTTTTGAAAATGTACTGATCAATTCCTTCTTTTAGAACCACTCTCCTCTTGTGATTTCCTTGGTCTTTTCCCTCTTAGGACCACACTTCTTCTTAGAATTGGCCAGCTCAGCCAGCAAACTTCCAAATGTATTCTTTTCCAAACATTCGCAGTTTTTCCTTAGGTGGTTTTGTGCATTTTCATGACTTTAAATACCTTCTGTATACTTAAAATATACACAAAAAACTTAGGCCAGACCTTTCTACTGAACTTCTAACCTATGTATCTAACTACCAACTTGGGTTATGTTATAGCCATCAAAAATGTCTTCATTCCCTGCACATACATATCTTTTCCATGTTTGTAAGAGCCCTCATTCCACCCACATCCATTTTTGTCAGCAAGTGGTACTCTCTTCCAACTAGTAACCCAGAATTTCCCAAGGTAGAAAATGGAAATCACCTTTGATTTTTCTTTTTTCTTACACACCTATTGGACTTGTCACCATACCTGTTAGATATAGCCTATGGAATATATCTTAAATTCATTACTCATACAGATAATATTTTTGAACACCATGTAGCAGGCACTGGATTAGGTACCAAGATATATGACTGTGAAGTGAATGAGATAGACAGGGGCCCTGCTTGATGGACAGTGGGAGAAGCAGGAAAAACAGAGAGAATACATAAAATAATTCCACAGTGTGATGGATGTCATGCAAGGAATAAATTGTGTGCCATGATCAAGAATAATAAGAGTGAATCTACTGAAATGTGATGGCTAGGAAAAGCCTTCTCTTGAACTGAGACCTGAATGAAAATTAGGCAGCTTGAAAATGGCCTAGAAAGGGCATTTTCTAGGTAAGAGCAAGGCAGAATAAATCTACCCATCAACTTCCCTCCACCTCACTATTAACCACCCCGCCTTGGGGCCTTGTACCTTCTGGCCTTTCCTGTAGGAATGCCAAGGCACTATAATTCTTTCCATGACTCACTCTTGCCTCTGCCACATTTCTCTGTCACTTCCATAATGAATATTTAGAAACCTATCTATAATCATGGCGTCGTCCTGAGCAAAACCCTTAAATGTCTTCTCAGAGTGCATGCTGTAAGCATGTGTTTCCTTACAGTGAGTTGTGGGCTGTTGCTTAAGTTGACCCTGCTGGCCATGTATTCAATGAATGTGTGCACGATACTGTGCTAGATACTGCAGTACAGACATAGTGAGACAGAGAACTTTGGTAATCGCCAGTCTTATATTATTATGGAAAGAGTTGGAAATAAACTAAGTTTAGAAAAATGTCAGACAGTGAGTGACCAGTGCTAAGAAGACATCATGGAGTCACGGGGAGGTCAAAGGATGTGAGGTTTAAATGACAAGAAGGGGTCAGTTTTGCAGAGACCAAGGGAGAATGGAAGCACTGAAGGCCAGGTCTGCAGGCTGGCAAAGGTTCCTGTGTTTGGATTAACAGAAGGAGACAGTTTGGCTGGGATGTGAGGATGGCAGAAGAGCAGCACACCATGGGGTTGTGCAGAGAGTGAGAAGATAGGACTGTAGCTTTTATGTTAGGAGTAAGCCTATCAATCATATATGGTGCATAAAATTCATAGAAATGATTATATATGTAACTTAATCAGTTTGGAATGTCTTTCATTTTATTGATTTCAGTAAAATCCTATGCATTATCTCTTTATTTTTTACTTTTAGGAAATTATTCTAATTGCAAATATAATTAATTAGTTTAACATGAAGGAAAATTGTTTTATAATGGTAGTTTTAGAAATCATATGTTATCAATTATTTACACAGAGCTTCTGTAATTTGGCTACTTTGTTTTTTTTCTGTAAAGAACTGCAAATTTTTCTCTACTTTTCCTAGGCAATAGCAATGCAGCTATTGTGAGGCAATGTTCCATTTTGAAATTTTGTCTAGAATTTGACATTTAGATTTGTTGACCTCATTAAAAACTGCTGCTATAGTGACAGCAAAAGTGGATATCAAGTGAGTTATTACATACCTGAAACTTCAGAAGAGCAGATGTTGGCTCACTTAGAAGAAGTGGAAATGTTAAATATCACCCAATGAAGTCGCTGCAGGTAGACCGCTGTTTATACTGTATGAAATGGATTCATATTCAGACAATTGGAAGTAAGCCTTACCACAAATATTGTAAATTTTTTCAAAAAAAGTAATATGCTTTGTATAAACTTAAATATTTCCAAAACTGTTTTCCACTTATTTTAGTGCAAAAACATTTTTAACAGTAAAATACAGGCAAAGTGATAACAGCAGTTAAATAGTTCATGAGTTGTACTATGAAGTCAAACGTTGATTCTTATTTATTTTTCATTTCCAAAAACTTACTGAATTATGAAAATAACTTTGTTCTCTGAATTTTAGGAGGTAATGAAATGGAATAAACAGACACAGCAGGATACCCTTGTTTTTTATATGACTATGCAAAGAGAAACAGAAGTTCGAAAATCCCTGAGAAACTATGTCAACTATCAGACAAGTGAGAAATAAATCTTGAAGTCAAAATTGAGGCAGAACATGTCTTTTATTCTTCAGGACTCAAAGCAATGAAGACACTTAGGTTTAAATCATAACCAATGCAACTAATATAATATAGTAAAATGTATAACCATGGAAAGAGAAGATTGTATAATTGGATTACTATCTAGAACCTTGGGTAGCTACTTTGTTTACAAGTGAAGAGATCTAAACAATATCTAGGGACAAATTTTTTAAAATAATAAGAAATATTGATAAGTACCATAATGATGGTCTTATACCTTCCATCCATTCCTACAAATTTTTTCATTTGTACAATAGAATTTATTTTTAGGATTAAATTAGATAAATTTGCCAGGACAGAGTTATTTAAAATAATGCTTCTATAATTTGTTAAGTTCCCTTTTGTTTATTTTATTTTTTGATGCTGAAATAGTTTACGTTAAAAAGAAACAATTCTGAACTACCATTTGTTGATTCCTTGAAAATTAGCTGGGAGATTCAGAATAGAGCATCTAGTATATAGCATATGTATTGTATATACAGTATATTGTATTAATTTTGAAAAAAATATTAATCTTAAAAAGGAGCCAGAATAATATTACTTTTAATATTACTTTTCCAAAACAACAACTGAAGGGCATGAGTTGGTAAGGCTGAGAGATCAAAGAATGCACCTGGTACTGAGTCAAGCGTAAGCTTTATTGGGACTCATGAACAGGAGAGAATCTCCAACGGCAGCTAGTCAGAGAATGAAGATAGAGCTCACAAAGAGACAGGAAAACAAAGGGTGATATAAGGGGTTTCAGAACAAGGACATTCCATAGGGTATGAGAACAGTGTTTCTGCTAGAATCATGAGAAGCATACATATGGGCTCTGATGATATTTTCACAATGTTTACCAAGGACATTTAATATTTTGGGAAGATTATAGTTTACGATACCATATATACATTCTATACATATTCCATATATTATACATATGGTATATATATATATATGAATATATATATATATTCTCTCCCTCCTGGGGAGGGTTGTTAACCTTTAACTTACGTCTAGGTCATGCAGGTAGCTACATGCTGAGGACTTAGGGGAGCCCTGTGTCCCCACAATCCACCCCCATGTAGCAATCTACATTAACCATAGGACAAGCATTGCATCCACATTCACAAAATGTTAATGGGAGTGATCAGGAATATGGGCACAACACTGAACATTAATGAGGACACAGGTCCCACCTGGTGATGCAGTAAGAATATCTAATGCCATCCTATTTTGTAAAACTACCTTTTGTAGTTGGGTAGTTCGTTTAGTAAGGGAATTGCTACTTTGAAGTTCATTAAGGGTTTAAACAGTGTGATTGGCTAAAGCTATTCTGTGTATTTCAGTGACAATTGTAAATCCCCGTGGCACAAAAACGGCCAATGGGCACAATCACCAGGAGGTACAGTTTATATCTAATCTTGATAGTAAAATTACTCAACTCAGGGGGTAACCACCCCATGTCATGGATTCCCTCTTGTTATTCCATGCACACAGGGTGAAGTGAGCTAGGTTGACAGACTCAGTCATTAATCATCCTAAACCATTATATACAGTACATCGTAATAAAGGTGTGGGCTTATTCACCTGCTACCTTACAAGGAAAAAAATACAATTATGGGGCCTCATTGAAAGACAGCAGCTTAATTTCAGCCTTAAATGAGAAGGTCTTATTCCAAACTTGTCAATGGATCATATTCTGCCATGCCAGCAAGGTGTTCCATGCTATCCAATTTGTAAGAGTTGGTCCAAGGAAGGCCAGTAGCACTCGAGGATGTTAAGTCTGTGCACACCCAGCATTGTGTTCAATTGTGGACATGGGCCAGTGCCAAAGTCCACTGTAGAAAGGTATTGACTGTGGACTATGGGAGAGAAGAAAGATGTCTGTGTGGAACAATAAGGGGCAGATCATGCTGGTCTAGTAGTATACAAGCAACAATTCCATTAGTGGATAAAATTAGGGAAGTCCTATGAGGAGGCTTCCAATACTACACGTTTTCCCTTTTTAAAATTTTCTGAATTTTCTGCAGTGACCTCAAACACTAGTTTAGGCATAAGGATACTCCACAGAGACACACATAGGGCCCCAGCTACTTGCTGTCCTGATTTGTTGCCTTTCTACCTTCACCTGTCAGCTTTCAGGGAACCAGTGGGGAGGTCTTTCTGTTGGGAGTTATCCAGAACTTCTGTTGAGCCCAGAATTTTAAACTGGATCTCATGACCAGATTCTTTGGCAGGCTTTATTCTGACCAGCTGTCTTCCTTGTTTCCTCTAATAACCTGCCTCAATGTTCCCCTCAGAGTTTACACCCTTAATCTTAAGGGGAAGCTAAAGGGCGATGGTCAGTCTTCTGTAGCTGTTTCCTGCTAGTTAGGGGCATTAGACCCTGCCTGATGAAATGTGAACCTCTCTGGCTATTCTTTTAAGGATGAGGGAAGGCAGGTCCAGTGCCATGGTTGGAGCTGGATGAAATCTCCACAAGACTAATACCTTATTCTGGAAGATACTGATTATGAAAGAAATAAACTTAGAATTTTGATGACACGGTTAACTCTAGGGATTGTGGCAGGCAGACCTGCTGCATTTGGTATAAACTGCCACCACCAATTCCCACAGTGGTGGTTATGCCTAGTACAGCTAGGAGAAGTACGAGGAGAGGCACTGCCCTAGACATAAACTCATAAAGACAATATAGGCATCAACAAAATAAACATATGGCAAGCTAAATAAAGATAATACTTAAGAGAGCCATTCTTTTATCTTATAGGTATTGTATTAGTCAGCATTCTCTGGGGAAACAGGATCAACAAGAGATATTTGTCAGTTGTATGCAATTTTATAAGAGTCTTCCATGCAGTCGTGGGGATGCACAAGTCCAGGTTCCACAGAAAGGCTGCAACCAGGGGCTGCAATGAAAGTCCAATGAAGGTTCTGGATGAGTTCTGGGAGATGTTTGCTATCCAAAGACAAGCTGGAAAATTCTCTCTCAATGCTGGAATCACTTCCCCTTTTAAAACATTCAACTGAATGGATAAAGTATCACTCATTGCTGATGGCAATCTCCCTGATTGATGTAATTGTAATCAGATATCTATGATTTACCACTGCAGTAAAGTCAATGGTGACTAAAGTCCATAAATGCCCTTGTATTACAGCTAGCTCAGTGCTTGCTTGACCAATTTTTGGGCACAATTACCTGCCAGAATTGACACAATAGTCTAACCATCACAGGCATGTTCATTAATTACTTCAAAATTGAATTAAATTTACAAAGACTTTTAACATGTTTACTATCCTTCTGCATATGATCTAGAATAGAAGAGACCATATTCATCAGGTATATACATATAGCACTTAATACTATGCAATGCAGTAATCAGTGCACAATCTCCTCTTTGAGTTGCAGTTAATAGATCTAAGCTCCAGATTTGCAGTACCATACATATTATCTCCATGAGAGCAGTCCATAATGCCAATTGTGTCTGTTTAGATCCTACTCACATTACTCAGATAATTATTGCTTCACTTTATAAATCTTTCACACAGCCAGCATGCTGCAGTACCATTGACCCTTGGAGGGAAGCTCCAGTGTTTCCCCATCCTGGTGCATAGCACCTTTTGGTACTATGAAACAGAGCCAGTCTGGAGGCAATATCCATTGTCCATCTGGCCATATTGCATCATTGCCAGCTGTTACAAGAGTCAAAAACAATGTAGTCTCCCATCCTCTTCAGGAGCATGTCCAAAGATATGGTAGATGCTTTATTATTTTAGGGGTTACAGTGACCAGTCATGCCAATAACTCAAATGGAGAGTCACCATGTAGGATACTGGAGCCTGGTTTGAATGCGCAAGAGTGTTTGACACTACCAAAATCTATTTCTTTTTTGTGTAGCTTAATGGATATGTACACTGCTGTAAGGTACTATTCACTGCCAAAGCCAAGAACAGGCCTCAAAATCTAGTATGATATGAAGTAGGTCAAAATATTTAATAGGGGTGCCTAGTGTTTTAGCCAGGCACCACCCCATGGCTGCTCCTCTATAGCAGCTCTTTTTGTGTAGCCATAGGTCTGCTTCTTTATTTCTTTTGAAACTGTCTAACTTTAACTCTGGGTTTCTGGTGTCATACAGGTACTTTAAAAAAATTCTAGGGAGCTTTTAGGGTATACATAAAGAATAAATCATCAGGATTTAAAAATAACAATTAGAGATCAGAGCTCTCAGAGCTGCTGTCAGATCTTATAATCTAGGCCCTAATTTTTTTTAAAGCTCTTTCTAGAGTACAAGTTTTATTTTATTTTACTTTTACTCTCTTACCAAGATTGTGTTAATCAACAGGCAAAACATAAACTTTTGCTTTTCATTTAAAGTCCCTTTTTGTTTATGATGGGGTGACTGTGTGCTCTTTAGAGAAGGATTAGAGCAAAACAGTGCAGCTAAGAGATTTTTTTTCATATCATCACATTTTTCTAAGAATAAAACTATGACCAACAATATCACCATGCAGATCAGTATTAAGATAGAACAGATGACTAAAGATTAATTTAAAATGTTTAACAGCAATGCAAGGTGTTGGTGGCAGGGTGAGTTATGATGTCCTATATGATGCGATGTATGGTTGTTTTGTAAGTTCAACTATTACTATCCACTTATTGTTTATGTATGTTTATGTGTGAGTGATATACTTCAATACATTTAAAAAATTTTTTAAAAAAAGAACAATGAGAACTTTAAAGTCTCTAAGACTTTTTTATACAATCCCCAAATATATAAGTCAATTACACATTTAATTTCTTTTTTATGTTTTCTCTTTTAGAAAGATACTGATTACCACAAAGAAACTTCAGCAGTACTGGAAGAAAACTGTTTCTTAATTTTAACAGAGAGAAAGTCAAATTTTAGTTTTGCATCAGTAAACCGTTTGATTTTTTCTGCTCTGAAGTTAACTTTTGCTATTATTAACTCCTAGATTTCTACTTATTAATGATTTCCTGGAATCAGTCCCTTACATTATAATCTTTCAGTTTAGAAAATATTTTTACAAACTTCCTGTAACTATCGATAATCACATAGACTACAGTTATTTCATCTCAAGTCAAATTTCATCTTTACAAAACACATTCCCTTACTTAATGCTGCCTTCTACAACTTTCTATATTCATTCAAGTCTTGTATTACATATTTCCACCCTGATTTTATGAAAACCAACCATCTTTTCTTAGGACAAGACACATTCCCTTAAACAAACCTTAAAGGCAAACCGACTTCCAGGTTCTGGAATATCATTATAATTGCTTAATTTGTTTAAGTAATACTTTAGAAAAGATCTTTCAAAGACTTTTTCTTGTAATTTGGTAATTGGATTACTAATTACTAATTACCCTCATTTTAAGGCTTTTAAAATGTTTAAATTGGGGAATTACAGGACAAACTATGATTCTTAATTCCCAGGCCTAGTAGACAGTTTTAAGTTAAACTTACATTTCCCTGTCTTGTCACACCTAGTTGTTCTCCCATAACTCTTGCAAAGAGTAGGAAGCCCTGGTAGGGGGGTGTTGTGAGATCATAGAGCTTCTAAAAACTTTTTTTTCACCTTTTTCTAATAGTTGGTATATTCAGATTTCTATACGACCTTTCTATCCTGTTTAGCTTCTCTAATTTGGGCTCCAGGTTTCTTCATTTACATATAAGCACTTATTTAACTTTTACCAATTTGAATAGAGAGCCCTTTTAAGAATTTTCATTTGTCTATTGAATATTACCATCCCAATGTATGAAGATATAAATTGAAAAGGTAGGCAGACACAATTAGTTAGACACAAAAACACAACTCACTAATGTTACCTATAATTTTCATTTTCTTACAAAATAAGTTTAACTTTAAAATATTATATTCAAAAGATCCCTTTGAAATCTATTTCTAATTAATATGTACTGTGATCACGTAGTTTTGCGCAGGAATTTTGTTCTTTTTGGTTATTGGCTTATAACTAAATTGTTCCCAACACTTTAAAATACAGTCTATATTGCTTTTCTTTTCTTCAGACCTTTGCTTATTTCCTGTTTTGCAGGCCTTAGATGAGTAACACTAATTCCAGTATATGCTCAGAGGTCACTGAAGTCTCAGGGAAAACTTTTTTCTTATGACCTGCTGATTTTAGGATTCCTGATGCTTAGAGGGGTGGTCCCCCGCTCCCCAGTCCTTAGAGATAACAGGATTCTGGTGGCCACTGGACTGGAAGAGTGGACATCCAACCCTAAGGGCTGAGGATTCTACCAATCAGCAATCTCCTCAAAGTCTGGGGGGTCCCTCTGGGCTCTTGCCCAGAGTAAATAAATTGGAATCCACACCTGGATCATCATGAGAAGAAGTGGAAGGACTGGAGACGGGGGTGTCTCAAATTTGCTTTCCCCTAGCCATGGTGAGCAGAAGCTGCCATGGATACAAATGGAGGAGAATGGAGTAGCTACCATTACAAAGGTGAGGCCAGTCCTGACATAAACATACCCAAAGGTTAAGTTCAGTTTAGAATTGCCATTACTATAGCAAGCATATTCAAGGGTGAGGCTAGACCTGAAGTAATCTAAACAAAGGTAAATTAGTCTAAAATTATTAGCACATTGGTAGGTCTAGGCTAAAAACACTCAGTTACAGCAATTTCAGATATTATCTTGTTGCTGTTTTATAATATAAAGGCATCTATATAATGGTCTTAATTCTTAGTTACAGCTTCTAGTAAATTACTTCAAAACAAATTGGATACTTTCATCTCTTCCTGTACTAGGCTCATATCCCTTTCTAACTTTAACTTTCCTTCTAAGGGGTGCACTGAGGCCTTTACCACTTTGTCTCCTTTGGTAGCCACCCACAAGGCTCCTAATATGAGCCAGGCCATAGCCTCTGTTATCTGGCTGTCTCACTTTTACTTATTTAAGTGCAGCATCTCTACTATCTGCTGTAGCATAGCCAACATACATGCCAGAGTTTTTAGAGCACCCCCATATTCTCTTGGCTGTTCCTGCTCATCCAGGAAGGCAGCCAATCTTCCCCACATGGATGTTATAGGCCAACCCAGGATTTCCTCCATGGATTCTCCTTTCCCTGAGCCCATACCTGCTACTGCAGGTGTTCCTTTGGGCTCATGGCTTGTGGTTCGCCAGCTGTTGCAACCCAACTCTTGAAGGGCACTAGTTGGTGCAGCCGCAAGACCATGAACGTACCTGGAACTGAGTCAAGCATAAGTTTTAGTGGATTTATGAATAGGAGAGAACCTCTGTGGCAGCTAGTCAGAGAATATAGATAGCATGCTGCAAAGAGATGGGAAGATGAGGTGTGATATAAGGGGTTTCTGAACAAGGACATTCCACAGGGTATGAGAACATTTTCAGCTATGGTCACATGTAGCGTATATATGGGGTCTGGTGATGTTTTCACTATGTTCCTAAGAAGGATGTTTACCAAGGATGTTTACTACTTTGGGAAGATTATAGTTTATGACACAATTTACATATTCACTCCCCTCCAAAGAGGGTTCTTAACCTTTAACTTATGTCTAGGTCATGCAGGAGGCTACATGCTGAGGACTTGGGGGAAGGACCTGGGTCCCATAGTTACCTAACTGATAAGACAAGAATGTAATATAGATTTGCAACTCATTGAATATAAATGCAGATTGAAATCTTGGGACCAGAATTCTCTGGGAATAGAAGTCCAAAGAGGGAGGTGGTATTTGTAGAGACCCTCATTATTAAAGATCTAAAGGAGGAATATCTGATGAGAGAAACAGAGGGGAAATGAAAAAAAAAAAAGTACTCAGGAATGTCTTAGATAGTACTTTCAAGGGAAGCAAGAGGACATTGGTCCTAGAAACTACCCTCTGAATATTTGGGGGTAAACTAAATCTAAGTCCTTTTTTAATCCTGGTTTGTTGAGTGTTTTTATCATGAAAGGTGTTGGATTTTTGTGAAATGCTTTTGCTATGTTTGTTCAAATAATCACATGATTTTTGTCCTTTATTAAGATGGTGTACTACATCATCATATGTGGAACCAACCTTGCATTCTTGGGATAAATCCCCTTATATATATATGGTGTATAATCAATTTCATAATTTGCTTGATTTAGGATTCTACAATTTTGGGAGAATGTTTTCAAATTAAGTCCCAAATTTGTAGAAGGTAGGTAAATAATAAAGATAGGAGAAGAAGGGAAGCAGACTTGGCCCAGTGGATAGGGCGTCAGTCTACCACATGGGAGGTCTGCAGTTCAAACCCCGGGCCTCCTTGACCCGTGTGGAGCTGGCCCACATGCAGTGCTGATGTGCGCAAGGAGTGCCGTGCCATGCAGGGGAGCCCCATGCACAAGGAGTGCACCCCATAAGGAGAGCCGCCCAGCGTGAAAGCAAGTTCAGCCTGTCCAGGAATGGCACCTCACACAGAGAGAGCTAACACACAAGATGATGCAACAAAAAGAAACACAGATTCCCATGCCACTGACAACAACAGAAGCGGACAAAAGAACATGCAGCAAATGGACACAGAGAACAGATAACTAGGGTGGGGGGGGAGGGGGAGAGAAATAAAGAAAAAGAAAGATAGGAGAAGAAGTAAAAAAAATAGAAGATTAATCTTTTTAAAAAAGTTAATAAAAATTATAAACCCTTAGTAAGATTCATTGAGAGAGAGAGAAAGCAAGAACACAACCTATCAGGCATAAGTAAGGGGATATCATTAGAGTTTCTAAAAAGAGTAAAATAATAGTAAGAATATATTGAATAATCTTGAAGCTTAGACATGAAAAATAGGAAAATCTAAATAGCTCTCTATATTAAAGAAGTTAATTCTTATCAAAAACGTTCCACAAAAGCTTCACTCCCAGATGGCCTCATTACTTAATTCCTTAAAATATTTAAAAGAAAGAATACCAACCATACACAAACTCTCTAGAAAAATAAGGAGGGTGGAACAGTGCCATACTGCCAACTTGTTTTATGACTTGAGCATGATCTTGATAGTAAAACCATGGCATGATGTTACAAGATAAATGAAATAAAAATCTATACCACCATGAATATGGCCATAAAATTTCTTATAAAATATGAATAAGTCAAATCTAGTAAGAAAAAAAAAGGACCAAATATGTTATATCCCATAAAAGCAAGTTTATTTTAATATTCAAAAAAATCAAACAATGCAACTTGACATTAACAGAAGAGAAATAACACATGACCTCTTCATTCATGTAAACATTGTAAGTATGAAAATTTTCAACATTCATTTATGATAAAAAGTTGCAATAAACTAAGATTAGATGGGCAGTTTCTAAATCTGATAAAGGACATCTATGAAAATCTTTGTGGTCATGAAATTTTAACATCATGCTTCATGGTCAAATACTGAAAACAGCAATGTTGTCAGCTCTCACTATTTCTATTCATTTTTCTGGAGATTCATGCTGTCAAAGCAAAATCTGCACTAGGCGGTGTGAAATAGGCCAGGATGACTTTATTCAGGGACAGCTGTAGCAGGAGGGAGAGAGTAGAATTCACCGAAAAAAAAAAAAAAGGACAGTCAGCTTTTAAGGGCTGGGAGTGGAATTGAAGAAAAGCACTGGAAGACAGTAAAGGGTGTTGATCAGTGGAGTGGGTGAGGGATTTACTGAGCTTTTGATTAGGGCCACTTGGCTCTGAATATTTTCTTGAGATAATAAGGCCTGCTGGAGCCTGTAAGGGCAGGGAGAGAGGAGGAGGGAGATAAAGAACTACTCAATTAGGAACCTCTCAGGTGCAGGGGTAGCCCAGGTAAGAGGGAGAGTGGGGGTGGGGCAGTGATCAGGAATAAGTATGATATTTAGAATAGTTAGGGTCTGAAACCGTCCTTTTCCTTCCTTTCCCCTCCCTGTAGTGCCTTCCCCACTGTAGACTGAGTTGTTTTTCTCTGTAGTCCTACAGCTGCAAGATTAGTTTCAAGGTAGTTAGATCAGGCAAAGAGCCAATATGGATTGCCAGGAGTAAGGATGCCAACTTGGTCAAGAGAAAGAGAAACAGTCTTGATCCATGACAGCGCCATCATCGTCATTGCCATCATCATCATTGTCATAATCATCATTTTCATCATCATCACCAAGGCATGTTCAGTGGAAAGAGATATATGTAAAACAACGTCAAGTCACAGATAACATTATTGTCTGTGTATATAATAAAATCTCAAGCTGAAAATCAATTTTAGAACTAGTAAGTAAATTTAGCAAAGTTGTAGGATATAAGGTCAATATGAAAAAATCAATTGAATTTTTATGATATCAAATGACAATTGAAAAGTAAAATAAAAATGATTACATTTATAATAATATAAAATAAAAATAGGAATAAATTTAACAAAATGTGTGGGAAGAACTCTACATTGAAAATTACAGACCTGCTGAGAGAAATTTAAGACACCAAATAAACGGGGCTTATATATGGTTTATACGGATTAGGAGGCTCAAATTTTAAGATGCCCATTCTCCCCAACTTGTCTACACATCCCCATCCCAATCCCAGTAAAAATCTGAATGGACTTTTTGTTTGGTAGAAATTGACAAGTTGATTCTGAAATTTCTAACAGCAAGGCAAGGACCATGAATACTCATGATGATCTTGATAAGAATCACAAAATGGGAATTTCCCACTACCTGCTGCAGTAATCAATAGGGTTTGGTATTAGTGTAAGGGATGAAAAGAGATCAATGGAAAGAACAGTTAATCCAGAAACAGGGGAATACTTACTAGGTCAACCGATTTTTAATAAAGGTCCTAAGTCCTTTCAGTAGAGAAAGGAATGTTTTTTCAACCACTTGTGCCGGAAAAGTGAATTAACATATGGAAAGAATAAACCTCACACCACATAAAAATTAATTCACAATTATAGATGCAGTGATAATAGTTCTAACAATAACGCTTCTAAAGGAAAACATAGAAGTTATGTTTTTGACATTAAGCCAATAGTTCTCAGAACACAAACAACATTAAACATAAAAGAAAAAAAATAGACTTCACCAAATTTTTAACTTCTACTCAATAATAAGATACAATTAGGAAAATTAATGGCAGCCTATAGTTTGAAATAAAATATTTTTACTACACATATATGCCAAAGGCCTTGTAAAGAAGGGCCTGTAAAGCCACTGGTAAAGAACTTAGAGAACAATCGATGTAAATGATAGGCAAACAACTGCTTGGACACTTCACAGTTAGGCAATGAGCACATAAAAGGTCATCAACTTCACCATCACTAATTATCAGGCAAAAGCAAATTAAAGCGAAAATTTGATACTCTTTCTCAGCAAATGGAAAGGATGAAATAAAAAAATCTAACAGCAATGACATTAAGTGCCATGGAGTTTGCACACACTGCTGAGACAAATGCACAACAATATAACCATCTGGAAGATTAGGTGTTTTCTAATGAAAATAATCATACTACTACCCTATCATACAGCCTTCCTCCTACTTAAGGAATAAAAAAGAAAAGTCTATGCCCAGAAAGACTTGTACAAACATGTAGTTTTAGTCACAATATCCAAGTTTTATTCATAATATGCAAAACTAGCATCAGCCTAATTTCCATTAACAAGATAGTACATTTTAGAATACATTATTTTCATACAATGGATTCTGATAGAGTATCTCAAAAATAAGGAATTTTTGATAAGACAACCAGATCTTTAAAATTAAAAAATAATATAGAGAAGCGGACTTGGCCCAGCGGTTGGGGCGTCTGTCTACCACATGGGAGGTCTGCGGGTCAAACCCCGGGCCTCCTTGACCCGTGTGGGGCTGGCCCATGTGCTGTGCTGATGCGCACAAGGAGTGTCCTGCCACGCAGGGGTGTCCCTTGCGTAGGGGAGCCCCACACGCAAGGAGTGCACCCTGTAACGAGAGCCGCACAGCGCGAAAGAAAATGCAGCCTGCCCAGGAATGGCGCCGCACACATGGAGAGCTGACACAAGATGATGCAACAAAAAGAAACACAGATTCCCGTGCTGCTGACAACAGAAGTGGACAAAGAAGAACATGCAGCAAATGGACATAGAGAACAGACAACTGGGGGGGGGGGAAGGAGAAGGGGAGAGAAATAAATAAAATAAATCTTAAAAAATATATATATATATATAGTGAGCAAAAAAGCCAGTAACAATAGGTAGATACTATATAGTTCTATTTACATGCAGATCAAGCATGCATAAAACTAATTTATATTCATCAAACTAGAGTAGTTGTATATAGGGGTGGGGACTGACTAGGTAGGAGCAGTAGGGGCCATGCTGGCATAAAGAAAATGCTCTCTATTTGACTGGGAAGGTGGTTACAAGAATGTATACATTTGTCAAAATTAATACACGTATACACTTAAGGAAGGCACATTTCACTGTATGTAAATTCTGCCTTCTTTAATACTGAAGTTATTGAAATTCCCATCCATGCTGTTATAGTTTATGATAATGCATATATATCCCCAAAATAATATTAATAGTTTTATTTTGCATACTGACAATTTTATATGATTGACAGCATAATGCAGTTATTCTTCTGCATCTGACTTTGCTACACATTATTGTTATGAGAGTCATTATAAAATATGGCACTCCAGTTAATTCATGTATGCATTGTTCTGTAATCATTAAACTAAAATTCATTTATTATGCCTTCTGTTGATTTTTTTGTTTAAACAAAAAAAATAATATTTAAAAAATATTTCCTAAGAACCAAATACTAGAATTTCTTTAACTTCTATACATGGGAAGAGTAATACTGTATTTGAAAAATGATTTTTTTTAGCTTACATAATATTTCTAAATTTGTCTTTCAAGATGGTAGTGCTCATTTACAATCACAGGAAAAGTGGAGGAAAATTCCAGTTTTTCTACATCCTTCAAAATCTTTTGTATTGTCAAATTTTTAAAACTTTGCTAATCTGTTTAATGGTACTGAGACTCACTTAATATTTTGTCTTCTCTGAAGTGCCTGTTTATATACCTTGCCTCTTCTTTCTTTTATTTTGAAGTAGGAGATCTTTGTTTTTGGATGATAAGCCTTTATTCTTTTTTTTCCCCAGGAGTTACTGGGAATTGAACCCAGGACCTCCTATATGGGAAGCAGGCACTCAACCACTGAGCTACACTCGTTCTCCACCTTTACTCTTTATACAGCTTTCAAATATCTACTCCCAATCTTGGTTTGCTTTTTCTTTTTTTCTGTTTTCATTACTTTTATTACTTTTATTATATCCTTTGAGATGCAGATTTTTGAAATATTTTCTATAGTAGAATTAATATTTTTCCCTTATGGTTTGTCTAATTTGTTGGCATTCAGTTATTCATAGTATACTATTAGAATTCTTTTTTATTCTGTGGTGCCAGAAGTAATGTCCCCCTTTCATTTCTGACTTTAGTTATTTGCATCTTCTTTCTTTTTATCTTTGTCAGTCTAGGTAAAGGATTGTTGATTGTATTGCTCTTTTGGTTTTGTAGATTTTCTCTATTTTTAAATTTTCCTTCCATTTCATTTATCTCTGTTCTAATCTGTATTTCCTTCCTTCTGCTCACTTAGGATTTTTTGCTCTTCTTTTTCTAGATCCTCCAGTTGTGACATTAGATCTCTGATTTAAGACTTTTTTTTTTTGAAGTAAGCATTTAGTGCTATAAATTTCAAAATGCCTTTGCTGCATACCATACATTTTGGTATGCTGTGCTTTTGTTTTCATTCACCTCAACATATTTTCTAATTCCCCTTGAGATTTCTTCTTTGACTCATTGGTTGTTTAAAAGTGTGTGTTTTAATTTACCTATACATGTGAATTTTCCAGTTCTCCCTGATACTGATTTCTAGCATCATTCCATTGTGGTCAGAGAAGTTACATTTTATGTTTTCAATATTTTTTAATTTATTGAGACTTGTTTTGTGACCTATCATATTGTCTATCCTGGAGAATGATCCATGAACACTTGAGAAGAATGCGTGTTCTGTTGTAGGGCGAGATATTCTACATATGTCTGTTAGTTTAGTTGGCTTAAAGCATCATTCAAGTTTTCTGTTTCCTTATTGATCTCCTGTCTAGATGTTCTATCCGTTATTGGAAAACGTTTATTGACGTCTCTTACTATTAATGTAGTGGAACTCTCTACTTCTGTCTTCAAATCTTCAATTTTGCTTCATATATTTTGGCATCTTGGGGTTTTGCTTTTAGGTCTAGATAGTAATTGTTCTGTCTTCTTTTATAATTTCCCCCTTTATTGGTATATTGTGTCCTTTGTCCCTTGTAACAGGTTTTGACTTAAAGTATATTTTTTTCTGATATTAGTATAGGTCACTCAGCTCTCCTTTGCTTACTATTTGCATGGAATTTTTTTCCCATCCTTTCACTATTTACCTATTTCTGTCTTTGAATTTACGATGAGTCTCTTGTAAAGAGAATAATGTTGGCTCACACATTTTTTATTCATTTTGACTGAAGAGTTTAATCCATTTACATTAAAACAAGTATGATAATATAAGACTTTCTTCTGCCAATTTGCTTTTTTATCTTTGTAGTCATATTATATATATATTTCTCAATTCTTCTGTTAATGCCTACTTATTCACTTGATTTTTGTAGTGTACTATTTTGAGTCCCTTCTCATTTTTTCTGTATATATTTTTTGCTATTTTCTTTGGGATTATCATCATGCTGATACTTAACATGCCAAATCTGTCACAATCAAGTTTAATTTGATACCAACTTACCTTCAGTAGCATAACCAAATACTGTATATCCATTCCCTCACCTTTTTATTGTACTTGTTAAAGATAATATTTATACACTGCATGTTCAAACTATAGATATATCATTACTTTTATGCATTTGCATTTTAGAACCTGTATGAAGTAAAAGATGAAGTTTAGTACAAAAAATGCAGTACAATAATACTGTCATTTTTAATTATCCATATGATTACTGCCATAGTGTTCCAGGTATTAAAACAAATACTATACAGTGGGTTGTTGTAAACAATGGATTCATTGACTCATAGTTTTAAGGCTAGGAGAAGTTCAAAATTGAGGCATTGGCAAGGCAAAGCTTTTCCTTGAAGATTGTGGCTTTCTGGGGCTAGCTGCTGGAAATCCTTGGTTTTTGGCTTTTCTGTCCCATGACAAGCCCATAGTGATGTCTTCTTTCTCCTCTGGGTTCCACTGAACTGTGGTTTCTTTCTGTTGCCTTCTCTTTCTATTATACCTCTGAATTTCATTCTGCTTATAGGACTCCATTAATCTGGATTAAAGCCCAATCAGAGGGCCATACCTTTACTCAAGTATAACATTTTCTACCTTCAAGAGATCCTATTTAAAATAAATTCACAGCCATCAATATGCAGATCAAGACCAAAAACATGTCCAAACTGGGGTACACAATTCAATCCACCTCAGTATTTTTACTACATATCCTTATTTCTTTATGCCATTTTGACCCACTATTCAGTGTTCTTTCCTTTTAGTCTGAAGAACTCCCAGAGTTTTTATCAGGAATATCTCAATCTCCCCATCATTTTTGAAAGATAGACATATCAGATATAAAATTTTTGGTTGGCAATTATTTTCTTTCAGCATTTTAAATATTTCCTCCAACTGCCTTCTTGCCTCCATGGTTTCTTATGAGAAATCAACACTTATTCTTATTGGGACTCCCTTGTACTTAACACATTGACTTCTCTTGCAGGTTTCAGAAATTCTCTCCTTGGCATTTGACAGTTTGACTACTTTTTGTCTGGGCATGGTTCTCTTTGAGTTTATCCTGTTTGGTGTCATCAGTCTTCTTGAATGTACATATTTATGCCATCCAATTATATTTGGGAAGGTTTTGCTGTTATGTCTTTAAATAGTCCTTCCATTTTCTTTCTTTTTCCTTATGAGACTTCCATAATTCATATATTAATAGTATTGATTGTGTCTGTTCATTTTTTTCATTCTTTATTCTTTCTGCTCCTCAGCCTGAATCACTTCGATTGTTCAATCTTTGAGTTCAATGATTTATTCTTCTGCCTCCTCTAATCTGCTGTTGAAACCTTCTAGGTAATCTTATTTCAGGTATTGAGATTTTTGCTTCAACTCCAGTATTTCTGTTTGGCTTCTTTTCAAAATTGTAGGTCTTTATTGAGATTCTCATATTATTCATTTATCATTTCCCTGTTATCCCTTTAGTTCTTTCTCTGAATTCATCTCTTTGGGGAAACTGAAGATCATGTTTTAAAAATCTTTGTCTGGTATTTCCAGAGTCTGGTCTTATTCATTAATGTTTCTGCAGTTTTGTCTTGTTCCTTTGAATAGGTCTTTTCCTGTTTCTTTGCATATATTGTAATATTTTCTTGTGCGAGATACATGTCAATATTTTAATGTATTATCTCTGGGATTTAGTCCTTGGGTTGTCTGTTCCTTAAGTTTGTATCTACCTATTGATATGACAGCAATTTCCTAGAGTATCAGGAGCTAACTATAATATATCAATGCAAAAGCACTTTCCATAGTCTTTGCAAATTAGCTGTGTTTTGATTCACTCTCTCCTAAGAATTTAGCCCTTCTATCAAGATCAGCATGAATGAAAGTGCAGGTTCCTCTCTGTGTATACTGAACCTATATCTTGTCCTGGGCTTGTACTCACAGTTTAGAAATATGCTCATTTACAGGAATCTGAATGCTCAATCTACTCCCTGTGAAATAGATTTTTGCCTCTCCTAGGTGCTCTGTTATATGACTTAATGCAGATAATCCTTTGCCCTAGGCTAGTTTGATTTAATTGTTTCTTATATGTTAATTTAGCTGTGCATAAGGTGCTTCTACCTTCAAGGTAAATTCTGGGAAATCAAATTAGAGAAGACTGTCCTGGTTCAGTTTTTCAGGTTGATAAATCTCCATGACTTACAAGCACCCCAGTATATGCATAAGGATTCTGCTTCTTCTTGAATAGGGCCAGGAACTCCAATGAGAGTGCAGACTGATGTCACACCATGCCAGGGAGGGGTTGGGAAGGAGCTAGCTAGGGTGCCACAAGGCTCTCCTACCAGTTTTAAGTTGTATTTTCTTAATTTGGTACTTGCCCAGTTACTGTAACATATTTATTCTTATCCAGAGATTTGAAGAAGATGACTTTGTCAGTTTCTGGTAGTTGTTCAAATATTCTGTGGAGAACTGGAACCCAGGAGCATCTTAGGCACCCACCTAAGTTTACCAGAACTAGCGGCACAACTGCTTTTCAAAACTGGAAGCATCAACAAAAGCAAGACATATGCATACTTTATGACTGAGCAATATTACTCCTAGGTATAAACCAAACAGAAATGGGCATATATATTCACTCAAAAGTATTGATTGGAATATTCTTATCAGCTCTCTTCATTATACCAAATAATGACAGAGGACTATAAAAGTAGAATAAGTAAATGAATTATGGCAAAATCATACAGTAAAATAAACAGAAAAAAGAAAAATCAAATGATATGTACATCAACAGAAATAAAATCTACAAGCAATATTGAGCAAAATAATACAAGTACACAAGAGTAAAGATTATATTATTTCATTTATATGAAGTACATTGATAAAGGTAGTCTATGCTGTTAGAAGTCAGGATAGAGATTATTCTATGGAAGAGAGCATGAAGGCAACTTTTGGGATGATAGTCTTATTCCATATTCTGTTTTTTCATCTGGGTGTCATAAAAACAGAAATGTTTAGTGTGGAAAATTCATTGAACATTATTTACTAAATAGTTTTATTCACAAATATTATTATTCAACAAAGTTAAAATTTTTGCCATAGCCAACTTACTTTTGGTGAATTCTATTTTTTCACAAAACGTGTTAATTTTTTCCTAGTTGTTCTTTCAGGGCATAAAATATTTCATAATATTTTCTTGTTATGATTCTAAATGCTGTTGGATCTATAATGATAATCCCTTTTTCATTCCTGACGTTGGTAACTTGTGTTTGCTGTTTTTCTTGTCCAGTCTAACTAGAGGTTTACATTTTTGTTGATCATTTCAAAGAACGAAATGATGACTTTGTTCATTTACTATGTTAGTCTCTTTTCTAAGCTGCTAATATTTGCTCTGTCTTGTTTTATTCTTTCTAATTGCTCTGCATGGCATTTGCTCTTTTTCCTAGCTTTTTGAGGTGGAATCTTACATTACCAATATTAGGCATATATTCATTTTTTATGTAAGTATTTGATGCAATAAATTTCCTTTTATATACCATTTTAGGGGGGCTATGTCACTCATATTTTGATGTGTGGTATTGTCATTATCATTTGATTTGAATTATTTGCTAATTTCTCTTGTAATTTCTTCTTTGATTAATATATTATTTGGAAAAATATTTTTATCTTTAAAATGTTTGAAGTATACTATAATCTTCCTATTGTTGATTTCTATTTTAATTCCATTGTGGTTAAAAAATGTAATCTATACGATTTAATCACTTAAATATTTTTGAGGTAGACTTTTTAACAAAGATTTTCTACTTGAGCTTGCTTTTTATTTCTTATATTTCTCCTTTCCTGCATTCTCTTAAACATTTTACATGTATTTAAAATTCTGTTTTAATTGACCAATTGAAATTTTAACTATATTCCTTTGTGTTGTATTTTAGGATATATATATAATATATATGATATGTAAAGGTAGGTATATATAGAATATCATGTATAATTTTTGAACAGTCATATATATTTAAAGAATTTAAGAGGAAAAGTATTCCTTACATTTACCCAAATATTTAGCATTTCTAATGCTAATTCTTTCTTCCTGAAGATTCAGTTTCCTTCTGGTTCATTTTTCCTTCAGCCTGAAGAACTTCCTTTGCCAGTTTTGTTGTACAGTTCTCTTGGTGAAAATTCTCTCCTATTTGTTTATTTAAAAATATTTGTATTTTGTCTTCTGTAAAAAAGAAATCTTCTGGTAGAAAATAAGTCTCACCCAATTGTGCAGAAGAAAAGAATTTGTTCTTAATTTTGCAAGAAGAGGCGCACAACCAGAAAATGTGGCTGGTGCCCCAAACAAAGGAAAATGACACAATTTATACCCCTAAGCCTAGCATGCAAGGCCATCCTCTTTTTTTCCATAGATTTGATACTTCAGAGGTTACAGCCTGTTGGAGAAGTATAACTTTCCCACACAAGTCTTCCAGTTTAAGATTAACAGTTTCCCCCATCACATTCCAACCTTTTTGACTTTTACCTGCTCCTTTTGCCACATAAGGAATGGAATTTAGTGCTGAATTGGTATTGATTTAGTGCTTTCTTGTGCATCTTTTTTTTTTCTGGCTGTAGGACTGGCTTAAACTGGTTTCTTTTGTTCCTACTTAACCTGGGAGTGGGAGACTGAGGCAGTAGGCTGCCAGGTTACATTAATTAATATTTTTTTCCTCCCTGCTTTATATTGCCTTTATGTGAAAACGAAACTGATCCCCATCTCTTACGATAACCCCTCTTTCTTTTAAACTTCTTTCAGTTTTCACATTTCCTTTTTCAAATTTTCTAAGAGTTATTTCACACTCTGCATCATAGGGATTTTCTTCTTTAAGGGGGTATAAATTGTTTTGTCTGTACTATATGGGCATTTGTTTGGTTAGGGCAGTTTCAGTGAGTTTTTGAACTAGCCCTGGCACATGGAATGAGACAATATCCAACTGTGGTAAGCACCCCAGCTGAGATAATGAGGGAAGATAAGAAGGACGGAGCAACCCCTTTCCATTTTCCAAACCAATTTTCTAGCCAGCCTGTGAATGAATTGCTAATGACAGAATTCTCTGCTAATTCCTCAGATAGGGCTGTTGGGCCTTGTAAAGCTTTAGTGATAGTTCCATCAGGGGCAGTGTTTTTGGGGATGAATGTACAGCAACTACCTCCAATCATAACACAGACTCCCCCTTTCTCAGCTAGCATCATGTCTAAGGCCATTCTATTTTCCCATGCCATTCTGCTAGTAGCATCTAATTGTTCTGCAATTCTCTTTACTGTATCCCTGGTGTAATTAATAAATCTCTATTGACTATAATAAATGTAATTAATCTAATCTACATTTTTATTAATGATGACCTACCAGAACAAGAATGACTCAAACCCAGCTGCTACCTGATTTCTAGCCTTAAATTCACCTGGGACTTTTTGGGGAACTCCTATATTGTCCAGATAGATGTGCTCATCAAAAGTACTAAGTAGACTTCTCTTCTCTCTCCTTCCCTGGGATGTTATTTTCACTTCTTTTTCAAATGCCCAGGTGAATGGGATAGCCAATTGGACCAGAGCACAGGTGCGGTCCCACCTCTCAGTCAGTATTGGTCCGAGAACACCCTTTCCACAGTACCACCACATGTCTGCTCGAGGTATGACCAAACTAGAGAAATTGCCAGTACTATCCTCACTCACATTGCAAGCTTGTGTACACAAGGCCATAGTTCCAAGGTCTGGAGCCCTTTTCCCCATCTAGAGAGACAGGCAGAGTGACTTCCGGGACCAAGGTAAGAAACCAGTATGGCTTTGATGTTTCCCTTTTTGACAGGAGGGAAGAGAGAGGACAACATACTACGATTTTCACCAGAAGTAGCATTCTGGAAGAGGAGCACTATGCACTTAAACTCTCTTTTATGCTTACCCTAATGAAAAGGGTACAATATAAGCAGTGGGCCGGCCTGTTGCACAAGCATAACAGTTGCTTTTGTTTAGACTCTGGACTGTATATTTGACCCATTCTACCCAGGCATTTGCGTCTCCATATCCTGTCTCTATTGCCATGGTCCATTTTAAATCCTCTGCCTCAAGCATCCTGACTGCTTTGGGATCATTCTGCATCAGGGAACTGGCCTTTGGTGGATTTTCCTTTGGTATCCCTGAAGGGTTAGAGGGAGGGGACTTCGTTGACGTCATATCCTCAGGGGGAGGAAGAACTTGAATACGGAACTTCCCCAGAGGATCTTTACCTGTAACGTCTACCCCCATCCCATAGACTGTCAGGGATTGTAGTTGCTGAAATTGTCTGCCTTTCTAATGGTTATTACCCCTGGGTTACACTGGAGGTTTCTGTAGTTTGGTGGGGTAATACCTTTGTACAAGGCCATCTTGTTCTCTAATGATTTCAAGTGAGTATGGCCTCCTTGGGGCCCAGTGGCCCACCCCTTATACTTGGTAGTGCACCACACAAGCCTCCATAGAGATGGGCGTGGGGGTTGAGATAACCTGTTGGTGACTCTCGGTATAGATATTTATTTCACCCATTCACCTGCCATAGTTGTCCTAAATCTTCACACCTTAACATTTGACAGGCGTCAAACTGCACAGTCTGAGATTCTAGGCCTTTGGTTATATTTACTGTCAATTTAATTGGGTTTGTTATGACCTGAATTTGAAAAATTATAGTCACTATAATTATTCCCATTTTCAGAAATTTTAAATTCTTTATCTGCTAGTCTCTTGAGGCACTAGATAAGGTTGTTTAGGTAATAGCTTTCCTTTTAAGTGGAGAGATATTTTCTTTTCAAGTTCACTGGTACAGAGTCCAACCAGACCCTCCCACTCTCTGATACTCTCTCCCAACTACTGCCTTCTCAGAGTGATCTTGAAGGGATTCCGAGTCAGAGCTGTTTTTTGGATGGTGGTGTTGGGTCCTTATCGTCTGGCTCAGGTACTGGTTCCTCTACTCAAGTGTAGTGAGTCCAGCCTATTTCTGCCTTTCGGACTGCCGTTTCCATTGTCAGCAAGACTTGATAAGGTCCTTCCCAGGTTGGTTGGAGTTTGGACTCTTTCTATGACTTGATTAGGACCCAGTTGCCAGGTTGGTATTGGTGGACTGCAAATTCAAGAGGTGGAGTCTGAGCCAGCAAACCCTGATGTCTGAGGGATGACAAAGGAGCAGACAAGGACAGTATATAATATCCCCCCTCCCCTTGCGGCTTTTTTTTGCTTACTGTCTGCTCTCTGTGTCCATACGATGTGCACTCTTCTGTGTTTTTGCTTGTCTCCCTTTTTGTTGTCTCATCTTGCTGAGTCAACTCTCCATGGCACTTGCAGGCCGGGTGGCTCTCCATGGTGTGCGGGCCAGCTTGCCTTCACAAGGAGGCCCTGGGACTCGAACCCAGTGCCTCCCATATGGGAGATAGGAGCCCAACTGATTGAGCCACAGCCACTTGCCCCATTATATAATTTTGAAGAGAGAGATCCTTTGATTCGAAGGAGGGATGTTCTCCAGGTTTCCCAGGGAAGGGCAGACCAAAAAGCATTTCTTAAGGAGAAATTCCTATTTCCTTCCTAGGAGCAATCCAGATTCTTAACAGAGCTATAGGTAAACATTTAACCCATGGTAATTTGTTTTTTAAGACCAACTTAGAGTTTTTATTTTTTTTTAAGGTTTGGTTCATTCTTTCTACTTTCCCTGAAGATGGTGGGTGCCAGGATGTATGGAAGTTCCATGCGACACCTAGACCCTGCATAATATTTTACAACACTCTCGATATAAAGTGACTACTATTGTCTAAATCGACATTTTCTACTAACCCATATCAGGGAATGATTTGTTCAAAGATAAGTTTTGAAGTCCTCAGTGCTGTAGCTGAGGCCAGAGGATATGCGTCTACCTACCTTGTCATGTGGTCCACAATAACCAGGACATACTTTAGTCACCTACAGGAAGGGTTTCAGTATAATTAACCTGAATACTCTGGAATGGTCTGAGGCCAGGCTCCCCCTCCCCAGCACTTGCTTTCCTAAAACTTTCTTACTAATTCTCTGACAGATTATGCACTGTTCACTTATTTGTTTGCCTACAGTATAAAGGCCCACATACCTGAAATGCTTGAGGACCAGGTCACACATGGCCTGTACTCCCCAGTGACTCCCTTGGTGCAAAACCGCTTGTACTGCCCTCATTATTTGCTTACTCAACATCTGCTGGCCATCTGGGAGGAGCCTATTCCCTTGGCTATCTAAGGTCACCCCAATTGTTTTAGTTCTTTTACTTCCTTTTCAGAGAATATAGGGATTCCAATTTCTTTGGGGATGGAGGGTATCAGAGCCATTTCCAGAGGAAACAGAGGGAAGCCTCTTTGGCCTTTTTATCAGCCAATCTGTTGCCTTTTGCTTCAAAAGTGTGACATTTCTGATGCCCATTTCTATGTACTATGGATATTTCTCTTGGCAAGAGGAGACAGGTAACACTTGTTTGACCAGTGCCACAAGGATTAATTCCTTCCCTCTGCTATTGATCAATCCCCTTTCTTCCTAAAATTTTCCAAAGATGTAGACCATGCCAAAGGCATATTTAGAATCTGTGTAGATTGTACTACCTTTTTCCTCTAACAATTTACAGGCTTGGTTTAATGCATACAGCTCACAAGTCTGAGCTGGCCAACCATTGGGCAGTGGGCCAGCTTCCTTTAGCTTACAAGTTAGCCCACCAACAAGAGCACAGCCATTCTGTCTTTTTCATTCCAGGACCCTAGAAGACTCATTTATGAACAAGTTTTCCCCTGAATGTAAGGGAAGGCCCCATAGGTTGGGCCGGACTTGGGTTTGGTATTCAATTAAGTCTAAACAATCATGTTCAGGAGTTTCTACCTGGTTGGACCCTTTCCAAAGGAAAGAAGCTGGGTTCAGACTATGATCAACTGTCAGTATTAAATCATCTTTTTCCATTAGAATCACTTCATATTTCAGAATTTGTGAATCAATTAACCACCTTCCTGCTTTTTGAGACAAAATAATCCTAACCTGATGAGGGGTGCTAACAACTAACACCCTTCCAAAGGTCAGTTTCCTGCCTTTTGTTTTTCTCCACTAAGAGAGCAGTTGCTGCCAAGGCCAGAACATACTTCCACCATCCTCTGGAGACAGGGTCCAGGATTCTGGAAAGGAAGCCCACAGGCTTCTTTTGGCCTCCCCAGATCTGGATTAGGACTCCCAAGGCTGTCCGCTCATCTGTTGTAACAAACAGATGGAAAGGTTTTTCAAGGGAGGGGAGGGCTAGAACAGGGACTTGCACCAGTGCTCGTTTGAGCCCCTCTAAGGCCTTTACTTTCCCCTTCTTCCACTCTAATTTGTCAGGCACTTCCTCCAACAGTTTTTGGTATAACCTTTTGGTTTGGGATGCTTAAGAATTTATCCATAATTTACAATATTTTACCAATCCCCCAAATCCTCTTAGTTCTCTTTTTGTCTGGGGAAGAGGTAATTCAGTAATGACCTGAATTCTTTCTGGATTTATCTTTCTCCTTTTACCCTGAGACTGTGAGGGAAATGCCAGAGTTAGGTCTCTTTGGGGAGATGAGTCACAGAGGATGGGGATGCCCTGGTGTCCACTAAAAATATTATTTTTTCTTGATGTGGGCCCAAACTTAGCGTTGCTAAAGGCTCCCAGTGGGCTTTTGATGTGAGGAGCCTCAGACCCCCTAATCTTCAAAATCATGAAGGGGATTACCCAGCTCTCTTTCTTTAAACTCAGGCATTCCCTTTTGAAATGGCCAGGCCTCCCACAGTGATAGCACCCTGCAGAGCCTTGCTTTCTCCTGGCCCCTTATCTAAGTAAGCTCCTTTTGCATCTTTATTTCACCTCTACCTGTTTCCTCCCTGACTCCTCCCCAATCTTTTCTTAGCCATTTGGTTGACTGTACTTACCACAACCTTTGCTTTCTGCTTCTGCTTTTTTTCCTCTCTCCATCCCTGAATATTTTCTTACTTGATCCCTCAATCGTTGCAGGTAAGCACAGTGAGTCTTGTCCTCCTCTTGGGCTACTTTAAAGGCTTTATTCAAGTTTTGAGATTTGGGCACAGCCAATTGGACCCCCTGTATAATGAGGTTTTTAAGATCTTTCATCTGTGTTTGTTCAGCCAGCCCTGCTAGATTTTCCATTAGTGATTTCATCTCCTTTTTGAAGTTCCTTACTTTAGTACTTACTCCAGTAGGGCATTTACATAGCCAGTCTCTCCGTTGGTACTTCAGTGGATACAAAGGCTCAGTGGAGTTTTGCTCTTTCACCCTCTTCTCCTCAGGTGCTCTGGGGAATGGAAAATTTTGTATATTTTTCTTACGTTGTTCTAATTCTTTCCTCAACTGTTGGTGGGTTGTAACCGGTGGGGCTGTTGCCCCACTTGATTCTCCAGTTCCCAAGGGTTTAGAATCTGTTCTTTGGGGCCCGCCAAGTCTAATGGCCCTTGTCCCAGGAGGGGAGAGGAAATGTAAGGAGGAAGGAGATTCAACAGGGGGTCCCAGGCTTTAGTTTCTGCAGTTTTTGTTTCTGCAGCCTTAGCTTCTGCAAGCTTAATCTCAGGGTCTAGATTTTCAGCTTTCATAGAATAGAGAGTGGCCCCTTTCCTTTCAACCAGCACATGGCATAGTCAGACTCCTCTTTTTTTGGAGAAAGGTGTTTTTCCATTAACACACAGTACAAGGTTGGCACAAGCCAATCCTCAATCTGTGCCATATTTTGGCCAGAATACATTGGGTGGTGAAATACTTTCCTTGGTCTAGATACAACAGCAGTATTGAATCATTTTCTTCTTGTCTTTTCCCCTGGTCCAATCACTGTCAGTCCAATGCCTTAATATCCTCCCTAATGGACTATCCAGAGGAATATTTCTGGGGGATCCTACAGATACCCCCTTCCCCTTGTTTCCAGTTAATGGACTGTCTCTATTTCCTATTCCCAACCTTGTCTGGGTCTCCTTCTCGCCAATCTTTTGCTTCATCCATCTCTGGCCCTTTCCCTCAAGGGGGAAGGGAAACGCAAATTGGTACTCCGCACTCACTTCATGCAGTATGTCCCGCATCTCATGCATGCACAATCACCTCAGACTCATCAGGATTCCTGACCACCAAGGTAATACTTAATAGCCATTGTTCTTACCTTGGTCCATGCATGGAGTTACCTGGTCAACGAGAGGCAGATATTTCCTTCCCTAATTCTCATCCACAATTAGCAGATTTAAGCATCTGTTCTTGGGTCCCTTGGCTGCCAGAGTGAGGTCCCTAACAGTGGAATCCAAGACCACTTACACAGTGGGCTGCACCTCCCTGTTGTCTACCCTGGAGGTCCACTCTCTGAAGCTTCAGAATCGAGGACAAGCTCCCAAAGTTGTAAGAAAGAAATCTTCTGGATGAAAATAGGCTCACCCAATTTTAGAGAAGAAAAGGATTTATTCTCAATCTTGCAAGAAAGGGCGCACAATCAGAAAACATGCACCAAACAAAGGAAAATGAGAGAAGCGGATGTGGTTCAACTGATAGAGCATCCGCCTACCATATAGGAGGTCCAGGTTTCGGTATGCAGGGCCTCCTGGCCCTGGTAGTGAGCTGGCCCATGCGCAGTGCTACTGCACACAAGGAGTGCCATGCAGGGGTGCCTCATGCACAAGGAGTGTGCCCTGCAAGGAAAGCCACCTGCGTGAAAAATGCAGCCCGTACAGGAGTGCTGGACACACAGAGAGCTGATGCAGCAAAAAGAGACGCAGATTCCTGGTGCCACCTGACAAGAATATACAGAAGAACACACAGCAAATGGACACAGAGAGCAGAAAATGGGGGGGGGGGGGGGAAGGAGGGAGAGAAAGAAATGAAATAAATCTTTAAAAAAATAAAGGAAAATGACACAATTTATATCCCTAAGCCTAGCACACAAGCCCTTCCTCTGTTTCTCCATAGACTGGATACTTCAGAGGTTACAGCCTATCAGAGAAGTCTAACTTTTCCATGCAAGTCTTCCAGTTTAAGATTAACAGTTTCCTTCATCACATTCCAACCATTTTGACTTTTACCTGCTCCTTTTGCCACATAAGGAATGGAATTTAGTGCTGAATTGTATTGACATAGCTCTTTCTTGTGCATCTTTTTTCCTGGCTGTAAGACTGGCTTAAGCTGGTTTCTTTTGTTCCTGCTTAACCTGGGAGTGGGAGACTGAGGCAGTAGGCTGCCAGGTTACATTACTTAATATTTTCTTCCTCCCTGCTTTATATTGCCTTTATGTGAAAACTAAACTGATCCCCATCTCTTACATCTTCATTCTACAGAGTGAGTTTTGGTAAGTAAGGAATTCCGGGTTGATTGTTTTTTCTTTTTCTTCTAGCATTTTATTTATTTATTTATTATTTATTTATATATTTAAAAGATTTATTATTTGTTTATTTCTCTCCCCTTCTCCCCACTCCCCCCAGTTGTCTGCTCTCTGTGCCCATTTGCTCTGTGTTCTTCTGTGTCCACTTGTAATCTCGTCAGTGGCACCGGGAATCTGTGTCTCTTGCTGTGTCAGCTCTCCATGTGTGTGGTGCCACTCCTGGGCAGGCTGTGCTTTTTTTGAGTGGGGTGGCTCTCCTTGCAGGCGCACTCCTTGCACGTGGGGTTCCCCTACATGGGGGACACCCCTGCCTGGCATGGCACTCCTTGAGTGCATCAGCACTACGCGTGGGCCAGGTCACCACATGGGTCAAGAGGCCCTGGGTTGGAACCCTGGACCTCCCATGTGGTAGGTGGATGCTCTATCAGTTAAGCCAAATCTGCTTCCCATCTTCTAGCATTTTAAGATATAGTTCCACTTTCTACTGACTTCTATAACTTCTAATGAGAAATTAAGAATAATGTAAATCATTGTTCCTCTGTAAGTTATGTGCCATTTTTCTCTCAATACTCTTATTCTTTCATTATTTTTGGTTTTCAGCCTGTGTGGGTTTTTGCTTTTTGTGTTTTTTTTTAAAGATTTATTTTTTTATTTCTCTCTCTTCCCCCCAAACCCACCCCACCCCCCAGTTGTCTGCTCTTTGTGTCCATTTGCATTGTGTGTTCTTCTGTGACCGCTTCTATCCTTATCAGCGGCACCGGGACTCTATGTTTCTTTTTTTTGCATCATTTTGCTGTGTCAGCTCTCCGTGTGTGCAGTGCCATTCTTGGGCAGACTGCACTTTCTTTCTTGCTGGGCGGCTCTCCTTACAGGGCACACTCCTTGCACGTGGGGCTCCCCTATGTGGGGGACACCCCTGTGTGGCAGGGTGCTCCTTGCTTGCATCAGCACTGCTCATGGGCCAGCTCCACACGGGTCAAGGAGGCCCGTGGTCTGAACCGCAGACCTCCCATGTGGTAGGCGGATGCCCTATCCATTGGGTCAAGTCCACTTCCCTTGTGTGGTTTTTTCCATATAAATTCTGTATATGTTTTACTGTTCTTCTTCTGTCTGTACATTTCTGCTATTTACTAAATTTGGAAGACTTTTTGTCATTATTTCTTCAAATTTTCCACATTTACTCTCCTTCTGTCTTTCTTCTAGGACTCCAATATGCATTTTAGAAATTTTGATATTTGTTCCACAATTCTTTAAGGACCACTCATTTTTTTTTAATGTTTTTTTTTTCTTCTTCAGATTGGAAATTGTTAGTTGATCTCTCTGTGTTCACTGACCTTTTCCTTTTTCATTCTTTTTCTGCTATTAAGCCCACACTGTGATTTTTTTTTTAAACTTTAGATATTATATGTAGTTTGGGGATTTTAATTTGGTTCTCCAGTTTATTTGTTTCCATTGCTATTTATTACCTTTCTCTTTACCCACATATTTTCCTTCATGTATATGAGCATAATTATCGTATCTGTTTAAAATTCCTTGTCTTGTCTAATTTTGACATTTGCTTAATCTCAGAATGGATTACCACTTAATCAGTGTGGTTAGACTCAAACTTCAGAGTCTATTTTTCCAGTTGCAGCTGAAGTCTGTTCATTTTATTTTTCCTGTAACTGGATTTGAGTTTGTCACATGTGTAAATGCTTGAATGTTCATCTAGTGATTTGGGTAAAAATTATACACAGATTTTGAGGTCCCCCTTGGGCTCCTTCTTCCCTGGGATTAATGTAGCCCCTTTAAGTTATAGTTGCTGTGGTTACTCTAAACATTTGTCCTCTCTTTCTTCAGTCTAGAAAGCCTCGGAGTTTCCTTTCTGAATTTTTGCTACCCTCCGCAGTGCTGACTACAGGCAGCCCTCAGGCTAAAAGTTGTAAGAATGGAAAACTCACTCTGTGCTCTTTATTTCTTCTTAGTGTTAACTCTTCTGGAATTTGCTTGCTTTTGTTCACTCTGCGGTTGTTTTATCTATTGCAGCCAAAGTTTATGTCCCTTATTTGCAAGATTTTAATTCTGGGTATGAGCTTACAAAGTTATTGCCAAACATGGGTGCACAACTTTTCATTTTTTATGTGTAGTTAATTATATCTAGATGCCATTATATTTGCATTTCTTAGTGAACCAATTTCAATTGTTGTTTGACATCTGCCTTAGCAATCATGTTGAAATATTTTAGCCTTAAGATAAAGCTTTTATTTGGTAATTTTCATGAAAGATATTTGATAAAATATGACCTTCATTTCTGAAGTTAATAAACTTGAATTTTGAGTTGACATCATGAACATAGCAATACTGTAGAGTAATTTACTACTGTAATTTTCCCTGAATGAGGAGAAAATGCAGGCATGAGTTCAAAATATAAACTACATGTTTCAACCAAATGAAGGGTAAAGCTGTCATAGCATGCTGTATAAATGAGAATTTTACATTAGATTAAATATTCAATGTTGAAGTTAAAATAGAAATGAAAACTTAGTTTGCATTTAGTTCTCCTCCAAAATGGTTTGGATTTGTTATAATAGGAATCACTGATTTATATAAAGTCTTTCTGCTTCAATTTTGTCATCTGGTAAATAGTGAATAGTAACAGTAGTGTCCTTAGATGGATACTTTGAAGATTAAATGAGTGATATTTGTAAAGCCCTCAGACTAGTGCCTGATACATATGTAGCACATGCTATTTACCTATTTTGTAAAAAAAAAAAAATGACTTGTCAGGTAGGAGAAACAAACCCACTTCCAAATAATGTTACGGAGTCTATCCAGGAAGGAAAATACAATATAAGAGATTTTTGAAATGGAAGTTTGTTTTTTTTTTTAAAGATTTATTTATTTATTTAATTCTGCCCCCTTCCCCGGTTGTCTGTTCTCTGTCTATTTGCTGCGTCTTGTTTCTTTGTCCGCTTCTGTTGTTGTCAGCAGCACCGAAAGTGTGGGTGGCGCCATTCCTCGGCAGGCTGCACTTTCTTTCACGCTGGGCGGCTCTCCTTATGGGGTGCACTCCTTGCGCGTGGGGCTCCCCCACGCGGGGGACACCCTTGCGTGGCAGGGCACTCCTTGCGCGCATCAGCACTGCACATGGGCCAGCTCCACACGGGTCAAGGAGGCCCGGGGTTTGAACCGCGGACCTCCCATGTGGTAGACGGACGCCCTAACCACTGGGCCAAAGTCTGTTTCCCGAAATGGAAGTTTTTGATAGAGACACTGAAGAGCTGTTAGTCCTTAGAGAAAATGTTAATGCAAAGACTGGGAGGTTTAAAAGAAATTTACCTGCTCCCCGGTGTCAGTCTGGTTATTATTGGATATTGCAACACTGAGACAAGAAGGTCAGTCAATCTTGTTGCCCGTTAATCTGTAGTATCTGTCAGTCTGGTTCTTACCTTTCCCTAGTCAGATACTTTTCTTTTGGCTGCATTTGTCTTCCAAGTCATGGAAAAATGAGAACTAATAAAGAGGTATTATCAATAGTGTGTGCTACAAAAATATTTGCCAATGTTTCTCATTTGAAATCTTAAAGTATGCTTAAACTTATTTAGAATGTGTTAGAAAGATATTGTATCCTCGTATCCTCAAACATGTTTGAAAAGTCAGTTAGAGGAACTGAAAGAAGGAGTAATCCAAATTCCAACTATTTTGGCCTCCAGGTGTTCTTATAGGACATCTTGACTTACCTGATTGTTACTTTAAGCCAAGTCTAGAAAACAGGAACTTTTCCCTAAAGATGCTTACTGTGTTAGCAAAGAAAAGGAAACAAGGGAATTTTTTCCCTTTTATTCCCTATGTGGAATTGAGGCTTTGTGCCTCCATGGATTAAATAACAACAGCAAACAGTGGTAAAAATTGATATATTTGAGACATTTTTTATTTCACAATTATCCTGTTGAAATAGGTAAAAAAAAAAAAGTGTTTTCTAATCAACCACACATAGGATTTTTGTATTAGGGCAACTTTGCATATTAATTGTGACAGAAATGGCACTGAGCTGTACATATTAATTGCTATCTTGAGCAGTAGTGAAGTCAAACGAGAAACTCAATCTTCTGGTTTTGGAAGTATTTGTTACTGACTGTTATTAATATTTTCTATCCTTGTTGCTACAACATCCCTTGAGTAAATATTTATAATGATACAGCCTATATATTATGTTATAGGAGATAAGAACAAGATGAAGTATCCCTTGCTTATATTTAAATCTTAATATGTAAGTCCAAAGGGAATCCTTATTGTAGGAAATAGGAATGTAGTCAAGAATCTCAAATTTGATGCTATTCATTATAATAAAAGATCCCTAGCGTTCTGAAAGCTATCAAGTGGGGTAAGGCAATCCTTTTATTTCTATTTTTCTCATAGAGATGATTTTATATCTTACCCAAAAGAAAAAAATCACTTCATTGTAAATTTGCTGTGTTTAATGTCCTCAGTTTGAATGAAAAGAAGCTTTTCTTTTAATTCAAGTAGCATTTTCTATTTTGCTATATGTAGTATATTTGTAATTACATTGAAGTTACTATTTGTTTATAACTGGATCATAATACACAATTGGAAACTGAAAGGAAATAACTAGCTGTGTTACAAACCATTAATTTCAAGGACTAAAATTGACATTCTACAGATGTAATTTGCAAACAAATATGAGCTTTTCCCCTCTTGGATCCTTTTTTATTTACGGGAAGTCTTGGTTGAATTAATAAATAAATAATAGCAGAAATCTTTCATTTTAATTAGTATGAGGTGGCATTCGTAGGGGAATGTTTAACCAAAGAGCTCTGAAATGCTGTTAGAGGGGATTAACACTGAAAGAAAGATCTGAATAACAGGTGGTTTTTTAAACCAAACTCACTAAATGTGCAGGAGATCTCACTTTAGCTAAGACTCTTGCATTTAATATGAGATGGTATAGCCATGCTCTTTGGTCTGTGATAAATTGCTCAGCAGGTATCTTTGGATGCATGAGATGACAAGATATTACTCTTACCCCTGAAATTGTCTAACCTCTTATTTTCTAAGAAGCTAGTTTTAGAAGTGAAGTGAAATAAACTGTTGGTTGGGATGATATTTTTTCAGTACTAATGCCAAACTAGTTCTTTTAAAGAATATATACTGATTTTTTTACATTTTAATTTTAATTTTTTTTCTCTAAGTGTGCGTATTCCTTTCCAAGGAAGAAAAACAGTTAAGCCAGCATTTCCAGTTTTGATCCTATATCTTACTTTTTTATATCAATAGTTTTACATATTCCAAATTTTATCATAACTAGTCACTTTATATATTTGAAAAACTTTTCTTATATGTCCTTTTTCTACATACTTCCATCTATGCTGAAATCCCCTTATTCTTATGATTTCCATATCCTCTATGTAGTGTGCTCCTTCATAGGACAACTATTCTTCAAGCATTATCTTCACTCAGAGATGTGCTAGGTGTTGACCAGAATTCAATGATAGATAAGATGTGTTTCTTGCCTCAATAAATTTACAATCAGTTTGGGAAAATACGACAAGTATACAACATTCGGTTTTAAGTATTATAAAGGTGTTTTAAGTAATATTCAACCAGCAGATGTAGATTCTAATTGGAGCGATCAAGGAAGAGTAGTATATTCATAAGTTTTGAATAATGTATAGCCATTGACAATTTCATTCATATAACTCTACATTCTCATGACATGTACATTTGATTTCAAGTGGAACTCTGCCCAAATTAACAAATGTTGCAATGTTCATATTTTCTAATCTATGGTTTAATTAATAATCAGACTTAATTTTCCACCTTTGTGATCTCACAAAGCCCTGTGCACACAAAAAAATTACTAACAGTTTTCCTTGATTTGCTCTTTTGGTGAGTTTCCAGAACTGCTGCATTTTTATTAGAATAATAGTGAGTATTTTTTACAATTATGTGATTCAGTACCATATTTAGTATATGTGAGCAGCAGTTTCCCAACTAGCCAGGATAGATTCTCAGCCTGCTGTACCATGTTTGGACAGTGTAGGGAACCATGTTTTTATAGTTCTCTGTACAAAATTTCACATTTCAAAATGAAGGGAAAAAAAGAAATAGCTTGTAAAACTTGTGTACACTTATTAAAGCTCTCAATAAAAAATGTGCTTTTAGCATAGGCATCTGTGAAGGTTAGTTCCATGTGTCACATTGATTAGATTATGTAGCCAGTTGTTTTGTCAAGCAAGCTCTGACCTGATGGTTACTGTGAAGGTATTTCATGGGAGTTGCATCTATAGTCAGTTGATTGCATCTACAATCAACAAAGGAGATTGCCCTTAGAAATGAGAGGAGTCTCCTCATCTAATCAGTTGGAGGTATTAAAGCCAGAACCGAGGATTTCAGAAGTCAGAAAGAATTTCAGTCTCTACTTCACCAAGCCAGCTTCTCCTGAAGAATTAAATTTCACTTTTATTGGAGTTTCCAACTTGTGACCTGCCCTACAGAGTTTGGATTTGCCAATCCCCATAGTCATGTGAGCCAATTCCTATAATAAATGTCTCTCTCACTCTCTCTGTGTATCCTGTCAGTTCTATCTCTCTAGAGAACACTGACTAATGCAGCATTTTAATAAAAATGCAATAATTTGGATCCATTCTTCATCAATTTAAAGTAAATATATGGTTAAGGTAAAAAAATTCATTAAATTCAGCCAGTTTGTATTTACTAATTCCTTAAATTTGTATTTTGACTATTAACAGAGAACATAGACAGCCTTCAGAAATCATATTTTAATTTGAATATAATTCAAATGATTTCTACTTTGTTTATGGCTTAATATCAAAAATGAAGCTCTCTTTATACATAGTTTTGCTTATAATAAATTGCACATATGGTTTCTCATTTAACATATTGTTAATGTTTTGTTTTCTCAGTTTTTTTTTGGGGGGGGAAGGGAAGTTATTAAACATCTACCGTATAGATAGACATTTTTTAAGTTATGAGAGGAAAAGGAAATGCTAACGTTCACTTAACAGAAATCGTGAGCATGCCTGTCAAAATATTCCAGGATCAAGGAGCAGCAGCAATTTCGAAAGCACAATTCTGAAGATTCTTTATATTCAAAGAAGGAAAAGCTCCCCTTAATCGCTCATAAAAGAGCCTTTATAGTCTCAAGCCACACAAAAATAAAATGAAGAACAAAATGATTATATGAAGTTATCTACAGCTTGTAAGGTAGTGTCTGAAATTTTCTTAGCTGCTTCGAGATATATTGAACCAGAAACCTAAAGAACCAAATGGTGTGTTGTTCAGATTCAAAATCTGTTGCGTGCATTTTTTCCCACAGACTTAAATAATTTCCCAAACCAATAATCATCTTTTACACTGGGTGCACACTTGAGGTACAGTATTAAGCAAATAATTCCCCTTTTATGACTGGCCAGTTTTGTTTGTTTGTTTGTTTTTGTTTTCCTGCAAGATATTTTCTTGTTATCAAAACTGCTTCATCTTCTGTCTGAATGGCTTAACTGGCCCATCAAGATTCAGGTTCTTTGAGGTAGGATATGGGACATACTTCAGAGTAAAACTGGACATTCAGCATTTCTTTGCTTTATTTGTCTACCAAGGTCTGGGAATAAGTTGAGAGTAAGAGGTGTCAAAGCCAGGGAACCATTCTACATCACAGAGTGAAAGCAAACTAGGATGCTTACACAGCAGATGGAGAAGAGGTGGTGTTTGGAGGTGGCCTGACTTTTAAATAAGATCAGGGCTTCACTGACCCTGAGTACATCCACGCCCTTTCTAATTGCTGTCCAGAACGCCAATCCGGCTTTTTAGGTCCTTCCCATTATCCAGACATGCTGGGCTGGAATAGAAGGGTAATATGAAATGAGGGTTTTGTTTTGCTGATTGGCAGTTTTCAGTGTTCCTTCTTTGGGACTATTTCTAATCTGATTTGCTACTATCTTGGATTCCACAAGATTCTGTCATTACACTTCTGTGTCCTTAGTTCCCCATTCACTTCTGTGAGTGAGGAGAGGAGAGCCCCAGATGCATCATGGGATTTCTATTTGTTCAGATGGAAATAGGATCAATAGAATCCAAGCTGGACTGAGGGAAAAGCTGGGGACTGGAAGTAGAAGGCATTGCATTGAGAATATCATTTAATTAGAAGACTCTTAAAAACTTGCAGTTGATTTTCTGAGTAAATGGATAGACAGCCCAGGCTTTGGGCAATCTCTTTAGATAACCAATAGATGGAACTGGATTATTAGACAAAATCACTGCCAGTAAATTTGTATCTGGACTTTGCTTCCTGAAGCGTGCTCAGAGATTGGCCTGAACTTAATGAGCCATTTGTAATGATTTAATTCACAGATATGAAGAAATTTCTTGATATTGATCACTTCTTTGATGATACCAGATAGTGAATATGACTAGTAAAGTTCCTGATAAACAATTACTGAAAATGAGTGCAAAGCCATTTTCTTTTCATTAAAATAAATTTGTCAGGTACGTAGATGTGGCAAAGACTTTGAGGTTTGTTTGTTTTCATGCTTTAGCCATATTTCTCAAATTTTAGTTATCCTTAGGCCTTAGTATTATTGAAAACTATTTAGGTTAAACCTTAAAAAATATATGGCTTAGGGCAGCAATACAAAGACAGAAGGAATGCCTCTGAACTAATCTATTAGGTTAAGTATCTATGTATTTTGTTACCTTATTTGGTTTATAAACATATTTGTAATGTAATTTTAGGTGTTCAGATGATGCTACCACAATACCAAATGTTTTGAACTGAAATTATTTTCTAGTATCAAGAATAGAACCATTAAGATGTTGACATTAACACATAACTGTTTTTAACTATTATCATGGATGTTTTAGATAGACAGTTTCCTAGAGAGAAGGAAGCTTTTCCTTTATAACCATTTAACCAACATAGGTAAGGATGGAGGTATACTATGACCTATATTTCATTAACATTATTACCCTACCAATCAGCTTTGTTAACTAAGTTAGATAATGGGTAAGTAGAGTTTGCAAAGTTGTTATGATATGTAAAGTCAATCAACAAAAGTGTTTTAAGTTATTTGCTTGCTGACCAACATTAAGGACATTATAATTCTTCTCATTGAAAAAGAGAGAAAGAAAACATGCCCAAATTATATAGCAAAGTGAGAATTATTTATTGGCTACCTTCCCTGATGAAAAATATTCTATTTTTACACCATTAAGCATGTATTAAAATGGAATGGGAATTATCTATTGACATTCCTTTCTATATATAAGGCATGTAGTGATTTCTAACATTTTCCATATGAATCCATAAACTAATTACCTCTTTGCAAATGAGGCTTTAGTGTTTTAAATAATGGCAAGATGTTAAGATTTGTGATGATATTTATAGTAGGATCATTTTTTTAAGGGCAAAAATTTTTTATATATTTATGATGCTTATTTAGACATTTTCCCATGTTGTAATTTAATAAAACTGATCTATTAATAAATAATCAATTAGTGCATGAGATAATGTGGCATGAAAGTTAAAATGAGTCCTAAATTTGGAAAATGACTCTCCAGTAAATTATTCTTAAAAACTCTTCAAATTAGAGATTATTCTGTGGAATCAGATTGTAGTGGCAGAAATGAGGTAATGTGTATAAAAAGTAGTTATGTGACTATTATTTTCATAGATTTGCCACAGAATTTGGTATGATGTAAGTCTTTTAAGTTACCAGTATCCTACTTATAGTACCAGGAAAAAAGAATTTTCAAAAATTTATATAATTGTTCTTAGAGTTTGTGCTTATTGCTGTGGTCTCCATATGCCCATGCTTCATCAGCTAAATAAAAAATAGGAACTTTTCCACCTATTTTCCTACCAGATTTTCAGAATTCTCAAGTTGAGGTAGAAAATTCAGTGTAAAGAACCAATGTGAAATCTCAATTAAACAGTCTCATTATTTCAGATCATTGACTACAAATGATGTGCTAGGTACTGTGAAAGAACTGGCAGGGGTGACTGGCCCCTGTCAAGGAGTTTAGAGCTTCTATACTAGGAGGGTTTGAAAAATACAACTGTAGTGTTTCACTAATGGCCATAGGTTCTAAAATCAGGATATACGTTGAAAATCACATGTGCAAAATTATCCGTGAAAACACATAAGAAAAATGTCAAAGTGGAACAAGCCTAAACTTCAAGACAATGCTTTGGCATTGAAATAAATAGCTAGTTCTCTGGTTGAACCACGCGCAGAATGGTGCACTTCTCCTGCTGTGACAGGTATTGCAGAAATAAAAATGAATTCAGTGAAAAGCCGTTGCTTGCTCTTCTTCTCTCATTCCTGTTCATCCTGAAATCATGGGTAGGCCAAGACCAGTTTGTGGGGAGGTGGCCTGTTTCTGTGATCTTTGTGTTCTGAGCTGACTTAACTACAGGCCATATAAACTGAGCATTCACAAGAAACACTGACTCTTGTCCTTTAGGTGACCTTTGAGATGCCAGGAAGAGAGGTCACCTCCCTCAGAACCAAGATGACAAGGACAGGGAAATATTGGAAGCAGATCAAATGAACTTTCTAATTAACCAAATGGACTATGCCAAGTCAAACATCCTCACTGCTGCCCCCTTTCCCATATAATCTCTCTCTCACACTCAGATAGGGAGAGAAATTTGAGCCTTGTGTCCCGACTTCATGCCCATCCACCTTGTGTTAAAGTCCCTTCCTTTCTAAAAATCCTGATGTCATAGTGTTTGGTCTCTATACACGACGAGGCAGTGAGCCCTTGCTTGGTAACATTCCTATACTTACTGATTGGCCTATTTAAATAATTACCTATTTATTTCTATGCTTTTTTAAAAAAAGTTATTTATTCATTTATCTGTTTCAATCTATTTTGCTCACTCCTGTTGCTCTTCTCTCTTCCCAGGTGCCAGTAGTTGAATCATTAAGGCATTTTGATGGAGTGCTACTGCAAACAAATAGCTATTCAGAAGACGGTTGGAGATGAGTAACATCTACGTTTTACAACATTGTGCGGAGTTCAAAAGAACAATGTATAACCTCCAGGTGGGTCAGGAGTAGGAGAAACTAGCCTGAAGAGATGGCAGTTGAGATTCGATGCATTTCTTACACATATGGATACCACGTTTAATGGCCCAGATATAACTACTGCTCTGCTTCATCAAGATTAACCTCAATGCAGCTCATGAAATGTGAAGTTAGAGAAATAAAGACAATACAATGAATATGGAATCAGAGAGAAACAAATCATTAAAGTAGCATTTGGATTTTTTTTAATGTATAGAGAACAGTAGTGCCATTTAGGGAATTAGGGAGGTTGAAGTCTTTCAATTACAAAATCATAAAAATAGCCACTATTTTTGCTTGTGTTTTTTGTTTTTTTTCAATGTAATTTTTAATCCATCTCAAATTCTTTTCAGTTGTGATATAAGATCTTGTTTGATTATTTACCATTGGGTAATTTTTCCCTCTACCATTTATTGAAAATTAACCTCTTTTCCATTGGTTGTATTCCTGTAGTCTTATTATAAATTACACATTAAAAATGATATAGGTTGTAGAATTAAATTTTTGTTATTATGGATATTATCTATCATTAGATATACACCATAGTCTGTCTAATTGCTGAATTTATCCATAAATGTGAATGTCTTTTTCCAGTTTGCTATAATTGTCTTATTTTAAAATAAAATCTGATTTTTCATTATTTTTCTTCCACTAAAAATCTTTCAAGCCTCATTATAAAACAATACTTGTACTATTGTTGACACCATCTTCCCCATATTAAGTTCGAATAGCTTCTAAGAAAACAGAAGCCTGTAGAAAATAAGCAGTCCTAAGGAAACTAGTAAAGCCCATATATTCAAGGAAACCCAAGAAAAGGTGAAATATTTAGAAATATAAATTCATAGCCAGATGTAAGTTTAGCCCTGCACTTCTGCTCAAGTGATGGTTCACACAATAATTTTTATGTAGAAAAATAAGGAAAAGCATGAATATGTGTTTGGCTTTGTACAAACACAGTCAATGTGAAATGGCATTGGTCATCACATTGGAATAGCAGAAGGCATGGGTATCTTTAAAGCTCTGAATAAAAATAAGAGGGGGGAAATATTTCAGTACAAAAGCTGAGTGCATATCAAGTCTGAGTTGTGCAAGGAGAGCTTCAAATCCCATCCAGGATTGGAGATGCCAATGAGATTTAAGAATCAGGCAAGAAGATATCATTTGGAAATTACCAGCAAAACAGCTACTGGTTCATTTCCTTTCTCTCACCCTCAAAGTTCACTCAGGTAACTTCAATTGTGAAGTCATTATATTCTTTCAATTTCTTTATTTTACTTTGCAAAGTGTTATATGCCTTTTTACTTACCACTTTCTTATTTACCTTATTAGTACATGATTACGGAAGGGTGGAAGGAAAATGTAATCAGTTTTCATTGCTGTGTTGTCAAGTACTTCAAACAAATAAACCTCTAATAAATTTATTATGTTTTAAATAACTAAATGCTGGTATTATAAATGATTTACCTTTTGCAAAAAAAATTGACGGAATATAGGGTGTAAGAATGCTTTGAGGATTTTTGTTGGAATTTAAGGTAAGTAGGGAATGTGCTATTATTTTTCCCATTTAAAGTAGTGGAAAACAGGCTCTTGCTTTCCACTAATTCGCTAATGTGCTTATAGGAATATATTATACTTGATAATGAGAGATTTCCATATTGCTATTAATACCATGCCTCTATTACTTCTCTTCTTACTCCTAATCCTTTTCTTCCTACTTTTCTTACCAATTAAACTGCTACTACACTACCAGAAACAGGTAAAGTGGTGACTTACTCCAGAGACAATTAGAAATTAACAGTGGAACATGGGCAAAAAAATATATTTATATATCTAGATACATTTGCACATAAAATTTAAGAAACATATTTTATTTTTATTTCCAGCCTGGATGTACATCTTATTTTTTTATTATGATATTTTCAAGAATGTTAATGCATAGCAAAGTTTACTTAAATAAATGGATAATTGCAGGTCCTATATCTACCCCAAAATATGTACTCTCTAATTTCCATGATATTGACACTTTAAAATGGGGAAAGGATTTACAAGTTGATTCACTTTGGTTCCCTAACACCTTTTATAAAAGGTAGTGGGTCATAAATACCACCAATTACTGGGCAAAAAAACACATTTTTTCTAATTATCTATAGTTTATTTTCTTTCTTCAGCTATGGTTTTAAAAATTCTTAAGAAGATATTCTTCCTTGTCATAAGGGTGACATTTACGTGTAATAATTACTTTCTGTTAGCGTTTAGGTCTCTGCCCTTGGCCATGGTCAAGGTGAAGAAGGCCAACGGGTGGTTTGATCTCTAGTTGCACCTTATCCTTAGCCAAGCAATACAGAGATAAGGGGAAAGAGGCAAAATTCACACACATAGATGTCTTACATGGCACAGAAGAATCCTCTTTTCTTCCTTTATTCTGCTCTAACCAGAGGCAGGCAACGTGACATTCTCTTTTCTGAAGTTGGAATATTAAATAAAATAAGTATATTTTGTTTAATCTTTACAGACCGTGTGGTGACTTTGAAATGCAAAGGAAATATAAAGGTCTTTTTCTACATTTACTTCTTAAAATAAATGTATAAAATGTGTGAATTAATATAGTACACTTTACTGAGATGACTGGCTTATAAAAAGGACAAAGGCAATTTTGAAAGAGGACCCTCCTCTGGAAAAAGTCCTCCTGAATGCTATGTGTAGTCTGTCAGAGGAATGCAGAAACATTATTCCCTGTTGAGATGGACAGAGTTGATAAAACCCTCTAAATTATCTACACACTCCTGAATGATATTAAGCGGCTATATTTTTATCTTGAAAACGCAAGTCTCTTTGTAATGTGTTTTCTCTGCCTAACCATTGCCTATCTAGAATTGTGTTTGTTTTCTGAAAGAGTGAGCATGCCTGCAAAGAATAGATTATTACTTTGCCTCATGAAAACCAATTACAGATTTTGTCTAAAGCTTTATCAAAGCAAAATTTACACCTTCTAGAGAGGGTATCAGGGTTACTCCAGGGACGTGATTTGCATATATGCCCATACAATCTGGGCATAAACTTGAGGCTATGGCCAAGTCCTCTGGTTTCCCAGGGCAGGCTTTTCAAAGAAGGCAGACAGACACCATACAGAGCACGGCTAGGTGCCCCTAAGGAGTGTGGGTTCCATTGGAGCCCTGGGACAGCGATGGACCTTGTGCCAGTGTGTTCCTGCATGACTGCCAGGAAGGGAGAGATTATGTTTTTGACCTAATCTAGTCCTGTGGGTGTGAGACCCTTTTGACTGGACTATGTTAGTGAGGCCCGACTCAGGGTGAGTCCCTGCCTTTTGGCCCTGTAAGGGGAGAGAGGACTTGAGAATCTCTAGCAGCCAAAGCTTGAGCAGGAAGTTCCCAAGTTGCTGGACCCATGGAGCAGCTCAAGGTGGAGGAGCAGAGCCCAGGCTGAAAGGGTGGGCTTTATGCCTGACAGCTCACAGCTGAACTCAGGAGAAAAGCAGCGCAGCCCAGAGAGGGTCGAACCCTGCGCCTGGCTGCCCCTAGCCGAGCTCTAGGAGTCCTTCCGTTCTGGAGGGGAAGGCAGGGACCTCAGCAGAGATCCATGGCCATCTTTACCAAGCGCCTCGCCCCAGAATCGCCAGGAGCTGACTTCAGTGAGAAAGCATCTCTGGTGATCTCTTAATTTGGATATTTCATGGCCTCAGAACTGTAAGCTTTTATCTCAAATGTAATTCCTCTTACAGAAGCCAAGCACTTCTGGTAATTTGCACCAGCAGCCTTTGGGCTGGAGCAGGAAGCGTGGACGTAGCCCTTAGGAATACAGGGAATTATGCAGGAAATTACTTTATAGGCCTTACTCTCTGCTGAAATTTTACAAGGAAATACTTCTAGACTCTGAGTAGCCTATGCCTTTTCTTAATTCATTTTTGTGTAAATGCTGCCTTTTCTGCTTGGGAGGCATTTTAATCCCCTCTTTACTTGATATTTTTCAGGCCTCAACTTAGACACCACCTCCCACTGGGGGTGTTCCATAATTTGCCTTTGATTTTTTGCAAAAGGTGGCAATAGGGTTCAAAAGGCATAGGCTCTGAGGTCTTAAGAAACAGATCCAGAGCTACGTTTGGAGTTGCAGCTTCTCTCATGCCCTCTGCTCTGGTTACATAAACTGTTCTTCCCTGCATTGTCCTCTGCAGGTTCACTTCGCCTTCCTCTACATCCTGTGTGGTCCAGTGTCCCTCTCCTATTCTGCTCTAGGACACCTAGAATAATGCTCGTATTAATGAGCCTTAGAACTTGTAAACCTCTGGGAGGACCCACCCGTGCCCAGCCTGGGTTAGAGAGAAGCTAACAGAGCCCAGGGAACTCACAGCTGGGTTGTCCCGTGTACCCTGAGGCCCCTTCCCAGGATGCCTTCTCTCCATCTGTGAGAGCTTTTTATAGACTATCCAGGGGTCTTAGTTGTACTTTGGGGTAAGAATAGGGGACAATGAGTCAACTCCATTTTGTCTGGACTGAAATCTCCTCTTAAAATCCTGCATTGCCATTAATTAAAATATATTTCATGTATTGCCATGTAACTCTCTCAATTTAGCACCACTAAATTAAAACCAACTCTATGAGGACACTGGGTTTGGAGTAGACCCCTGGCTGAGACTTGTCTATTTCTAGGCAGTCCTGTGCTCTGTCAAGCCGAGTTAACTTTCTTGCACATCGCCGTAGGAGTGAAATGGTTAGTTATGAGGCTCAAAGCAACAGCAGGGTATGTGCATTTATCTTCTCCTGACATTTTCACTGTCAATCAGGAGCTCTGGGGAAAAGCCTCATGAGTGAAATTTATTTGATTTTCTTTATCATGCAGTAATACTGGAGATAAAAAAACTTAATCTGAGCAATGGTATGAAATCCCTGCTTTAAACTTTTAATGTGGGTTTCTTAAAGGCAGCATTTTCATGGACTATTCTCTGAGGTTTACTATTATAGAGAAATGTCTTGTGTGAATAAATATAAAACGCACACACGTATTGGTAAATGTAGAATGTAACCCATGACACTAGCGGTGTTTCCCTTTGGTTATAAAGATTTTTCCCATGTGTTTTACTGTTTTTAAAGCTCATCTCTATGACAGGAGAGGCTAGTTCATTTTTGTGCCTTCTTTTCTTACAGGAGAAATAAAATCATGTGCCTCTACATTAAATTCTTGTAGTCTTCTCTCCCAAGTCTCTTTCCTAATTCAACAGATAAAAGGCTTCTCATTTATCTTTTATAATGTCTCAATTTTTCTAGTTTCATCTGTTTTAAAATGTTTCTCCGTATAATTTACCATGGATAATTTAAGTACATATTCTGAATAGAAAGAAATGCTGTTTTTTCCCTGAAGCTGCCCTTTACCAAAAAAAAAGAAAATATATTCTTTTCATTTTAATCAGATTGCTTTTTTACATCATCTGCATTATCTTGGAACAAAGAACCACAAATGACAGGAAAACTTTTTTTTTTTTTTTTACCACATTATACAAGGATAAGAAATAAAACACTAAATGTGATTTTCTTACCTAACTCTTTTTTCTTGTTTCATCACTTTCTGGGTGTGAAAAAAGTAAGCCATCTCCCTAGAGATAAAAGTCATGGTGGTATGTTCAGATCTTAAGAAGGCTTTAAGGATCCTTCTGCTTTTAATACATTTTTCTAATTATCATTTGTAACTTTCATCTTAAAACAGCTTAACTCATTCAATTATGACTTTAACATTTAAACATCCATCTGGACTTATCTCTAGAAGGTCAAGAATATACCCTGTGTAGCCACAGAACATTAGGCAATGTGAGGTCTTTGAAATAGCTCTTGCATTACTTACATCACACCACCCTGAGGTGACTCGTCGGTGGAGTGGTGAGGTCAGCGTCATGGCATTTGTCACTGAGCATTAAGTAAAGGTCTAGAGACTTTTTTTTATTGACACAACTCAGGGCTTTACTAGCATTTAGTGGGTAAAGCTTAGGGATATTGCTAAACACTGTACAATACAAAGGACCTGCCCCACAGCCAAGAATTGCCTGGTCCAAATGTCAGTAATATTACAGGCCTGAAAGGAATAATTCTAGGGTCTGGTAATTTAGGGATGGTTGAAACCTGCAAAGAGAAATAGCTGATTCATGCCCAGGGTTTTATTTTCTATGTTAATAAATGCAGAATGTAGCATAACATAAGACATTTCACCAAAGGTTAAAAAAAATCCCAGTTGCAATTATTTCCCTCCAGTGGACTAATTATATACTTTGTTTCTTCATGCTCTTGAACAAATAGACCCTGTTAAAAAAAAAAAATTCTTCCGAGTGACTCTTAATGAAATAGGCAGAGATGAAGATAATCTTCCATTTGTGGCTTTGCAAATCACGGTGTGTCCCTAGTGCCGCTGCGGCTGATAAATCGAGGGGTGAGGTGAGGTCACAGTCGTCTTGATCTGGACCTTGCTGCCTGCAAGCCCTCACCTGTCCACAAAGGCATGCCAGCCCTGTAAACGGCCCTCGGTGGCACCATGTCCCATCGGAAGCCTCGTGCACTGTCACGCGTTTTCCCCACCACTGCCTGGGGAGTGGCAGCCGCGCTGCCCCTGCTCGACTGCCCCCCCTCCCAAGGGCAGATTCTCGCCAGCTTGCCCCAGAGGAAGGTACCTGTCAATCTTCCTCTTGCGGTGACTGCTTCTTTGGAAAGGAGAAGGCTCACAGTTCTTGCCTCTGGGTGGTGCCCTTTCGGAGGTTTTCTGCAGCAAGGCTGCTTCAGCCTCCTGTTGTTCCCCACACAGACACCTTTCTCCCCAGGACAGACGGATGCCCCAGAGGATCCTGAGCATTGAGGGGAAATCCAGAGGCCATGGGCCCCGAGCTGCTACTGCCCTCCAGCCTCAGGCTCTGGGGCTCAGGCTGTTTTTCCTGCCAAGACCCCATCTTTCTTTAGGGTCAATTTTGTCTCAGCGTCCCTGGCATCCTTTCCTAAAACAGCTACACCCTGCAGTCTGTTGGACTCCTCAGTGTGTGTTTAAATCTGATGATGGGGAAAGTCCCACCTCGTCCCCACCCCACAGGTGGCTCCTGGGCAGAGGCAAAGCTTTCCTTAGAGCAGGGCTTCTTAATAAGGGGTCAAGTGAGCTTGAATTTAAATGCAAAAAAAAAACCACATTATTCCCGTGGCGACGTTGGTGCAGGTGTGATCTATTTCTTAAATTGTAGTGTGATTTGTAAGGGGTCCGTGGTTTTCACCTGACTGGCAAAGGGGTCCGTGGAACAAAAACAGTGAAGAACCCCTGCCTACAGCCTTGCTGTCTTATAATGCATCACGACAAATTTAACCTGATCTTATTCTCATCCACTTGAGCACCCTCTAATTCCCTAATCAGCAAGATAAACGGGAATGAATACAAAAAACACAGTGACAACAGTCATGACAGCATCACCATCAGTTTTTAAGCCTGATAAGTTGACACTAACAGGACAGAGCGAAAGAAATTAAGACGTGAGACCCAGTTCACAGGTTGCGCCGGTACTTAGCTGCTGTATTTTGAAGACCTGAAAATGATTTAGCAACTAAGAGGAATACTGGGGATTCAGGGGTATTGCTGCTATTATTTTGATATCTTGTATATACTCTTTTTAGGAATATAGCATTTAAAAACAACGGGCCTGGCCAGATAAAAGGGCATGTCCTTGAGAGAAATTCCGTATCTAATTCCTCAGGGAGCCCGGGCTTTGCATACAGCATCAGTGAACAGAGAGACAGCCCTCGGATCCAGGATAAAGGAGAGGCAAACAGGACTTGGAGCAGCGCTGTCACCGCCGAGGTCTGGCGGGCCTTGTCGGTGACGGGCAGTGCAAGCCCTCACACTGGTTATAGCTTCTCAGCAGCCGTGCTTCATGAACGGGTGATGCTGAAAGCGAGGAGAAACCTCCGGGCAGTAGGCCCTAGCGCTGTAATAAGAAACGAAGTCTGGATGTGGGTTAATTGACAAGGTTGGGATTTAAGAGGCTTAGGATCCGTGGAAGGCTAAATAAGGGACTCCACACCCTCCCACCCCGCCCCCCCAATATGCTCCCATCCTAATCTCTGGGCTCTGCAAATGTTACCCTCCATGGCAGTGGGGAACATGCTGGTGTGGTTTAAACTAAGGACCTGGAGGCGGGCAGGTTACCGATGAGGCCAGCGTAATCCCAAGGGGCCCTAGAAAGAGGGAAGGAAGAGATGCGAGTCAGCATGAGGGGAAGTTTGGAAGGAAGCCAGAGGACAGGGTGATCCGAGAAGCAGGCCAGGTGCCACGGAAAGCACGTGGCCTCGACTGTCGGAAATGCCTCTGGAAGAACCAGCCTTGCTGGCACCACAACTTAGCCCGGCAAGACTGATTTCAAACTCCTGACCTCTAGAACCGTATTAATAGAATAAATCTGCAGTGTAACTCTCTCCGTTTGTGGTGATTTGTGAAGCGACAATGGCTACCAGTGGCCGCGTGGCTCTCCCACAGCCGGCATGGCCTCAGTCCCCAGGGCCAGAATCCCACGGCCACCAGCCACGCTCGTCTCCTGTCAAAAACCAGGCAATGGAAAAACAATGCGCTCTGACTTTTCACCTTCCACCTGTGCCCTTGGGATTGCTTTATGAAGAATTTGTATTTCACAGTAAATAAATTCTGTGGGATTGTGCGTCCTGCTATACAATTTTACCAATTTCTTTGGGTTACCACTTCAGTATGGAAATCCTCCTCTTCTTTTGACCCTTAGGAAATAATCTGAGCCAAATACCATGATTTAAAAAATAATTTTTTAAATGTCACAATATAATAAAATGGACCGTAACCCCAACATACAGACTTTGCTAATACATGTTTTTAACTATTATATTTTTAGCTTTGTAGTATTTACGTACAGCTCAAAATTTCCTGTTTCGACCACTTTCAAGTGTACAATTCAGTTGTATTAATTACATTCACAGTATTGTGCTTCTATCAGTAATATCCATTATCCCAACTTTTTTATCACCTCAAACAGAAACTCTGCTCCCATTAAGAAATAACACCCCCTGACCACTAGTAACCTATAAATTACTGTCTGTCTGTATGTATTTGCTTCTTCTATTACTTCATACAAGTGAGATCACACAATATTTGTCTTTTTGTACCAGGTTTATTTCACTCAACACGATGTCTTCCAGGTGTATCTGTGCTGTGCCGTTATTTTTAATTCCAGAACCGCCACTGATCTTAGTTGACTAACTTAATATCATTGATACTCGGGTTCCTTATTTGTAAACTAAACATCTTCACCACTCTCCTTCCTGATTATGCTTTAAGGAAAAAATGGGTTAAATATGTGAAACTCCTGGCAGAGAAAGCACATTAAAAAAATAACTAATCCTAAGGCATTAGGATAACTGCTATACTTAGTACAACAGACTCTGAACATATGAACACAGTTAACTGCCTATATTATGGAATCACTGAGCTCCAGAAGCCTCACCTTTTTAGTAGGTTTATAATCCTACTTGCTCCTATTTGAGGGGCAGTGTGTCTTGGAAGCAAGAAGCCTTGTTCGAGAGGCAAGCTGCCTGCATTCGGATCCTCTCTCTTCTCTCTATTCCAGGGGTTCTTAGCCAGGGGTCCACAGACTCCCAAGGGGTCCATGGAAAGATTTCAGGGGGCCCATGAGCTTCAACTGACAAAAATCAGCTTATTATCTTTATGTTTCTGACCTCTAACTAAAATCTAGCATTTCTTTCGCTTATTAATGTATGCAATAAATTACAGCAGTATTAATTTCATATCACCTTACTGTCGCATATCTCGAAAAATCACTAATGCTCATCCATACTTCAAAATTATGGTAGTTGTTAGACCCGATGCTGATTGAGTGTCATAAAACTATCTGTCGCTGCATTCTGAGAAAGGGTCAGTATTTTTCACCTCGCTGGCAAAGGGGTCTGTAGAACAAAAAGTGGTTGCAAAGATTTTGATCAATATAGCGCTTAGATTACCTGAATATCAGCCATTATCATTTCTATTACTATAAGGGCTTTTTTCAAGAGGAGAAAGGAAAAAGAAAGGACAAAGTTAAAAGTGAATCAATTGAGACAACTTAAAATGTCAGATCAAAGGCCTTTGCACATGCAAGGCAGACACCTCAAGGACATGCACACAGAACTTAGAGCTGAGAAGAACCTTTAAATTCTGAAGGATAGGAAGGTGTTACCGTGTAGCGTATATTCACAAGTCTGAATTTTTACTGACATTTTACCAATTTGCTCATTACATAGTATATTTTTGGAAAATGTGCTTCATTCATTAAAAAACATTCTGTATTTTTAGGCAACAGTTTTATCTTCCGATATTTTTGTTTAATTTTGTATTCTTTAAATTTATTTCACTGCTGTGACAAGAGTTTGACCGTAATTCGATGTAATTTGTTTTTTTTGACTCTTCAGCCAGTGTTTAGTCCCCATCATTAATCTCTGAGAGTAGGATGATGCCACTTACATAGGTAAGGCTTTCCATTTTGTGTGATTATTGAAAAATAGAAGTTTCTCTCTGAACTGGAAGCACCATAACAGTTGTGACTTTGTGTATATTCAGCACCATTTCCCAGCACCAGGTACATATCTGACACATCACAGAGGCTAAGTGAATCAAAAATGCATATCTTCTATACATTTTATTAACTATTTAACTATTTTATTGTTTTTCTGTGTCAACATAGGTATGATGTTCTAGCCAAACAACACTTACAACGTATGCATGATGCTATAACCACACAATATTGTTCTGTGGCAACAAATGCAAGCTGTTGTAGCCAAGCAATATTTTTCTGTATCAACATATGCATGATGTTGTAGCCACAGAATATTTTAACCTTATTGCTTTTTAAGAATCTGGAATTATCACCACTTCCTTCTACATTTTTCTTCTCATCTCACAGAGACGTTTTCCTCTATAATTTTTTTATTAGCTTCTGCCTAGGAGAATAACTTGCACAAAATTTGGGAGAAAGAAGAGAGCTCGTGATTTGGGGGAGCAGAATCTCGGGGAAGAGTTCTCTGGTGCTCCAGGACCCTCTGAGGTCTGCTCTTGAGCTTTGGATCCTGGATAAGTCTCCAATTCCTTCCCTGAAACTCTTTCTACTGGAAACCTCTAGGATGGCTTCTGTTTTCCTAACTAACACATTGCTTTGGGGATCTCCAGGTCTCTAAAGAAAGACATTGAGTGTACATTATTTTATAAGGAATAGAAAATCCTAAAATTTAGACTATTGTCTTATCTATTATCTTCAGAAACATGTTTAGAGCTGTTTAGACTCAAAGCTGTTTACTGTGATTAAGGCTTTCCTGTTTTAATTCTGGCATTATATTTTATAATATATTAAAATATAATAATTTGTGGCTTGAAATTTAAAATTGTTCTTAGCAAAATGTGATAATCCACAGCTTTTTTCCCCCTTTCTGATAACATTTGGCTTTTTTTTTTTTAAACTAATTTTGACATTCAGTTAAAAGTTATTCAGAGAATTCATTCTTTAAAGATAAAAGACCTATGAGAAATCAGTCATTTTGTTTTTGTTTTTGGTAATAGAAAGCTGCTAGTCATTTACAATCTGAAGAGCTAGTCCCTAAAGTTATTTTGCATAGATTCATTTACACTTCTTGAATAAGAGCAATTTTAGTTTTTGTTTCAGAATCTGTTTATCATTTGCCATTACCACTCTTGTTTGCTACAGATCTGCTAGAGACAATCAAGGTAATGTTTCAAATGGCTCTAGAGCTATTTATTTTGAAAGAGGATTGGTTTAGAGAGGAAAAAATGTATACTTCTCTCTTCTATGAGTATAACTTGCTCATAATCTGACAGATTTTGCTGCCAGAAGACACTGCAGTCCATGAAAATTTTATTTTTCACTTCCTTCTGAATCTTAGGCCTATTCTGTGTACCACAGTTGTGTCCTTATCAGTGTTTCAAGGTACATTCTTTCAGCATGAGGTATTGGAATGGTGAAGTGTTCAGTTGTGGTTCTAACTAATTTTTTGAAGAAGGAATATGTTTTTGTTTTATTTCTTTGCTATTATCCAAATAAAACTCAAAAGCAAAAACCATCATTTAAAAAAAAAATCATGCATTTTCACTGCGTTTGGTTACCTAAATGGAAAAAGTAAATCACATATGATATCAAAGAAAGCCCAGGGCAGAGGACACTTCAGGTCAGCCAACAGATAGTGCTAGCCCCATTTTACAGGAGTGAGAGTCTTAGGTGGGTACAGCGGTGACCCAATTAAAATCATATCATTAAGGAATTCCTTCTGTTTTGCTGAATTTTTCTTACTTATTTGCTCATTTACTCTTTTACCAAATTAACCAAAATATTTGAGTAAGCACTCTGTTAGGAATTAGAGCTGTGGAGACAGTAATTATAAAACCATTTATGAACTTTACAGGTGAGAGGGGAGATATTAGAAAATAATTGCACAAGAAAGCTATGGCTTCTAACTCTGAAGAGTACCATAAGGCCACTAGGGCATTGGGTAACAGTGGGGCCCAGTGTCACCTCTGCTCCCAGGGAGCTGGCCTGTAGGACTGGCATATTGGCTGAGTCCTGGGATGAGGAGGAGTGTCACTGAAAGGAGAGGTGGAGAAAGTGCATGCCTCCAGATGAAGGGCAAGTGCCAAGATGGAGAGCGACCGAGCCTCTGATGTCATTGTGCCCTGACGGCACAACACAGAAGCAGGGGGGGATGAAGGAGAAAGTAGAACGCTCTCACAAGGTGAGAAATACAGAGTGCAATCATTTTCAAAGACAGAGGCTTTTTGTTTTATTAAAGATTTCAATATGCATTATATCAAGACATGCATGCCCAATCATTTGATGATGTACTCAGGGATTATTACCTTCAGTTTAGAAATAAATGCACTGAGCTTCAATGAGGGAGAGTGATTACCTGAAAATCATAAGACTTGTAAATTTTCATAAATAAGCCTTTGTAGGTAAGTCTGTTTGCAAGAAATGTATGCGCATTCCAGTATAATACACAGAGAATTGATATGTACCTATCAGTTGAAAAGCATGGGATAAGGAAAAGTCTAATCTATAAAATGTCTTCTCTAGTTTTTCCCCTTTGCTTTATATTCTATATGGGAAGTACACACAAAACATTAAATTCATACTTACTAATGAAAAACGAACAAAAAATTAAAAAAATAAAATAAAAGGGAAAAGTGTATTGAAAATCCTCTTTGTGGTTAAAGGAGTTGTGGTATTTAGGCAATCATCATTAGCCGATTGACTGCTAAGCTTCATAAAAGCACAAAGCTTAGGTAGGAAAGAACAAAAATCAGGTATGAGAGCATGAGAATAAAGGAAAGTGATGAACCATTGCTTCAAATGTTCACTAAATGGGGTTTAGTCATACAAAATTATCTTAATTCTGAATCCTAATACTGAAGCAATGAAAAGGGAAAACCTATATTGAAAGCAATATTTTAACAGTGCACAGAGTAACAAAGAACAAGTGCAATAATTGTTTCTTAGAACTTCTAGTGTTTCATAAGAAAACGATTTCTTTATTTTTCCTGTTATTTAACATCCTTAACATTTTTAGATGGGCAATATTGGTCCTTTAGATGCCTTTGAAAGATTATTCTTTACTTGATATTATAGCAAACTTTTGCATCATCCAGATTCAGTTGAGAATTCTTTTGGATAACGAAAATCATAAAACCTTCTAATCTATTTCTTTGTCCAGTTGAAACATGGAAAATTACTATAACAACTGTTTTCTGGAAATAAATTCAAATTATGCTTTATGGTGGGAGGAGATGGTAATTATAAAGTAAATTTATTGGCTGAATGCAACCTTATTTTCAGACGCGCAACCTACCAACAGCCAGGCGGCAGTGGTGATCCTGCACTAAGCCTTGAGAGTTAATAACTTAGTTCCTTTCTTTTTCTTGAATGCATTTTGTTCACTTTAAAATTTATATGAAGGCTTTGCCTGTCATACCAAGTGGAGCATCATCCATTTAACAGAAACATTTAGGAGGACTAAAGATAGACTAATTATTTTATTAACAATTTTTTTCATTTAGAAATGTAAGTGAAATGAATCTGTAATTTATTTTCCTTCAATCTATTTGTATCTATTTGTTGATACAAATAGATTATGAGGCTGGTTATACTAGTCTCACAAAATCAGATGCACAGCTTTCCATTTTAATTTTTTAATCTTACACCAGTATGGATGTTTTACATTTTCAGAAATTTACCCACATTATTTGTTTTACAATTTGCATATAGTTGGTAGCAGATAATTACTCATTATTTGTTTAATTTCAGTTATGTATGAAGTTATTTCTTATTTTTCACCTATACTTATTTTTATGTGTCCTCTCTCTCTCTCTCTCAAGGTTTTCCTGATCAGTATAAATAGTATAATATTAAGAAACAATTTGGGATTTAGTTTCTTTTCTTTCAGCCATTAATTTCAATTCTAATCTTTATTTACTTCTGCTCTATTTATTTAATTTGCTGTCTTTTCCCTGGCCAACTTCTTGATTTGAATGCTTTGCACATTTATTTTCCATATTTCTGATTTCCAGGCAAATGAATTTAAAGTCATAAAAATACTTCTGAATTTAGGTCATGTGCTATGAAGATGTCATCTCTTTAATCACTTCCAGTTCTCACTGTGCTATAATGTCCTTTGTTTTCCTCTTAGAAGGCTTAAAGTACTAGTTTCCAGGGCTGCTGTTAACAGTCTCCCACAACCAGGGTGGCTTGAACCAACAGAACTTTATCTTCATACAGTTCTGGAGGTTGGAAGTCTGAAATCGAGGGGTGGGCGGCCGTGGTACCTCTGGCTCCAGGCGAGCATCCTTCCTTTCCTTTTCCAGCTGCTGGGGGCCCAGGACCTCTTGGTTTGCAGCCATGCCACGTCACTCCAGTCGCTGCTTCCCAGTTCACATGACCTGTGCGTGTGTGTGTGTGTGTCTGTGTGTGTGTCCTCTCCTCTTCTTACAAGGACAGTAGTCATTGGATTTAAGGCGCACCCTAATCCAGGATGAACACATCTTAATGTAACACCTTAATTAACTAAAATGATCACGTCTGAGGTTGCAGTGGATCTGGATTTTTAGGGGACAATATTCAATTCACTACTGTTAGTCATGTTACATTTTTTATTTCCTTATATTTCAGTGTCTAACTATTAGAGATTTTCAATCTACTCTGTCATTAGTCTCATTTTTTATTGCATTATAGTCAGATATATACACATATTCCCCATTGTGCCTACACTTAGGATTTATTGGAACTCCTTTGGCTTGGTACGTGTTCACCTTTTATGAATTATCCACATGTGCTCAAAATGCTCAATTTCTATTTCTTTGAATACATTTTTACATTTATCATTTAACTATTAATTTTTTAATAGCTGAATCTGTTAAATTATTGTTCTCTTTTATCAAATTCTTTACTTTTCTTTTCCTGAGTTGTTGCTTATTTTAAATGGCTTGTCTTGCCAAGGGTTACAACGTCCTCCCTTATCACTTTTGTATTATTGTGTTTTTAAAATTTTTTATTCTGCTCTTCACTTAACTCTGCTTCATCTGGAATAGTTTCATTTCTTTTTCTTTTCTTTTCTTTTTTTTTTTTTGATTATGCTCTTTGGGGATCTATCTGTTCCCTTGAGGTTACATAGCTATATTGATGGACATGAGAGAGAGATTTAGCACCAGATTTCCTGACCCTAGTTTGTACATTTCATGGAGAAATGCTCTTCACCCTGGCAAACCACCACCTTGGGCCAGGTTCCTAAACTGCTGCACCTCCCCCAGGTGGCCCTGCCCCTACAGAGCCTTCCTGCTTATTGCCAACATTACTCTGCTCTTTGCCCACTGGTGCCCCCTTTCTGTAACCCCCTAGTTGTCAGGTTGTGAGAGGAGTGGGGAGAAAGGCTGTTTTAGGTCCGGCTCACATGTCAGAGCCAGGAGGTGTTCGTGGCACCCAAAGGTTGCCCTCATGATCCTAACTTGTGCCACCCTTTTTATGGGATATTCAGTTTTGACAGCACAGCTTGAGACCTAGGCAGGGAAATGTGAGGAAGACAGAAATGCACAAATTAAAATCTTCCACACGACCTGCCCTTGAGCATGATCCCTGGTCTATTTGGTGTTTGCTCCTAAACACCAAAAAAACACTGTCTTTTTGTTTCCCTGGGGTTTCCCCAGGGAGTTTTCTAGACCTCACTAAGGCATCTCTGAGGTTGCCTTAAGGAAAGGAACCACAAGCCCATTCTAGTTTGCCATTTGGCAGAAATGATGCATTCGGTTTTCCGCACATAAGAGGATGATTTATGAGAGTAAAGTCTTCCCGGGTGGAATCTGCCCAGAGACTCCAGGTGGTTAAACATCATTTAATATTTATTAAGTATTCTACTGGATATGGTCATCACTTATAGGATGACTGCTTGTTGAGGAGGTGAGATAGAGGAACCCTAGTCAGGTAATGTAGTAAATGAATTATAGCCCAGCTTTTTAAAAATACATGTATTTATATGATATTTTTTCCAAAAATAGTAGAGGTAATTTACTATAATTCACGTGCATGAAAATTATAATAAAGTAAAAAAAAACAAAACCATGGTTAGCATAGAAGAAAGGGAAACTATAGTAACAAGGGGGGGAAGATAAGGTATTGTATTGGCCTCTGAGCATGTGGATTCCCAGGCCAAAACAATTAAAAAACACACAAAACCACAAAATGAAAATCAACTTACAGAGTTGTCTCACTACCATAAAATAAGCAGTATTCTAGTTATTACAAGTAAATGTTTTTTACTTAACTACAATAAAAGAAAATATAATGGAAATTATATTTTTCATTTTAACTTTATAAATAATAATAAAATAATTATATAAAATATATAAAATAACAAGAATTGCTAAATGTAAATTATAGAGAGAGTAATGAAAAAAAGGTTTTATGGATGCTCTTAGTAAGTCTTATGAATTAAAAACGAATTTTAACCTATCTTGTGGGTTGAACTGTGTCCTCCAGAAAGCTCACTTGAAATGCCAACCCCCAGTCCCCGTGAATGTGTCCTTGTTTGGAAATGGCATTTTGACAGATGTAAGCCTATTCATGAGGTTATACTGGAGCTAGTGGACCCTAACCCAGTATGACTGGTGTCCTTGTAAGGAGAAGAGGAGGCATGGGGGAAGTCCAGGAGAGGGCGCAGCCAAGATGGTGCTGTTATCTCAAGCCAAGGAACACCGTGGCTCATGGGAGCCACCAGAAACTGGAAGATCCAGGGTGGGCTTCGCCCCTACAGGTTCCAGGAGGAGCATTGCCCTGCCAACACTTGATTTCAGACTTCCAGCCTCCAGAATTGCACGACCGTAAATTTCTCTAGTTTTAAAGCACCTGCATTGTGGTACTCTGTTTTGGCAGACAACATCTGAAGGATAATTTCCTATAATTAGCATTTGACCAGCTAGCAACAGTAAGTGAAGGGGATGAAGCAGTCTACCATGGGAAGAGCTCCATTCCTAATGGGATTGCCTGCAGTTTTTTCCAGGTGTGGGTTTTAGACAAGCCACCTCCTTTCACTGAATCTGAGTCATTTATCCTTAAAATTAGATAATAGCACATATGTGCCAGCATTATCGTCTGATTAAAAGAAATGATTTCTCAAGTATTGGGCATAATTCTTGGTACTTAATGACTCAAAAATTCCCTAATCCCTATATGGTATGAATATAAACAGTAACATGTTTGGTTTCTTCCATTAGCAAGATTAAAGGGAAAGAAACATGTTTTTAGGATTAAATAAGATAAATGTGCCTGGATAGGAGTTTTTAGTGTAATGCTTCCATAATTTGTTAAAGTTGCCTTTTAAGTATTATTTTTTTGAAATCGAAATAAAGTTAAAAAAGAAAAAGGTAAAGGCATAAATATTAAAATTATTCTCATACATAAGATTAAAACTAAAGAAAGAGCTTTCTCATTCCCCGGCCATCTTGGTGGCTACTCTTGGTTGGGGCCGTCCTGCTCCTAAGGCAGGAAGAAGGTGGCCACAAAGAAGACAAAAAAGTCATTGGAATCGACCAACTCTAGGCTTTTCAACTTGTTATGAAAAGTGGAAAGTACGTGCTGGGATACAAGCAGACTCTGAAGATGATCAGGCAAGGCAAAGCGAAACTAGTGATCTTCGCCAACAACTGCCCAGCTTTGAGGAAATCTGAAATAGAATACTATGCCATGTTGGCCAAAACTGGTGTTCACCACTACAGTGGCAATAATATTGAATTGGGCACAGCATGCGGAAAATACTACAGGTGATTCTGATATCATTAGAAGCATGCCAGAACAGACTGGTGAAAAGTAAATCATGTAAAAATTGTCTTTAATAAAGCTTGTTTTAAGAAAAAAAAAAAAAACTAAAGAAAGCTATAAAGCAATTTCACAACTTCTCCCCATTTTATCAGTATAGACACATGGTTGAAGTAGGACATGGTTTTTTTTCTTGAATAGTACTAGTTTGCATATTATATATTTTTTTGGTAATTAAATCTCTTTGCAGACTTGTTATTTTTATAATTATTAGGCTAAATCTAACTGAAACCTCCTGGCTCAATATTTTCAGCCTTAACTATTACAGTAATAAGTACTTTTATAATTTTTCATCCAGGATGCTGACATGATCATGGTTTTCTTTGATTAATTCCTGCATTTACTCATCACAAGATACCATCTTCTCTTAAAACACTGCAGCAGAGCAAAGCATAGGAATGCTTATTGCATTATGAAAAAAAGTTCATGCATAATTAGCAAGCAATTCTAATGCTTACATTGATCTTAAGCCAAAAAAAAAGCTTTTATCTTTAAATAGTATTCATCATAATTCATATGCTAAAGGTTATGCCTTCTATTAAATAATAGTATCTTTTTCCTTTCTTAAGAAAAAATTCCACTACTTATAAAATAATGGCTAATCTGAAAGAGTGGCAAGTATTGTAACATCTGGGAAAAGAAAAAAAAATCTTGTCTCAAAACAAGCCCTCTGATATGGCTTATATAACAAATATAATTCATGAAAACTTCAGCCTTATGTCCTTTTCTAGTCTTTTGCTCCATGGTCTCTGCTCATTCCATTCATGACTTCTCACTATCTGCAATAAGGGTCCTGAGAATAGATGGAGAAATGGATGCGATTCATAACAAAAGCTAAATTAACTTCCACACCTACATACATTGATTTGTGGGATAGAACTTCTGTCCTTTAAACTGCCTTCTGGATACCTCCTCTTAGAGTCAGAATTTGTAAGTTTTCGACGAAGTCACCAGAAGTAATCTTGTTAGCAACACTAAAAGCTGACAGAAAGCCTAGCATTTCTACTGGGAAGAACAACCATATATACAGCGTGTGAAACATGGCCATAGACAAACAAATTGTGAATAGTAGAGAATTCATGGGGAAGGAAAAAACAAAAGTAAAACAATGCTATGGTAGAATAATCTCCATTTGATTGATGTTCTTATTTGATACTGTTCTTAAAAAGACATTGCCCTAAAATAATTAGGGATAAAGGATGGGTGACATTATTTTACAACCAAAAAGTTAGAGCATATTACATGATAGCCATTTTATATATATATTTTGACACTGAAAATGAGCATATGCAATTACAACCAAAATGTTCCTTTTTGAGGCCTTCATCCCACCAACATGATAGAACTGATTCTTGAGGATATATCTGGGGAGAGGGAGAGTAAGATGTATTTTGAAATATCCAGAAATTTGCTTTTATTTTGCATATAGATCCAGAGCCTATGAAAGACTTAAGCCACTGGCAGAATGAATGATTCGGGCACTTATTTTCAGTCATAATTTGTGAATATATTTACTTGTAACTGTATTTTGAAAAATTTTAATTGAAAACAAAAACTTGTAAAAATAAGTGATTGTGGATACTAAACATGAAATAGGAAAGTATTAAATGTGGTTCTTTATCAAACAAAATGAAATCTCACCAATTTGTTTCCAATTATATTACATTTTAGGTTAACTTTTCCATACCCCTCCCAGTTTCTTTATCTTGTACTGCTCTTTTCTTTTCTCTTTAACACAAATTATAATTAATGTATACATTCCATACTTCTTCATTGTTTTAAATTTTAATTATATTTTTCAGAAGATGAGGTTTTTGGAAAAGGAGGCAATATAGAAAATAAGCAAGAGTGGTCTAATGGTCTGAATCTAACTGAAAGATCATTTATAAAGAGCTATTAACATCATCAGTTTTAAAGTGTAATTGCTCACATATAGGCACTACAAAGAGAATTATAATATAAAATTATTTTTCTGTAGTGTTTGGCACTTATGGAAAAAATGACAAAACAACTTAAACTTAGCCTAGGAATGCTAAAACACGTGGTTGTACTGTCTTTAATACCCCCCTCTGGCCTTGGGTTTATGTCCCCATGGTGCTTTTTGCTATAAAGTCTCATGTCAAAATCAGCCGTCGGAGAAGGAAGAAGGAAAGAGCTACAGATGAAGTGCAAATAGCTCACCCCATTTAGAATAGCACCACGCCCTTCTTATCAGAACATGAATTTGCAAGAAATAAAGAACACTTTGGGGAGCTATGGGAGCCAAGATAGGACAATTTTTGCAGCCCAGATGCTAAGAGCATCAAAAAGGTTGGTCTTGGCATCACTGAGGTTCTCACTTTCATTAAATCCAAGTTCCCAGCTTAGGTACAAGAAGATGAGTCCCCCAGCTCTTCCCAGAAGAGCACACTGCGCTGTGTGCTGTGACTGAGGGGTATCCGAGGTGGTAAGTGCAGCTCTCGGACGAGCACATGGCCAGAGCTCAGAGGTTCAAGAGTTTCATACCAGAAGGGACGCTGGGGGAATCGCCAGCCTTCAGTCCTTCCTTTCGGATATGAGACAAGAAATGTGGAGAGAAATTAAGCGACTTCTCGGAGAGCTAATGTAGACGCTGCAGTTCAGACTCTGACCACCTGCCTCCCAGAATTTGTTACTTGGGTATCTATTACTACTCTGTTGTATTTCTACTTTTCCTTTTCTAGCATAATTAGATACATTTAAATTCTCTATTTAGTCACTTGGTATATTTTTCTTCGTATGCACAATTATCTGATGAAATGATATATGTTGAGCAATTTGAATGCTAATATAGTTGTGAACATGCTAAAAATGTAACATATTAGTGAAATACTTGATTCAAAAAGAAGGCTACAAAATGGATTCTTGTCTGTGTGAACCAAAGTCTAAATATCCTCTAAACATTTTAGGGAGTCACATTCTTTCATTAACAGTGGTACTAGAAAAAATAGCAATTATTTCCTAAACTTTCATTTACTTACTATATTTTGTTCTAACTCTTGTTGCATCTTCATCCCCTATCTCTAAAACTCACTTCATCTCCTTAGTGTTTCCTAACACAGAGGAGACAACATTTGTTTAAATCACAAACTGTTACCCTAGGCTTTAGGCAAATAATAGAAATGAATGAAGTAGGCAGGATAAGCCAGAGAGCACAAGTCCTGCTTTTAATTTAAGAAAATTCATTTACTAAAGGACAGTTGGAACATGATATGAGAGAATGAATCTTAAACTAGAATACTTGGCAGGAAACAGGTACTAGCAAGCAACTAAGTAGTCTGGTGACTATGAAGTTCCCATGCAATGCTTCCAAAATTTACTAAGGTTGGACATTCAGTCAAGTATTGACAGGATTTTGGAAATAATGCCTAATTCCATATAATCCTATAAATTGGGCAGTGGAAGCTGTGGCAGACAGGCTTGGTTAGCCCCGGTCTCCCCCACCTCCTGGTATCAAGCCCTAGTGTGATCCTCTTTGCCTTGAGTGTGGGCGGACGTGTGACTTGCTTTTGGCAGGGTATGGTGAAGGTGATGGGCTATCACTTCTGCCATAACATGAGGTAGGATTGCAACTCCTATCTTGCTAGCTGACTCTCTCCCTGGCTGGATTCAGTAAAGCAAGATGACATTGGGGAGCGGCCCTACGGAGAGACCCCTGTGTCCGACAACTAGCTGACAGTCTGCAAGGAAAGGAATCCTGCCAACAACCAGGTTAGTGTGGCAGCAGGGGCCCAGCCTTGCCCACACCTTGACCAGGAGCCTCTGAGACCCTGAAGCAGGGACTTAGTCCAGCCCAGATTCCTGACCCACAGAATCTGGGTGCTAATAAATGTGTGTCGTTTTCAGCTACTAAGGCAGTGGGAATGAGCTATGCAGAAGAAGACAACAAATACAGAACATAATTAGAAAGTGTCTTTAATAACTAGAAATGTTATAAATACCTTTTCCGACTCAAGATATGTTACAATCCCACAGGCCTAATTTAAGATCCTGTTTTCGACTTTAATTTTTTATTTGCAGAGAATAGGGAAAAAAATGCTGCCAGTTATATTTTGAAGCATCTGTACAGAAGTTGAGGTATAGAAGTATATTACTTCTTTTTTCTCAAATTGACTCCTGTCAGAGAAAATAATGTATACTAACGGTGAAATGGGAAGTCACGAATTTATATTTGAAGATTTCAGATAACCTTCTGCATCTAAAAATTGCACAGAAGTGATTTCTTTTCCAAAAGTCAAATGAAAATGCATTTTTTGGTCATATTTTCCTTAGTCACATACAAGGCCCTAATTAAATCTTTTAGGTGAGATAGGGTTATAAAACATATACCCAAATCAAATTTAGAATGATTTTGAGGGAGCATAAAGTCATAGAAGATTCAAAGTCTGAGTGGGTTTTGCTTTTTATACTTGAAATATTCCTTTGGCCTCGAACTCTGTTTCTCTTCTTGAATAATTGAAGACCCTTCCCTCCCTCTCTCTCTTTTGGTAACTCTGATAGTCTTCTCTTCTGCTTTGATGAGTAGCATGTTTTTACACAGCCCACATCCTCCATCAGGAATGGAAATAACTACAGTATGTTCTCTTTTCCATTTGCTTCACGTTTTACAGCAGGAGTGCTTATTATCTGGCATTGTCCTTGTCAGATGCATCACTTGGTATAAGTGAATAGTGAGATGTTAAAAATCCATTTAGCATGTCCTGAGAGGTGCTTGGCAAAAACAAATCGGAGGACAGTGCCGGTGGACCTGACACTCTCCTTCATTCCCATGACTGGGTGCCCAAGCTCATCTGTCTCAAACATGCCCCAGGAATCCTCAGCAGAGTCTCAGTCAGCCCTACATGTGCACGCCCTGTGCTGCCCAGGGGCCACTGAACAATTATTAAGAGTAAATGAATGAGATGAAAAGTAGACCTGGGGCATAAATAAACTTAGAACTCTATTTTTTACAGAAAAAGCCAGTCTTTCCTTTTTACTTGTATGGAATCTTTAACTTCTAAGTAAATATGTTGACTCCAAGAGGACAGGAAATAAATTTCAAAGTTACTTTTTTATTAAAAAAAAAAAAAAAGGAAAACTTAGGTAATATTGTAAGAAAGCCAAGTATATTAGCCTCTTTCTTGTCATTCCATTATGTAACTCCTTCTTTTTACCTTGTGTATATGTATAGTGCTCTGTAGTTTACACAAGATTTTCATACATATTTTTGGAGGTAGTGATTGCAACAAACTCCCAAGCTAGGCACATCCAACTTTCCACATGGGATAATGAAAACTCTGGTGTTATACCCAACATCCAACAGCCAGACAAGAAGCTTATTCATCATGGCACAGCTGTTTTTCTGTCTCTTTACCCTAAAATTGAAAGCATGTGTGTTTCGGGATATATAACACCATCTACATCCTCCCCCTCTCAGGGAATGCTCCATGTACCAAAATTACTCTTTTTCCATATATTCAAAATTAACTATCTCTTATCAATCTGTTCTCAAGATAAACTAATTATATGATTTTTTTCCCTTAATGAAAATTTTCTTTAAGAAATATATCTAGGGAAACGGACTTTGGCCCGGTGGTTAGGGTGTCCGTCTACCATATGGGAGGTCCGCGGTTCAAACCCCGGGCCTCCTTGACCCGTGTGGAACTGGCCATGTGCAGTGCTGATGCGCGCAAGGAGTGCCGTGCCACGCAAGGGTGTCCCCCGCGTGGGGGAGCCCCACGCGCAAGGAGTGCGCCCGTGAGGAAAAGCCGCCCAGCGTGAAATGAAAGAGCAGCCTGCCCAGGAATGGCGCCGCCCACACTTCCCGTGCCGCTGACGACAACAGAAGCGGACAAAGAAACAAGACGCAGCAAATAGACACCAAGAACAGACAACCAGGGGAGGGGGGGAAATTAAATAAATAAATAAATCTTTAAAAAAAAAAAAAGAAAGAAATATATCTAAATTTTGAATAACAGGATCTTTTAAGGTTGGGTAAATGACTTGGGGGAGTGGCAGAGTAGAAACATTCCCTCAGAGACACGAATTCTTATCCTGCATTTGGCTGGTTCTATGAAGTCATGCAGTTGTGCTCTGGACCAGAGCCTGGGATGTGCTGTGCACCTGGATCAATGGACATTTACCACAACAGAAAGAGGGCCAAGGAAAGTGCCTTAGTCAGCCAAGGAGGTGCTGATGCAAAGTACCAGAAATAAGTTGGGTTTTATAAAGGGTATTTATTTGGGGTAGAAACTTATATTTGCCAGGCCATAAAGCAACAGACATTCCCTCACCAATGTCTGTTCCCATGTGTTAGAGAAAGATGACTACTGACATCCACAAGGGTTCAGCTTTTCTTTTCCTCTTAAAGCTCCATGGTCCCAGTGTCTTCCAATATCAGCTGTAGGCTGAGATAAGTCTCTTCTCTCTCCTGGGGCTCGTTCCCCTCCAGGCTCAGCAGCTCTGTTCTCCCCACAAGGAAACTATCAGACTTTCTCTATTTCCAGGGCCTCTGCCATATCTAAGGAGCTGTCTCTATTCCTCTGTGTTCTCCTGTGTGCTTACTTCCTGGGGCTCCACTAAAAAACTCCAACTAACTCCTCTGCCACGTGAGTCCCCACCCACCAAGGTCCTACTGATGTGGCCCAATCAAAACCTTAATCATTTAATCAAGTAAAAGTGGAACTTCTGAATCCAATATAATCCAATAAGCCCAGAGGAACAGACCAGTTTACAAACATAAATACAATATTGAATTTTGGAATTCATAAACAATGCCAAACTGCTACAGAAAGTGACACTGCCACTAACACTTGCAATGATCCTGGTGTATGATTAAGAATGTATCTCAAAGTGAAGCCAAAAAAGGATGACATTTATATAAAACTCAAATTATTTGGTTCTGAATTGTGTGTGTGTGTGTATGTATATATATATATATATATATATATATATATATATATATAAAATCTAAAGGACAAAAACATTTCTTACAGATTTGCATCCCCCAAAATTATCTATGGAGTGAACAGAAATTTATGAAATTGTAAAATGAGGCACCTAAAAGGGAAGTTAATGCAGTGCCTCATTGTGTTAAAAATAAAAAAGCTCTAACAAGCTTGTGTCTGGAGAGCCTTCCATGGTGGTCCCTATAGGTCTATAACCCATGTAGTCAGAAGCTAATGTATGGAAGTACAACAGTAGTACATTTTAGCAGGGAAAGGAGAAAAGTTATAAAGCATGCATAATAAAGAGCTTTTCCCCACCACCAGAAAATTTATGTTCGAGACTAAATTAGTTTCTTATAAATTATGTACAGCCTCTTATGAAGTTAGCAAAAATGTGGCATGAACTACTGTGAGCTTGCTTCCAGTGTAAACTGTAGAGTTTTTTGAAAATGAAAATATTCATTATTATCAAATTTTTTAAAAAGATAATATAATTTGATCATTTATTTTACCAAGCAACGTGTTTCTGCAAGAAGTTGATACTGGCATAATACCTAATATAATGTGACAATTAAGTCAGTGCTTCTCCTTTTACCTTGAATATTTGTCACAGGGATTTCTGATATCCTCCAGTCACCATTGGTCAGCACTGGTTGCGTGGCCTTTACCAGTTGACAAGAATGACGGTCAGAGACAGAGTGGGAAAGAGCACTTTGCAATTTAGAGCAAGACAAAAATCTATGGATCAGATGGCTTTAGCCTTTGCATTTTCACCTCTGAAAAATGCTCATGTAGGCAAAATGTGCATGCAGTTTTCTGCACTGAGATTCCCTGACAGAGACCATGTGCTAGTTGCTTGCTCATTTCTTTGCAAATTTTTTATCCTATTAGGAAATTTGCAGATGGAGTTACTGGACCCACTCTGGTTTGGAATGGGCCAGGATGTAATGAAAGTATGTATTCTGATATGTTGCGAATGAAATATAAATTGGTACAACCTTTCTGAAGTGCAATTTGAGACCATGTAACACAACTCATAAAATGTTTTTTTTTGTTTTTTTTAAAGATTTATTTTATTTATTTCTCTCCCCTTTCCCTCTGTTGTTTGCTCTTTGTGTCCATTCATTGTGTGTTCTTCTGTGTCTGCTTGCATTCTTGTCATGCAGGACTGGGAAACTGTATTGCTTTTTTGTTGTTGTTGTTGCGTCATTTTGCTGCATCAGCTCTCTGTGTTTGCAGTGCCATTCCTGAGCAGGCTGCACTTTTTTCACACAGAGTGGCTCTCCTTGTAGGGCGCACTCCTTGCACGTGGGACTCCCCTACACAGGGGACACCCCTGTGTGGCACAGCAGTCCTTGTACGCAGCAGCACTGTGTGTGGGCCAGCTCACCACATGGGTTAGGAGGCCCTGGGTTTCAAACCCTGGACCCTCCATATGATAGGCGGATGCTCTATCAGTTGGGCCACAACCGCTTCCCCCATAAAATGTTTATTTCCTTAGCTTCAGTAATTCTATTTCTTAAGGAGAACATGACACATCTTTCAGATATGCACATATATATGTGTGCATACGAACACACACCAAGGAAATTCGCCATGCCATTTATTCAATACATAAAAATTAGATAAAAATACAGTTTTTTGGTAGTGGTCACTACTGTGCCCAGTAGAGGGGAATACAATAAATGAGCTGTGATAAATCTGTATTATAGAATGCTATGCAAGTTTAAAAAATAATGTTCTCAAATAGTATTTTGAGATTGTGAAAGGGCTAAATATGGTTTTAGATTTTAAAAGCATATAAACACTATATAGAAGATTGCTGATTTATTTTTTATATGAACACAGCTAACTAAAATGTTTATATTTATTATCCCTGGGTGGTAAAATATCAGATTTCTTATATTTCTTTTCTAACTTCCCCATTATTTCCTACAATAAACAGTTATTACTTTGATAACCATAAAATTTAAAAGAAGATAATAATACACACTGGGTTACATTAAAGAAATAAACCACACTATATAATTTAATATCACTCCCCAAATTGGGTGAAATGTGCAATTTGAGGAAGACTGGATTTGTTTTACATGGCTATGAATTCTGTTTATTTTTTTGAATATTTTGGTGGTTTGATTACTTACCTAAGTAGAAGTATTTAATCAACTTCTGCTTACAATGAGCAAAATGTTAACAGTCACAGAACATGACTTTAGCATGCATCTTTAGTTTTGTTTCTTTTTGTGTGTCTATGCTATGCTTCATGTTAGTGCAGGAGGGAAAAAACAAGAATTCATGCTATAGGGGAATTTTTGCCTTCTGAAGACAAGGGCATTTGCTCTAATAGAAGAATACAATTCGGTAAGTCCTTTTGGTTCCTGGAAAGGGTTTTATTTATTTTTGAAGAAATAACATGGCAATTTGGGATCTGAAGACGTTTGTTATTTCAATTCAGTGGTGAACAATTTGACAAGTACTACAGTGCTATAGTTCTAGACATGGGAAATTACATGTTGCTTCAAGGGAAGAGAGAGCTCTAGCTATAATTCGATGAAGTAGCAAATGATTTTAAATTACCCCAATTTTTCTTCTGTATGTACGGAACATATCTGGGCAATTTCAGGTAAAGGATTGCTGTCTCGATGACACATACCATTGTATTAGTGTTGAGTCACAATCGCCACCCCATCCCAACTGCTCTTGATTATTAAATAAAGCAATGCTGAAAGCTGCAATTACTTTTCCATTAGAATAGCTTTCTTAAATTTACCTGAACAGAATAAATATTTTGTTAAACATATTATTTCACGGGGTCCTCCTTTTGAAAGTTTGGTTTACTCGTTAATCCTGCGATCTAGGAATCTATGCACGTGATTCTTATAATAAACTTTAGAAAATGAGGTGTCAGAGCATGCTTAAAACTCAGAATCAGGTTTTATTAAATGATTCCCCGCTAATATTGCCAACTTTTCAATGGTTTCCAACTACTTTTGGTTCACACACAAAAAGAGGAATCACGATGTACGATGTTCCATTTTGGACGTTCATTTTATTTTCCCTCAACCTCAGACAAGTTCAGCACTATTTTCCTCAGACCTAAAGAGTGGCCAGGGCAGGCCTCAGCTGGGCTGGTTCGCTGGGTGCGGCAGAATAAACAGACACGGAATTAGGCTGGGAGGACAAGTGACTTTATTCACCAGCAGGAGACCAGGGATGTACAATCTCAAATCAGACTCCCCGTTAAAGGCTCTTGTCATAGCTTTTATACTGGTTGAAACAATGAAAGTTAATTATTAGGGTGGCATTTCTAAGAATGGTTCAGAAAAACTAGTTTTTCAGTTTCTTTTTTTGAAGTGGTTTTACTGAGATAGATTCACATACCATACAATTTATCCAAAGTGTATAATCAATGGCTTTTAGTATAATCCCAATGTTGTGGATTCATCACCCCAAAATAATTTTAGAACAATCTCATTACTCCAAAAAATAAAACTCCACACCCCTCAGTCACCACTCCCACCCTCTATCCTTCCCCAGTGTTACATAACCACTAATCTAATTTCATCTTATAAATTGATTTATATTTCCATTTTATATAAGTGGAATCATAAAATATGTAGTACTTTGTGTCTGGTTTCTTTCACTTGGCATTTTTTTTTGTCTGATATTAACATCTTGTATTAATATATATTTGGTTTCCAATAAAACAGTCTTATATATGCAATTTTACCTGTATTTGTATTTCACATGCAGTTTTACCATGCTATCCAGCCCCATGCTACATTTTTTAGCTTTCCCTATAGTAATATACATGACCTTAGCCTTTTACTCTAAACCACTGTCGTACCTGTATAATAGTTCTGCTAGTTACAAACAATATGTTGTGCTTTCACTTTTTCTGTTCATTTCCAAAGATTAACACACATCCTCTTTACCAATTTTGTACAAGTTAACCCTCAGCTTTCCATTCCCTAACCTCATTCTATTTTCTGGTAATCCATATTCAAATTATTAACTCCATGATGTTACATAATATATTTAATTCATAATAGCACAATCATTCGGTATTTGTCCTTTGTGTCTGTCTTCCTTCACTTAACATAAGGTCCTCCAGGTTCATCAGTGTTGTCATATGCTTTATGACTTCATTCCTTCTTATAGTTGCATAATATTTCATCATGTGTTTATACCATACTTTGTTTATTCATTCGTCGTTTGGTGGATACCTGGATTGTTATCATCTTTTGGCAACTGCGACTAACACTGCCATGAACACCAGTATGCAAATGTCTGTTCATGTCATTGCTCTCAGTTTTTCTGAGTAGTGCTATTGCCAGGTCCCATGGCAACTCTATATTAAACTTCCTTAGGAACTGCCAAATAATCCTCCACAATGGCTGTACCATTCTACATTCCTACCAACAGTGAATATGCATTCCTATTCTCTCCATATCCTCTCCAACATTCATAGTTCTGTCTTTTTTATAGTGTGAAATGATATCTTTTTGTAGATTTGCATTTCCCTATTTGCTAGTAAAGTTGAACATTTTTTCATGTTTTTTTTTTTTTTTTTTTTTTTTTTACATTCGTGTTTCTTCTTTGGACAAATGTCTATTCAAGTTTTTGCCCATTTTTTAATCATGTCATTTGTCTTTTTATTGTTGAGTTGTAGCATCTCTTTATAACATGAATATTAAACCATTATTGGGTATGTGATTTCCAAATATTTTCTCCTATTTAGTTGGCTGCATTTTTACCCTTTTGAAAAGGTCCTTTGAGGTGCAAAAGTGTTTGAAGTTGAAGAGGTCCCATTTATCTATTTTTTCTTTTGTTGTGTATGCTTTGGGTGTAGGCCCAAGAAACCACCACCAACCACAAGGTCTTTAAGATGCTTCCCTAGTAGTTTCTTCTAGTAGTTTTATGGTCTTGGTTTTTATATTTAGGTCTTTGAGCCATTTTGAAAGGATTCTTGCAGAGGGAGTGAGATAGGGGTCCTCTTTTATTCCAGTTCTAGCACCTTTTGTTGAAGAGACTGTTTTGTCCTATTAACATCACTTTGGTAGGTTTGTTGAAAACTAGTTGGCCGTAGAGGTGAGGGTTTATTTCTGGACTCTCAATTCTATTCCTTTGATCGATTTGTCTATCTTTATGCCAATATCATGCTGTTTTTACCATTGTAACTCTGTAATATGTTTTAAGGTCAGGCAGTGACATTCCTCCCACTGTTCTTTCCTTCTTTAGAATGTTTTTGGCTATTTGGGAATTTGGTAATTTTCCTTTTCTATTTCTATGAAGTAAGCTGCTAGAATTTTGACTGATATTGCATTAAATCTATAAATCAGTTTGGGTACAAGTGACATCTTCATGATATTTAGTCTTCTAATCCATGAACATGGAAGGTCTTTCCATTTGTTTAGGTCTTCATTGATTTCTTTTAGCATCATTTTGTAGTTTTCTGCATATAAGTCCTGTACTTCTTTGGTTAAATTGATTCCTAGATATTTGAGTCTTTTTATTGCTATTGTAAATGGAATTTCTCCCCCTTATTTCCTCCTCAGATTGTTCAATACTAATGTACAGAAACATTACTGATTTTTGTGTGTTGATCTTGTATTCTGCCACTTTGCTGAAGTCATTTATTAGCTCAAGTAGCTTTGTTATAGATACTTTAAAAGCAACAAGAGACACAAGGAGAAAAACATAATGAGGGAAACAAAGCAGGGTGCTTCCTTCCCACATTGGAGATCCCAGGTTCAGTTCCCAGTGCGTCCTAAAGAAACAAGGAAGATGAACAGACACAGCAAGTGCAAACAATGAGGAGGTGGAGAAAAATAAATAAATCTTCTTAAAAAATTACCGATTTTTCATGTTGATCTTATACCCTGCCACTTTGCTGACCTCATTTGTTAGCTCAAGTAGCTTTGTCATAGACATTTCAGAATTTTCTTAATATAGGATCATGACATCCACAAATAGAGTTTTATCTCTCCTTTTACTATTGGATGCCTTTAATTTTTTTCTTGTCTAATTGTTGTAGCTAGAACTTCTAATACAATGTTGAATAACAGTGGTGACAGTGGGCATCCTTGTCTTGTTCCTGATCTTAGAGGGAAAGATTTCAAACTTTCCCCACTGAGTATGAGGATGGCTACAGGTTTTTCATATATACCATTTATCTTATTGAGGAATTTTCCTTCTATTTCTATCTCTTGAAGTGTTCTTATCGAGAAAGGATGCTTGATTTTGTCAAATGCTTTTTCTGCATTAAGATGATCATATCTTTTTCCCTTCAATTTATTAATGTGGTATACTATGTTGATTGATTTTCTTAGGTGAAATCAACCTTGCATACCAGAACTAAATCCCACTTAGTCATGGTGTATAAATCTTTTGACATGCTGCTGGATTCGATTTGCAAGTAATTTGTTGAGAATTTTTGCATCTATGTTCATTAGATAGTGGTCTGTAATTTTCTTTTCTTGTAGTAATGTTGGCTTCATAAAATGAGTTGAGTAATTTTCCCTTCTCTTCATTCATTTAGAAGAGTTTAAACAGAATTGGTGGTAATTCTTTTTAAAATGCTTGGTAGAATTCACTTGTGAAGATATCTGGTCCTGGACTTTTCTTTGTTGGGAGAAATTTGATGACTGATTCATTTTCTTTAAATGTGATTGGTTTGTTAAGTTCTTATATTTCTTGTAGTGTCAGTGTAGGTTGTTTTTGCCTTTCTAGCAGTTTGTCCACTTCATGTAGGTTGTCTAGTTTTTTGGCATACAGATTCTCATAATATCTTCTTATGATCTTTTTTACTTCTAAGGGGTTAGTCATAACTTCCTACCTTTCATTTCTGATTTTATTTGTGTTTTCTCTCTTTTTTTCTTTGTTAGTTCAGCTAAAGGTTTGTGAACTTTATTGATCTTTTCAAAGAACCAGCTTTTGGTTTTGTTAGTTTTCTCTTTTTTTCCCCTCAATTTCATTAATTTCTGCTCTAATCTTTATTATTTCTTTCCTTCTTCTTGCTGTAAGATTGGTTTGCTGTTCTTCTTCTAGTCTTTCCAGTTTTTCAGTTAGATCTTTGATTTTAGTGCTTACTTCTTTTATAATATAGGCAATTAGAGCTATAAATTTCCCTCAGCCCTATCTTTACTGTATCCCATAAGTTTTGAGAAGTTGTGTTCTCATTTTAATTCATCTCTCTTTATATTTACTAATTTCACTTACATTTCTTCTTTGACTCACTGATTATTTAGGAGTGTGTTGTTCAGCCTCCACACATTTGCAATTTTACCTCTTTCCCATCCAGTTTCATTCCAATAATTCTACCTTTGTGCTTCTTAAATGTATCATCTCCTTGTACAATTTCATTCCATTATGGTCTGTGAGGGTGCTCTGTATAATTTCATTCTCTTTATATTTACTGAGACCTTCCTTGTGACCTGACATGTGGTCTATCTTAAAGAAAGATCCTTGTGTACTTGAGAAGAATATATAAATTTTTTTCCCCCAGGTCATGTCTTCCTGTCCTCTAGTTATTCTTCTTGGAGAGAAGAGTGTCCTGTGTTTTTCTAGTCCAACATTTTCCTGGAAGTCCTTAATCTAAAGTATGCATGGTACCTGGAGTCAGGTAATCTTGGGGTGATAAGGATGGGGGGTGGAATTTATATGAAGGAACAGGTAATTACAGATGTGAGTAAAGATAATGAGCATGAAAGTGCATGGTTAAACATTTTTAGTGGAGCTAAATCTTATTAATATTAAAATCTGTAGCTCTGCATGCCTCCTGACATGTGACGAGTCAAATTGAAGTTTTCTAACATTATAAGGTATAATACAGTGCTTTAATACTGGATTTTTCTGGCACTACAAATTCCCCATAATTAAATCTAATTTCCAATCTTGAGAATTTGGGCATCCTTCAGTCTGGCTACTTCCTGCTGAGATGGGGTGTAGAAGTTAAGGGATAGTTTGATGGAAGTGTTGACTCACTCATGATGTGAAGATAATGCTGATTTAACTCAGAGGGATGGATACTTGCTTTAGAGGAAGAAGGTGTTCTGCAAGTTCTGAGTATGGAGAAAGGTTTAGTAATTATTTGCATTAATATTCGATTACACAAGGAGATGATTTAAGAAGCACAAAGGTTAGAATTATTATTAGAAAAACAAACCCTATTTGGAGGAAGTCTTAACCAGGATCTAATTCCTACAGATAACAAACTGAACAAATCATAGAAACTACAGCTAGTGGTGGGAGCAGTTAACACTTGAATCTGAGTCTTCACATGGGCTCAGAGAAAGGAGACATTACTTAATTTATCAGGGATACAGGTACTACATTCTGTTTTAACTACAGCACAAGTCCCTCATTGAGAGGCAGTTAGGATATCTAGGGCCATTCAGTTTTGGAGAACAGCCTTACATGTTACAGTCATTTCTGTATTTTTTGGGCTATTCTCTGGTGACTGTCATTTAGTGCCACTTGTCCAGTTTGCATTTCTTCTATTAGTGACTTCATGGCTTTTCAGTCCTTTCCTTGTAGTGGAAATATCCACCAGGGCAGGCTGAAGTCACTAAAGATAGATAATTGTCCACAAATCCAAGGAAGATTGATTTATAGAGGTGGCATAAAAGTGTGCCCATTCAAAGAACAGATTATCATCTCGTATTTTTACAGGCAGGATTTGGGAAATTAAATGCATGAGAACACTAGTTCTTGTCTTTAGACAAGAACATAAAAAATCATAATAGGAGCTTATTTATGCAGGTGTTCTTTTAAACAAGTATTTGAGTCCTTCTAATGGTTCACAAGAAGACTTACTTATGCTCTGGGTCTTTGAGAAAGTCAAAGGCAACGGCTGCTTTTCGATTGATTGGTGGGGTGTCCATCCAGAAACATTTGCAGCTTGACTCTGGTATGGTCTATCCAGGGTCTGATACCCTGCGACTTAAGAGTGAGTTACAAGTAACACTAGGTAGGGTCCAACCTACTTTGGGTTTCGTTATGTATGGGGACATTGGTCTCCAGTCTCCAGGTTGATAATTGTGTAAAGGGGTATCTATGGGGAAGCTGAGTTAGAAGAAGGATTATTTATCTCAGCCAAGGTAGCTCCAAGGGATTTTACATTTTATATGGTAGCTAATTCAGAGCTAGGATGCATATTGCCAGCATATTCCACCTTTAGAAATGGCCTTCCATATGTCATTTCATAAGGACTTAAACCTAGCTCACTTTGGGGTGCTACTTTTATCCTCAGGAGTGCAGTGAGTAGGGCTTTATCCCATTTTAGTTGGGTCTTTAGGCAGATTTTTGCTGGACGTTCTTTTAACGTTCAGTTCACATGTTCTATTTTTCCCATGAATTAAGGTCTAGAAGAAGAATGTGGTCGCTAACCAATGCCCAGCAAACTGGAACATCTTTAACTACTTTAGAGATGAAAGCAGCACTGTTGCCACCTTGAATGGCGAGTGGAAGTCTAAACCTAAGAATAATTTCTTGTAGTAGGCAGTTAGCAAACTCATGAGCTTATACAATCCAAAAAGAGAAAGCTTCTACCCATGCCATACAGGGGTCAACAAACACTACTAACCTATATTTAAAATTTCCGGGGGTTTTTGGCATCACAGTGAAATTGATTTGTGTTTTCTCCTCTGCCCACACCTCGGTGCTGTGCTGCCTTTGTGAATGCGGGACGTTTGGGCGGGGTGGAGGATTAAGCTGAGAGCACCGTACATATTATCAGTTACATTTTGAATGGTTTGGTGTAGATTGGGCTTTCTTTTCAGGTACTTTAATCCTTCCTGCCTTAGCCTTTTAGCCCTATTATTGTATTCGGATTTAAGGCTTCTTGGGTTTTACTGGCTACGAGTATGTTCCCAGCATTGTGAAAGAAGAGCCTTTCTCGTACTTGTACTCCTCGTAAGGCCTTGCCCAGTGCCTGGTCTCTCCTTCCTGGACTCCCTTTTCCTCTTGGGCTCCGTGGGCCCAGCTTCCTCCTAATCTCAGGTGTAGGTTGGCACAGGCCTTGTCTCCCAGAGCTCCTTCTCTTTCTTGGACAGCACTTGTGTCCTTCCAGGCTTTCTCTATCAGCTGCAAACTATCAGGCAGATGGCACATCTCTCCCCAGCACCCCGGGATCAAAAAGCAGAGCTGTCTCTCTTCCAGGGTGTCTTCTTGAGTGAGTGTCCATTCATATCACCCCACCAGGGGGAGAGCGGGACTCAACCTGAGTCATGCCTTACTGATGTGATCGAATCAAAGCCTTAATCTTAAAAGGGAATTTAATCAAGGACCCCTCAACCAAAGCCAATATAATCAAAGGTATCGCACCCAGAATAAATTAGTTTACAAATGTAATCTTTCTCTTTTTGGACATAGTATCTAAGATACCATCAGTCGAGCTAGAATCTGGGAGGGTTTTTTCCTGGTTCAAATTCCCCTCATCAATTCTTTAGCAATTCTTTAGCGCTGGCTTTTGTACACACAGCTGATTAACCAATTCCTTAACCGGCTGGGGTGGTGAGCCATCATTTAATTTTAGTGTGCTGGGAACCCGAGACCTGAATAACTGGCAATATAACATGTCCAAAACATTTTCTCTGAAGTTTCTTATTTTGGACTACTTCCCTAAAGCCTTGGATGTAAGGACTTTGACCTACAGAATTAATCTAACTGGAGAAGAGCATTATACTCTGAAGATCCTCGTGCTGGCCATTTGTGCTCACCTCCTAATGCCTGACTTCCTTACAAGGCGAATCATACTCTTTTAAAGTCAGAGGCTCATACCTGAATTGTTCTCAATGTCTAATGATGCCATCCGGTGGGTTGATTTTTCCCTTCACTTCCTAACCCTGGTTACTTCCCGTTCTAGTTAAACAAGCACAGAGGCCAAGGCCCAGGCAGCCGATTGCAGCAGCACGTCCTGATGCCAGGGGTTGCTCCTTTCCCTGTTCCTTTCAGCCTAAAAACCAAGCATGGCAAAATGCCGCTTCCAGCTCTGGCAGGAGCTGATGTGCTGTTGAGGATAACGAGAACAACACACACACACACCCGCAGCACACACAGACCTGTCTTCCTTCGCAGCCCACCACCTTTAGGGGTCCTGGATGCCTGGGCAAGACATTTCCGCCTGACTCTTGGAGAAAAGCACTCCTGTGGCCGCAGAGCGAGATTTGCAAATGTCCTACCTTGGGGGGCCAGGACGCCCCTGAGCATCATCGTTCTTACGAGGCACCCACCCCACACTGGGGGCCAAATGGAAGGGGGGCTGGGCGGTCCTTGGCTGGGTTTGTTCACTGGTGCGGCAGTACAGGCACACTGACCTAGGCTTGGAAGGAGAAAGGGCTTTACTCACCAGCAGGAGACCGGAGATGTAGAGCCTCCAACAGTCTCCCCATTAAGGGGTTTTCCCACAGCTTTTACACCTGTGAAACAAAAATGCTAATCATTAGGGGGACGTTTCTAAGAAAGGTCCAGAAAAATTAGTTTCTGCTTTCTCAGATAATCTTAAATAATATGCATGGTACCTGAGGTTGGGTCATCTTGGGGTGATAAGGACTAAGCCCTGGGAATGGTATGGATATGAGGGTCCAGAAAATGACAGATGTGAAGATACAATGACAGATGGGAGTAAAGATAGCAAGTGAGGAAGTGCATGGTTATATATTTTTGGTGAAGTTAAATCTGGTTAATTTTAACCTGTAGCTTTGTGTGCCTCCTGACAGGTGAGCAAGAGTTTCACTGAATTTTTCTAACAATATAAGGTACGGTACAATGGCTTAATATTTAAGCTATGCTGGGTTTTTCTAGTACTACAATACCTTTGGATTTTGTACGATATATATTTGGGTATAATATTTCATTTTATTCTCTTCTTAGGAAACCAACACTAAAGACTGAGGGAAAAAAATTAAGTGACATGTATTCTGTGTGTTAATCCCATGGTGATCCGAGAGTGCTTTCCATTTCTCCCTAGAATTGCATATATTACATTAGTTGGTTCTTTCTCTCTCCCTCCCTCCCTCTCTCTCTCTCTCTCTCTCTCTCTCTCTCTCTCTCTCTCTCTCTCTCACACACACACACACACACACACACACACACACACAGAATATTCCGCTTTTCCTTCGGGGCTGAGATTGTCCTTAAGATAGCTGTCTACTGAATTTTTCCTTTGTGCTGATGGAGGAGGCTTAGAGGATGACTCTGTTTGCCCAAAATTGGCACAGAAAGTGACAGTGCCAGGGTCCTAGGCCAGGCAATGTTATTCCAGAGTTGTACTTCTTTTCATTGCTCCTTTGTAGAGCTCATTGCTTACCACACGGAAAATTATTGAAAAAGTACTGGTGAAATGAATTAATGGGCAAAGATTTAATATAATCTATAAATAAGAAAACAGTAAGATGCAAATGTATAGCATCAACTGACTTCACTGGCAAACTAAAATATAGTGATAATAGACAACATTTTCAATGACTGTTTTTGAAACTCATACAGACATTATTGAAGACAGTATATCATCAATGATGTCAAATAGATGGTTAACCTATCTATAATTAATATATAAAAATATATTTATTAATAGCAGTATTTGAAATTTTTTAACTTAATGATGCCCCAGACTAGTGAATCCACATAAAAATATATTAAGGCAGGCAAGTTTTTCTTTAATAGTACCCTGGAGTGAATACACTGAAAAAAGATAGATTTAATCACTAAAGATGATCCTGTCTCCATTATAGCTGTATATTTTATAGAAATTTGCATAACTTTGCATAACTCTTTTAATGGGGAGAAGAAGAAATGAACAGGAATCAGTGATGTAACATTGGTTGAATACCTACTTCCTACTAGGTTCTTTCTATACTCTGATTTAATCCTGAGAGCTAGTTCTTACTGGTCACATTTTATACATAAGGGAACTGAGGGGGACAGATGTTATCAACTGAACCTGTGTTATTAAATTATGAAATTGTATACCAAGTCTCCTTCACCAGACTACACCCTGGCAATTATATCTCACAACAGTAATGTAATATAATTCAATGTTCAAAATAACTTTTTGGGAAGGGGTCAAGTATCATTTATATTGCTTCTTTTGATCTTAATGTGTTCAGGTAGATGTATATTATACTATAAAAATGTAGATTCTTTTGCCTAATTAAAGGTTAATCAATACTACCTTGGCACATGCATTAATATCTTTCTTGGCTCTCATAGATAAGTCATCATTACTGAGTCCAGGTACCTCAACAATGATTCATATACTGAATGGAGCAGGAAAGATCATGAAAACTTCCAAGGCAAAAAATAATTTGAAGATAAAATTTCAATAGTTTCTTTGAAAAGTAAAAGATATTCTTAACTTGTTGATGTATTTCTTCTTAGGCATTTTGGGTAAAGAATTTGCCCCCACACGCCCTCCACGTCCCTGCCCCCTCAAATCTGCAATATGTATAGCAGAAAATAACCCTGTATTTCCACACCTGTGCCCATGTCTCAGTAACTTAGGATAATCAGTGACTCCATTTTGAATTTCATATAGTGTCACCTACCTGTCCAAAGCTCTTTTGAGCAATTTTGAAACATATTGGTTTAGTATCAACAAGGTCTGGAAATTCAAGCTGTCATCCCTCTGAGCAAATGGAAACTTTATTCATTGCATCTGCTATTTACATGGACATATTCACATGTGCACATTACTGTTGCTAGGAAACTCAGAACGAAATTCTGCCACCAGCCAGGAGAGATGCATAAATAAATGTCATCAGATCATCCCAGTTATCACAGCACACTCTTTTCTCTATTGCTCATCTTACTGCAGCTGAATTATACTTCAATACTCAAGCCTGTTTAAATTAGCCCAGGCTGTTGAGTGTCTGCAAATATCTTAAACTAAAATTAAACACACCACACAGCTAGTCACTGTGGATTCTTCCATCTAAAACTGATTTACTGGTGCACCTTCTTGCATCTTTCCTATATCTTAGAAACTACAGTCAGCCTCTGTTAGAATAGCTGTATCAACATCTATATTTGTGTTTAGGTCTGCTGTTAATATATACATGTGCCCATGTTCACATCCACATATATCTCTCTATCATTATCTGTCTGTCTACACCTATGATCTCTGTTAATACACCTGTATCTCTATCATCTGTGTCTGTGTCTACACCTCACCTATACCCACAGCCATATCTATATCTACATATCTATATCTGTTGCCTATTGTCTTAACCACACAACCCAGGAATGATATTTTTTTCATGACTTTTTTTCCCTTCATTCAACATATTACCATATTGATCGAGTTCTCAGCAGTGTGGGCAATAGAAAGATGAGTTAGACATGGTTTCTGATTCTTCTAGATACAAGGAATTTGCAGTTTAGAGAGCAAAATCAACTGTGTAAAGTAGTGGCAGTTTCCTACAGGAGATGTCAAAGAAGACTACTTAAAATGAGTAGCACTCGATTTTGGATTTACAAGTCGGTAAAATAAAGACTTGTGGTGTGGGGATAAAAGCAATTCACAAAAAAGAAAGAACATTAACAAACTACAATATGAACATCTGAAGGGAAGATGGTGTTACTGTGTTAAATGTAAAAAATGTAAATGACGTGAAGTGTCATGAGGCAACATATGTTGAACCACGTGACCAAGAGCACTTGTAAGTTCAAAATGGGAAGGGGATGGGGCTTTGGTGGAATGAGGATGAATGTCTTCCACCAGGACAATTCCCCTGGTTCTGTTTAGTGTCTATGGGAAGGTCTTGAGTTTTCTTTCCAAGTCCATAATTATAAACTTGTTCATATGGGCCAAAAAACAGTGCTGAGATAGGATTTCCTAAAACATGCTCCATGAATGATAGTGTAGCTTGAAAAAAATAGTTTTCCTAAAAATTTTTAAATGTATACATATGGATAGAAAAAAACCCAAACATATACAAATAGCTGTTATTTATTACATGATCATTTTTATTTAGATGATGCACCCTACATAATCAAGACTTTATCTGACATTTCACAAATGATATTTGATGTACACATTCTTGTCTATATCAGTAAACATCACATTGTTGAGTTACTCTAGCTGATCACTGGAATAGGTTAAATGTCTTAAAAGTTGCTATCGACCTTAGTGCAAAACATCAATTTTTTCTGTAATATTTGGACTATTTGAGGTCAGAATATAACCCTAGAACTCAGTTCTTAGCCTTGTAAGCCTTTAGTTCCTAGTTAAAGAATGATTTACATTGCTAAAGAGATTACAATTTAAAGGAAAGACTGTGGAAAAGAAAAAAAAAAACCCACAAAAAACAAAATAAATAAATAAAGGACTGTGGCCTGGACAAGTTGTTGATAAAACCTAATAGAGAATCAAATGTGTTGCTAGTTGCCCCTACCCCAATTCCTTTACAGCTCCTCCTCGCCCCTTCCCTTTCCTGCCATGTACCCTGAATCTAAGTAGGCATTGGCTTTCTCTTGCTCTCTCCTCACACCCATCCTCCACTCTTCTCAGACATACCTCCTCCTTGAAAGACCATTCGGTTGATGCTAATGTGATCAGGACTCAACAGGCTTAATAACTTTCCAAGTTAAAAGGCCGATACTTTAGAAGGATCTCACTAGAGAATAAATGTATTGACTATAGAGCAGTAATGGTAAGGGAGGATTATAAACAGACTGGCAGCTAGGGGAAATCCTGGGGTTTAAAGGAATTCTTCAATAGTTAAAATCACAAGTTTACTGATGCCTGCCGAGAGCGCCACCTGAACCTGTGGTTCTTTTTAGCCCTCAGTGCTGTTACTGGATTTTGTCTAGGTTCTTGACTATGCTGCAGAAATGAATTTCAAGAGCATGTCAGGTGAGTTAGGCTAGTAATTTATTCAGGCAGGGAAGGACGAGAAATAGGAGAAAATAACAGACCATGGGTCCCAGGTGAAGAGGAAGGGGCTGAAAAGTGATAAAGTGGGCTGTTTTACAGACTGCAATCCCCTATTATAGATTATAACAGCCCAGGTTTTACTTGCGTGCAACCATGGCAGGGGGTAAACAGGGAGAGCAGGGCACAGAGGGCAGGAACAGGGGTCCAAAGGTAAGAGAAATGAATTCAGGCTTTGTGCCTGCATTTTGAACCATTAATTATTCCACCCCTCGGCTGACGGCAGAGGAGGAACTCCAGCTCTGCTGTTTTGCTTGATTACCCCACCCATCAATCTCCCATTAGTGCCCAAAGATAAAGTCCGTGGGGAATATCCAGGGCTTCTCCTGGCTTTCAGAGGATGACTTTCTGAGAGGCAGGCTCTTGGCGAGGGTCTTCCAGCATCCATCTCATGGCTATTGATGTCCACGTGGGCTCTTTGCCAGGTTCCAGATCCATCTATTGATTCCCTGTCTTACTAGCTGGCTTCAGTGCCATGTCACAGTGAGAACAATGGAGGATGATCATTATATTGAGAAACTACAATATGGAAGCAGAGATCCTCCTGATACCAAACAAAAGCAGGCTTCTTTTTCCAATGTGTCTTTAAAGCCAATTCCTAAGACACTGGGGTTTCAAAGAAAGAGAGTTTATTTGATTGTGCAAGCAAAGGAGCACAGTGACCTAATGGCCCCCAAATGCCTCCTCAATCTGCAAGAATTCTAAGGATTCTACTGAGTAATTGGGGTGGAGCTGACTCAGCTTTCTTCATTGATAAACATTAAAAGGGCTGAACCAGAGGGGTTTGGGCACTAAACCAGGGTGACTCACAAAGTTAGAATCTTATCAGAGATCAAGGTTCTGGGACAGAGCAGAGGTCAGTCACAAAGTTTCCCATATGGGTATTAAACAGGATATTAAACCTTGTTGTGGAGGCAATGACCATGAATGTTCTGGGGTTAGAGAGAGGGAAAACAGGTATAAGAGAGGGCATTTTCTAGACTTGGGAATCATCCTGAATGACATTATAGCGACAGATATAGGCCATTATATTTCCAGCCATAACCCACAGAATAGAATGGGAGAGAGTGTAAACCACACATGCAAACTATAATCCATGCTTAGTGGCAATGCTCTAAAATGTGTTGATCAATTGCAATGAATGTACCACACTGATGAAAGATGTTGCTAATGTAGGAAAATGTGGGAGGTGTGCAGAGCAGGGCGTATGACAATCCCCTATACATTCTCTGTAACATTTCTGTAATTGAAGTATCTTTTAAAAAATTTTCAAAAAGAGGAAAAAAAAACCCCTAAAACTAAAACAAAACACACACACAAAACAGGAGGGTAGAGTGGTGACCATCACAATAGTTAAGTATACACAAGGGTGAGCCTAGTTGTTGTAGAACTATAAACAAGGATAAATTCTGTCTAGAATTACCATCACAATAGTAAGCACACACAAGGGTGAGACTAAGTCTAGAGTAACCATAGACAGGATTGAGGCCTGTTTAGAATGACCATTGCAATAGCAGGTCTAGGTTAATTCCAGCCAGTTTCAGTAATCTCAGATCTTAACCTTTTGCTATTGTATTTTATAGTATAAAGCCATCTATATAATGATTTTGTAATCATAATTATTGGTTAATTCCTAACCCTTGGTTACACTTCCAAGACAAAAGAATTGACGTTTTGTTGACTGCAGAGCTCCTTTCAGGCTTTCATTACGAGCTAAATCATGGAAGTCTACCCCCAGCTTATTTCTTTGAGGTGTAATTATTTTTCCAATAAGAAGAAATGAGGAATATGAAGCCCTCAGTTTCTCTTTTCTTCTATAATATCAGTGAAAGCAATATATTTGGTTGGACAAGAGCTAGTGAAGCTTTGTTTTAATCTGGATGATTTTCATCCTGTGCTCAAAAGGAATTGGTAACAGGTCTTGACTTTTCTTTTCCTTCACTCTCCTTCCTTCTTTTATTTCTCCTTTTCCCTCTCCTGCCTTCCTTTCCTTCTTCATTTTTCCCACTTTCTTCACTTTTGGTGCTTAATTACCTTTCTTGTCATCAGAGATGGATGCCCATTTACAATTTGAAAAATAAGAAGATAGTTAACTCAGTATAGTTTATTCCTTTTCTTTTTCTTTTCTGACAACAGTTACTATGTTTTGAATTCCTATTTTCTGAATACTTACGTTCCTTTAATGCAGACAACATGCTAAATGAAATATATGCACCAAGACTAATTGCTTTCCTCTGTTTTGAGAAGACTGGCCTTATTAACAGATCATAAATATCATATTTTCAAGGTGAGTAGTTGAGTATTTTTCTTTTAGTATACAGGAGTTTACCAGGGAGGGAATGAGGGGAAATCCTTTTCTATTTCCTACTGTAAGTTATCCTTTATCCTGAGAGAAATTTTCAAAGATACTTTTGGGCTAAATTATACTGCACCTGGTAATACAAATTTCTCAGGATTATAGAGCTGAAAGAGGTATTAACAATCATCATTGCTCTCATTTTCAGATATGCAAAATGAATCCCAGAAACTTTTGAGCAACAGGTCCAGAATCCCAGTCTGTCCCAGGAATCCCCTCTTTCCCACCCTGATGAGCTTATCCTCCTTCTGACCTGGTATGGCTTTGCAAATTGTTTCACTGAAGACTGGATGATGTATTGTGTATGTTCTTTGTGTCTGTGTCTTTGGGGAGTTATGCAGAAATAAAGCTATTTTCTTAACATAAACAAATTATCCAGGATAGTCACTGATGTGTCTGATGATGACAGCATGTGTTCCAGAGGTGGCTGAGAGCAAAAACATGCTCTTAAAGAAAATTACATTTTAAAATGTCAGTGATTATCTCTCTGTATATATAAATGTGTACATTTAATATTGAGTGCATGTATTTCTAAATTATTTCCTCTGATTTCCTTCATTGTTTTCCTAACAGAATTAATCTCAGAGTAATCCTTAACTCTTTGCTGCTCAACCTTCTTCCCACAAACCAGAGTTATGATGTTCTATATATTTACACTTCAGCAATATGGTTTGCCTTGATCCCTTATTTTCTATTCCCATAGCTACCTTCAGAGTTCAGACCTCTATTATTTTTCTTCTGGAAAGCACTGCCCAGCTCACACTTGTATAGGGACTAGCTCAGACTGGTCTCCCTGATTGGACTGAAGTTGACATGCCAGTTCTACAAATTTTCTGTTTTGCCTTAAGAGAAAGAACAAAGGATTTCTGTACAAAATGAAAGAAATAATATAAAAATGTAAAACAGCATAAGCCGAACAATATGAATAGAATCAAATCAATATGAAGTGCAGGAAGTAAAAATATGACACTGAGGGAATATGAATAAAGGAAAATGAAGGAGAAAAATGTGAATCCATGACCCTACTCAATGCATGAGTTTCTTTTTAGTGAAATGTATCTGGTACTGATTCTTCTGGAGCTGATTCTATAGCCACAGGAGAAAGAGCTAGATATTTGGGAAAAAAAAGAATACAGGGAAACTTAACTAACATGGTGAAGAAGGGTTATGTCATGATGTATATGATTCCTTGTTTCCATATTGGGCACGATCTTGAGCTGCCTGGGCCAATCAGGAAGAGCTGCCTGTCGGGTATAAGACAGTACCTTTAGGATGGGAGGGACCCACTGAGTCTCACCAAACCTGCTAATTATTATGCACTACTTATCATCTGGGCAGGAACTCTGACTTACTAGTGAAAAAAAAAAAAAGGAAAATTTCTTAGTGAACAAGGTCTATGATTCACAAGAGTCTAATGTGACAATTCAACCTTTTTGCATCATTACAGTGATATATAATGTGAATATGTTAAAGTTAGAACGTGGAGCTATGAAATTTATAACTTTTCTCTTCTTCATGAAAAAAAATACCGCCATGCTCAATGTGGATCAACAATTGAGACCTTTATTTCTAAGATTAGTGACAAAATTTTAAGAGAATATATAACCATTCTAAAGGAATTCAAATACTCTGGTCTGGGTAAGTACATCAGTTGGGATTGCATTTGGCTGCAAGTCACATGATTTAAATAGGCAGGATTTGCTTTACCACACTTGAAAAGAAACCAGAAAATGGGCAGTTCAGATATTCTTCAGGGTTCTCAAGGATGCAACCAATGACCCCTCCTCTCTATCTTTCTAACCACCCCTTCTTAGCAGGTGGCTTACGCTGTCAAGGTCACAAGATGGCTCTTCTGTCAGCATCACATTTGCTCATTTTCTACACAGGGAGAGGGAGAGAGGAAGGTAAAACTTAGACAGATATTGCTAACAGACTTTCATTTTTGCCTCATTGCCTAGAACTTTGTAACCCAAACAACCCTATATGAAACAGTCTCTGAGAAGTAAATTAGTTTCAGCTAGGCATACTGCCGTGTCAAAAAATTATAGATCAGCTAGTAAGGAAGAAGGGGAGGACAGAAATTGGAGAAGCAATCAGCAATGTTTACCAGGTCAAAATACAAAAAGCATTTCTAGGAGAGACCATGAAATCTCAGTGGATAAAACTGGGTTATTATTACAAGTAGTTATTGAAAGTAATTAAACATGGATTGCAGAATAGATAAGTGTGGATGTTTCTGAGGGTGTCTGGATTTAGAAGGTTGGATTATATGAACAATGATCTTTGCAACTATGAGATTTGAAAGTCTATGGTTTTCCTTTTGTGCATCCCCCTAATAATATTGTTTCACTCCACTCCAAAATGAAAGGAGATTTCTTTACAGGCACATCTGAAATTAATTCATTTTAATATTCAAAATATACTCAGTGACTTCTCATTGTCTATTTGACATATTGAACTATCAACTATGGGGATGAAATCTGAATTTGAGGATGTGAAAAGCTGTCTTTCATTAGAACAGGCAGCTAGGACTGGAGATTCTGGTCTATCTTATAGTCGATCAGTCTTTTAAATCCTGTTTCTTCTCTCCTAGTTTTTTCTCAACTGTTAAATCTGCTAAGTTATTCAATATTCTTCAAATCTGCCTCTTACTTTCCTGTCTCTGTAACTTTGTTTTTTTCTATTTCTCAGAATGAAACAGTCACCAGTTTCAATTCCATTTATTATTTCAGATTCTCTTAGTGGTCACTTCATTCAGGAACCTTTATTTTTTCCAGGTAGTTAATTGTATTTCCTTCTTTGGACACAAGGAATATTTTATGTTTGTATGTTTCAAGTGTATGTTTCATGTCTCTCAGAGTATTGTGGTCATTAGTACACTTTTGAAATATCTAAATTTTGTCACCATTTTGCGTCTCTGGATATTTAGAAAAGAACTCTTTTACTGAGCATAATAGAAACTCGATGAATATTTGGTACCTTTTTAAGGGACCATGAAAGATAGAGAAGAAAAGAAAACAGAAATTTAAGGCCATTTCAAAAACAGCTTATGTTCTAAGTTAGGCTATGCCTATTATTCATAGCTACAACACACCACCCATTGTGATGAATGCCTGGTATCCATCCTGTACCAAAATAAGAAGGTTCTATTTTCCTGTAGAACAAAAACATATACTTAAAGACCAGACTGTATGGACTTATATATATGAAAATATTTTTTTGTGAACTTTGAGGCAGGATCTATTTGTCCATTGTTTCTTTGTTTCTCTCTCTTTCAATCTCTTAGTCTCTGCTTATCTGTCTTCCTCCCTCCCTCTTTCTCTCCCCCTCAATCTTTCTCTGTCTCTGTCAGTCTGTCTCCCTCTACACACACACACAGTCCTGTAGTATTATAATGTATAATTGTATTGCAATATATTATGTAATAAATATTGTATATTATATATAATGTTTTTGTATGATACATATTATGAACTCTTATAAATTAGCATTTTCTGTTTATTTTAGCATAGTCATAGGAACATGTAAATGAAAGAGCTCAATGTCAAAAAGAATATTCACAATTGTAAGCACTATAACTGAGGGAAAAGGGCAGCTTGGAAATTAAACTTATTGTCAGGTTTCTCATATTTTCCATTCACATTTTTTCTGTGTCTGGGATCTGAGATAAGTATAAATTAAGAAATCTGGAATGACACTAAGCTTGCTGATTAACTGCTGGGATATAAAGTAATCAGTATGCAAAAATCAACTGGGCTGAATGAAATATATTTTCACTTTCAAGGGTATTTTTTTGTTATCATAACCATAGCAAAATGAAAATGTGCCATACAAAAAAAGATTTTTACTGTAAAATTAATGAAAACTCTGGGCACCAATTTGAAAAATAAAATGACAGAACTCTTATGAGTGAATTGAAATAGAAAGAGGGAGCCTTTCCATCTGGTCCTTAAGTAAAAACTGAAGACAAATGTGAAACTGTATGTTAAAACCTTGCCATTGCCAGGTTCCTCCTTGGCCAAAGTTTACTAGCATCTTTTCCCAGACAAAATTTTAATTTTTTTTCTTTTGAAGTTTTCAGCAAAGATACTAGAAGAAATCTGAGTTCTTATTTCATGCTCTCCCTCCCTCTTGACACACAACTGACCAAAACCGAGGAACTCAAGGCAAGGCATCCAGAAAATGGGGAGCTTTTTGACGGAGCCTTCAATTTTAGGCACATCGTTTTTATTCTGAAGTGAGCCTGAAGGAATATGGTGGAGTGGAAGCCTCATAAGAGTCACTGCATTGGACACAGAGGCAGGGGAGAGGGCAGCTTCCTCATCTTTCTACTTAACATTAATTATACCTCAAATCAACCAACTTGACTCCTTAGTACTGGAACCAAATATCTATCACTTGTCTGTCCTGAAATCACTCAATGGGGACCCTCAGGAATTTACCTGAAATTCAGGACATTAACACTCTTCTTGAATCTTAATTAGCTTATAAAACCAAAGTTCCTTGACCTAGAATAAAGAGGTGCTCTATAATCTGTCCCTGTATCCTCTCCAATGTCCTCTCCTCAAGCTGTTTCTTCCAAACTCTCCCCCCACACCTCCACTGATGCCCCCTCCCCATCTTCTTGAAGCTCCTGTAACTGAAATGCACTCCACACAGTCCAGGGCTATCAAATAACACACACACTTTAGGACTCAGTGTCCGCCTTACCTTCCCAAGAAGCTCTTTTGACTCCCAGGACTCAGTTACATGTCCTTTTTTTTGGTGTCCCTGCAATACCAAATGTTAAAGTAACCTTTTTATTGAAGGATAGCATGCATGCATACAAAGGCAAAAATGATTAAATACAGAGCTTGGTAACCTTAACCCACAGAACCAGCACTAAGATAACAAAAACATTGTCAGAAGGGCCAAAGTACCCTCATGGCATCCTCCAGGCACAACTCCCCCAAAGGCAATTTATTATCCTGGCTTCCAGCACCAGAGTTTAGTTCCATCTATTTGAGTAATATGGTGTGTAGTCTTTTGTGTATCAAGCAAAAGTTACTTTTTTATACAAGGGCCATGTCTTTGTATAGCTAATTAATTGATGAGTATGTGGTAGATGAAAGAACATATTCAATTTTCTTTTCTCCCCAAAGACAGACACATATTCTCTGAATACATTTAAGACATTTATTTGGCATATGGCAAAATGTTTTAATATGTAGCAATAGGGAAGCTCATTTTTATTTATAGTTCTTCTAAGAATGGTTTTTGTACATTATTTCTTGAAAGTATTTTACACAACAGACACTCAGCTTTCAGTTCACTGTATTGGACACTTCCATGGAGTTTATTATACTTTATAGGAAAAAAAGGTAAAATAAAAAAAGTATCAGGTAGCACTGAATGTGTTGATTTAAATGGTATTTGAAATAGTGCATAAAAGGACAGGGTTAATGCCATCTTCTTTACAAACATGGAAAGAAATTGAAGTAGGATTCACATATTATGTTTGTAACAGGTTATAGTAAGAGAGCTTGTCAGAAACTGTGATGAGTGAGATTTTGCCTTGACGGCCAGCAAACAAGTTAGCCTGTCAGCTTTTAAGGGTGACAGAAGACCGGAGACTTTTGTTCAAAGACAAAGGACTTGATCACTCCCAGCATTATTTAATAGTACTATTATTTCTAATAATATGGCTATTCTTTTTAATAACAATAGGGTACCAGCGTTTTCTTTCTCTGGTTCCTTGAGCTCCAATTAATACAGAGGTTACCCAAGCCTTTTGTAATGGACAGTCCACACACCTGCTCTTCAATCTGATGGCAGAAACTACCACTATCTTCCTAGCATTCTGCTGTTTAAACATCCCAAAAAAGATAGTTGAGAACAAAGGCCTTTGGTGCCTCTGCTCACAAGACATACAGAAATGCAAGAGGCCTATGGGGAATTGTCTCCCCACTGTTCACCCCTAACTTGTTTTGCAGTGCTTTGGATTTTTGTGAATTTTGCCACGTGAACATGACTCTGTCAGCCGCTCTGATGAATCTGACCAACAGAGGCTGGCGCCGGCTCTGTTCAATTCAAACTTAATCAAGGCTATTTTCGATAGTACTTCAAGCAGCAGAATGATTGAGGCCACACACAGCTCTGACCTCAACTGAGCTCCCAGAGCTCTGGACATGGCCAGCTGAGCAAGTCTCGGGAATCACCATTGTCGACCTTAACAAGCCAGCTGAGTTTCTCAAGTTTCTGGGCTGATCTTTGCATTTGGCCTGAGGAATCGGTCCAGGTACAGCAAGATGTATTAGTAGTTGCATAACTCCTCCTTGGCCCACAAGGAGGAAGTTTAGGGCAATTCTCTCATCTATGAGTCAACTCTGGACAGTGAGTCGAAGACTGTTTGGGTTTTTAGCAGTTTGACAATCATTTTTTCTCTCTTTTTTTTTTTTAGATTTATTTTATTTCTCTCCCCTTCCCCTCACCCCCTGCCCCAATTGTCTGTTCTCTGTGTCCATTAGCTGTGTTCTTCTGTGTCCACTTCTACTGTCCTATTGTTGTCAGCGGCACCAGGAATCTGTGTCTATCCTTGTTGCACCATTTTGTTGTGTCAGCTCTCCTGTGTGCGGTGCCACTCCTGGGCAGGCTGCACTTTCTTTCGTGCTGGGGGGCTCTCCTTACCAGGTGCACTCCTTGCACATCGTGCTGGGGGGCTCTCCTTACCAGGTGCACTCCTTGCACATGGGGCTCCCCTTTGCAGAGGACACTCCTACATGCCGGGGCACTCTTGCGCGCATCAGCACTGCACATGGGCCAGCTCCACACGGGTCAAGGAGGCCTGGGGTTTGAACCACGGACCTCCCATGTGGTAGGTGGACACCCCATCCACTGGGCCAAGTCTGCTTCCTGGCAATCATTTCTCTAAGTGTGATGACCTCTTTTATACCTTTCTTGGGGGTTCATTGTTTGTGCTGTATCAGTAACTGTTTTTTAAACCCAAATAGAAGGATTTGTACATTACTTCTTCAAATATTTCCTCAGCCCTTTTTTCTCTCTCGTCTCTTGTGATTCCATACACAATGGTATTTGGACTGCTTGATGTTGTCCCACATGTCTATGAGGCTTTGTCAAATATTTTAACAAACTCTTCAATATACTGCACACATTTTTTGGTAAACATTTTTTGGTTTCCTATTTACTAGCTCTACTGAGGTATAATTTATATGTAGAATCTACAAAATGCACTTACTTTAGTATTGTTTGATTTTAATATTTTTATAAAGTCATATAACTTCTATCACAAGCTGAACATAGTTCATCATCCTGAAGAATTTCTTCCCGTCATGTCTCTGTACAGACAGTACTGTCATCCGAGGACCATTCCCAGGCAATCCATTTGCTTCTCTCCTTTGTGGCTTTTCTTCTTTACAGAGATGCAGAGAAACCACTTGTTTGATTTCAAGATTTTCTTCTTTAGCACCTATAGCTGTTTGATATTATTGATGAATTCCAAAGAGAAATATTGTATTATATTTTTAAAACAATCTTTTTCTCTGGGCATATTAGATTACATTGGATCTACTTATTACTAATCAAGTAAACCTCTTGTGCCAGTAGGGTGTTGAATTCCCATCCCTTGGTGAGTAGGGACTCGCAGATAAAAGATATGGCAAAGGACAGAGTTGAGAGTTCTTAATATTGGAGCTTTGATGTTGGAGTTTGATGCTTTGGAGTTTGATTTATACAGTGCATCTATAGGCGGGAACATGCTTAGTTAGTGGGAGTGGGTTTGGGCTTGGGTAAGACTCGAGGGCCTATAGGGATGGCTAGGGGGCAGTGGGCTAGAGGCAGTGCTCTAGGGTGTGGGAGGGGTTGGTGGGGTCATGTAGCTTCGCTATCCTTGTGAGGAAAGGAACTGTGTCTGGACACGTAGGCTCTGGATGGGGGCTCTTCTATGTCATGGGACGTGGCTCCTTCTGAGTAAACAGCTGGTCGCCCTTTCAGTGGGGCAGCTTAATAATAAACTTGCAGCTTCTGCAGGTCGTGGCTATTATGGGGGCTAGGGATGGGACCTAATCCTGTCATTCTCAGGTTTTGATTATAATAATATAAAATAAAGTAGTTCTTCACGGGCTTGCTTGTGCAGGGTGGAGGAAAGCGGGCATCGACTCCTTCTGGCTGCTTCCTGCTGTCAGGGGCGAAGGGGTTTCTTTCTCGTGCGGCTTGCCTGGTGGGGTTTTGCATTCTGAGGTGGTTATTAATTGTTGTTCTCTTAACAGGAAGGCCCCATATGCATATTCTTGGGTGGTTGTTTAAACAACTCAATGGATGAATAGGGAGAGGAGCTGTAGGAGACAAGGGCCACACATGAGGAGAAAAATACTTATTAGTGGGGTTGTCTGAGTCTGTCCATGTAAAAGCAAAGATGTTTTGAGAGTTTTCATCTAGGGGGATTGTGAAAAAGGCATCCCTGAGGTCTATTACTGTGTAATGTGTGGTTTGGGGAGGATATGTGATAAGAGGTTACAGGGGTTGGGGACTAAGGGGACTATAGGCTGGGTGCCTGGTTGACAGCTCTTACGTCTTGTACTAGAGGAAAAGTGACTTTAGGTTTTTTAACAGCTAGGGTAAGTGTATTGAATGGAGAGTTGATGGGGCGTAACAGCCCTGTGGCCCAAAGTTTGTCAATGGCGGGTTTAAGTCTGCGCTTGCCACTGAAGGAGAGAGGATGTTGGGGAATGTTGATGAAAGAAGAGCTGTCTTTTAGGGTGATTCTTACAGGGGAGAGGTGTGAGGCTATTGAGGGAGAGTCAGTGTTCCCGACTTGGGGGTTTACTTCCTGTTGTAAGATAGGAGGGCTGTCTGTAGGAGGGGAGGTAGGAGTTAAGGCTGAGGCTGGGACAAAAGGAGAAGGAAACTAGCTTGGGGGGAAGGTAGTGAAAAGGAGATAGAGGAGGGCAATTTGGATAGATTGTCTCATCCTAAGAGTGGGTAGGGGCATGATGGTCTAACTAGGAATTGGTGTGCGGATGTGAGACTTTGTATAGTGCAAGGAAGGGTTATGTAATGAAGGGAAAGGTAGGAATATGGTCAACCCCCACAACAGAGATTGAGGAAGATGTTAAAAGTCCTGAATGTTCTGAAAGGACCAAATACGTGGCCTCTGTGTCAGTTAAAAAGGAGATGGGCTTACCTCCAACCTGGATGATAACCCTCGGTTTGGACTTACTGATGGAGACGTGGGGGGTCTGTGAACCTGGGACCCATCAGTCTTCCGTTGCTATTCTGAGTAGGTCAGGGAAGGAAGATGATTTAGGGATGGCTAGGGGTCAGTGGGCTGGGGGCAGTGGACTCTAGGGGTACGGGAGGGGTTGGTGGGGTCATGTGGCTTGTCTATTCTTGTGAGGAAATTAACTGTATCTGGACACATTGGCTCAAGATGAGGGGCTGTTCTATGTCATGGGATGTGGATCCTTCTAAGTAAATGGCTGGTTGCCCTTCCACAATGGGGCAGGTTAATAATAAACTTGCAAGTTGTGGCTGTTAATTGGGTTGGGGGCTAGGGATGGGGCCTAGTTCTGTCAGGGCTTATAATCCTATTTACATTGATGTACAAGAGATATTTCTTTAAAAGACTCATTATCTTTTTCAAAGGTTTTCTAATAAAATGAAATTCTAAAACACACTGACATCTCTATGGTGGTGTCTTTAAGTCATGTATTTAGATTTCCATTATTATTCCTTACCGTATTTCTAGCTTCTTTTTTGACAGGACACATGTCTTTATTCAGTATATTAAATATATGAATTGACTTCTATGAAAGTGCAATTATTTGGAAATGAAAATTGGATTTAAAACTTAAGTACTAAAAGCCTATAATGGTCAAGTTTATAATTAATGGCACTTTTTGTATTATTGGAGAAAAATCTGTTTTCCATTTCATTTAAACATTCTTTTCTTGTTTATGCTCTGGATTCTTCTTGTCAGATAGCCATAATTAAAATAATTGATTCTATGAAAAGATCCAGCAGTGTAATGCTTAACAGTCCATATCAAAAAGGTCAGACACCAATTACTGTAATTTTGCATAAAATGAAATAAAAAAGCTGCCCTTTCACTCCAAGTGAAAAATGTTAGGATAATCAGAATTCTCAGGAGGCTTTTTCAATCAATACATGCTTCAGTGAATGATTGCAGCACCAAAATTGAGAGAACATTCTATTTAGGCCTACAATTATGGTCACACAGAATACAAATCCTTTTAGAAGGACTCTTTTTCTGCTTGGAAGGATTGATTTTTGTTGTCCATAATTCTCATGTATTCTCTGACTCTGTATTTTGGATGTTTTTAGCATTCAGTCCCTTTTGTGAAATGTTTGCATTTACTGAACTGACTCCTTGCTGAAATGCTTGTGACTCTCTTGTAACAAAGACACCTTTTCTATTTAGATTTTCTGGGCTTTAACTATGAAACCTAAACATTTTAGGGGGATGTAATATTGTAACCTTGAAGGTACCTTTAATCTCATTGTGTAGAAACTGGTATTTGCATTGAAACAGATGTTTGAGTCTGCATAAATGCAATTAATATATATTTTCCAATGGCATATCTTTTTCCTTCTTTTAGAACCAACTATCCATAAGTGAAATAGAAAGAAAATACTTAATGGGTCATATTTTTAGTGATGGATAAGAACTTTCAGGAGACACAAATACATGAATCAGTGAGTATTACCCAAGAGCATATTTTGGGTACTTTTAAAGCACTCTTACTCACCCAGTCCCTGTAGTTGAAAATTATAAGAGTTCAGCTGGCATAAGAAATGTATCTTAACATATGACGCAAGAAGAAATCTATGTAAGGCATGGAAAATGGCTTCACTCTGCTGACATTTTATTTTTGAAATTCAGTTTTCACTTGGTTAATGAAAGACAAGGCATATATTGTGAGGGAATGGCATTCTATGTAAAAAATTAATTTGGCTACAATTGTGTGAAATCATTTGCATGGACTCAGAGAAAATGTTGCCCTGCTTCACTGAGAGTCTTTAATATCTCAATGTGGATCTGGATTTTAAAGATGTTTTTGTAGAGGGAAGTTTTATGATAAAAGTTGTGTTTTAAAAGAAAAACCTGGCATGCTAAGTGGGTTGGATCAACAAAAGAAAATATCTTAGAGATTATTTAAGCATCAAGAATTAAATTTCAGAAACTAAGATGCTGACCCATTGGCTACCAATATTTTTAAAGCATGTGCATAGTTATTTTTCTAGCTATTTTAATTAAGATAATTTTATTCAATCTATTCTATTTCTATACAAACACAAAGAAAAAAGAATGTCTATTTGAAGTTTAATGAAAATTGCAATTTATAAATTTTAGAAAGTTTATTTTTTACTTCTTAGTCTCAAATTTCCTATGAAAGAACATAGAAAATATGTTACTGTCCTTTAAGTAGTTTTTCCATTTATAGCTCTTGTTTAACATTCCCAAATATTATATATATATATATATATATATATATATATTTTAAAGATTGTATTTCTTTTTCCATATTTTCCTGAATGCGTATTGTTAGAGAAAAATGGCGCTCACTGGAGTATGAAGACTGATGATTGCAGACAGAAAGTTTATTGGGAAACTGTCCCAGCAGAGGGGGTCTGAAGAATAGATTTCAGCCCCTCTGCTGCCATAGTGGGTGTCTGAAGAGAGACTTCAGCCCACCCCTGGTATAGGCAGTCATGAATTTATACAGTACATCTATAGGCTGGAACATGCTTAGTCAGTCGGAGGGGGTTGGGACTTGGGTAAAACGCGAGGGTCTGTAGGGATGGCTAGGGGGTGGTGGGCTAGGGGCAGGGAATTCTAGGGGTGCAGGAGGGGTTGCTGGGGTCATGTGGCTCCTTTGTCTGTTCTTGTGAGGAAATGAACTGTATCTGAACATGGAGGTTGTGGATGGGGACTGCTCCATGTCACGGGAATGCAAGTCACTGTTTGTTAACCATTGCAAACCTTGTGATCAGTTGTTACAAACCTTGTAAGGGAGAAATTTCTTACACTTATATTTAATATAATACTATGAATCGCAAAATATTTATTATTTCATGATAGAATATTTGATTTCAATGTCAAAATGCTTACAGCTAAAATATAAAAATAGAGTAATTTAAAATTTAGATTCAGGTAACTAAATCCAAATATCAATTTCAATAAGTTTGTCAAGTCCTTTAGTTCTCTGGTTCACAATCATAGCACCAAAAGCGAGAATATCACCTTTTCTTTACAATATCTATACACAGAATATTTCATTTTCCTTTCTATTGAAAATTAAATGACAATGACCCAAGTAGTCATCTGTGTCATTAAATCAGTTTTAGTGTTTCAAAATTTTGAATGAATTTTGCTATTGATTTGCCTAGATAGCTTGATTATATTTTTTTAACAAATCAATTTTATAGATACATATTAACAAAACATACAATCACCCAAAGTGTATAATCAGTGGTTTTTTGGCATAATCACATAGTTATGCATTCATAATTTCAATCATTATTAGAACATTTTCATTATTTCAATATAATAATAAACAAAAAACAGACAAACAAGAAAATTACTCACCTCTCAATCTCTCTATGTTTCCTCAACTATACAAAGCTGCTATTTCTGGGAATTCTTGCACAATTATTTATTAAGCAGTTTCACTGAGATATATTCACATAATACAATCTATCTAAAGTGTATAATCAATTGCTTTTAGTATAATCACAATGTTGTACATTCATCACAGAAAATTTTAGAATTATTTCCATAATCCAAAAAGAAAAACTCCACACCCTTTGTATGCCTTCCCTAGCCCTTCATAACCACTACTTAAATTTCTTCTTTATAAATTGATTTATATTTACATTTCATATAAAAAGAATTATACAATATGTTACACAACATATTTAGCTCATAGTAACACAATCATACAGCATTTGTCCTTTTGTGTCTGGCTTACTTCACTCAACATAATATCCTCCAGGTTCATCCATGTTATCACATGCTTTACAACTTCATTTCTTCTTACAGCTGCATAATATTCCATCATGGGAATATACCATAGTTTGCTTATCCACTCATTAGTTGATGGACAACTGAATTGTTCCCAACATTTGGCAATTGTGAATAACACCTCTAGGCACATTGGTGTGCAGATGTCTATTCATATCACTGATCTCAGTTCTTCTGGGTATAAACCCAGCAGTGATATTGAAGGGTACCCTGGCAAATCTATAGTCAACTTCTTTAGGAACTACCAAATACTTCTCCACAGTAATTTCCCATTCTTCATTCCCACCAACAGGAAATAAATGTGAAATAAATGTTCATATCTCTCCACACCCTCTGCAACACTCATACTTCTCTTTTTAATAGTGGTCATTCTAAAAGGTGTAAAAGGATATCTCATTGTTGTTTTGATTTGCATTTCCCTAATCATTAGTGAAGTTGAACATTTATTCATGTATGTTTTTGTCATTTGTATTTCTTCTTTGAACAAATGTCTAGTCAAGTCTTTTGCCCATTTTTTAATTAGGTTGTTTGTCTTTTTTATTGTTGAATTATAACATCTCTTTATATATCATGGATATTAAACCCTTGTCAGAAAATATTTCCAAATATTTTCTCCTATTGTGTCGGCTGCCTTTCACCCTTTGACAAAGTTCTGTGAGGTGCAAAAGTGTTTAATTTTGAGGAGGTCCTGTTTATCTATTTTTCTCTTTTGTTGCATGTGTTTGTGTGTAAGGTCCAAGAAATCACCACCAACCACAAGGTCTTTAAGATGTTTCCCTACATTTTCTTCTAGTAGTTTTATTGTCCAGGCTTTTATATTTAGGTCTTTGATCCACTTTGAGGTGATTCTTGTATAGGGAGTGAATAGGGGTCCTCTTTCATTGTTTTCGTTATAGGATATCCAGTTTTCCCAGCACCAATTGTTAAAGAGACTGTTTTTTCCCACTAACGTGGACTTGTTAGGTTTGTCAAAAAATAGTTGGCTGTGGAGGTGAGGGTTTATTGCTGGACTCTCAATTCTATTCCACTGATCGATGTATCTATCTTTATGCCAGTACCATGCTGTTTTGACCACTGGAGCTCAAGCAGTGAAATTCCTCCCATGTTGCTTTTCTTTTTTAGAGTGCTTTGGCTATTTGGGGGCACTTTCCCTTCCAAATGAATTTGGTAACTGCCTATTTCTGTAAAGTAGGCTGTTGAAATTTTAATTGGTATTACATAGAATCTATAAATCATTTTGGGTAGGATTGACATCTTCATGATATTCAGTCTTCCAATTCATGAACACAGAATGTCTTTCCATTTGTTTAGGTCTTCATTGATTTCTTTTAGCACTGTTTTGTAGTTTTCTGCATATAGATTCTGTACTTCTTTGGTTAAATTGATTCCTAGGTATTTGAGTCTTATTGTTGCTACTGTAAATGGGACTTTTCCCCTGATTTCTTCCTCCAATTGTTCAATGCTAGTGTACAAAATCATTACTGATTTTTGTGTGCTGACCTTGTATCTGACTGCTTTGCTGAACTCATTTATTAACTCAATTAGCTTTGTCATAGATATTTCAGAATTTTCTTAATATAGGATCATGTCATCCACAAACAGAGCTTCATCTCCTTCTTCCCTACTTGGATGCCTTTTTTTTTTTCTTCTTGTCTAATTGCTCAAGTTAGAACTTCTAGTACAATGCAGAATAACAGTGGTGACACTGGGCCATCCTAGTCTTGTTCCTAAACTTTCCCAACTGAGTCCAATGTTGGCTCTGGGTTTTTCATATATGCCCTTTATCATACTGAGGAATTTTCCTCCTATTCCTATCTTTTGAAGTGTTTTTATCAAGTAAGTATGCTTGATTTTGTCAAAAGCCTTTTCTGCATTGATTGAGATGATCATGTGTTTTTTTTCCTTCAATTTGTTAATGTGGTATATTATATATTGATTGAGTTTCTTATTTTGAACCAGCTTTGGATACCAGGAATAAATCCCATTTAGTCATGATACATTAGTGTTTTGACATGCTGTTGGATTCATTTTGCAAGTAATTGTTGAGAATTTTTGCATCTATGTTCATTAGAGAGTGGGCTGTAATTTTCTTTTCTTGTAGTGATAGCATCATAAAATGAATTGGGTAATTTTATCCTCCTCTTCATTTTTTTGGGAGAGTTTAAAAAGGATTGGCATTAATTCTTTCCCAAAAGCTTGGTAGAATTCACCTGTGTAGCTATCTGTCTCTAGACTTTTCTTTGTTGGAAGACTTTTGATGACAGGTTCAATTTCTTTATATGTGACTGGTTTGTTAAGATCTTAGAGTTCTTGTAGTGTCAGTGTAGTTTGTGTATTTCTAGGAATTTGTTCATTTCATCTAGGTTGTCTATTTTTTTGGTATACAGTTTCTCATAATATCCTCTTATGTTCCTTTTTATTTCTGTGGGGTCAGTTGTAACCTTCCCCCTTTCATTTCTGGTTGTATTTATTTGCATCTTATTTTCTTATTAGTCTAGCTAGGGGTTTGTCTATATTTTTGATCTTCTCAATGAAACAGCTTTTGGTTTTGTTAATTTTCTGTATTGTTATTTTGCTCTCAATTTCAACTATTTCTATTCTTATTTTTATTATGTCTTTCCCTGTGCTTGCCTTGGGATCAGCTTGTTGTTCTTTTTCTAGTTTCTCCGGTTGTACAGTTAAATCTTTGCATTTAGCTTTTTTTTTTTTTTAAATACAGGTGTTTAGGGCTATAAATTTCCCTCTTGAGATTGCTTTTACTGTATCCTGTAAGTTTTGATAAGTTGTGTTTTTGTTTTCATTTGTCTCAATGTATTTACTGATTCACTTGCAATTTATTTTTTGACTCACTGATTAATTAGGAATGTGTTACTTAGCTTCCTCATATTTGCAAATTTCTCTCTTTTCTATTATTGATTTCCAGTTTCATTCCATTATGATCTGCAAAGGTGCTCTGCACAATTTCAATATTTCTATATTTATCAAGTACTGCACTATGCCCTAATAAGTGGTCTATCTTGGAGAAAGATCAATGGGCATTTGAAAAGAACGTATAACTTTCTGAGTTTGGATGCAAAATTCTGTATATGTCTATTAGGTCTAACTCGTTTATCTTATTGTTCAAGTTCCATGTTCCTTGTTGATATTCTGCCTAGCTGTTCTATCTAATGATGTGAATGGTGTGTTGAATTCCCCAATGATTATTGTAGAGATATATATTTCTCACTTCTGTTTTGCCAGAGTTTGCCTCTTATATTTTGGGGCACTCTGGTTAGGTGCATAGATATTTATGATTGTTATATTTTCCTGGTACATTGTCCTTTTATTAATATGTAATGGCCTTCAGTACCAATTATAACTTTTTTGCATTTAAAGTCTGTTTTGTCCAATATTAGTGCTATCTCAACTCTATTTTGGTTACTATTTCCATGGAATATCTTTTTCAATCTTTCACTTTCAGCTGGTTTGTATCCCTGTGTCTAAAGTGAGTCTCTTTTAAGGATCATATGCATGGTTCATGCTTTTTATCCATTCTGTCAACTTTCGATTGGGAAGTTTAATCCATTTACATTTAATGACATTAGTGTAAATGCATTATTTACATCTACCATTTTATCTTTGATTTTCATATTTCATATTTATGTTTTTGTCTATCTTTTTACTCTTTTGGTTATCCTTTCTGCTATTCTTTCTTCTGTACTCTTCTCTAAGCCTCTCTCTCTTGTCTTTTTCTTTCACACTCAAAGGCTTCCTTGAATATTTCTTGCAAAGTTGGATTCTTTTTTTATAAACTCTCTTAGTTTCTGTTGTGAGTATTTTATACTTACCTTCATATTTGAAGGGCAATTTTGGTGGATAAAGAATTCTTGGCTGGCAGTTTTTCTTTATCAATATCCTAATTGTATCATATCGCCGTCTTCTCACTTCCATTGTTTCTGATGAGAAATCTGCACTAAGTCTTTTTAGGCACCCCTCGTATGTGATGGTTTGTGTCTCCCTTGCTGCTCTCAGAATTTTCTTTTTATCTTTGACATTTGACATTCTGAGTAGTATGTCTCTTGGAGTAGGTCTATTTGGATTTGTTCTAATTTGGGGATGGTACACTTCTTGGACATGTAAATTTGTTTTGTGGGAGTTGGGAAATTTTTAGCTATTATTTCCTACATTACTCTTTCTGTCCCTTTTCCCTTCTCTCTTCCTTCTGGAACTCCCATGACACATATTTTGTTGTGCTTCATGTTGTCATTCAACTCCCTGAGCCCCTGCTCTATTTTTTCCATTCTTTTCTCTCCTCAGTTTCAGCTGTTCTGTCTTTGGTATCATTCTTTCTTCTATCATTTTGAGTCGGAAGTTTAATGCCTCTAATGTGTTTTTTATCTCACCAACTATATCTTTCATTCATTTCATGAGCTCTGTAATTTTTCTATTCAGGATTTCAAATTCTTCTCTGTGCTCACTCAATGTCATCTTTTTATTTTTTTTAAAAGAATAATTTTTATTTATTTATCACCCTTCACGCCCCCCCCCCATTGTTTGCGCTGTCTGGTCTCTGTCCATTTATTGTGTGATCTCTGTGTCTGCTCATATTCTCTTTAAGAAGCACCAGGACCCAATCCCAGGACCTCTCATGTGGGAGAGAGGTGCTCAATCACTTGAGGCCACCTCCACTTCATTCTTTGTCATGTCTTTCATTGTTTCCTCTTTGTGTATCCTTGCTGTATCATCTTGTTGCATCAGCTCGCCATGCCAGCTTGCTGTCTTGCTCATATTCTCTAGAAGGCGCCAGAAACCAAACACAGGACCTCCCACATGGTAGGCAGGAGCTCAATCATTTGACCTACATCTGCTTCCCTCTATGTCTTCTTGATGTCATTTATCTCTTTAGCCACATTGTCTTTCCACTCATTAATTTCATTTTGGAAATTTTGTATATCTTGCTAATTAGTTGTCTCAAATCCTGCATCTCTTCCAGGGTTTTGATATATTCCTTTTCTTGGGTCATGTCTTTCACTTTCTTAGTATGGCTCGTAAATTTTTGCTGATATCTAGGCATTTGATTAGGATGGTGAGTTTACTCGGATGCTCAATTTCTCTCTCTTTCTTAGGGATTTAGTGGTGTGAGGGTGTGTGTTACTGCTGCTCTTTCTTTTTCAACCTGGATCATTAAGATTGTCCATGTCCGTTGCTCAAAACTGGGCTATCGACCCAGTAATGGGTTGCAGACCTGCTTCCTAGGGCCTTCAGGAGGGAGGCTATAGGGCCAAAAGAAGCCTCTCTTATTTACTTTTAATTTTCTCACACTTCCTTGTTCTGCCAGCAGATGGTGCTCTGGCAGCCCTCTCAGTTCAATGTCTGGTCAGTGTGTGTGTGCTGCAACAGGGACTGGATCAATGTGATAGAGATTCCTGCCTGGAGGCTATGAACTTTTTATTCAAACTTTCTCAGACAATTCTCCAACCTTCCCTAGTAGCCCCCTCCCTTTTCCCAGATAAGAAATAATTCCATTCCCCTCTGTGCCCTCAACAATCAGCCTCAGTTTGTAGAGGGAGTTTGGGAGGGTGGATCTCTTTAGTACTGGATCTCCTGAGTCCAGAGCTTGCTCACAAGGCAAACAATGGCAGCGCCACACCTGCCTGGAAGGGCTAGCAGTACACAGCAGACCAAATGTGTGGTCAAAAGTTGAGTCAGCCTTAGGCTGTGTCCCTCTCTCCTCCCTTTCTGGAGTGGTGGCTTCTTGGAGCCTCCTATGTCTGTAGGTGGCCCAGAGGCCTAATAATTCTAAAGTGTCTTTTGTGTGTGTGTTGGGGGAGAGGTGCCGGCAGTAGCAGCGGCTGATTTTAACTCACAGTTTTTGCCATCATAGTTCTTTACCTTTGTCCTTCTCTCTTCTGGGCAGTGTCCAGCCTTTCCCTATGTTCTAAACCCCCAAAGATTTTTTTCCAGGCCATTTCAGCCTGTCCTCAAGCTATTTTTCCGATAGAGAGGAGAGTCCTGTGTCTTTCTAGTCTGCCATCTTCCTGGAAGTCCATATTTTTTTTTTGCTTGTAGCTCATTCTTATTGTATTTTAATTTTTTTAAAGATTTATACTTTTTTTATTTCTCTCTCCCCCCCCACCCCCATTGTCTGCTCTCTGTGTCCATTCACTATGTATTCTTCTGTGTCCACTTGCATTGTCAGTGGCACCAGTAATCTGTGTCTCTTTTAGTTGCATCTTCTTGCTGCATCGGCTCTCCGTGTGTGCAGTGCCACTCCTGGGCAGGCTGCACTTTTTTCGCGCAGGGCACACTCCTTGTGCATGGGGCTCCCCTATGCAAGGGACACCCCTGCGTGGCACGGCACTCCATGCATACATCAGCACTGCACATGGGCCACCTCACCACACAGGTCAGGAGGCCCTGGGTTTGAACCCTGGACCTCCTATATGGTAGGCAGATGCTCTATCACTTGAGCCAAATCCAGAAAATTATAGTTGATAAAATTTTCCTCCACAAATTTAGCTGGATTCCCTTTGATAATATTTTATTTTGAATGCTTACCTCTAAAATCATAAGTGAAGAATTTTATATCTTCCTTTTGATTCCTTCTGAAACTTTCCCTTAAGAGCATGGCTCCAGAAACCAAGTGCCAGTCAAGTGTCTTCCCTGCCACCTTCAGTCATGGCATCTAGGGTCAAAGCCTACTGTCTGCACTTTAGTTTCTTGTCTGAATAACGAGGATAAAAACAGAATTTGCCTCAAGGTTTTTGTAAGAATAGATGACCACATAAGAAAAGTGCCTGCCACAAAATCATTTCAGTAAGTTAGCTCTTGTTCTAAACAGCTCTGTGAAAGTGAGGTTCTGTTTGCTTGCTTCACTTGGGAACAATTAGCAAGAATGAACACACAATTGTCCTCAACACTCCAGTAAACAGTTAAAGGACTGCAGTAACAGGGCAAGTGCCAATCAAGAAAAAGGCCACTTAAAAGCTGTAGGGTCCGGTGGCACCTTGATTGGGCCCTCCCCCGGTCCTCAATGGATTGGCACAGAGGTGGCCTATACTCCCAGTGCACAGCAACTTGACCCAATCCAGAGAAAGCAGGGGAACCCTTGTGCACACACTGGGGCAAGTGTGGCTGGCCCAATCTGTCAGGTGGTTGCTTGAGGGACCTGCAGATGCAGAACTTGCCCAACCTGTTGAAAGCAGTTCAACAAGCTCTTCTACAGAACATTGTGGCGGAGCAGTCAAGTCCTGCTGCCTGGGGTAGGGCTGCCAGTTATAGGTCATTCGGTGCAGTGCCCAGACTGAGGAAACTTTCCCAGGAAAGAGGGGGCACACAGTACCACTTAAATTGGGTAATTCCTAGAGTCACATGCACAAGACAAGATGCACAGGTGGTAAGGATCAAAGAGGCTTCTATATTGGGTCTGGAGTTATTCTCTAAACTCACTATATAAATAAGCCCTTAAAGAGAGCATTCGTACAGATCAATGTGCAAAGACTGGAAAGATGTTTTCTTATTTTTCCCTTTTTTTTCTCTCTTATAATTCAAGCAAAATTCTGTCACGAAAACTGGCTGCATACAAATTTAAGGAACAGATTGCTCAGAGGAAAGAAACAGGAAGTGCTGACACAGGAAAGGTGGAGATTAATGAATCACAAACCATCAGTGAGGACAGACTTGCGACATACCAGACAAATATTTTTTAAAAAATAATCCTAAATATGTTCAAAGGGATAAAGGAAAGCATGGAAAAATAACCAAAGGAAATCAGGAAAATGATAAACACAAAAAGAATATTAATAGAGATAGATTATGAAAAGAAAGTGTCAAATTCTCATGGTAACCATGGAGTCAAGGAAATGGTGAATGGCATGGTTAAAATGCTGAAAGCAAAGCATGCCAACAAAAAAATTTATATCTAGCAAAACTTTCTTTTAAAAATTAAGGAGAGATTAAGATATTCCCACATAAATAAAAGCTGAGAGATTTCATCTCCACTACACTGGCCCTATAAGAAATGCTAAATAGACAATATATTGAAAGGACAATAGACAATATATTGAAGCAACATGAAGAAATAAAGATCTACAGTGGGGATAATTATGTGGGTAAATATAAATGCCAGTACTATTTTATTTATGGTTTTTAACTCCACTTTTCACTTCCCACAGGATCTATAAGGCAAATGCATAAAATGCGATGATAAATAAGTGGTTTTGGATTCATAATGTATTTGTAACAAGAACTACATAATGGTGGGGGAACAGAGGGGTATAGGAACATAGTTTGTGTATATTACTGAAGTTAAGTAGTTATTAAAGCAAACAAGATTGCTTTGGATTTGCAATATTAAATTTAAGCCCCGTGGCAGCTACAAAGAAAATACTAGAGATATCCAAGTTCATAGAGACAGAAATTAGATAGGTTGCCAGGGGTGGATGCTGGGAGAATGGGATGTTAATGCATAATGAGAAAGTTTTAGTAATGTAAGGTGGTGAGGGTATGCTTGGGAGTGGTTGAGATGGGGAAGATTATTTTGTCTATATAGTTACCACAATATACAATAAAAAAAAAAAAGAGCAACATGTATTAAATGCAATACATGATCCTTGATGGGATCTATCAAGGGAGGAGAAAAGGCTTAAAGGGACATTATTAGGGCATATGAAAAAAAATTGGAATATAAATGTATTTATCAAGTCTATGTAAACATTCAATAGGTATGTGAAACCATATTTCAATGGTAAATTTTTTGAGCTTGGTGACTGCACTAAAGGTGGCTACATAAATGAATATCCTTATTCTTATGAAACATGGCAGGATTAAATATTCAAGAAGCATGATGTATACAACTGACTCTCAAGTGTTACGAAAATGAATGGAGAGACTGTTTTTTCTTGAATTCTCCTTCTTATATTTTTTCTCTTTCTAGAATTACCATTTACGTACATGTTTGGTGCCTTTATGTATCCTCCAATTCCCATACCTTTTTCTTTGTCAGTTCCATCTCCATATTCTTTCTCTTTGTTTTGAATTACTTCTTCTATTTGTTCTTCTAGGTGTGTAAAGCCATTCTCCCCAAGAAATATCCATGCCTAAGTACATTTCCTGGCTTTGGCCAGCTTTATCTTCACACAGCTATTGGTCGATTTGGTAGGCTGAATAAAGGCACCCAAAGAAATCCATACCCAAATTCTCAGAACCTATGGTTACTACCTTACATATAAAAAACAGGACTTTACAAGTGTGAATAAGTTGAGGATCTTCAGATGGAGAGATTATCCCACGTTGTCCACAAGAAGCCTATGTGCAGTTTCCAGGGTCCTAATGAGATATATTTGTTTCTTCACTAATGCATTATTTCTGCTCTCATTTGCATTTATCCTCAGAGGAAACAGCTTAGAATGATATATTCTAATACTAGACTTACCATGTAGGGCCAAAATTTATTAAATTACAGTAACTGAAAATATAATCCTTGCCCATAATAAAAAATAGATACACAAAACCTTCAGAGAATCCTTCAAATTAACATAGAAAACAAAATAAAGTTATGATTTTTTGCTAATTTACCAAAAACTTATGTACATATTTAAAGCCATTTGTTACCAAAACTTATGTACATATTTAAAACCATTTGTTATCCTCATACCTTTAAATCCTTTGGCTCTTCAAATGCAGTATACTCGAGTTCTAGCTGCATTAGATTTTTAAAATATGTATTTGTGGAACTCTTTTATCATTAAGTGACAACTGAAAATATTTGGATAAGTTTTAGTGTTGTGAAAACTACAGAACACACTCTGCTTTTTCACGTATTTTACTAGGTAAATGCAGGAAACAATTCATATACATCTGGGAAAAAAAAGGTGGCATAGCAGACAAACTTTAGGATGGCCCCCATGAGCCATGCTGCCAGGTGCTCACGCCCTCTTATGAATCCTTCTTTTGAGAGCAAGACCAGTGACTAGCTTCTAACCAATGGAAGATGGCAAAGGTGATCGGATGTCAATCCCGTGATTACATTACATTATATAAAACTCAGTCTTGCTAGAAGACTAGAGACTCTCCTTGTTGCCTGGAAGAAGTAAGATGCCATGCTGAGGAAGCCCACATGACAAGGAACTGGGGGTGACTTTTACCAACAGTGAGTTGCCTCTAGGAGTTGAGGGTAGCCTACTTTAAAAAGCTGATTTTAATCAACAATGTATTTAGAATTAGTGTCAGTAAAACAACATCATTGGAAACTATGAGAAAAATTTCTGGGAAAGATTTAAATACTGATTTTTTTTTTTTTTAGATCAGTTTGTATCATGTGAGTAAAACGAAGGTTACTTGCAAAGTTCATTTCATTTAATTTCTCTTAAAAGAACAAAATTTATATTGTAGGGAAAAGAAATAGGGTTTATGAAGGGAATGGTGGGGCACAAAGAAAACTTATATGTACTTAATATTATTTGATTATCATAGACAGACCTGCATCATATGTTAACCATGATCATATGGAAAATAACTCTTAGTATTTCAATGCTCAGTATGTATCGTGCTTCCTGAGGAAGTATGCTTAACTCTTGCTGGCACAATGCATTTTCTCCCCAGCCCAGAGATTGATGGAGGAGTAGGAATGGTGACTCTAGCAGGGACACTGAGTGCTTGCCTTATCATTGATAAGTGGCCAATAGGAAAGAAACTTAGTAAATGCTAGCATGCTACTTACCAGGTATATTGAAGAACTTGCTTGCAAAATGTAGCCAAAAAGAAACATTTGTGTGATAGCATTTGGCCAACTTTGAATTTTTAAACCAAAGAAGTACCAAAGTGTTGTGCAAAAATGAAAGTCTATTCACTTATTTTTCTTAAACTAATCTGACTTTGTTCTTCACCATTTCCAGACAAAAATGAATCAGAAGATTAAGAGATATTGACTCCTGTATATTTAACAGCCAGCTCTTTAGAAAAAATTAAAAAAAAAACCAAAACCTGATCTGTAGTGCTTGCCAATTTCCATGGTGTAAATGCCAACACTAGAGTTGATTTCACGTTATCAATTTGACCAACATCAAGTAAGAGTTGGGAAGAAAGATGTACAATTATCTCTAGAAGATGAGAGCTGGGTTTGAAAGTGATAGACTTCACAAGTGTGACTGAGTCCAGGTGGGGAAGTGAGAATTTCTCCAGACTTCAGAAAAGTGACTGAGTACAGATGGGAAGCAGAAGTGAGAATCCCTCCACCACTGGCAGAAATGCTGATGATCCTTGTTCAGCACCAGCAAAGAAACCCAGATAAACTGTTGAGTTTTGCCACTTTGTACAAGGAAATTGCACTTACTGGTGCTGAACATTTTTGTTACTTGGCAGAAAAAGAATGTTAGGATATGTGGCTATACCTTATATACTGGGAGTTTACTTTTTAATTTTCCAAAAGTGGTCTTTGCTGGGCAAAAGAATATAAACTTTAATATTTTAAATGCATACTACTGAATATTTTCCCCAAATGTATTAGCATTTTACACATCTGTGGGGCTGCTTGGAAGGCCAGTTCTTCAGGAGGGATAGACAACTGTACAACCCCAAACCTTGCTGTGCTGGTATATAATTTCCTTTTTCATAGTGCATGTACAAGGATTCAGAAGAAGCATTTCCCTGAACCTTGATCAGTACCAGACACAAGAGTATTTACTTAGGATGTAGGTCATACTATAATACTGCTAAGGGTTGGAATCTGAGACAGAGAAGTGTGTGGGTTCTGAATAAATGAAGTCTGTGTACTTGAGTATGTCTGTACTCTGTGGACCCCTTGAAGTTACAGAGCCTAGTAAGGACCCTCTTTTGCCTAGGTATAAAGAGTTATAAAGCCCAGGTAAACACTATTCAAGTCAAAGGAAAAGCACAGTGAAAACATTTGAGTTACCTCACCTTCCTGATCACAAGTCTAATTTTTTCATGAGGTTACCACTATCCTAACTTTTATGAGCTTTGTTTTACTAGTGTCACATAAATATAGGTCCCTAAGCAATATGGTTTTTATGTAGCAGTTTTTAAACTGGTTGTAAGTAGAATCATTCATTATACATTCATTTGGATATTATTTTCTTCTTGGAAAATATGATTTTAAGATTCTTCCATGATGCATGTTATGTAAATATAGTTTTGCTTTTGTTTGTTTTGTAGAGTGTTCCATTACCTGATTATACCAAAAGGTATGTATCCATCCTCCTAAGACAGAAACTTGGAGTTTCATTTCTTTTTTTCCCCTAACCAATCTGATTATTATTATCCTTTTATCATTTATATATGAACATACATAAACAATTAAGCGTATAATAAAAGTTGTGAACTTACAAAGCAAACATGAATAACATCATACAGGGATTCCATACATCAACCCTCCACCAACATCTTGCATTGTCATGAGATGTTTGTTACAAACTGTGAAAGAATATTGTCAAAATCATTTCATTTTAATTATTATGAACAAGGCTAGTAGGAATACTGGTCAGAATATATGTCTCATTGTAAACATATGGACATAGTTTGACCAGGAGTAGAATTTCTGGGTCATGGAATGGGCAGAATCATTGATTTTAGTAGATTTTCCTGAGTAGTTGCCAATTTACACTTTTGCCAGCAATAAATGAAGATTGCCATTATGCTATTTTCAGATATTTACATATTTGCCAATCTGGTTGAGTAGACATAGTATCTCCTTGTTGCTTTAAGTTGCATTTTTTTTATTGCTAATAATGTTGGCTAATAATGTACCCCATTAGTGAGTTCCTGACCCTATTTTGATAATTTTTAATTTAAGCTGGGCAATTTTAAAGACTTAGAATAAGCTGAACCAAAAATAAAAGAGCCATGGAACAAAAGCACTAGACAAGAGAGAAAAATCAACCATCAGAGTAAATTCACCAACATAAGCATATGTCAAAACATAAGCAAAAAAAGTATAAGCCATACAAAAAAAAAAAAGAGATGGCTCAGCCAAAGGAATAAACCAAAAACCCTGCTGAAACACAGGATTTAAGACAAGTAATGAATGATAATCACACAAGTCCCTAAACCAATTCAAGAAATTGAAGGAAAATAAGACTATATAGATAAAGGATATTAAGAATATGGGCTGAGCATAAAGAACAATTTGAAAGCCTGCAAAGAAAAGTGACAGAGCTTATGAACTGAAAGACACGATGGATGAGATTAAAAATACATTAGAGGCAAACAACAGCAGATTTGAAATGTCAGAAGAATGAATAAGTGAAATCAAGGATAGAACATCTGAACTTGGAAATACAGGAGAACAGACAGAAAAAAAAAGATGGGAAATAATTGAACAGGGTCTTAGGGAATTGAAGGACAACATGAGACACACAAACATGCACTATCAGTGTTGAGAAGAAGAGAATGAAAAAGGGCTGAAAGAATATTTGAAAAAATAATGACTGAAACCTTCCTAACCCTAATTAAATATATAAATATCAGTATTGAATAAGGCCAATGAACCTCAAACAGAATAAATCTGAAGACACCTATTATTCAGAATGACATATACCAGAGATAAAGAAAGGATTCTGAAAATAGCATGAGAAAAGCATAACGTCACATATAAAGGGACCTCAATAAGACTAAGTGCCAATCTCTCATCAGAACCATGGAGGTGAGAAGGCAGTGGTATGATGTATTTAAGGTACTGAAAGGGAAAAACTGCCATTCAAGAATTCTTTATACTGCAAAACTATCCTTCAAAGATGAGGTTGAGTTTTTGAGTTTAAAGTCTTCACAGACAAAAACTGAAAGAGTATGTTACCAAAAGGTCAGATTTATAAGAGATACTAAAGGGAGAATTGCAGCCTGAAATGAAAAGAGAAGGTGAGAGACTTGGAGGATAGTAGTGAAGATTATTAGTAAGGGTAATTTAAAGGGTTACAAGGCAGACAATAGTAATATAAGGGAATGGAAAGCCAAAGGATCAAATGGCCAAAGTAATGCCACTATAGAAATAACATCGAATGTTAATGGATTGAACTCCCCAATCAAAATATATAGTGATAGAATGGATAAAAAATATATAAGCCATCCATATGCTGTATACAAGAGACTCATCTCAAATGTAATGAGACAATCAGGTTGAAAGTGACAGGCTGGAAAAAGATATCCCATATGAAGAGTAACCAAAAAAGAGCTGGAGTAGTGATACCAATATCAGACAAAATATATTTTAAATGCAATACTATTATAAGAGATGAAAGTTATTATATATCAATAAAAGGGGGCAATTCGTCAAGAAGAAATAACTATAATAAATATTTATGCACCTAACCTGGGTACCCCAAGATACATAAGGCACACACTGCATAACTGAAGGGAGAATTAGAGATCTCTATCATAATTGGATATTTCAGTACATCACTCTAAGCCTTGCATAGAACATTTGGACAGAGAATAAATAAGGAAACAGGAAGCCTGAATAATATAAACGAACTAGACCTAACAGACATTTTGTAGAGCAAGACAATCCAAAAGAGTAGGTTATACATTCTTTTCAAGTGCTCTTGGATTCTTCTTCAGGATATACGTTATGTTGGGTCACACAACAGGTCTCAATCAATTTTTAAAAATTAAAATTATACAAAGCACTTTCTCTTATCATAATGAAACAAAGCTGGAAATCAATAATTGATGAAAAAAAGGAACAATCACAAATATATGGAGACTAAACAGCATACACTTAAATAATCAGTGGGTCAAAGAAGAAATTGCAAGATAAATCAGTAATTATCTCAAGACAAATGAAAATGAGAACACATCATATCAAAACCTATGGGATACAACAAAGACAGTATTGAGGGGGAAATATATAGCCCTTAATGATTATATTTTAAAAAAGAAGAAAGAGCTCAAATTGAAGCCCTAACTACACACTTGGAGGAACTAGAAAAGAGATAGCAAATTAATCCCAAACCAAGCAGAAGGAAAGAAATAATTAAGAACTTAGAAGAAAAAAATGAAATTTAGTTAAAAAAAAAAGAATCAAGAAAACCAGAAGTTGTTTATTCAAGAAGGTGAACAAAATCAACACACCCTTAGCTAGTCTGACAGAAAAAAAGAGAGAAGATGCCACAAATAAATTCAATCAGAAATGTGAGGGGTCATTACCACTGACCCCATAGAAATGAGAGATTATAAGAGGACCTTATGAACAATTGTACATCAACAAACTAGACAATGTAGTCAAAATGGGCAAATCCTAGAAACATATGTTCAAACTATACTAACTACACTAACCTTAGAAGAAATAGAAAACCTCCACAAACCAATCACAAGTAAAGATACTGAAACAGTCATCAAACAACTCCCCAAAATGAAAAGCAAGGACCAAATGGTTTCACAGGTGAATTCTACCAACCATTCAAAGATTATGTAATTCCAATCTTGCTTAAGCCCTTCTAAAATAAAATGGAACAGGAAGGAATGCTACCAAACTCATTCTAAGAAGTCAACATCACCCTAACACCAAAATCAGATAAAGGTACTTATGAAAAAAGTAAAATTACAGACCAATTTCCCTAATGAATATAGATGCAAAAATCAGCAAGAAAATACTTGCAACCAAATTTTAAACCACATTAAAATAATTATACACCCTGATCAAATAGGTTTTACTCCAGGTATGGATGGGTGGTTCACCACAAGAAAATCAATAAACCACATTAATAAATTGAAGAAGAAAAATCACAGGATCCTCTCAATTGATGGAGAAAGGGCATCTGACAAAATACAGTATCCTTTCTTGATAAAAACATTCCAAAAGATATGAATAGAAGACAGTTTCTCAACATGGTAAAGTGAATATAATGTTAGCTATGGGTTTGTTTTTTTAAAATAGGTACTCAATGGTAACAGACTGAAAGCTTTCCTGATGAGATTGGGATCAAGAGATTGGGAACTGTTACCACTGTTGTTCAATATAGTGACAGAGATTCTAGGTAGAGCAATCAGGCAAGAAAAAGAAATAAAAGGTTTTGAAAGGAAGAAGTAAAATTTTGGCTATTCATAGATGATATGATCCTGTACCTAGAAAATCTCAAAAAATCCACAACAAATCTCCTAGAACTAATAGACAATTTCAACAAAGTGGAAGGACAAAATATTAATACACAAAAATCAGTAGCATTTCTATACATTACTGATGAGCAATCTGAGGAAGAAGCAAAAAAAAAATCAATTTATAATAGTGACTAAAAGAATCAAATATTTAGGAATAAACTTAACCAAGGACAAAAGACATTGTATTCAGAAAACTAAAAATAAATTGCTAAAAGAAATGAAAGAAGACCTAAATAAATGGAAAGACATTTCATGTTCATGGATTGGAAGACTATGTATCATTAAGATGTCAATTCTATGACCTTGAATAAAAGGGTCAACTCAGACCAGCAGAATATCTCAGCCTACATGTAATATCAGGAGTTAAAAATGCTTTTTGAGCTGAATAAAATGGGGAAATGGAAAGAACAAATGAGTTTATATGGCTATGAGTCTCCAAAAAAAGCTGGGAGGTTATCAGAGGGGTTGCCCTTATGCACACCTGAGCAGAGTCCCAGAGACAATAAAAGTAGATACAACCCCAGGTATTGGTTCTTCTGAGGCTTACAGAGACCCACAGGTTCTCTGGTCATGGCAGATGGGGTTCAGTGCCATGTCAGTTGGCCCTACTTTGAAGTTTGTGTTTCTGTGTGATGGAGCTGGACTCAGATGTGATCTTTGTCCACAAGTCTCTCCTGTTATTTTTACCGGAACTATAGTTGGTGCTGGGGTTTAATGTATACCCAGGGGACTTGAATCTCTGGACTGACCATGTGATAGCCAGGCCCTGGGCCTCAACAGACTTGCAACTCCTATGCTCTGGTTTATTGGACTAACCCCACTCAGGTAATATGGAGGTGAAGAAGGTTAACCACCACACCAGGGAGCCAAGAGTACCTACAACTGAAAGCAGGAGAATTGCATCCAGCATCCATGTGGAATCTAAGCCCCCTTTTGATATAGATGTGGAGTGGACACAACCATTCTAAGGTTCACAGGATGGAGGAATAGAGTATGAATTAGAGTGAATTTACTGATACTCTATTCTGGAACTAATGTGATCAGTAGTGAAAGTAAATGTGACACTGAAATAGAGAAAGTGGACATGGTAGCTGCTGAGGATGGGAATGGGAAGAAGAGATGTGATGTGGGGGCAATTTCAGGACTTGGAGGTGTCCTGGATGGTATTGCAGGGACAGTTACTGGACATTGTATGTCCTCCCATGGCCCATTGGGTGGACTAGGGGAGAGTGTAAACTGTAATGTGAACCGTTGACCATGAGGTGCATCAGTGCTCAGAGATGTATTCACCAAATGCAATGAATGTCCCATGATGATGGAGGAGGTTGTGGTGTGGGAGCAGTGGGATGAGGGGGTGTAAAGGGTGTATGGGGATCTCATATATTTTTTAATGTAACATTAAAAATAAGTTAAAAAATTAAAAATTAAAAAATTAAAAAGAGTGAAAAAAAATAAAATATCAAGGACCTGGAAATAAAAGAAGAAAAAAGAATCACAGATTCCCATGCCGCTCACAACAACAAAAGCGGACAAAGACCATGCAGCAAATAGACACAGAGAACAGACAACTGGGGCGGGTGGGGGGGGCAGGGGAGAGAAATAAATAAATCTTTTAAAAAAACAAAAAACATAAGGGGTTCCCATATAACCCACTCCCTACCCTCCGCCCCCATCATTTTTGTAAATTGTATTTTTTTGAAGATACATACATCACACAAAAGGTTGCATTATAAAAAACATGGGAGGTTCCCGTATACCCCCCATCCCCCCACACCACTCCTCCCACACCAACAACCTCCCCATCATTAAGTTTTTTTTAAATGTTTTTGCATTTAATTTACATTTGTTTATTGTTGTAACATCTCATTTTGAACTTCAAACATTGCATCAGAGTGAGTCATTTATCTCAAGACAATTGTCTGTACCATAACTAAGAGTACTGTACTGATGTTTAAACTTAATTGCTGAAAGTTTAAAACTTATTAGTGGCATTACTGTCTAATAATAAAATACTTCATCATAGACTGAAAAAAAAAAAAAGATCAACTCTACCCAAACTGATTTAATGCAATCCCAATAAAAATTCCAGCAGTCTTTTTTGAAGAAATGGAAAAGCCAATTATCAAATTTATTTGGAAGTTTTAAGGGTCCCTGAAGAGCCAAAAATGTCTTAAAAAGAATGAAGTTGGAGGACTCCTACCTCCTGACTTTAAATCATATTACTTAGCTACAGTGGTAAACAAACAAACAAACAAACAAAAAATCCCAGCATGGTACTGGCAGTAGTTTCTCAAACCTTATATCCAAAGTACAAGCAACAAAAGAAAAAATAGTTAAATGGGACCTCCTCAAAATTAAATACTTCTGTTCTTAAAAAGACTTTTTCAAGAAAGTATATAGGCAGCCTACGCAACTGGAGAAAATATTTGGAAACCATGTATCTGATAAGGGTTTGATATCCATATACTATAAAAAGATCATACAAATCAATGATAAAATGCCAAGCAACTTGGCAGTGAATTGTTCTGCATGGTCTTACAATGATGGATGTGAGCTATTATACAATTGTTCAGAACCTATAAAAGTGTATGGTGCAAATCGTAAATGATTAACCATGGTTAGTAGTAATGCTTTGATATTTGTTCATCAAGTGTAACCAATGTACCACGCTCATGTAGGATGATATTGGTAAGGGAAGCTGTTGTGGTGGAGAAGGAGGGTAATAGGAATCCCCTATATTTTCTATGTGACTTTTATTTAACCTAAAGTTTCTTGGAATATAAAGTGAAAAAAAGAAGACACTAGGGAAACAGAAGTAATTGTCAATATACATAAAAGATAATATTTCTTACAGTGATGAAAGGCACAATTGAAAATTAGTTCAGTTTCATTTGTGGGGAGGTTTTGGATTACAGAAGCATTGCCACTGTGGCAGGAGAGGGTCACTGTGTATTAGTGGTGGGGGGGATGTGTGGGGAGGGGTGCACCTGGGGCATGTCTCTATGGAAAATGAAGGTGTTCATGTGTTCATGGGGTACTGTCTCAGTGGGTAGATATCCACACAATAACCAACCAAAAATTGAATTCCCATCCCAGGGAATCCTGCTGTCTTCTCTAATAGAGTGGCAAGAATCTCCAGAGTGCATGGGCAGTGCCTAGCAAAGGAGAACAGACCAATATGCCAGGCCCTTGATATTGATATTTGTACTTATGAATGTTGTTCTTGTGAAATTGAAACTTAGCCTAGTATTGTTTATCACCCAAGAATTGCTTCCTGAAAGCCCCCTTATTGCTCAAATGTGGCCTCTCTTTAAGCCAAACTCAGATTATAAATGCACTAACCTCCCCCCACCCCCATGTGGAGCATGACTCCTGGGGATGAGCCTCCCTGGCACTGAGGAATTATTACCAAGTGCCAAGCCCCAACTAGTGATGCATTTGGAAAAAGACATAGACCAAACAGAGGAAATATTAAATACAAATGAATTTTTGTGGCCAGAGATTTCAAAGTGAGTCTGAAGTTCTTTCCAGAGGTTACGCTTGTACATGCCTCAGAGGAATCTCAGTGATTTTCACAGTAAATGGTGCCTCAAGCAGGGGTGTTCGTGAGGACTCTAGAGACATCTAGATAGTATAGATAGGCCAGAACCCCCCAGAAAATCAGCCCCATCAGTGGTCCTTACCTTGGAATATATGATAACCTATTTCCCCAAAGTTTCAGACTTAGACCTATTTATAGTTCTCCCAATCATGGCTCTTCTGCCCCTTTTATCTGGACTTACAATTAGCACAAATACCTATTAAATGTATGTCCCAGAGACTTAAATTTTCCAGCTGTTCATATACCAGTTGAGCCCTGAATCTCAGTAGAGTTTCAACCAACACCTACTCTCTATTTCAATGGACTCACCCAGGGAACTAACAAAAGGATGATGATAGTTAATGCCCATCCCAAATGACAGAGTACCTACACTGCAATCAAGACAGCTCCATCCATGTGCCCTATGGGACCTAAGTCCCCCCTCAATCAGAAGCAGAGTGGGTATCAAGATTGAGGCATGAAAAAGCATACGGGGGGAATGCAATAATGGACCACAGTAGACTTCTTATTATTCTAGCAATGGAAGAACTTGTAACTTTGATATAAAGGCTGGGGTTGCCAGAGGTTCTGAGGGGAGGGAGAGGGAAAATAGGTATAACATAGGGCATTTTTGGTTCTTTGAAATTGTTATGTATGATATTGCAATGACAGATACAGGCTATTATACATTTGGTCAAAACCTATAAAATCGTGCAGTGCAAAGAGAAAAATGTAAACTATAGATCTTGGTTAGCAGCAATGCTTCAATATTCATCAATTACAGTTAAGTATACTACACTAAGTTATTAATAGATAAAAATGTGAGGGGGGAGGAAGTGGGGTATATGGGAATCCCCTATATTTTCTATGTAAATTTCCTGTAATCTAAAACTTCTTTAAAAATAAAGTTTATTATATGAAAAAATGCAACAAATCAACATCACTAGTGATTAGAGAAATGCAGATGAAAACTACAATGAGATAGCATCTCATGCCAGTCAGAATGGCCATTATTTAAAAACAGAAAACTGAAAGTGTTGGAGAAGATGGAGAGAAATAGGAACACTCTTTCACTGTTGGTGGGAATGTAGAATGGTATCTCTTTCATGGAAGAGAGTTTGGTGGTACCTCAAGATGCTGAATATAGAACTGCTGTTATCACCCAGCATTGCTATTACTAGGAATATATTCAGAAGAACTGAAAGCAAGGCCACAAACTGATATTTGCACACCAATGTTCATAGCAGCATCATTCACAATTGCTAAAATAAGGAAACAGTCCGAGTGTCCCAACAACCCATGAGTGGATAAGCGAAATGTGGTATATTAATACAATGGAATACTATTCAGCTGTAAGAAGAAATGAAGTTGGTATGAATATGACAACATGGATGAACCTTGAGCACATTACGTTGAGTGAAATAAACCAGGCACAACAGGATACATGTTGTTTGGTCTCATTAAGTGAATTAAATACAATGAGGAAACTCACAGAGGTAAACTCTACAGTACATGTTACCAGAAAATAGAAGGTGGGTTGAGAATGGGAACTGATGCTGAATGCATGTAGAATTTTTAATGAGGTTTATTTTAAAAGTGGAAATGAATAGAGACAATGGTAACATTATAGTGAGTATAACAGTGCTGATCTATAAGTGTGATTCTGACTGAAAAGGGTAGTCTGTGGGTATAAATGTCAATTGAAAGGAAGTTAGAGAGTAATCTAGGGACTATATAACAGGGATTTTAGGAGTGGATGAAGATTGTGGTTAATAATATAAGAGTGTTCTTTTACAAAGTGTTAAGAATGTGGTGGTACATGGGAAAATTACAATGAATATAAATTATGGACCATAGTTAACAGTAGTACTGTAATAGTTTTGCTGCAATGGCAAAGCAGATATGTCAATTCTAAGGGACAACAATAGGAGGTATAAAGAGGTATGGGATTTTCCTTTTGGAGTAATGAAAACATTCTAAAATTCAGGTGATGATAACCCAACCGATGAAAATGAGAGCCACTAAATGTATACTTTGAATGGATTGCACAAGGCAGTGTGACTGTATAACACAATGAATCATGTGGTAGAAGATGGTCTGTGGTTAACAGAATATGAGAATGTTCTCTTACGAACTATAACAAATATATAATATTAAACACAGGTTGTTAATAATTGGGTAGTTGAGGAAAAAATACAGAAAATGTAAAATATGGGCTACAGTTAGTAGTAATATTTTGATGATGCTTTTTCATAGTTTATAGCAAATGTTTTAAAACAATTCAAGGTATTGGTGAAGGGTTAAGTATGGGAGTCTTGTACGATGATATGTTTGTTTTGTAAGTTAACTTTTACTCTACACTTATTATTTGTGTATGTACATGTATGAATGACATACTTCAGTACATTTTTTAAATGAAAAAAAAGTATTTGTATAAATAATTTGAGGCATAGGATTATGACATTCCCTCCGAAAAGGATTATTTTTTTCTATTATGAGGCACCTGGGATTGCTAGCAGAGTAGATTTACTTTAACATTTTTTGAAGTTTTGAGGTTTCCTGAGCCAAGCAATGACACAAAGCCAGGTTATAGTGACTGCAAAGGCTTGTTGTGCCCTTTTTCTCTTTAGGTTTCTCCTTAAGAGGTGTGAGTTTACAAGGCCACCTCCCTTAGCATGCCAGTGGTTCTACCTTTGACCTCCTAATGCCACTGTCACAAGAGCAGCTCAGGTTTTTCATTGTCTTTTAGGATCAAAAATGTCCCTTAAGCAAATGGGACATTGAGTTCCGAGCTCAATTCTCTAAGTTCATGTCTTCCCTCAGCTCTGTACCCAGTATATCATTTGCTCTTTGATGTTCTAAGACATCAACTTTTTATTAGTCCAGCATTTTGGTTGTCTTGAGATGAGGGTTATTCTAAATTATCTCTTCTGCTATCACCATGGATTCTATTTTCAAGAAGATTGTCATAATCTTAGTTCTCTGTTATCTTTCAGTTTATTCCCTATATTCAATTGCATTTGTCTAATTTGGACAATGGAATTCTGGAGCTCATTCAATTGAATTTAATCTATTTCATTTGTGAAGTCTACCTTTTTTCCACACTTTTCTTATCCAGCTCTATGCCACAATTTCATTGATACTAGTTTGAAATCTAGGTTTCCTTTTCAGTGCCAATACTAGCTGTTTTTTAGTGACCCCTAGGTCTACTTTTCAAAATTTATCAAAATTTCAAGGCCTTAATAAATTTCTCAAGTAAGCCTTATTAGGGCCACTCACCCTTTTCTTGGAACTTTTCCCATGCCAAAATTTTTCATATTTCTTCTCTGTTAAATTGTTCCTCTGCTCAATTTTTTAAGAATTGGTTTATATTCACCTCATTGCACAAAATGTCTACTTCTATTCAGAGTTCTTGCTATAGACTGGGTGCTTTGGTAGGTTTTGGCGTATAGATTTTATAACTCACAACAATATTTCAAAGTAAATAAACTAGTAGCTATAAAAATTAAAATTATAAAAAAAGTTTTGTGCCCTAGGCTACCCATCCTGTTAAGTGGTAGAAATCAGATTTAAATTCAGATCTGTTTGGTTCCACACATAGTATACAGGCTGCTTTCACCTTGAGAGTATATAATTGGGTACACATTCTAAACTTTATGAAGAGCTCAAGGCTATTCAAAGCTAACAGCAGCCCCAATCCAGACACATTTACATACCATCCTTATTCTAATTCCAAGGCAAAATATTTCAATAGGGGTCAAGTAATGAAAAATAGTATTTTTACATTTTTGAAGTATAAGAGAGGAATATGGAGCAGAAATTTTGTCTAACTGTACCTGGGCTTTAGGTTTACAAGGCATAATCTTCTTTACTCTCTCCTCTCTCCTTTCAATTGAATTGATGGTAGATTCAGAGGACTGAATTCACAATGAGCCCTAAAGCACTGGTTCTCAAAGATGGATCCCTGGGACTCATTAGAAATGCAAATCCTTATGCCCAGCAATCTGTGTTTCAATAAGCCCTCCAGATGACTGTTGTGCACTTAAGTTTGAGAACTACTTACTTAGCTTTTCCTTCCCTCTTGGGCATGAGTGCTCTTACCTGGTCCAATAATATTCACCAAGATCAAGGACTAGAAGTACTTGGCCTTGAGGCTTAGCCAACAGTAGTAAAGTTTTATTCTTGCTGTGTACCCTCTACTTAAAATCCTGCAATATCCTGGATGGGTTGTAGTGTCACTTTAGGGAATATTTTTATATTATATCCAAAAACAACTTTAATTCTAGCTTCAACCTCATAGTATAGGCATTTGGGTAAATGTCTAGAAACTTTTATGGATTGCAAACTCTTTTAGGACAGTGAAAATATATTGTTATGCTTCTTTCATATTGCTTATAAATAATAAATGTGCCTTGTACATGTGACCACTCAGTACATTTTTTTTCCTGGAATTGGATTAAGCATATAATCTTAGAAAAAATAATTTCACAAAAGCAATTTTTGTTCCTTTGATAGTTAATCATACTGACATGTCATAGTATTTATCTTTCCATTTCAAAGTAAATGCCTTTCATTGGGAACAAAATAGAATTATGCACTTGAACTTATTTCCATAGTGGGGGAGGAAAAAAAAAACATATAGAGCAAAAGCATTCAAAATGTCCTCTTTTGAATAAAAACTACAATGACAATAATAACTGAAGTTCCTGGAAACAACGAAGGCATAATGAACTCCTACCATATCCTTACTTATTAAGCACAGAGGAGCTCTTTGCTGCTACAGATCAAAGGAGTCAGCCTCCTTGGTCACTTACTTAACTCCACTTTAGATGAAGTCTTTAGAAAATAAGCTTCCATTAAGAAAAATTTCTTAAAACAGCCATCTATTTGATCTTTAAGACATCAAATGAGCATGGTTCTTCTTCAGATATCTTTAGTATCAATTCATGCCTCTTTTCCTCTACCTCACAAGAAAAATATATTGCATTCTTTCCCCATCAGGTAACCTAAAATTATTCTTCATTTCTCTAAATTAAAGTATAAATGCATGCATATATAAATTCACTGTATGTTCATTTATGTAAATTCATTCTTTAAAACAGAAATTGAGCAGAGAGGTATTACCTTTGTATAGACATTAGCATATTTTGGAAATTATTTAGAATATAATCTCCAAGAAGGTAGAAGATAGTTTTGCTGTATTTGTCACTTATGGCCAGATGAGAACATAGGCACTCAATAAATTTTAAAAAGTGAATGGATTAATTTTACTAGGTAGGTGGATTTCAATTTGAAATGACCTGTCCAAGGGATATTTTACAGTGAGGAGAGAGCACTGTCCTAGAATCCAATTCAGTCTAATATCAAGCAAAACTATTTAGAAAGAAGGTATTCAATAATTGCAGTGTCCCTGAGTAGGTGGATGTGGTTGAAGTTATGGCAAGAATTTATTCTAAATCTTACAGATAATGTTATGGAATTTAAAAAATGCATTGAAAAGCAATAACAGGCAGTGTCAGCATATGGTGATAGAAAAAAAATTTGTTACTGTCTTTCTAGAGGGTGATTTTTTCCACCTTAAAAGCAGAGTAAGCAATTTAGGGTGATCATTTATGCATAATTCACACTTAGGTAAAGTTTACTCACTATTAGAAGTCATCCAATGCTTCATTTTATCAACTGTCCAAAGGAGTATAATGTAGCTCATCTACAGCCGAACTGAAGTATAATCATCTTGAGAGAAAACAACTTCTTAGCATAAAAAGATGCTTATCTTCTGATACGTCTACTAAATAGAGGTTCATTCAGATTTAAGAATACCCAGATCAAAAGTATCTCATGCATATAAATTAGCCAGCTGGACTGTCCTCCTCTCTTCCTTTTTCCAACCAGTTTGATGCCACACTGTAAGCCCCTTTCCTCCACTGCATCTCCTACTCAGCAAGGTAAGGGGGAAAACAGATACCAAATCGCGGGGGCGCTTAACCAACAGGGATTCACTGGTTCATGGTTTGGGAGCCTCGGAGGCTCGCTTCCTCCTGGGCTCAGTATTTTCTGGCTGGCCTGCAGGCTGCGGGTCCCTTGGCACTTCCACCACACGGCAATGCACAGGGAGGTAGGTGTCTCCTTGCTTTCCCGGTCCTGGTGGCTTCCAGCTGTTTCCCACAGCTGCTCTCTCGCTCTCTGGCCTTCCCTGCGAGGCCTCCAGTAATAGGACTGGGACCCAGTGGGACTGAGTTGGGCACACCTTGACTGAAGTAACCTCATCGGAACATCCTGTTTATAATGGGTACACACCCGCAGGAATGGGTTAAGATTAAGAACGTGTTTTCTGGGGTACGTAACTCCAAACCACGACAGGTTTCTAACCTCCAGCACATCTTTCGCTCTCTTGTTTACTTTTCAGTAGCATGCCACTCTTCTTTTTCATAACATTTATATCCTAATAGAATTATTTTTTAATGTCTTATCTTCCTAGTTAGATTACAAACTCCACAAGGGCAGAATATTTGTTTTGGTCAGTACATTATTCCAAATATATTTTTTTAAGATGCTGTTTTATTATGTTCCTGTCCCACAGTAGCCACTAAATATTTTACTAGATTGAGAGTTGTTCTGTCACGAAGTATACAACAGTTATTAGATTCAAACACCTCAAATGGCTTTTATAATGGGGGGATATTTTATCATGAGAAAAATTAGTAGATAATTCATCCATAAAAGGTCCAATAATGTTGCTATGGGATGCTCATTTAATGAGGACCTCTATCCAGAGTTAACTACAAAATATATCCTCTACTTAGAATCAATGTTTTTTGAGCCAAAAGATGGCACAGCCGAACAAATAGCTAAGATCATCTAGCTCACTAAATTAGGCAAGTTATTTGAATTTTATGAGCCTTGGCTTGCTTCCTCACTTGTAAAGTGTGGTTAATGTTACCAACTTTACAAATTTGTGAATATTAGAATATGTATGTGAAAATGTGTTACCTAATTTATGCAAGCTAATTCTCCACATGAACAACAAAATCAAATCAGCATAAATAATAATCTTTTATTTGTTGATTAAATTAACTTTTTATCCAGTTATTTCTATATGTCAATAAATATTTGTCCAGTTTGCTTAATAATTATCTTTGGCTCTTAGGCTATGCAATAAGTCTCCACTTAAAATTTACATGTGCTATGAAATGATTCCTCTGTGCTTAAGATTTAGGAATATTTTAATTCAGGCTTTAAAGAAGCACTGGATAACACTGAAATTTATATTACCTAAGATTAATCAACCAAATTATTTTACCATGCAATGCTACTATGTGACTCCCTTAAATCAATATATTAATATTTAATTAGTGGCATTAAACAATTCATATGAGAACTGCAACAAACACATTGTTGAGAAAAGTGATTTTTGGGGTCTTAAAAATGGTTTCATCTTTTTTATTAGCTTTCTGAATGAAGAAATGACCACTCCAAATCTGGGTTAAGAAGGTAGATTGATGTATACATCTAATTTTATTCTCTACAGAAACCCAGTAAAAGTTATTTTTGTTTATTTTCTTGTTCTTGTTAAGTCTTGAATTTCTCAAAGGAGGATGGAAACAACACCAACAGAGTTCTGAAAATAGGAAGAAATATGGGTAAGTGGTAATTTACTTAGCTGAATCCCAAACATTCAGTGAAGGTGGAAAACTGAGAACCAAACAGCTTTGGCAGAAAATTTTAAAAACCACAGGAACTTTGAAAAATGGAAGCAAAGTGGGCTGACTCAAGTAGGAAGGGACCAGGGGGAAGACACTGGAGTGGAGTTAGATACCTATATTCCTTTCTTTTTTTTTAAGATTTATATTTTATTTATTCCCCCCCCCCCCCAAAAGTCTGGTCTCTGTGTCTATTCACTGTGTGTTCTTCTTTGTTTGCTTGCATTCTTGTCAGAGGCACCAGGAATCTACATCTCTTTTTGTTGTGTCATCTTGCTACGTCAGCTCTCTGTGTGTAGGGTGCCACTCCTGGGCAGGCTGCACTTTTTCATGCAGGGCAGCTCTCCTTGTGGGGGCACACTCCTTGCAGGGGGATTCCCCTGCATGGCATGACACTCCTTGCACATATCAGCAATGCACGTGGGCTAGCTCACCACATGGGTCAAGAGGCCCTGGATTTGAACCCTGGGCCTCCCATATGGTAGGTGGATGCTCTATCAGTTGAGCCAAATCTGCTTTCCCTATATTCCTTTCTTTACAACAAACTGCACGAGACTGCCCTTCTAACCATCATTCTAAGAATCTGGAGATTTATGCTCTGAAGGGAAGGAATGACAGGGTCTCTGGACTGAGGGATACTAGACATAACCGAAGGTGTGGGTACCAAACCCAAATTGGTGAGACTAAGGAATCATAATCATTTAATCTTAAAACCCCACAATTCTGTCACTTTTAAAATGCCTGCAGTCAGATCCTTACCATCCAGGTAGAAGGTTGGAGGACCTAAAGAACTGACATTGGAGGTTCCCCAACAAATAGCCCAGGTTAGGTTTGAGAGATCTATTTGACATCCAAGAAGAAATATAGAGAGTAAGATATGGAATATCTAGTCTGGATTTCAGAGATAAATCCAGGAGGAAAATATACATTTAGAAGTCATCTGTGTACAGAAGCCAGAAATAGAAACAGGTGTAGAGTATCTAGGGAATGTTGTCTCCTGGATACAAAATACTCAAGAGAAAAAAGTGATTGCCTATATCACATGCTGTTCAAAGTTCAAGTAGAATTGAATAGTGAGGGTTGACTGTCTGATTTTAAAGAGGTCCTTGGTGAACTTAGGAGAAATAGGATGTAATTTGGAGATGGCAGGGACAAATAATTTTGTGGAGAATTTTATCTGCAAAGATGAATAGAGCAATATGGGGTAAGTAGAAAGGAAGCAGTGTTGAAGCTATTATTTTTTAGGGAGACATAAGATATTTGTTGGCTTAAGAGAAAGATTTACAGTACAGTGGAGAAGGGTGATAATTTCTAAGCATTATCCTTGAGAAGGGGAAAAAACATTAAAATATGGGGAGTAACTATTGGTTACTCATGATTTATTAAAGTAATGGGAGAAAAGACCCAGGTCCAATATTGGTATTTATTGGCCTTGAAAACTTGTAAAATCTTCAGTCCTTTTATTTCTCAGCATAAGACCTTTTTGAGGAGGATTTGAGTATTTGGAAAAATTACTTAGAAGTTAATGGCCCCGGCCAGCTAACAGGGAGGTGAAGAAGGTCAACCACCACACCAGGGAGCCAAGAGTGCCTACAACTGCAAGCAGGAGAATTGCATCCATCATCCGTGTGGAATCTAAGCCTGCTCTCGATATAGAAGTGGAGTGGACACAGTCATCCCAGGGTCGACAGGATGGAGGAATAGAGTATGGATTAGGGTGGACTCACTGATATTCTACTATGGAACTATTGTGATTAGTAATGGAAGAAATTATAGCATTGAAGTGAAGAAAGTGGCCATGGTAGCTGCTGAGGGTAGGGAGAGGGAAGAAGAGATATGATGTGGGGGCATTTTCAGGACTTGGAATTGTCCTGGGTGGTACTGCAGGGACAGATGCTGGACATTGTATGTCCCACCAAGGCCCACTGGGTGGACTGGGGAAGAGTGTAAACTACAGTGTAAATCATTATCCCTGTGGTGCAGAAGTGCTCCAACATGTATTCACCAAAGGCCATGAATGTCTCATGATGATGAAAGAGGTGGTTGATGTGGGAGGAGTCTGGTGAGGGGGTGGGGGTATATGAGGACATCACATTTTTTGAATGTAACATTTAAAAAAAAAAAAGAATGAACAATGTAAATAAAGAAAAAAAAGAAGTTAATGGCAATAACAAGGTAGGATTCACCATGGAAGTGACTGGTTCGGGGGGAGTGAGGCCGAACAACTCAGATGCCAGGGCTGGTTAGACTCCTAGGTGTATCCTGAAATAATCAAGGATTAAAGAGGAGTTTTGGGAAGAATGATATAGTGAAGCAAGGAGCTGAGGTTGGTTATAACAGAAACAAGAGGAGTCATCAGATGAAATGGGAGTCAGAACTGAGAGATTTTGAGGATAGGGAGAATGCTAGAACAAGCAACAAAGAACGAGGCCACGTATTTCACTTCCAAACCAAGGAGTACGGGAGAAAAAACACATGTACACCTGAGAAGATGCTCATTATAAGGGGACCATATTTGACTTCTCAATAGGTACTGATAACCTTTATATTATAGAATAATTTCTTAACTCAGGTTAATGTTTGGAGAAAATAAAATGATAAAACAATTTTAAGGGAAATTACATTTTTCTTATTCAAGGTACACATTAAAATACATAATACAAAGATTCAGGAATATTTTGAAAGCATAAGGGTTGCTAACAACACATATGTACGCATCTATACATATATATTTGCTGATATATACAATATTTTATATATTTTGGTTATATTTGTACCTGCATATGTGCATAAAGTATATCTAACATATCACAGATTCCAAACATTTTTATACACACTTCTATCTGATGTGGAAAAATATCTATTGTATTTAATCAGCCACTCACTCATCAGTTAGGAAATTCTGTATTTTTAAAGATGTTCAAGTCGTCCATCCCTTAATAACATTTAAAGGTCTATGCTAATTTTATCTTGTTATTTCTTATTTGACCATTTAAATTCTGTAATTTACTTTCCCACTATTTCTCATTTGGTTTAAAATTTGTTGTGAGGTGATTCAAAGTGTAAGAGCCTGCAGCTATGTTTAAATGAGAACAATATTTACAAAGTGAAAAAACTTTCTTCCACTCACCTTTGCCAAGTCTAAGTTACTGCTGCATTCATCAAAATGATGTTGTTTTTATTCATCAATGTGATATGATATTTAATCATACTTTTTCAGGGTTATGCCTACAATGTAAGAGAGAATGTCTCCTGCTATTACATATAGCTTTCTTTTACAATACTGATCAGGAATGGAAGATATCCTGGGCAGTTTGAAATTCTTGAGAATGACTTCAATTTTTTGAAATAGTATTCTGTCATACATGATTGTTAAGCTATTTCCTATATACCAGCACACACTTGACAATAGATAGAATAATAATAAATAAGCATAAAATACTTCTCAGGATTGGTAAATCCTGAACTAATATTTCTATCCAACTACCAACATTTGGTTGTCAACTGAAGAAGTTGTTTTATTGGCCTACAATAGTATTTTGCTCCTTTTATTTTTGTGAACAAGGAGAATTGTGCTACTTCTGATTAGATTATCTAGTTCCTCATCTGTAAATTATATTGGGAAAAGATATTAAATTAATGAGAGCAGATGAAACAAGTATTTTTCAAAGGATATCTAACTGAATCTAAAAACTGCAATTTCTAACTTGAATTATATACATTTCAAAAACTATAGAAAAGGTAAATATCTACATTCATTACAATATGTGCTAAAATGTAAAAAGCTAGTATATATTTTTATGACTTAGAGAAAATGTTGGATAATACAGAGATCAATTTGTAGAAGTGTATCTTTATCGCTACCAAATTTCTAGTCCTTCTTTTGATCTATTTTCTTTCCGAAAATAACTTTTCCTAAAGTGTGTCATTCAAACAAGGTCAATTTATAACCTTAAATTTTTCATTGTTAAACAAGAAAGGGTATCCCTGATGAATATTTCCAACACAAAGAGCTAAAGAAATAAAATCTAAGAAAACTCACTAAATAAATTTATAAAGATAAATTAATATATCAATGAGTTAAAAATAAATACAATTAATACCACTGTTGCAATTATCCTATTTCTTGCTACTTCTAACATTGTTTTCCTTCTCCAAATCCTTTCGTTTTCTTCAACTTCTTTCCTTCATGTCCTTCTACCCTTTGTTTTGACCTCTTCTGCTTTTAATGCTGGTGCTCGCCCTTCTCTCTCATGCGTGTGCACATTTTACTCAGGGTTAATTCTTCTGTTTTCTTGGCTGAGATACTTCCTTCCACTTGGGTACTCAAGCATGGAGAAGCAACTACAACATGTCCAAGAATAGTCCAATTACATCTTTACCGTTTCTGCATCACAGAACTCAATAAGTGTGTGAAAGGTAATGATAAGAAATCTTCTCACTGTGTCTGGGTCCTAGTGACTGGGGAAAGGGAAGTCGCCGTTTAAACCATATTCCCCTTCCGGATGGTAAGGGCTGGAAGTTTGAGACCTTCTGCCACCCTGGGGAGCTCTGGACATTCACGAGCCGGAGAGGGGCTCTTCCTCAATAAGAGGTTTTGGCTGTGGGTTTGTCCTGTGATTGAGCATGTAGATCTCTCCTGCAGTATGGGCTTGTCTCCTCCAGGGGGACATCTGGTACAATGCTATGGCTGTGGGGTCAGCATGCTTATTTCTCTGTGGACTTCGCAGGGGAGTATTTAGCCACTAATGAATTCTTGGTTTCCTCTGGTCAAGGCCATTAGAGACATTTGTCAAAACATAAGTTGTCTGGAGAGACTTCTGATTGCTACTTTTTAGAGAACTTTCTTTTTTAAGCAGAACTGCTTCAGTTCTAACAGTGCTACATATATTATTATTCAAAGACAAGTAGTATCGAGGTACTCAGGCTCCGTTAGAGCTGCTTCCCTTTCCTCATTTCTATCCCCTACACCCTAAGAGTTGAGGGACAGTTAGGATGACTGGCAAAGCTCTCTTTTGCCCAGAGGCTGGAACTCAAACTCAAAGAATGCAGGAAAACAGAGTCTGTACGTGTGTCTTTTATCAATTACTCATAATTATATTTGGCATATATGAAACAAGATAATTACTTGGCTGTAACAATTACGTATTTTAGCATTCACATACCTCATCATCCTATAAAACCCACGTACTATCCTCCTTGTCAATTTACCTGCTTTTGCTTTGTTCTTACATCTCCCTTGATGTCATCGATGGGGTCTGGCTGGCAGACCCCCTCAGCCAGACGGATAAGGACGGCAGAGCAAAAAACACACACAGTGACTACTCTGGAGAGGCAGGCTGGTGGTGCAGGTCTGGTTTATTGAGGAAATGCAACAGCTTTTATGGGAGTCTAAGGGTAAGTTAGGCGGCGTGCAAGTACCTGATTGGTTATGGTAATTCAGTGAGGCTGGTTGGCTCATGGGATCTTGTTGCTCACTCACACCTTGAGAGTCTAATGAGTTGTGATTTTCTTGTCTTTTTGTCCTCCCCTTGTTTACTGGTCCTGAGACTTTGTCTTGTCAATCTTCTCCGTTTTACTGTCCATAAGGGTCTTCCCAGCTAAGAGAGCACGACAGAAGTCCTCCTTTCTCAGGGCCTGTTCCCATGCCTTCTCTGGTTATTGCCTTTATCTTGGCTCATGCACTGACCTCTCCGGCCAGGGTGCAGCCGTGTTACATCACAGTCTCATGTTCATGAGCAGAGAAGTCCTATCTGCAAGTGTTTCCTGTGTGTCACTTTTTTTTTTTCCATAATTGACATAATTTTAAAAGTCAGGAACTTCTTTTTTAATCTAGTCATTTCTATCTTGATCTTTAATAAGATACTACATATTCAATGAAAGATTTAGAACAAACCTTTCCATATCCCATCTAAAATTTAGGAATCTCCACTGAACACACCTTTACATAGTATATATAAAGTGCAGGGAAGCTATTGCCACCTTGCTGTATAAGTACCATATGAGGAACTTCCTAACACAAAAATGCTAGACCATTCTCAGAAATTTTCCTGTGCAGGCCTTGGGTAAAGCCAGAAGTTTGAATTTTTAATAAATCACCCAGATAATGTGGATGGTTTAAACCATACCTCATAAATACCTGATGCCTGTGATATTTAGTAGCCTCTAAACCCCAAGTTCGATTCCATTTCCAATAGTGTAAAGTCATGGGAAACGGACTTTGGCCCAGTGGTTAGGGCGTCCGTCTACCACATGGGAGGTCCGCGGTTCAAGCCCCGGGCCTCCTTGACCGGTGTGGAGCTGGCCCATGCGCAGTGCTGATGCGCGCAAGGAGTGCCCTGCCACGCAGGGGTGTCCCCCACGTAGGGGAGCCCCACGCGCAAGGAGTGCACCCATAAGGAGAGCAGCCCAGCGTGAAGGAGGGAGCAGCCTGCCGAGGAATGGCGCCACCCACACTTCCTGTGCCGCTGACGACAACAGAAGCAGACAAAGAAACAAGACGCAGCAAAAAGACACAGAAAACAGAAAACCGGGGGAGGGGAGGGGAATTAAATAAATAAAAAATAAATCTTAAAAAAAAAAAATAGTGTAAAGTCATAACCAGCCAGATGTGCTCAAGGCTAAGGACCTTGAGTTGGGGAAATTGTCCTGGATTATCTGGATGGGCCCAATCTCATCCCATAAATCCTTAAAAATACAGAGGAAAGCAGAAGAGTCTGTCAGAGGGTGAGGTGGAAGGAGAGGAGGAGTGTCCTTAAGTGATGATGGGACCTGCTTCACTGCTGTGAGCTTTGAAGATGGAGATGGGCTCTGGCAGCTGGGAACGACCCTCAGATGACAGAAAGGAAATGGGCAATGGTCCACATCTTGGCCCATACTCTCCCCCATTCCATCCAGTGGGCCCTGTGAGGATTTACAATGTCCGGTGATTGCCCCTGAAGCACCATTGACCATAAGGTGCAGAGGTGCCCAAAGATGTACTTACCAAATGCAATGGATGTGTCATGATGATGGGAATGAGTGTTGCTGGGGGGGGAGAGGTGGGGTGGGGGTGGTGGGGTTGAATGGGACCTCATATATATATATTTTTAATGTAATATTATTACAAAGTCAATTAAAAAAAAAAAAAAGAAAGGAAATAGGATTTCCATTCTACAACCTCCCTGAGTTCTGGCAACAGTCTGAATGAGTCTAGAAGCAGATTCTCCACCAGAATCTCTGGAAAAGAAGGCAGCCCTGTGAACACCTTGGTATTTGCCGGGTGAGACCTGCACTGGATATCTGATCTCCAGAATTGTGAGGTAATAAATTTATGTTAAGCCACTAAATTTGTCATAATTTGTTTTGGCAGCCATAGAAAAAATAGAGAAAAATGAATGATTTGAAATGCTAAAACAAGAAAACATTATGGTTTTATCCTGTCCTCTTTATAACATACTTGAACATCTACTGCCAAGTGTCAAATTCAATTTGCTTTGAGGGACTGATTTCTACAGCACTGTTTTATTCTTTCCCCCTATATAACTCTTCCTCACATTTAAATTACATAATTGTGGAATAAATTAGGAAAATATCTTAATACTGGTATTCTGAAGACCACAGAATGGTTTACAAACTCTCAGAGAGTATATAATGCACTTATAAAGATCAAAGCAATCTCATCAGGGGTTTGGGGGTGGTTCTGAGTTTGACTAGGTGGAGATAAGTGTAAAGGTCTCTAAGGCCAATTTGAAAGTACTTTTACTTTTCTGGAAGTCAAAGTAGCTAATATGCTCTCTAAAGAGCACACTTTTTCTTAGACATATTGTGCTTTGAGAAAAAAGCTTATTCTTCACAAGTGAAATGATTTTGAAAATTGCATTACATGAAAAGATTTTTATTTTTCTGCTTTGTTGGTATATATTGAATCATTTTCTCTCAGTCAGTTAAATAGAGTGGAATTATTCATCAAGCTTTCTTTTCATCCCTGCATAACTCTGGGACTTATGCTGCAGAACCTCTCTGTACTATTGCATAAAAATGTGATTAAATGTTACTGTGCTGGCTAATAGTAGGATCTAACTGGTAAAGTGTAGAATCTAACTGGTAAAGTAAATAAATTGAAAGGAGCCAATTTGAGAAGGTACATATATATATATATATATATATAATCTCTTAGAGTTGCTCTTGTATACAATATCAGTTTTATATCATCCATAAATATTGCTCTATGCAAAAGTAATAACTAAAGCAAATGCTTAGGAAATTAAATTATACCCTTTCCCCCTTCTTTTGAGAGATTTCTCCCTTATTTTCAGCATATTTTAAAATGAAATGTTTTACCTTCTGAACATTTGTTGCACTCTCTTTGGATGGTTATAGAATGAAACAAGATGATCACTCCACCATTTCTATACAATAATGTACTAGAGGTCCTGGCCAGTACAATAAGGCAAGAAAAGAAATAATAAAAATTGGAAAAGAAATAAAATTTCATTACTCATCATTGCCTATGGAGAAAATCCCAAATTATCTATAGAAATCCTTTTAGAAATAATAAATTTAGCAGTATTTCTAAACATAAGTCAATATACAAAATTTAATCAATCATATTTATATAGGCCAACAGCAAAGAACATTTACAAATGTCCAATTTAAAATAGAATTCATAAATAGCACACACCCAGATATAAATCCAACAAAAGATGTACAAATCCTCTTTACTAAAGTCACAAAAATTTAGGGAGAGAAATTAAAGAAGTCCTAATTGAATGGAAAAAATATATATTCAAAGATAGAAAGACTCGACACTTTAAAACTGCAAGTTCTCCCAAATTAATAAATAGATTTCAAGTAATTTGAATCAAAATCCTAGCAGTTATGTTTTGGAGGGGGCATGGATTTAAAAATTAATTATAAAATACTTGTGGAAACACATTAAAGAGTACCCACCATGATTTTGAAGAGAGATAAAACTGGAGAATTTACACTCTACTCCTGGATCCCATCTATAGCAATATGTACTACAGTTTTGGCAAAGGACAGAATAATAAATTGAAAGTAGTAGAGTCCAAAGACACACATATTCCTTTGGAAGGTTTATGAGAAAGGTGACACATAAGCAAGTGTGGTATTTTCAGTAATTAGTGATGGATCCATTTTCCAGTACTTTGACCCCTAATTTACACCATACATGAAAATTTCCTCCAAATGGATCTAAGCATGAAAGCAAAAACAATAAAACTTGTGAAGTAAAAGATAAATAGGATTTCTTAAGACACAGTGACACTGAAAAGATCAAAGATAAATTGGACTATATGAGCATGAAGAATCAAAAGACACTGTTAAGAAAATTAACTCCTCACAGAATGGGGGAAAATTTTTCTATTTGCATAATTGACAAATAATAAATATACAGCATATATTAAAAACTCACATCAGAATAAGAAAGACATAAAAATAAGAAAATGGGCAGAATATCTGATGATACACTTTCTAAAACTTCACAGAAAATAGTTGCTGACACCTGCTCTTGGATCCAGCAATTCTACTCTTAGGTATGTCCCCATACAATACAATATCTTACTGGACCTTTTTCTATGACTAGCATAAAAATATATTTCAATGCCTAGTACTAGCACTCACCTATCAAAAGCAAAATTCTACTTTAATGTATTTTTGTTTTGATGAATAAAATCTTTTTCTTTATGCTTTAATTTACATAGAATCAGATCCATCTTTGTGCTTGTGCATTAAGTTCTGTGAGTTTTAAAATGCATAGATTTGTATACCACCATGATGAATGTAATACCAAAGAACTCTATCACTCCCATCCTCAAGCTGCCAATACTTGGTATTATAAAAAATCTATGTATTTTCAAATCTCTAGCTGGACTTTTCATTCTGCTAACAGTGTCAGAAACAAAGGAGAACTTTTCATTTTGGTGAAATCAAATTTATATATTTTTTTCCATAAGTCACACTTCCAGGGTCATATCTAAGATCTCCTTGAAAAAGCCAATGGTGGAAAGACTTTTCCCTAATTATCCTTCTAAATAATTTATATTCTTTTATTTAAGTCAGTATAGCTTGAGGTTCACTTTTTCCCATCTGATATCCTATTTTTCCAGCATATTTGTAGGAAATTCTATCATTTCTCCATTGAATTATCTTCACATTTTTGTCAATACTCAATTGACCCTGTTATTATTTACTTTATTTTTCTTTTTTAAAGATTTATTTTATTTATTTCTCTCTACCCCCTTATTGTTTGCATTTGCTGTGTCTCTCTGTTGTGTGCTGGTGGTCTTTTTAGGAGGCACTAGGAACCAAACCCAGGACCTCCAATGTGTGAAGGAGGCGCCTCATAGTTTGAACCACCTATGCTGCCTGCTTTGTTGTGTCTCTTATTATGTTTTCTCATGTCTCCTGTTATTTCAGCTTGCCTGGTCTGCTCACTGTCTTGCTCATCTTTAGGAGGCACTGGGATTCGAACGTGGGACCTCCCATGTAGTTGACAGGAGCTCAAACACTTCAGCCACGTCTGCCTCCCTATTTAATTTTCAATATACTCAGACAATTGCTTTATGTATTGTGTCTTAGGTGAGACAGAAATGCTAAAGGGACCTGAAGTAAGAGGAATGTACTTCCCCTAAGATTCTGGAACAAGACTCTTATGTCCTTATCCCTGGGAAGTTGGTCTTTGCTATCTTGAAGGCCCTGGCTATATTTCAAAAAGATTCTTCTTCCCCTCACATTGCCATTACTGTGAAGGCATCTTTCTCAAGTCTTTAAATCGAGGACCTGGTGAGGTTCCTGGATGTATAAACCCTGGGAATATGTTCCCCATCATCAGCGAATAGTGAAATTTGCACAACGGAAATGGTCCCCAGGATTTTCTCACTCTTTGATTCACACTCAATCTCCAGAAACTTGTCAAGATTGCCATTTAAATAAAATCAGAACTGAGGGGAGAGAACACTAACACAGACACCACAGAAGTAAGAGAGATTATAAGAGGATACTATGAACAAAAAACTAGACAATGTAGAGGAGATGGACAAATTCCTAGAAATTAAAAAACTACCTACACTGACCCTAAGTGAAGAGACTAAAATAATCATGAAAAAACCTCCCAAAGATGAAAAGTCCAGGACCAGAAGTCTTCACAGGTGATCATCAAAGGCGATCTAATACTAATCTTGCTTAAACTTTTCCCAAAAAAATTGAACAGGAAAGAACACAACCAAATTCATTCTCTGAAGCCAACATTACCCTAATACCAAAACCAGGAAAAGATATTTCCCCCAAAAAAGATAGTTATTGTCCAATATATCTAATGAAAATAGATGCAAAAATTCTCAACAAAATACTTGCAAACAGAATCCAAAATCACATTAAATGAATTCTATACAACGATCAAGTGGGCTTATGCAAGGGTGGTTCAACACAAGAAAATCAATTACTATAATAAACCACACTGATAAACTGAAGAAGAAAAATGACATGATTCTCTCAATTGAGGCAGAAAAGGCATTTGACAAAATACAGCACCCTTCCTTGATGGAAACTCTCCAAAATGATAGGAATAGAAGGAAGCTTTCTCAATATGTTAAAGTACATGTATGAAAAATCTACAACTAACATATTACTCAATGGTGAAAGACGGAAAGCTTTCCTGCTGAGATCAGAAGACAAGGGTGCCCACTGTCAGTTATTCAACATGTTCTAGAGGTTCTAGCTATAGCAATTAGTTTCATAAAGAAATAGAAGGCACCCAAACAGGAAAGGAAGAAGTAAAACTTTCACTAGTCACTGATGATATGATCCTATATCTAGATTAACCTGAAAAATCCACAGCAAAGCTACTAGAACTAATGTACAAGTTCAGTGAGTTTGCTTGATTAAAGTGTGATTTGTTGTTTCCAAATGTAGCATTAAGATTGGGTTCTTCATAATTCTATCCAATTTGGCCCTAACAAAGTGGACACTAAATGTTGCAGTTTGGGCTATACACCATTAATGATACTTTGCCCAAGTGAGAAAGCTAGTGGAATTTTTAAAAACTGGGTTGAATATGTATCTCAAAATATCAGGAACCTCTACGTATTTCAAGCTGAGACTCCATGAAACAAGAAGCTGGCAATTATTTAAATTTGTGTATGAAAACCAATCACACTTTTAAATTCAACCCAGCATTTCAAACTAAAGTCAAAGTTGCACCATCTTATAAGATTATAGGCTTCAACAAGGTTAGTGGATAACCTGGTGAGCAAAGCGAGAGAGCATATCTTTTTAGAGGCACAAGACCAAAAATGGGCATTTCTTAAACACCATACAAACAGTATGTGCTTTTTTTTACAAAAAAAATTAGTTGATTAAACAATATATTGTGAATATTCTGCCCACTAAATTACAATTGTTTTCATCATGTAATGTATTTTTCTATGAATTCGAGTCTATTTCTGGGCTCTTTATTAATCTGGCTGTGTACTTGCACAGTTATTCTATAATTCATTATTTATGGCAGGGAAAGTATTACCTTATTACCCATTCTTTTCCAAAAACATTCCCTAGCTATTATTTTTTTTAGTAGGTAACAGGGATCTTGTACATTCTAAGCAAGTACTCAACCACTGAGCTGCATCTGCTCCCTGTCCCCCCACCCCCCATCCCAGTAGCTATTTTTATACATTAGGTTTTTTGGGGTAAATTTTAGAGACATTCTTTCAAGTTCAGAATAAAAATTATGTTGTGAGAACATTGGATTTATGAATTAATTAAAGGAGAATTGTATTTATTATAAGAACTTTTCATCTTAAGAAAACATGTCTCTCTTCATTCAAGAATATTTTGGTTTCTCAGTATATAGGTCCTACTTTTGTTTATAATAATATGAAAATTTTGGGTCTGTTTTTGAGCAGATAAAAGTTCTTTAATGTCTTTAGACTGATACTTTCAAAGACTTCTCCAAAAGTAGTATATTATCATCACACTTGCTTTAATCTAAAATCCAAATGCCTTATGATATTTATGATAAGCTAATATTGGTTTTAACTTTCCGTTTGTTGTAAAATATGGTCTACATGGCAGTTCTGTTTTGTCTTTATTGAGTCATCTTGACCCCTTTCTTCTTCTTTTAGGATTTGGTATCCATCAATATGATTTCCTTTGTCTTTTGTTCTATGAATATGTCTTAATCCTCAGTCCTACATTCTTTTCTCCAGTGAACTTCAGACAAAATCTCTCTAAATACTGCCTGTGTATTTTTTTCCCAAAAGATTTATCTGTTTCCTGCTGTGCTCTTTCTGATTGTACTTTTCTTTCACAGGCACACAATCAATTTCCTTAGTACTCAGAGATGGTTCCTAATAGTAGAACAATTTCTAAGGCTTTTAACCTTGGGCAAAGTTCTTAATCTTCTCCTGATGATTTTCCTATTTTTTCTTCTCATTTATATTGTAGCAAGTAGGCATATTACTTTAACACAGTAAAATATTTATCTGTAGGATTTTCTATGAAAAACAATTAGGCACCAATTGTTCAGAGGTCTTTTCCTTACTAAGAACCTTAGCTCTATAAAAAACAATTAAATTTGTTTTCAGTCACTTCAATATATATTGCAATACATACAAAAATTAAAATCTTTTATTTCTCTTCATTCTCAATGTTGACTAATAATGTCATCAGGATTCTCTGCATACTTCTAATGGGTTTCACTCTTCAGGAAAACTGAATATGACATTTAGCGATTCTAAAACATGACGTATAGGAGAAGACTGTGGCACTAAAATACACAGTTATATGAATTCAGTTATCATTCATATATCAAAATCACTATAGTATAATTCATTAGGTTTTCAAGGTGATGACATAGTTAAATAATAATCTAGTCAAACAATTGATTCTGATTCTAGAATCATCATTGTGAACATTATATATTTTGTCTATAAATTGACATGCTGCTTTCATCATGGACTGAATTTTACATGGAATCAAGTCTATTTATGGCATCTTAATTAAACTGTCAGCTTGTGCAGCAGCTATTCTTACAAGCTCCTAATTTTGTTCCCCATTTCATACCCTCCCCCCTGTGCAGTGGTGGTGGAGTCCAATGCCAGTGTTCTGCCACAGGCAAGCCCCAGCGGCCTCATTCTCCTTTTATACCGTTGTTTGTTGTTTTCCAGCCTGAAGCCCAGGAAAGCAGTACCCATGCTACCCCAAAATCTTGGAAAATTGAGGTCCCAGAAGAAATGATCAATCAAGTGGAATGGCAGTTAGTAGATAAATTGTCTCCTACCACATCAGAGGGCAAGTCTGACTTGTGTCTTCCACAGAACTTCAGAGGCTCCCCACAGGAACGGGCGCCATTTGCCTGCAGGAGTGATGAGATTAAAAACCTACCATCTTTCCCTCCTTCCCTGCCCCACTAGCTCCATTCTCTCCTTTCCATCTCTGAAATCATCTCCTCAACAAAACTTGAAGCCAAATCCTAGTTTCAGACTCTTTTTTTTGGAGGAAACCAAAATAAGATCGTTTTAGTAGAAGTGGCCTGAGAAAGCCTCTGTTATGGAGAAGAATCTGAGCTATGTCGCTCAGAGGATGCTTAACTAAAAAGGAAAGTTTACTGGTGGTTACTCAGGTGGTTTAAACTCTAGTGGCTGTAGCATCACAATTTCTGTGACATTTACCTGTGTGGAATTGGAAATCTATACAGGTAGCTTGGCTTATGTAGTGCCAGTAGCATTTGAATGGTGTGGAGGTAATAGTAATCACTAAGTCTGTGGAATTGGCTTTGTTATTAGCTGCCTTAGAAGTCTTGAAAAAGGTGAATGTCAGCCCTCAGCCAATCAGTGCCACCTCAGGCCACACCAGAAGGTGTCCATGGACACCCAGTGCTTGCAGATGGAACACACATGGTGATGAAGACCTAGGATTTAGTCAGGAGGTTGGAAGAACTGCAAAGGAGAAGAAGTAAGCAGGCTCCAAATGTCTCCACCAAAGTTAAGGTCCTGATAGGAAATGAGAAGGACCCTGAGATTGGGATGGAAACAGATGGGCAAATGACCTGGAGGAAGTTGATGCTCTCAGAACCCTGGGAAAGCCCACGTGGACCCCTGCTGGCTGCTGGATGTGAGAAGTCTCCTCATTGCCTGGAGATCATGTAGAACTTAGCTGACATATAAGTCTCACAAGACAATGCTTGCTTCCCTCAAGCTTTATTCCAGAGAGTATTCATTATTTCCAGATCAAGACTAGGGTCAGGTTTACACATAATCTCATTGAGGCAATACCTGACCTAATATGAAAGGAAATAGCTATTTCTGACAAATTTGTGGGATTTGGCTAATACATACTGGCAGTAACAAGAATTATATATATTCTAGTGGAACTTGAGGATGCTGGACCAAGACATGGGGATGGGGGTGAAGTGTAGTATGTGGTGGGTAGAGAAGAAATTGTTTTATGGGGCACTTTCCTGACTTGTGGTTTAACATCCTGGGAAAGACACCTGCAACATATCTTGATATACTCCTGGGATCAGGCCTTAAAGTTGGATGTGCCTTGGCAGAAAGAGATTCAGAGGCTCAGAAAGAGTTACCTGAGAGAAAGGCCATTACAGGAAAACAGAGGACCCACTACCTGACTATGTGCCTAGGCTGGGTTCAGGGGCAATATGAGGGGAACAATGAGAGGAGTTCTGGGAAGGGACACTGCACCTTTGAGAAGCTCAGTGGTGGCTGCCAGGGTTTCAGAGCAGGAGGTGCTCAAACGGAACTGGATCCCTAAGGTCAATGAGAATGACAGGACTATAAAAGAGCAGAGGTCAGGCAGTGGCACTTGGCTGTCAGGGGCAAGACGGACATAATCACCGTCATGGACCGCAAGGCTGGAGAGGCAATGAATGTGCCTTGGACTGCAGGGATTTTGTGGCAATGTCTAATAGACCTTGGCGTTCCCAGAGATGATGTAGGTGGGCAGCCAGCTAAGGTATTCCTTACTGTATATAGCCAGAAAAGTAAGACTTATGGATAGAAGACTTGTGCTGTCTACTACAATGTTCTAGACTCAATAGTTCTCTGGCCCATAGCATATTGATTGTGGAGAGCTGGTTTCTTTTGAGAAAAGACCCTGAAATACCATAACAAATACACAGCTAATACTCCCTGATTCTTCCCCCAATTTACCTGTACAGACTTACAAGTCATAACTATACCCTGGGGAATTTTGAGAATAGCTGATACAGATACAAGGGCCCCCGAGGCCAGCGTGACCCTGCAGTTAGAGTGGAGGCTAACAGAGCTCAGTGATTGATGGGTCCCTCGAATCTGTCACACAGTGGGTGCTCTATGGTCACCACCCTGGTCTTCAAGCACATAACTGGGAGAATATACTCAGTGGCTGTCAGAGCCCTCAAATTAATGTCTTTTCCTGGGGAATAGGAGCTGTCACACAGTAGAAAAGGCCCCAGAAACTGCCCTCCAAACTCCACTCATGATAACGTAGCAGCACTACATTCCAAGTGGAATTGCAGACAGTGCCACTATCAAAGACAGATTCAGCCAGTCATAGCCACTAAGGGCCCTGAAACGAGCGAGCGGAGTTTGGCAGGAGCCTGTGGGCGACTGCAGTTTGACATAGGGGCTGCTTTGATTGGAACCATAATGCTGAATATAGCATCCCTAGAAGGGATCCACACAGCCTGACACTGCACCCGCAAATGGATCTGGCAAACTCCATCAGAAAGGAACATAAAATGCTGTTTGACTTCCCATGGGGAGGACAGCAAGGCTTATTTAACTCCCCTCTCATGGGGGAGTCCACAGGAAATTTGAAACTTTGGTTGTCTTGACAATTTGAAGAATATTAGAAGTTGAGCTCATTGCATCTGGTGAACAGGTGGATATCCTAAAAGAACACATTCTGGTGCTGGAAATGGAGGGGAATTTAATTAGGCTGGTGCTGCCAGTCATTGAAAAGCTGCAAACGATAGGCAATGGTTGTTCCAGAAAGGAACTGCTGCCTGGGTTATCGAAAGAGTGCTAAAGGGATGCCTGCAGGAGCAGGAGGCAAATCAGATGCCAGCTGGAAGAGATGAGGAAGGTGCGAATGTGCAGCTTTCTCCTCCAGCCTTGTGGAAGCCCTCTGGCGCTCTACTAGCAGAGCCAGTGAGCAAGCGAGGAAGGCCGGAATGTATCGGATGGCTGAGTCCCAGCAGACTATGCCAGGGTGGATTTGGAGCTAGAGACAATAGCTTAATAATTGGCAGTCACACTGGTGACCAACTCAATCACGTATATTTTATTGACATCCTCTGCTTTACCGGCTCACTGTTCCCTGCTTCTTCACCCTGGTTTCTTAGGATCACATCCCAAATAAACTATCTTGCCCAAATCTGTGTTTTAGGGTCTGTTTACAGGATGGAACCAAAACAGTAGAATAATAGTAATTCCATATTTAAAATACTGACAATTGCATCATTCACATAAACAGAAGTGGCAGTGAAAAACTCGGTTATTAGAAAATAACCTTTTCCTTATACAGCATCCAATCAATTATGCTTTAAATCAATAGTTACCAGTTAGTTTACTTTATCTCTAACTTGCCTGATGAGATTTGCTAGATAATGGAGTCCTTTATGATATTCAAATTCATCCCTTTTTAAATTATGATTGATCAGTGATTCTCTCAATTTCAAGTTTCATTGAACATGATGATAAATACTGATTTTAGCATGACTGAGTCAATACATAACTCTGAGCTCAGTCCATCTTCAGTGCAAAACTTCTGCATTTTCCCTTTTCCGTATTATCCATGGTGTTATGAAGAACCCATGGAAAAACATTCCAGTTACTGTGAAATTTCTGACGATTAAAAGCATAATTAAAAAGTAAAGAGTATTTGTAAGTGATATGCTTAAGTCTACAGAGTAATTATGTTTACAATCATAAATGCCCACTTCTCTATGAAGGCACAATTCAACAGCTTAAACCTCTTAATAGGAAATAATCCTCTTTGAATTGACTTTAGTTTTTGGGTATCTTGGACTGATTTTTTTTTTAATGGAGTTATATTCCTACAGTCTGCAGTTAAAATTAAATTTGCCTCTCTGAGGTTTAACAACCCAATGTAGTACATTGAAATCCATCTAGTTTAATGTGCAGAGTTCATCATAGATTTACCAATTTGGCCTTTACTACTGTATATTATTTATGCATTTATAATTAAAAGTGCAGGGGTTAAATTATTCAAACGTTCAAAAGATATTAATTGATTGCCTACTTTCCAGGGGCTCATATTCAAGCTCTCCACTATTATTCAAACATTCAAAGGTTATTTATTGATTGCCTGTTTTCCAATGGCTTATTTTCTAGCTCTGCCCTAAAATTCTCTGTTCGTCAGAACATTTAGTTTCATGATGACTGTTTTCTGATCTTTAAAAATCATTTTATAAACAAAGAAAAATTCTAAATTTTCCATATAAAACTTTCAAATATTGATTATATTAAACATTATTATGTTAGCTTTGTCAGGGAGGGAATTTTTTTTTTTTTTGCCTGCCATTCACTTGCATTTAACTATGCATTTAAACTATGAGACAACACATGCTGGGTGCTTAATAAACATAGATTTAATAAGTGAATAAGTGTCACCTTGCCTGTATATGAAAAGTTCTCTTTCTTTAAGTTCTGTGGCAGGTGGTTGCTTAAACTCATTACTAAATTTTTGGCACATTATCACATTATCATTGGCCTCTGAAAGTCACTTTCTATTTTTATTTAATATTTTTCCTTTTAATTCCCAAACCCTTTCCTATTTTCCTTGTCCAGCATATTTATCTGCTTTTGTCTCTTCCACCTACTTTATTTTACCATAGTGTGCATGTCACCTTAGAAAAAGTAAAAGGAGGATAATTTAAATACATAATTCTATTAATGTAATACATTTCACTAAACTTCATATATTATTCTTTCTTATTGTAACATCAGCATAATTTTCTAAATGATAGATTTTATTATTAAACCCTAAATTTTTATATATTTAATTTTCTTAGGTAAAATCCCTTATTCAAGGGGCTGCTATGTAAAACAAAATAAATATCTATATTGAATTTCAATAAGCAAAACCAGGTGAAATTATTAAATCTTTTATGTTTCTTACAATATTTTAACAGTTGGTGAAGCCTGATCATTTTCTATATATTACTTTAATGGGTAAACACCGAAATATTTGCCAAATATCTCTTATTATTGTATTTCTATTTATAATATTCAATATTATATTCAGTTCCTGAAAAATAAATTAACCATTTCCCAGCTCAATCAGCAATAACTATATTATACATTACAAAATACTGTATGATCAATTTTATTAAATTTTATTTCACACTAAATTTCATATTAATTTTAATCTCTGAGTGATTAATTTTTTTCCATTGGGATATGGGTAGCATCTATTGATCTCAGGGCAGCAGTCTTCTCACTTATCATTTTGAATTTCTGTCTAGTCTACATCTTTGAATGTTTCCTCACCTCAATGCTCCAGGTTATCAATTATTTCTCAGCTGTATTCAGTCAAATGACTTGCCCATATATGGAATCTTTCTTATTTATTTCAACAATGAAATTATTCATTTTTATAATATTGAATTTATATAGGCTATTTTGTATTACATATTTAATTTCTTTATGGATATTAAACGCACTCATTTTAAATTCCTTTTCAGATTGTCGTTATGTCTACTCTTTGTGGGTGAATGCTTCCATTTATTGAATTTTCTAGCCTCTTCTTTTTATGTTAGTTTTGTGTGTGTCACAGAAATTTTCATGGCTAATTTCCCAAGCACAAACCCTAGCTTGGGAACCCTGACCTCCCTGAGTGGAGGTCACCAGCTGTGAATGCCACACAGCTCTGGGCTGCACTTGGACCTGGTGGACTAAAAGCCTGAGGTGTCCATATTCCTGGGGGAATCACAGTTCTGTCCTCAGCATCTAAGAGAAACATGTGCCCTGCTCTGGATTTCAGTGCGTATGCTGCTTTCATACTGAAATTATATTGGTATAAGGAAATTTCACTTTCTTTTTCTCAAGTAGGAGACTGTATATTAATTAACACATTTTTCAACCATTAACCTATGTTAGAAGAGAGAAGGAGAGATTTCCACCTATGCTCAATCTATCTTAATGAAAAAAAATCTCACTGATTTACAGGTGTGGATGTGATGTAAAGCTGTCATTAATTGTATTTAAAACCAATTCAGTGGTTACATATCTATTGCTTGGCACTATGACAAGTAACAGTTTCTTTTTTGCATCTAGATAATAGCAACTTTTTTTTTCCTCAGTAGCAACCCCAGCAATACTCATTTCTTATCTTGGATGTGGTAATAGATCCTAGCTACCCCAAGGACAACAGGTATAAGGGTAAATCTTCACCTGTTCCTGGGGCTAGTGGGAAGTCTCCAGATGAGTTCCTTCCACGAATTAATTTTGTATTTATTTTATATAAGGTTAATCAAGAACAATCCTTTTGATCATAGAGCAAAGAAACTTACCTACAGTGGGTTATTATATTTAGACTAAACACTGAATCTCAAAAGTACCATCAAGGGTTAAATGATACTTCCAAGTGCCATAAAATAATTTTGTTATAACTTACTCTTCCCACCTTGCTTGACAAAAGCCAAAGTCTGTATAAATGTCCCAACATGATTCAACCATACTTCAGCTGTACCCTGTCTAGGTCTCTTCCTGCCACACTTACCCCTTGCCAAGCATGTGCCAAGTTCCCAGACTCTAACTGAGCTCTTCCCCCACCAGAAAGTCTCATCCAACAGACATTTGCAGGACTGTCCCTCCCATGTCCTGTCTCTTTTTCAAGTGCTACCTTATCAGTGATGTGTTTCCCAGCTGCCCAGGACAAAATAACATTGTCCAACCTAGCAGTTCCTTTGCCCTTTACCATAGCCTCTTATTCTTCTTCACTTTTGATTAATACCTGTATTTGTGCATCGATTTATTTATTGTCTCTCTCCTAATACTAGAAGATAAGCATCAATAAAAGCAGGGAATTTTTTTGATACACTGCTATGTCTCCAATGCCTAGAAAAATGTTCAAGTGCTCCTTGAATTTAGTTATGCATTTATATAATCCTTATATAACATATTTTAAGTGCTTTAAAAATATTAATTCATCCAATCTTCAAAACAACATTTTGAGTTAGGCACTTGTGTAAAGATGAGCATTAAAAAAATTTTCATTAAATCCTCTCTGGTTTAAAAGTGAATCTATTTTCACCCCTGCCCTGTTCCCATTTAAATATTTTATTACATCAATAAGTTTTTAAATAGAATTCATTTTTATGTGATTCTAAAATATTTTATTGGTTTTTATAAAGCTTTTGGGGGTGTGTCATTTTCAAAATCTTAGAATAATAAAAGTTGGGATGTTTGGCATTTGGTCCTTTAATTTTAACTTTGGTTTTTAAAGAAATTACTTTTTAAATTGAACTTATATTCTGTAATATTATATTTCTTTTTAATTAAAGGTCTTTGATCAAGTATCTTTGATCTGTAGGAAAACATTTTTTAAGAGGCAGAGACTGATTACTGTTGCTAGAGACTGATTACTGTTGCTAGAGAGAGAGTTCGTTTTTAGTTAGTAGCTTTTTGTTGTTGTTACAGCACTTTTTATTTTTTAATTTTTTATATCAATGTTGGAAGATAAAATATGATTGTATAAACCAGTGAACTCTGGGGGTGGTTGAGGATTGAGGCTAATAATACAAATATAAGGAAGTTCTTTCAGGAGTTATAACAAAGGACATCAATAGTACAGAGTGTTGAGAGTTGGCGGAATATGGGAAAAATGCTTCTAAGGCATACTTCTATGGGATATAAATGTATTCCTGCTGTTATGGGTATATTTTCTAGAAAGATATAGGCCTATACAATAGCTAACAAAATTTTAAACTTCCATCCTGGGGAAATCCTGTTACTTTACCAAATATCATATTTCCACTTTAATTGCATCTCCAGCTGGCTCAGTTTTCTGCCATGAAACAAATTTATAAAATACTAAAAAATAAAATCCCACTATTTTAAATGGAACTTGACTCGGAATCATTGCAATGAAATTATCTAGTTATGATTTTTGATATTTGATTGCTACAAAATAGATTGTTTTTCACAAGGTAGGAGTTTTAAAAACCAACAAAAAAGAAAAAAAAGCCATATACACATGAAAGTGGCTGCCCTTAATGGTGCCCTTTCCAGCGGTTCTTCTTCCTTGTACATACTTCATCAGGGATCAGAAATGCAAAGGTCTAGAGATTTGTCAAATTTGGAAGATGCAATAGAGTTGTTGAGAATTGTGGCAAACCAGAGCAAAAGCCAGAAGTCAAATACATTGGGTAATGTTGAAATATAGGGCTAGGATGATCAGATCTAATTTTTTCAAGCGTAGTTTTAAATTCAGATTTTGATGGGAAATAGTTTGCAAATCTAAAAGAGACCCTTTGTCAACTGCTTGTTGATTTAGGATAAAATCTATTTAAATGTAAGGGGGAAATGGAAAGGAGAAATGAGATTATAAGACTGTGAGTCTCTAAAAAAGAGTCTGGAGGTTGTCACAAGGAATACCCCTATGTACAACTGAACAGAGTCTAAGAGACAGATAAGGTAGATACAACCCCAGGTATTGGTTCTTTTGAGTCTGCGTGATGGAATTGGACTCAGAGGGGATCTCTTTTCACAAGACTTGCATGCTACTTTATTGGAATTGTAGTTGGTGCTGGGTTTGAGATATATGTAGGGGATTTGAATCTCTGGACTGATAATATGACACCCAGGCCCAGAGCCTCAACAGACTTCAGCTCCTACACTTTGATTTACTGGACTTACTCCACTTAGCTAACATGGAGTTGAAGAAGGTCAACCACCACAACATGGAGCCTAGAGTGTCTACAACTAGAAGCGGGAGGAGTGCATCCAGTACCCATGTGGAATCTAAGCCCTCACTTGACATAGGTGTGCAATGGACACAACCAATCCAATGTCCACAGAGAAAATGTGGAATGGGTGTGGGAACGGTAGCCATGGGGGCTGCTGGGTGTGGGGAACGGGAGGAAGAGATGAGATGTGGAGGCATTTTCGGGACGTGGAGTTGTCCTGGATAGTGCTTCACGGACAATTACGGGACACTGTAGATCCCCCCAGGGCCCACTGGATGGAACGTGAGAGAGTCTGGGCTATGATGTGGACCATTGACTATGGGGTGCAGTGATGCTCAGAGATGAACTTTACCAGGTGCAATGGATGTGTCATGATGATGGGAGAGAGTGTTGCTGTGGGGGGAGTGGGGGGCAGGGGCGGTGGGGTTGAATGGGACCTCATATTTTTTTTAATGTAAATTAATAAATAAATAAATAAATAATTTTAAAAAATCTATTTAAATAGAATCCACTTAAATAGAAATCAAAATTCATGATGTGAAGTTTTAAAAAGGCTTTTCCCAAAAGCCTTTGTCAAAAGGGTGAAAAGGCAGTCGACTCAATGGGAAAAAATATTTGTTATCACATATCCAATAAGGGTTCAATATCCATGATATACAAAGAGATCATACAACTCAACAATAAAAAGACAAACTACCCAATTAAAAAATGGGTAGAAGACTTGAAAAGACAATTGTCCAAAGAAGAAATACAAATGATGAAGAAACACATGAAAAAATGTTCAATATCACTAGTGATTAGGGAAATGCAACTTAAAACTACAGTAAGATATCATGTCATACCTATTAGACTGGTCATTATTAAAAAGTCAGCAAACTACAAATGTTGAAGAGGATGTAGAGAGACTAGGAATGGTTACTCACTGTTGGTGGGAATGTAGAATAGTGCAGCCACTGTGGAGGACTGACGGTCCACAGGACCCTACAATACCATTATTAGGTATATACCCAAAAGAACTGAGAGGAGAGGTATGAACAGACATCTGCACAATGATGTTCATAGTGGCATTATTCATGATTGCCAAAAGCCGGAAACAACCCAGGTGTCCATCAAGCGATGAATGGGTAAACAAACTACAAATATTCTCTCAACAGAATATTATGCAGCAGTAAGAAGAAATTAAGTCTTGAAGGATATGATGACATTGATGAACCTGGAGGACACTGAGTGAAGCAAGCCATGCACAAAAGGACAAAAACTGTATGACTGTGCCATTATGAACTAAATATATTGTGTAAACTCATGTAATTAATAATTAGACTACAGGTCACTGGAAAATATAATAGAAAAAGGGTAGAAAATGGAAAGCTGAGGGTTAATCTGTGCAGAACTGGTGAAACTGTTGTTTTTAAGTCTTTGGAAATGAATAGAAATTTTGAAAGTATATGATGGTTTCTGTAGCCAGCAATGCTACTGTATGGGTATGACAGTGGTTGAAAGAGAAAGTCTAAGGTGATGTGTATTACTAGAAGGAAAGCTAACAACCATAACATGAGACTGTATAAGATTGTAAAACCTCATGTAAAACACAAATATGGGATATACTGCATATATAAGACTGTTTCTATGAAACAGAAATACAAATATACTAGAGAGAAGGAAAAAGAATAGCAGCTCTGCAGGTGAAGTATAGAGAGACTGAGAGGTGAGCTTTGTTTATTATTATTACTGGAATTATGAAAGTGCTCTAAGAATGAAAAAAGTGATGAATGCACAAATATGTGATTATACCAAATACCACTGGTTGTACACTTCAGAGGGATTTTCTTATATTTAACAAATAAACTGTTTTTATAACTTTCCTAATAATTAGAAAGATAAAATTGAGTATGACAAAGAAAAAAATCAGTTATGCTATTTTAGCATAGCTATTCTAACAAATTTTAGCACAGAATTATATGAAATGCATCAATTATGTTTGATTTTTCATAGTGATAATTTTTGATAAATTTTTCAAGACTATTTAAAGGCTTTAATTTTCATAAACATATCTTACTATTTGATGGGTAAAGCATCCATTTTTAAGGTACATATTACATTGTGTCATTCCTGTTGAATTTTTTTCAGTTACTAATAACAATATCTTTGATGATACTTTTCAGGGGATTTGTATGTTATGTCAGATAAAGACATTATGCTCTTAGATAAAGACTTTCCTTGATATATAGTAGTAGAAGGTAAATAATGTTTGAATGGCAAATACTGTTAAATGGTCAGTTCATTAGGAAATATTTTAATAGCAATACAGATTCTGATATTCTAAGCAAGCTAATAATTGTATTAATTCAAATTGTGGATACTTAAATAATGAAGATCCCATGAAAATCATTTATTAATTTTTAATGGTATTGGAGCAGTTTGATATTATTGATGAATTCCAAAAAGAAATGTTAGATTATGTTTGTAAACTGATCTTTTCCTCTGGGCATATTAGAGTGTATTGGATTCAGAGGTTTCACTTTTACGTGATTAAATAATGATTAAGGCTTTGATTGGTCTATGTCAGTAGGACATTGCCTCCCTGCCCCCTTGGTGGGCGGGAACTCACAGAGAAATCGCACAGCAGAGGAAGGAGGTTGGAGTTTTGAGCTGGAGCACCGGGGAAGTAAATACACACAGAAACAGAACAGCCAAGCCCAGAGAGAACCAAGCCCAAGAGGGAGGGAGGCAGGCAAAGCCTCTGTACGGTTTTGGTAAATTTTAGTGCCTCATCTTCCCTCCGTTGAGCAGGTAGATAGGGAAAGAGAGAAAGCAAGGGAGACCACCAATGAAGAACAGGAAGCGTGTTTGTTGAACACACAGCTAGTATCTGCCACAATTATCAAAGACAGCCCTTTTCTTGTGTTTCTAGTCAATGCCATTAAGAGAAAAAGAAAATTAGTAAATAATCATGAGGAAAGATCTAGCTAATAGATGACAATTTTCCAACTAGTAGACAGACTGAGTAAATCAACTAATAAAGCAAACTATTAAAACTGAAAGAATTTATAAGGCTGCCATATGCAAAAGCAACATCCAAAAAGAAAGATATGAATCTAACATAATAGAAATATTCACTTACAATAGTGATAAAATCATAAAAATATGCATATGTGATTTTATAATCAAGGTATAGAATATAATGGAAGAATTTTAAGAGGCATTATTGAAAAGATGACATTTCCCCTCTAAATTTATCTTTATTTAAATTTAGTGTAGCTCCAACAAAAATTCTGAGATGATTTTTTCATGGAATACTAATTCATAAATTCCTAAGGAAGACAAATGTGAATAACCAATAACATTTTGGAATAAATGAAGGGAAAGAAGGCTGGTGTTTTCTTCTTTAATATTATTTGTAAATTAAAAATTAAACAATGATGTTAGCATTGGAATTAAGAAATGAATCATAATTTTAATAAATTTTTCATAAAATAAGGTTGAAAGAGAAGGTATATGAATATTTTAGGTTTTCATGTATGGAAAAACTACATTTTACACTGATTTTTTTATACATTAAAACTGAATTAGTTTCTTTAAAAAAATGATAGGGAAGTCAGATACGGCTCAAGCAATTGGGCTCCTGTCTACCACACAAAAGGTCCATGTTTCGGTTCTCAGTGTCTCCTAAAGAAGACAGTGAGCTGGCACATGAGGCAGTTACAGCAAGCCAATACAACAAGATGACGCAATAAGAGACACAAGAGAAAAACATAATGAGAGACACAACAAAGGCGGGAGCAGAGGTTCCCAGTGTATCCTAAAGAGGATGAGGCAGGACGGCAAGCTAGCATGACAGGCAGGTACAGCAAGCTGAGGTGACAAGATGATGCAACAAGAGACACAAAAGGAAAAACATAATGAGAGACACAACAAAGCAAGAAAGGAAGTGACTTAAGTGATTATGTGCCTCCCTCCACATTGGAGGTCCTGGATTCGTTTCCTGGTGTCTCCTAAAGAAACAAAGAAGATAAATAGACACAGCAAGTGCAAAAAACAAGGGGGTGGGGAAAGATAAATAAAATCAATCTTTAAAAATAAACTGAAAAAAAAAGACATGAAAAAAATAAATGAAAATAAAATAAAACAAAAAAGCTTTCTATTACCATTATAAAAACAAATGTCAGATGAATTAAAGCCACCAGTATAAAAATAAATGCAATGTGAGCACTAGAAGAGTTACAGAAGATTATGTTTGTGCCTTTGGTGTCAGGGAATATTCTGTAACATGAGCCAAAAAAACACAAAAAAACAAAAACAAAACAAAAAACTACCAGGGAAAAGATGTAAAAACTGTCCAATCTATCAAAACAACAAAACCAATAAAAAAAATCCTGTCTTACAAAATACACCATAAACAAAGTTAACAGTCAAATGACAACTTGGGAAAAATGTATTACGTAGAGCAGATAAATGATACGTAGTTATATCAAAAATAACTTTGAGAAATCAGAGAAATAAAAGACACAAAAATGTAAATAAGCAAATAGAGAGAAAATGAAATAAAAATGGAAAATGAGCCTAGAGAAAAATGCTCAATTTCAGTCATCCCTGGAATGCAAATTAAGCAATAAATAGAAATTTCCCAGTTAAACTAGCATAGGTTCAAATTAACTTCTCATCTCCAGAACTAACAACAGCTTGGGAACTCATATAATGCAGGTGTGAAGAGAAATCGGTATAGCCAATTTGGCACACATTTGTGTGGTATCTATTTAAATAAAAATATGCATATCCCATGAACCAGCAATAACTCACGTCAGTGTACACTCAAAAAAAATCAATATCCTGGATATGAACCAAGGGTTCCTTTTAGAGCTATCCATTAGAGCCCTATAAACCTATAGGACCTTTTTAATACAGCATCCCCATTATATTTTTAAAAATATTTAAATTAATGAGGAAATAGGAAATATCCAAAGATAACTAAAAGTGTTGAGTATAAATAACAAGTTACAAATCAATACATACAGTATACAATGCTTCGTTTAAAAGAAAACACAAACACAGTGTTCTTTTTCATACACGCACACAGTAGAAACTGATAACATTGATTTTCTGAGATATCTAGTACTGGCTTGTCATCCAGGGCAACTTTATTAATTTTAGGTATGTAAGTTTTTAAATAAGAATATATCCATATTTTCTTAAATCATTGTAATTCCATTGCAAGAAAACATTCGGCTAGATAGTTCAGAAAGTTTTTAATTGTGGCAGATTTACTGCAAGTTTCATATAATTAACAGTATATATATATTGATTTACATATATGTAATTCAAATTCATGTTTAAGTATTGATTTTAAACCAATGAGCTTCATATTAGACAGGTTCTATTTTCTTTTCTATGACTAACTGTAAAAGTTCGAGGAGATAGGAGGTATTTGTAGGGCTTCAGAATATTTATTAATTAAAATATCTATTAACTACTAAAAAAAAATAGCAAATTTACAGAAACTTTGCAGACACTACCTTAGCCAAATGCTCACACTAATAAAGACACACTGGCCCCGGGTACCACCTGAGGTGAGTGCCATGCCGAGAGCACACTACCTCTGCGGTAGTTTTCCACCAAATCTAGAGCCTCGATTCTGATCGTGAGAAACCAGACAAGCCCAAATGGAGTGATCATACCAAATAGCTAAGATTCTTCAAAAGCCTCAAGGTCGTGAAAGACAAGGAAAGCCAGACTGCCACGGGCTGGAACAGACTTGGACGCGTGGCCACTAAAAGCGGTTTGGGAGGCTGGATTCGATCCTGCAAGAGTATAAGGATGTTAGTGGGAAACCTGGGGAAATCCTAATGAAATCTGTAGTGTGGTTACTCATTTTGTACCAACGTTAACTTTTTAGTTTCTATAACTGCACCACGGTTATGCAAGCAGTCAGCATTAGAGGAAGGTGGTGAAAGGTAGAAGGAACTGCTCTGTACTATTTTTGCCATTCTTCTGTAAGTCTAAATTTATTTCGGAATAGAACTCTTTAGAAAGAGAAGTTTATTTTCCAAAAACAAAATTGAAATCTCAATTGAATTTAAAATTGGGCTAGAAAGATTTGTCCTACTGCTCATTTGAAGCATGTTCATTGCTTACATTAAATCTGAAAAAAAAAGCTTGGGTTATTCAAACTTGGTTTTGATAAGAGAAAACAGCTAAATGCAGGATGAGCCCTGAAGATGTGAATGTGTCATGAAGGCTGCTCTCTTTTGCCCTGATTCAGGCTTTCTGAGTGTTGTCTATTCTGTTTGCCAATGGCAATTGCCTGGCTCACTCTGAGGTAAGCTTTTTTCACGTATGGTCTAAAAAGTCATTTTTTCTTAGTATGCAGAAAGAAAAGAAATAATCTCTGCATCAGTTCACTGGAGTTTAAGAGTAGCTTTTCTCACTGGTACACATAATTTAATGTTAACTTTCTGCCAGGCAACTGCTTCCTCTGCTTTACCAGTTCTTGTATAACTCATTGTAACAGATGGAAAATGTAGCCAAATGTAATTCATATTCCCTTGGTTAAAAAATGTCTGTTAACAGCTCATTACATTTCTTTCCTACTCTACACATCACAGCTACATCCAATTTGTGGCAAATACATTTTTGTCAAAATTTCTACTGAATGTATTACATTCATCTAAAGCTGTAGCTGTTATACTTAATTAGGTTGCACTTTTACTGGAATAGCTGGAGCTTAAAATCAATTTATTAAGCTTATTTAAACCTTGACCTCTCTTGCTTATAAAACAAAAATGCTTGTATTTTATTTAATAACTTTGTGGTTATGTTAAATATTAATTATATGAATTCTAGTGACTCAATTCTGAATGACTTATAATTGGTTATAATTAATCAAATTTGCATACCTATTGGAAGAAATTTTAAAAATACTCTAACTTTTCCTCTTCAAATTAAAAAAAAATCATGATTTGATTCTTCTCTTTGGAACCCACAGTTCTTTGCTCTTAAGGCCTCCAAGTGATTGGATGAGACCCACTTACATCATGGAGGGTCTTCTCCTTTACTTAAAGTCAACTAATTGTAGATGCTATTGCCATCTACAAAATACCTCCACAGCAATAGCTAGGCTTGTGTTTGACCAAACAACTGGGTACCATAACCTAGCCAAGTTGACACATTAAAAACCATCACACTGATGGTATGACCAAGAGGCAATCCTTCCAGTTCTGTGTGTTACTGTCAAAATATTGCCCTTCACTCACCCTATCCCACAATAGATTTGGCTTCACCATGTAATTTGCCTGAGAAAGTATCCTCACTTATCCCGATATTCCTCTATTTCAGAAGACCTAGACTCCCAAGTAATCCCTTATCTCGGCAGATATTCCCCTCCCAACGTGACCCACATTTCATTATGCCCCCAAACCTTCCAGTAAGCCTGCAGGAAAAATGAGTCAATCAACAGCAAGATCCTTTAAACTACAATCACTCCTTTGCTTTCTTTATCTTCTTTCTTCACTACCCCAGCTACCCTCAAGGATGTAGCTGTTCCTTTTAATAGCTCCAGTGATGCTATTTTCTCTCCCCCAACTTAGATTTCAAATACCCTGCAGATGGGAAAGATATTTTTCTTGCTTTTTGTTGCCAATTTAATATTATTTTCCTTCTCTGCTCCAATTTTCTAGTTATTTTGAAGCTCATGCTTTGCATTATATGTCTTCTCTAGTTTTCTAGGATTTCCCAACCAAATCAGTAACAACTTTAGTTGGCCTTTCTTTGAAACTATCCATAATTTGGCCATTTCTCACCATTTTAATGTTTCTAAAGTCACCGTCATTTCTCACCTGAACTATTGCAGCATCCTCCTAATTGGTTTCTCTGCTCTATGTTTGTTTTCCACAGGATCCAGCCCGGTGGTCCTGAGCAGAAGGTCGCCTAGCAAAGTGAGGAGGCATTTTTTTGTTTTCACAATAGGGGTTGGGGGTACTCTGCTAAAACCTAGTGAATAGAGGCCAGGGAGACTACTAAACATGCTACAATACAAAGGAAGGTTCCTCCTCCCCACAACAGAAATTACCCACCCAAAATACCAATAGTGCCGAGGCTGAGAAACTCTGATCTAGACTGATTACTTCCAAATATTCTACTCCTTTCTCCAAAATCTTCCAATAATGATTTATACAACTCAGAGTAAAATCAAAACTATAAACAGACTTGGCCCAGTAGTTAGGGCATCTGTCTACCACATGGGAGGTCCGCGGTTCAAACCTTGGGCATCCTTGACCGGTGTGGAGCTGGCACACATGCTGTGCTGATGTGCGCAAGGAGTGCAGTGCCACACAGGGGTGTCCCCCTTGTAGGGGAGCCCCACGTGCAAGGAGTGTGCCCCGTAAGGAGAGCTGCCCAGCGCAAAAGAAAGTGCAGCCTGCCCAGGAATGGCACCGCCCACATGGAGAGCTGACACACCAAGATGATGCAACAAAAAGAACACAGATTCCCGTGCCGCTGACGACAACAGAAGTGGACAAAGAAGACACAGCAAATAGACACAGAGAACAGACAACTGGTGTGGGAGGGGGGAAGGGAAGAGAAATAAATAAAACAAATAAATCTTTAAAAAATAAAAAATTAAAAAAATTAAAAAAAAAAACTATAAGGCTTTACAAGATTGGACCTCATGGTGTCTTTCATCTCTTCCCATCACACTCCACAAGGCACACTCTTGACTCAGAGCCTTTGTATTTGCAATTGCCTCAGTTTAGGAAGAACTAATTTCCTCACTTAACCCAAGCCTCTGTTCACGGGTTACTTCTCAGGGAATCTGTTCTCCCCACTACGGGACTTCCGATCACTTGGCCTCCTCCCCTTATCACCTCCTCAAACTAAAATGTAATTTCTGTGAAGACAAATATTATATTTGTATATTTCATTTTCCCCGGTATATTTAACTTTCCCTTCAGTATTTTTAGAAAGTGACCAAAATATATTGGTCAATAAATATTTGTGAATGAAGATTAGAGATTATTTGGCCAATTACCTTCATTTTTGAGTTGAGGTAATTCAGGCCAAAGTAATTTGACCAAGTTCTGACATTGGCCGAATTCAGTTCCATGACTAACTCCTATATTCATTTATCCCCTTCAGAAAGCTACAGACTTTCAGTAGAGTGAAAATTCCATGATCGAAGAAAAGTATGTTACTGAGATGGTTAAATGACCCCGGCATCAATTTTCTTCTTTTATAATAACTGATCTCCTATTTATTCCTGGGCATCTTTCCCAGCTTCTCTTGTTACTTTGTGTGATCAGGTCATGCAGTGACAATGTGCTATAAATAGAAATGAACTTTTGCAAATCCTTGGAAATATCCTTAAAAGGAGCCTTGCTGCTTTCCTTCTTTCATTTTTATTTTACCTCCTTGCTGCCTGGCAAGTGGAAATAATGGCATGCACCGAAACAACCATCTTGGACAATGAGTTCCCCTCGGGACTACAGGTCATGCAACACAGAAAAAAAAAATGCAGGAGCTTGGATCCATGACATGGTAGATAACTGTGCCAGCCCTGGCTGCCCACCTCTAGACTTCATGAGAAGAAAAGAAACTTCTTTCTTATTTAAACAAATGAAAGCTCAGATTTCCTATAAGTAGTAGCTAAACCTACCACTAAAGCAAGGGAAAATGAATGAGAGAAAGCTATTAATAGAAAACTTAGGGCATATACAATAGAGTATGTATGTAGAATGAAATTAATGGGTAGAAAGGTAATTATTGTATGTTCTGGCACCATATACATACATCTTAAAATTCTTTCAAGAATTTTAGAGCGACCAAATTACTAAAACCGAACTGAAGGAAAGAGAAGATAAATTAGGACTTTTTAATATTAATCTCTATATAAACTGATAAAGGTATGGATTAAGTTGATTGTATTGGAGTTAAAGAATTAGGAATAATTCTAAAAGGCCTGTTGTACTCTAAAATGACTTAATGACTGATGGGATAAAGCAGATCTAAGAAAAGTGGGAGATGACAATAATGCTAACTTTTGAGTCTAAACAGCCAGAGGATGGGAGTATCAAAAAAGAAAAGGGGAGTTTGATGTAAAAATTACTATGATTCAGGGAGTTGCAATCCTTCTTTGATGACATGACTTTGACATGTCAAATATTTGTGAAAAACCATAATCTTAAATGCCAAGAAATAAGGGGCTATGTAATTCTATCCCCAGATTTTCTAGCATTAATACAATTATGCTAGAATTGTATTAATTTAATTTTTATGCAATGTATAACAAAAGGAACAATTTCTAACTAATATGACTAAGGAAGGAATTTTCCATCTTACGCTGATTGGTTATTTTTTAATCTCTCAGAATATTTACTATATACTATGTCATTAGTTTTCTCACATGCTAGCACTCATTAGTAGACACATCCTAGTAGTTTCTAAAAGTTAAATAAAATTATGTAGGAGAATCTCCAAAGTAATTTTTGTTTCATAAATTCATACATGATTACCATTATAGTAGGCTAAAATGGAACATTTCATTGCATTTATGATAAAAGTTTGAAAACCTATTTTGAAACCACTTAGCCAGTTATTTTAGTTACATTCAGAGCTTTCTGCTGATAATTTTAACCAGCTACTGTGAGCTGATGTTGTTTGATAGACAATGTAGACAGTAGCTTCATTCAACCTTATTTACTGAGTGCTTGAATATATTAGGATAGATTGAGATAGATTCTGGGGATACAATAATACAAAAGTCTTAGCCCTTGATATCAAGGTAGGCACAGTGTATTTTAAGAAAGTCATTAACTGAGAATAAAAGATAATGTAGTTTAAAATCTATAGTTCGTTATTATTAACAGAATGAACAGTGTTTAAGCAGGCCATAAGACTTACGGAAAATTGAAAAGATATAATCTGAATAAAAAATGTATTTATCATACTTTTGCAATTAGTGTAGTATTTGCAAGGTTCTGTGATGAGTTCCATGTATGATCCACTCATAGATAAATCAGCTTTTAGGAACCTACCTCCTTTAAAGGCTGGTAAGACTTGACCATGAAATAAATGCCATAAGTATATTATTTCTATAACCGTAGAATATTTAATGAATGGTTGTGGGGTTTTCAGTTGGGATTTGAAGGGTAAGTGGGGACTGGATATAATAAAATGATAATGGGGAGCAGTGAGAATTACACATGATTGGGAGTATCAGGGGGTAAGTAAGAAAAAATGTATTAATTTGCAGTGATTTGTGTATAAAGCATGTGGGAATTAAATATATTTATATTAATTTGCACTGACTTCAGTACAAAGTATATGAGAATGAATAAAAGACTACTGGTGATAAATTAGATTGGGACAGAACATAGAATATCTTCATTATCAGTCAGTGAAGAGCCACCAAATACTTTTATTGTTCTTTGCAAAATTAATCTGACAATATTTTATAAAATAGTTTTCTAAAGAATCTGTTAGTAGGTAATACATATAGAGTAACATATGTTACTGAGGTAAATTCAAAAGAACCTGACAGAGAAGTAAATACAAAAGATACATTAATAATTTATATATTGTAGGTTCATATCTTAGCCAACCCTTCTCCTACTCTTAATAAAGGTTTGACCAAAATTTAGCTCTCCTATTTCTCTATGGAAGCATTTAACATTTAGAGGAATACTTCCTTGCTCATGGCTTTGCAATTTAAACATTTTCAGTACATCTTCACTCCTTATCTGTTCAAAACTAAGGTTTTCTCTATAAAAGAGTTTGGGAGTGAATTGCAGAAAATTAGCATTTCTGTCGTTTTCCATACATAAACATTATAAACTGTGACAAACTGTTCCTCAACTTGGCAGGATGGTCCAGGTTTACATGAATTTACCAAATTAAAGTTGGCCATGGCATTTTAAAGAAACATGTCAGAGACGTGCTTGTGTTAAGTTCATCTCTTGATCGTATTCTGGGTGTTTTTATATTCCTTATGCTTTGTACTTGCCCTCTGCTTTTTCTAGCCCTCTGCTTTCTGGAAACCAAAACTTGCCTCTTGACCTTATTTTTCTCATAAGATTTTCTCTCTCAAATCAATGCCCCACTTGACTCGACATTCTACTCTTCTTGATTCTGATATTTTGCTTCCCTTCCTGTGCCTCCTGATCCTTGTCATCACAAATCCCCTATGAAAAATGATTGAGAGTTTCTAAGAGTTTCTTCAATCTCAAAACACTCTTCTTTTATCTTACTGTACATGCTCAGATATGAGTTTTTTCACAACAATTTAGGACAACTGTTGCATTTATTCAGTAAGTCTAACACATCATTACTAATGATGGGCACAGGTTTAAATCATTTAGTCAACAAATACATTTAGTCAAAACATATAGTGGACACTATGTACTAAAAGGTATATGAAAAACGATTAGTACATAATCAAAAACCTCAAGAGCATTACTAAATAAAGGAGAAGTTCAAGGTTTAAAAGAATACATTTTGAAAAAAGTGAAATTTGTAAAATAATTCTAATGCTAATTAGGTATGTCAAAGAGTCTAACAAATAAGCTAAAAAACAATGAATTGGGCATAATCTGTGATCTAAGAGCTCACATGCTGAAGACATGTTACTTACAGATCCTATGCTTTTAGCTCAACAATTCTATTCTTGATTTTTTGAACTTATATGATATAGAATATTAATAGGGAGGTTTTCAACAAACTCTGTGCATATTAAGGTCAAATAGTAAAATGAGAGTTTAAGTAACTAAAACTTTTCATTTTACTTTGATTTTGCTTTTCAATTAGTACTTTCTATAATACAACAGGATTTTGGCAACTGATTAGAGTAAATCTCTTCTAAAGCATTTTTCTTTTGTAATAAATTTTTCTTTAAAGACTAACCTTTTAAAAGGAATTCACCCAACTAATGTTTATTGAGAATTTACCATATGCAATTTGTGTCAAAAGTCATTGGAAAAGCTAATTAATGATATAATTTTTACCCTTAAAGTCATTAATTACTATTGATAGCAATAGACAAGTACTTAAGTAATTACACTGTATGCAAGGTCTGATGGCCATATAGTACAGAGACCGATTTAAAAAAACAAACTGAAAACTTATTTACTGAGTGTTGGGCCTTTCTAAGAACACTCTACTAACTCATTTAATTTTTGGTTTATGATTATATTTATTTTATACACAAGGAACCTAAACTTCAAAACTTGTGTGGTAAAACAATAAGCAATGCCATATTTCAGAAGTTGTTCTAGTCAACAACAAAATTTCAAATTAATGGCAAGTTCAAACAGATATCTTGTACTTATATAAAAGATGTACAGATACAGCATTCCATGGATGAAGGGTTATTCCACAGTTCCTTATCAAGGACTCATGCTCTTTACGGCACTTTGATCTGACATACTTAAGGTATGGCCTTCACCCTCAAGGTTCAAGAGAGCTGTTGCTACTTCTGCCATAATGTCTCCATTCTAGGGAGCAAAATGAAGAAGTAAGAGAAGAAAGATGCCTTTCCTGCTTTTGAAGGAAACTTCTTATATCTTCCTCAGAAAATGCTCAGTGACATTTTATTAGCTAGGACTTAATTTGAAGGGCATAACTAACCACATGAGAGGCTGTGAAATTGAATCTTACTGAGTAGCAAGGCCAAATTAAAAATCAGGATTTTATTACAAAGGAAGAAAGAAAGAAAGGATGTTGCATTTGGAATTCAGAAGCTTTGCCACAGCATGTAAAGGAAACATTAAAATGTTTAAGAAAAGGAAAAGTTTTAATAAAACTACCCTCAAATGCTTTCTTCCTCTTACTTTTGTTGTTAGATTTTGGTGAAGTATTTGGGAGATAAAAGGTGATCAGGAAAGAAGTGAAAAGGTAAATGCTATTTGAATGAGAAACATTACTTTTGAAAAAAAAATTCAAGTAACTTTTTCCACATATAGTCATAATTTATAAATTAGTAGTGAATTGAAAAGGAGAATTGTGATGGGAAGAAATTAATTGTATAAGGTTATTAATGTATAATGTATTAATTTTGGAGACAATTTGAAATATGAAATCCTTCTTGTTAATGTTATTACCATTATGGGGTTTATCTGTAATAAAGGAAAACAAAGAACCTTGATTTTAATTTCCAAACCTGTTTTTGAAATTGTAAAGGCAGAAAGGATTGACTTTAGCTGTACGAGTCAGATATGTGCCAGAAAAAAAGAGAAAATGAAAGTTTCCTATCAAGCTTTTTATTATTTACCCTTGGCACATTAGAAACACATTTGGCAGGGTTATTCAGTAAAAATATAATGAAGTAGTAAACTGCCTCTTTTAAATATTATTTCAATAAAAATAGAATTGCTGAGAAGTGAATAAAAATTTAAACTGAATTTAGCTTAGATGGATTATTTAAAAACGAAACAGAAATACTTTTTTTTTCCTCATTGTCAAGATTTTATGAAAGGCATAGTCAAGCCTGATGCCTTCTCTTGCTCATCTGTCTCTCCATGAATAGCATGGAGACACTGCAAAATAGCAAGCCTATAATCCTAGACGCAGGTGGAGAGCATGCTGGTGAGCAGCACCAGAGTGTCTTCTTCTGGCCCTGGTACAGAGAGCACTTTTAAGAAGGGGACATCATGTGACCAAGTGGCCAAACACACCACATCATGAGATCAGGTGGGCCAGCTGCTCTGCATTCGAAAATGGAAGTAGTACATTGGAAACCAGGCACAAAAGAGGCAGAAGATGCAATTAGCTGTAGGTGGCTCAGACTGCCACGTTTATCTACCAACTCTGCACTGCGGCGTCTCCCTCAGCTCACACCTGTATCCAGCTGACTGCAGGGGAGACAATCTGAGAACGGCAAACAGATGAGTCTTTTTGGTATATGGTTACAACTCAAAACTGGAATGCTGCTAAATTAAAGTCCACTCTTGGGTGACCTTGAAAAACAGCAGTAAAAGGAAATCCTTTCAATGACAAAACTTCATGAGGTGCACCTGTCATCCAAATTGTGTGGAAAAAACGTAAGTGGCTTAAGATAAGAAAATATGTACAGTGGCCAATGGCATGGTGCAATGGTCTTCGCTGCAGGAAAAGTAGAAATACTGGGACAAGGATGTCTGGGGAAGACATTCATGGCAGAGACACTATTAAAACCCACCAAAGAGAAGCCACTGTAGAGGAGGCACTAATCAGTCAAGTAGACAGACTAACTTGGCCAGTTGGTGTCAGCTAGTTTATGGCCTGGTTCATCCCTGTGCCAGAGCAATGGGCACAGGAATGGAGTGTGGCAGAACAGGGATAGAAGCTAAGCAAGAGCCTGATCTCACAGGCTCCTACTAGCCAAGGCTGATCTAGCTTCTGCTATTAGCAAATCTACAAACTGTTGGGAACTTAGTCCAATGCTGAGACTCTCACTTGGCACCATTCCAGGAAGAACACCAGCAGCCAGTTTATGGGCAGATCAATCACACTGGAGCCCTTCCATCTTGACCATGGCAGCAACTTATCTTCACTAGAACAATGTATATGTCGAGTGTAGGCTTGCCTTTCCTGCCTGCGTGGACTCAGCCAGCACCATCATCAGTGTCCTAGAGTGTCTGATCCTCTCACTGGGATACAGCATGACATCACTGAGGACAAAGGAGCTGTAGCAGCAGGCCCACTGCTCTACACCAAAGAGAAGGTGCTGCATCAGATTAGTTCAATGACTTCTTTAAATGCTCTGAATGCCAGATTAGAGATTATTCTCACACGTATATGGTTTCATCCTCCAGGACATGGCACACACCCTAAATCAGTAACCATTACTTGGTTCTATACCACCAAAATGTAGAATACATGTAGAAGCATGTTCTTAAAGCTAATCCATTCTTTTTGGTGTAAATAAATTGTAAGTAGGATAGATTTCTTTATTAGAGAAATTGTGGGTTTACTAGCAATCAAGCATAAAATACAGGATTCCCATATACCACCAACACCTTACATTGATGTAGAATATTTGCTACAATTGATAACACATTTTTATAATTGTACTATTAAAGTCCGTAATTTAACACTTAGGGTACACTGCAGTATAGTTCCATGGAATTTAAAATTTTTGCTTTGTTGCCATATATTCACTCTAATATTTCTCCTTTTAATCATATTCAGATAGATAGTTCAGTGCTGTTAAATGCATTCACATTATCGTGCTACCATCACCACCATCCAATACCAAACATTTCCATCATTCCAAAAAGTCTTAAATTCCCATCCCCTATCCCTACCCCAGCCCCTGGTACCCTATATTCTAGATTCTGACTCTATGAATTTGCTTATTCTGACTTTAAAATTAGTGAGATCATAAATATTTGTCTTTTCGTGTCTAGTTTATTTCACCCAATATGTTTTCAAGGTTCACCCATGTTGACACATGTATCAGGACTTCATTCCTTTTTACAGCTGAATAAAATGTCATCGTACCTATGTATCACATTTTATTTATCATTCATCAGTTAATGGACCTTGCATTGCTTCCATCTTTCGGCAACTGTTTATAATGCCACTATGAACATCATTGTGCAAATATCTGTTTGAGCCCTGCTTTCAGTTCTTTTGGATATATACCTAGTAGTGGCATTGTTGGGTCATATGGTATTTCTATACTTAGCTTTCTGAGGAAATGCCACACTGTCTTCTACAACAGCTGCACCATTTTACATTGCCACCAGCGATGAATGAGTATTCATATTTCTCCACACCCTCTCCAAAACCTGCCATTTTCTTTAATAGCAGCCATTCTAAATGTGTGAAATGGAATCTCATTGTAGTTTTGATTTGCATTTCCCTGATGACTAATGACCATTTGTATATCTTCTTTTAAGAGATGACTGTTCACTTCTGTTGTCCATTTTTTAATTGGGTTGTTTTTTGTTGTTGTTGTTGACAGATTCCTTTACATATTCCAGGTATTAATCCTTTATTGGATATGTGGTTTCCAAATATTTTCTCCCATTTTGTAGGTTGCTGTTTGACTCATGATAAAGTCCTTTAATGAACAAAAGTTTTTAATTTTAATGAGGTCTCATTTATCTATTTTTTCTTGTTTGTGTTTTGGTTATAAAGTCTAAAAACCATTGCCTAACCCGAGGTTCTGAAGATGCTTCCCTATGTTTTCTTATAGAAGTTTGATGGTTCTGGCTCTTATGTTAACATCTTTGATCCATTTTCAGTTGATTTGTGCATGTGGTGTGAGGTAGGGGTCCTTTTTTTTTTTTTTTTTGGCAAATGGAGATCGAGTTTTCCCAGAACTTTTTTTAGAAGAGACTATTCTTTACCTTGAGTTGTCTTTGCCACCTTGTCAAAAATCAGTTGGCCATAAATATGAAGGTTGATTTCTGGGCTCTCAATATATATTGGTCTATATATCCATCTTCATGCCAGTACCATACTGTTTTGATTATTGTAACTATGTAAAAAATTTTAAGATCAGGAATTGTGATTTCTCTAACTTCATTCTTCTTTTTCAAGATGGCTTTGGCTATTTGTGGCCCCTCACACCCTTCCATATAAATTTGATGACTGACTTTTTCATTTCTGCAAAGAAGGTTGTTGGAATTTTAATTGCAATTGCATTGAATCGATAAGTTGCTTTGTGTAGTATTGACATATAATGATATATTTTTAAAAGATTTATTTTTTATTTATTTCTCTCCCCTACCCCCTCCCCAGTTGTCTGTTCTGTGTGTCCATTCACTGTGTGCTCTTCTGTGTCTGCTTGTATTCTTGTCAGCAGCACCAGGAATGTGTATCTCTTTTTGTTGCATCATCTGGTTGTGTCAGCTCTCTATGTGTGCGGTGCCACTCCTGGGCAGGCTGCACATTTTTTTGCACTGGACAGTTCTCCTTATGGGGCACACTCCTTGTGTGTGGGGCTCCTTTATGTGGGGGACACCTCTGCGTGGCATGGCATTCCTTGCGCACATCAGCACTGCGCATGGGCCAGCTATCCCACGGGTCAGGAGGCCTTGGGTTTGGACACTGGACCTCCCATGTGGTAGGTGGATACTCTATCCATTGAGCCAAATCCACTTCCCGATATTTCATATTCTTATTCATGAACACGGAGTGTTCTTCCATTTATGTAGGTCTTCTTTGATTTATCTTAGCAATGTTTTATAGTTTTCTGTGTACAAGTCCTTTAGGTTTATTCTGAGGTATTTGATTCTTTTAGTTACTATTGTGAACGGATTTGTTAAGTTTCTTCTTCCAATTGTTCATTGCTTGTGTATAGAAACACTACTGAACTTGGGGTGTTGAACTTGAACTATGCCACTTTGCTGAAATCATTTATTTGCTCTAGGAGCTTTGTTGTGGATTTTCTGTATACAGGAGCATATCATTTGCAAATAGGGAAAGTTTTACTTCTTCCTTTCCAATTTGGATTCCTTTTAATTATTTTTCTTGAATAACTATTCTCAGAAGAACTTCTAGTACGGTGTTGAATACCAGTAGTGACAGTGGGCAACCTTGTCTTGATCAATATTTCATCATTAAGTAGAATATTAGCTGTGGGCTTTTTTCATATATGTCCTTTACTATGTTGAAGAAGTTCCATTCTATACCTAGTATTCTAAATATTTTTATCAAGAAAGGGTGCTGTATTTTGTCAAATGCCTTTTCTGTATCAATTGAGATGATCATGTGCTTTTTTTCCTTCACTTTGTTAATGTGGCCCATCCTGGATTCTCCCTTCTTTTCTGGGTTTCATTGATTTTCAAATTCTAGCTGCTCTCTCTTTCTTTCTTTCTCTCTGTGACCTTCCCTATACCTTCAGTGGTAGGATTGATACAAGTCCTGATTCAGTTGGACCTACTTCACCTTAAATGAATAACTCATCAAAAGTTCCTATTTACAATGGGCTCACATCTATAGGAAGGATTAAGATTAAAAACATGTTTTTATGGGGTATATAGCTTCAAACCACTACAAATACTAGAATTTTCATTTCTAGGATTTATTAATTTTTTTTATGTTTTCCATGTCTCTACTTAACTATTTGATGTATAGAATACACTTATAACTGCTTTTATGACCTTGTATGCTAATTCTAACATCTGTGTCAGCCTAAGTCAGTTTGAATTTTTTCTCCTCAGCATGGGGTATATTTTTCTGTTATTTCTTGCAAGTTTGATAAATTTTTAGTGGTGCCAAACATGGTAAATTTTACATCATAGGATGCTGAATATTTCTATATTCCTATAAATACTGTGATTTGTTTTGGAATGCAATTGTTACTTGGTAATAGTTTTTTTTCCTTTCAGATCTTGCTTTTAATTGAAGTTGGGACCAAACAGCAAATGTCCTAGGGCTAATAAGTTATTATAATGAGCTGAGACTCTTCTGAGCTTGCTATCAAATGACCTGTGAGTTTCCATTCTAGCTGGTGGGAACTAGCACAATTGCCAGCTCTGTGTGAGTAACAGGGGAATGTTACTTCTAAATTATTTTAGTTGGCTCTTTACCCAGCTTCAGGTACTTTTCTTCTCACTCACATGCACTGACCAGTACTCTGCTAAGTGTTTGAGGTGACTCTTTGTCTATCGCCAGGATTCTCTTTCTGTGCAGCTCTCTCACTGGTAGTGGATCCTGAGGACTCTAGCTTCTTTAACTTTCACAAAGCTCTGGTCTTCTCAACTCAATGTGTCTTCTAGACTCTGTAGGCTTCTCACACTGTTCTATGGCTTAAAAATCCTCACAATGAAGCAGGCTGGACCAAGCATAGGACTCACTCCCATTTGATTCCATTTTCTCTGGGATCACTATTTTTTGTGTCCTGATAGTTAACGTCTTGAAAACCATTGTTTCATTTTTAAAAATTTGAGTTGCTTCAGATGAGGTAATAAACCCTGCTTCTCTGCCTTGGCCCTGATTGGAGGTCTATTTATCTAATTTTGTCCTTTTGACATTTTGCCTTGGTTAATTTCTGAAGTAGGAGCACCTGCATTCTGAGTTAAGATGAACAAAAATGATGCTATATATGAAAGGATACTCAAAATTTAAAATGTTGTAGAAATGCAAAGTGTTTTCTTTATAATTTTATCACTTTTTGATTTTTTCTTTTGCTGTGATTATTATTTTTTTCTTTCATGACCCACATGGAATATTTAAAATAGGTGGTACCAATTATTTCGTTTTGTGATATCTCAATCAGAAATGCCAAATGCAACTGGGGAGTAAATAATTTCATGCCTTTCTTCAGACAAAACATTGTCCAAACTTGAGTTGTGTTTTGATATGCAGCCAGTATAATTTCTTTCTGCATTTCAGTTTATATCAGAGAATGAGTTTCTCTGTGAAAGCTAACATAATGTACCCCAAAGATTTTATGAAAAGCTGCAGCTTGATCCAGACATATTGCTACATTTTTTTTTAATCACAAAATGTTCCTAAGTTAACCACTCATTTTCAAGGAAATAACCAATAATTATTGGGCTTGAATCTCACTTGCATAGTAGAGAATTCTCCCAGGTGGACGTAACCTTGGCAGGGCCAAGGAAACCTCTGCTCTAATGGCAAACCTGTGGCAGTGCCCCTATGGGAAATAGCCCTGAGCACTGCCTCCTCCACACCTTCAGGCCTTCACACATTCACTTTAGTGTCACATACTGTACGTTTCCTTTCTGTCCCCAAAATCTGCATGTATCCCCTATGCCATCTCGCTGAACTTGAGGTCATGATAAAATATTCATTTTGCTTTCAGAAAGTTTCCAGCGACAGAGTAAAACATAATACAAAAAGAATTAAGATTACAATAGCTAAGATTTAGTGAAGACTCATTATGACAGCTACTATTCCATGCACTTTTATTTTTTTAAACTTTATTTCAATGTCAAAATATAAAATAACAAACAAAAGGCAGCTTCATAAATCATGGAAATATTACTTAAAAAATCCTGTCCAGGCATATTTATCTTATTCAATCCTATTAATAATAACAAACTGAATTATTTCTCCAGTGTTCCAAAAGACAAATAAATGAGCACAGATTGATTAAATTACATGGCCAAGGTCTCCTTGTTAATGAAGAAATTTTTAAAAAATTTCTTCATCACATTCGCATCTCATAAAACTAAAACCCATATTCTTTTTTTAAACCATTAGCATTGATATAGTACCTTTTAAGCCTTTGCTACAAAATATTACAATATTTTAAAATATAATCTGTAAGTTACATTAGTTCTATTTTCCCCCATGTATAACAATATTCTTAACACTTTATAATAGAGTATCATTCTTGTATTTATATTATTAACCACAACCCTCATCTATCACTGAAATCACTGTATTTTGCAAACCTGGAAAATTGTTAACCGATAAATATTTATGTTGGAAAGGATAAAATTTATATTCTTGATAGGCAAAGCTGTTGATATATCCTGTATAAGAACTTGTTGGATAAGAGTAGAGCCCTTCTTGCATAAGAAAAAACTAATAATTATTAAAGGATTAGTATATGCTAAGCACTATCCTATGCAAATTCCAAGTATTAACACAGCAAAACCTTAGGCAGATACCATTATTACACTTACTTTACAGTTAAGGAAACTGAGGCATGAAAAAGTTGAACTGCCTACCCAAGTTGACATTGCTAGTGTATGATAAAGCCAGCAATCAAACTCAAGTCCAATCTAAGGTGCTGTATGTTTAGTACCTAAACTATATTATGTGCTGAATGTATAAAAAGTAACCCTGAGAGAGGCAGCATTTTAAATGCTGACTTACAGGTCATATTTGAACTAAGCAGTGGACAGGCAACCCTAAAACAGCGGCGCTCAGTGGAAGCCCAGCTCCCATCTTTGGTGTATGTGGTCACTTCCACTTCAGTGCAGACCCGGCTTAGCGACTCCTTCCTAATGAGCAGAATAGAGCTCTGGTCACAGGTCACCTCCGTGCCTAGTTAATATAAATACTCTGACTTCTGCCTTGGGTGCTTTTTCCTTTCTCCCTCTCAGATCACTAGCTCTGACGGACACCAGCTTCTAAATACTGAGGATGCTCAGGCGGCCAGGGCTGCGGCTCACGTGGGGAGCCAGGAGGGCCTGGACTCTACCAACAGCCACGTGGGCGAGCTTGGAAGCAGCTCCTCCTGCTGAGGCTCCGACACGGCAGCCCTGACCGCGGGACTGCACCTGCCAGCCAAGTCGAACCAGATTCCTTTCCCTCAGAAATGAATCATGAGATAAAACGTGTGTGTGTTTTACCACGAAGTGTTGGGGTAATTTGTTAGATAGAAATATACAACTAATTCAGGTCATCAATATCAGAAACACAAACTTTTTAAATGGAAATAGAAAAATTTTTTTAAATTTGTTTATAATTCAAGTCATTTGGGATTACTTTTTGTGTTTGGGAGCTGTGCTATTAGTAATAATGGTCCTATGAACATTTTCATACAAGTGTTTGTGTGACCATACGCATTTATTTTCTTTGATTAAATGCTTAACAATTAGATTGGGTCACAGGATAAGTTTATGTTTAAATTTGTAAGAAATAAATTGTTTCCAAGGTGGCTGCAATATTTGCATTCACAACAACAGCAATAAATGAAGTGTTCTAGTTATTTGGCATCGTCACCAGCACCTGGTATTGTTAGTTTTTTTTAATTTTGGTAATTCTGGAAGATTTGTTGTGCTATATAATTGTGGTTTTAATTTTTTATTTCCCTAATGACTAACAGTGTTGATCACCTTTTTCTATGCTTTTTTTGTCATCCATTAATGTTCCTTGATGAATTGCCTATTACATTCTTTTGTCCGTTTTACTTAAACTTTTTTCAGTACAGTTCTAGATTTACAGAAAAAAAATGTGTAGTCTGGAGAGTTCCCATATACCTTGAATACATTTTCCTTATTATTAACTCTTATATTAGTATGGTATATTTGTTACAATTAATAAATATTTTGATACACTGTATGAATTAAAGTCACTACTTTATCCAGATTTCCTTAGTTTTTACCTAGTGTTCTTTCTCTGTTCCGTGATTCCATCCAGCATTCCACGTTACCACATTCATCATCACCTCTCTTTAGGATTCTCTTGGCTGTGACAGTTCCTTAGGATTTACTTGCTCTGATGACTTTAACAGTTCTGAGACTTTAATAATTCTCAGGTATATGGGTTGAGTATATTGTAAAATGGCTTTTTTTCTCATGATCACACTGAAGTTTGGGTTTTGGGTAGGAAGACCACAAAGATAAATTACAATTTTTTATCACATCACATCAAGGGTACATATGAACATGATTTATAACTGCTGCTGTCTATAAATATTTCTATATACAACCAATCTGGGTCAGCATTTAAATAAACATGAATCCATAGTGATGTTTCCATCTCTAATCCTTCATATCCTGCCCTCCCACCTCTAGGAACCACCGATCTTTTAACTGTCCCTACAGTCTTGCATTTTCTAGAATATTCTGTGATTGGAATCACATATTCTCTGGCTTTTTTCACTTAGCAATATGTATCTAAGGTTCACACAAATGCATATTACCTCATTTTCTATCATTTATTAATACTGTGGAGATGCACCAGTTTGTTTATCCATTCATCTATAGAAAAACATATTTACTTCCAGTGTGGGACAACAATGAATATAACTGTGATAAATGTTTACATGCAGGTTTTTGTGAATATAAGTATTCAAACCAATTAGGTAAATACCCAAGAGTATGGCTGCTAGATTATTGTATAAGGCTATATTTACCTTTATAAGAAACTTCCAAACACATTCTATTGTAGCTGTATCATTTTGCATTTATTTCCTCAAGTAATGAATGAGAGCTCCTGTTGCTGCATATCCTCGCCAGTCATTGGTATGCTTAGTTTTGTTTTGTTTTTTAATATTTTAGCCATTCTAAAGATGTGTAATGATATCCTATTGTTATCCTAATTTGCAATTTCCTAATGACAAATTAATAAATTTTATATGCTTATTTGCCATCGGAGTGTGTGTGTGTGTTTATAATCTTCTTTGGTAAATTGTTTATATCTTTTGTCCATTTTTAAAACTCAGCTATTTTCTTATTATTAAGTTGTAGAGGTTTTATATATTCTGGTTAAAAGTATTTTGTTAGATATATGTTTTGCAAATATTTCCTTCCAGGCTTTGGCTTATCTTTCATTTTCTTAACAGTAAGAGATTTTAATATTGATGTAGTCCAAACTACCATTTTTTAAATGATTCATATTTTAGGTGTCCTAATAATTCATTTTCTAAACCAAGGTTATAAAGATTTTCTTCTAAAACTTTGTTTTTTGTTTTAGTTTTAACACTTATATTTGGTATATGATATTAATTTTTGTATGTGGTGTGAAATAAGAAGTTCAGTTTTTGCAAGAGTGTCCAATTGTTTTATCACCAGTTTCAGAAAAGAGTACTTTTGCTCCATTAAAGTATTTTGCCATCTTTGTCAAAAATCAATCGATCCTATATGTCTGCACCAACTATCATATCTTCTATTCTGTTCCATTGATCAATTCATCAATTCTTATGCCAATATGACACTATACTGGCTACTATCATTTTAGAGTTAAATCTTAAAATCAAATAATATAAGCCCTTTGACTTCATTCTTTTCAAAACTAGTTTTGGCTATTCTAGGTTGTTTCCATTTTTATATAAATTTTAGAAGGAACTTGTAAATTTTAACAAAAGAAAGAAGCCTACTTGGATTTTAATTGCACTATGTTAAGTCATCTTTACAGAAGAACAGTTTTGAAAACATTGTAGCAACACTGAACCTTCTGGTCCATGTACATGATAATATCTCCATTTCTTTAAGTCTTTTAAAATTCATCTCATAAATATTTTGAAGTTTCAAAATCAAAATATATATCCATCTGTAGATGAATGTTTACAGCAGCTTTACCTGTAATAACAAAAACTGGAGATAATCCCAAATGCCCCTCAATTGGAAAATGGATAACAACCTGTCTTGTATTCACATAGTGGAATATGACTTAGCAATAAGAAAGAACTGATACACACAGCAAAATGGTTAAATTTCGCATTATGCTAAGGGAATGCGCTAGTCAAAAAATTCTACATTCTGTATGAATCCATTTATATGAAATCTTTGTAAAGACAAAACTATAGGGACAGAAAACAGATCGGTGTTTTCCAGAGGCTCAGGATGTAGGAAGGATTGATTCCAGGGAAGCTTTTGGGGAGTGAGAGGAGTGTTTATTATTTTGATTGTAATAGAGGCTATTAGACTAGATAAGCTTGTTAAAACTTGTAGAATTATGCTAAAATGCTGAATTTTGTATGCATTACTTTAGTATTCAAAATTGGGGAAATACTCAGTTTTATATAGTTATATTTAAATAGATAAATCTGTGACCAAAAGAGCATTATTGTATAATAGAGTTTTTCCATATAATAGTAAATAAAATGAAATAATGGCTTCCAGCAGAGGAAGGTAGAATCTCATCCAAATGTTGTTAGATTGATTCCTAAGTTACATCTGTTTTAAAGATGTAGTAATGTTACTTAAAAACACTGATTTCAGATTATGCATTGCTACATAAAATTTATATATTTTTACATAAAAATCAATAACCTTACATATTAGTTATGTTTAATGCAAAACTCACTTATTAGTTCTATTATCTTTATGGCAAATTATTTGAGATTATCTAAGTAGACAATTATTTTGTTTATAAATTAAGACTATTTTATGCCTTTATTTCCAATCTGTAGGTCACATACCTCAGTTTTCTGAGTGGGTATGTTAAACAAAAGACTTGATGAACTTTATTTATAAATACCTGGGGATTTGGAAAACATTCAAATTTTCATCGTTTAAGAATAAAACCAACCTCTCCACTTTTATATTTTATGACTTGGAGAAATTTAGTTTTTTTCCTCTTTATTTAAAATTTTTGTTTAAAATTCTGTACAATTGTAAAAAGTATTAAAGCAATCATCAGGTATGAATGAAATTCCCAATTGCAACATAAATGGCAGCCAACCTGAGTTTAAGGCGGGACATACAGTCAAAAGGGGATATTCTGGGCTAATTTCAAGTGACTCTCTGAGCATCAGGGAGACTGCTAGAGAGACGTATTTGAAGTTTATGAATTTACCTAAAACTCTAGGAAATAGCTTGAAAAAATGCAACCAAAAGTCTGGAAGATCTGTCCTATTCTTACGGGATAGTGTCATTTTAGTTAATACTATACTTGTGGCCACATTTTTCACCCTCAGTCCTGAGGCCTGGGCAAAACTCTAGGCAACATTTTCTCCTCATCAAATTTTAGGACTTTGGTGCATCAGTAGCCTCCTTTTGGGTGTATGGGCAGCCCCATCCTGTCCCTGTGGTTTAAAAAATGTAACTAGAAAGTGTCTCAGAGTTGTTACCTTTAGCTCATCTAGTCCCTAAAGGACAGTTCTTAAATGCTTTTATTCCAGATGTCTTGCTTTTCTACAGTCCCAGTTGCAAGTAGCTTCAAAGACATTGGGAAAGACCAAGAACAACAGGCACAAAGATCCCTGTTCTTGCTACAGCCCCCACCCCAGGCTAGCTCATGGGCTTTAGAGACATCATGCATGGAAGAACTGCAGAACTTCTAGAGTTTGGACTTTGCCCCTGCACATGTCAGGCAAAACTTGTAGGAAAAACACAAAACAGGCCCTCTTCAGAAATGTGGGGAAATGATGTTGGGACTTGTTGGCAGAAGGTGGATAGCATAAAACGTGCAGCTTCTCCCAAGTCTCTGTTTCCTAGCCATGGCGTGCAAAGATGCCAGCATGCCTGTGCCTGCTCCAGGGAGGGGGCGTGCTGGTGCTGAGAGGGCTGGGGGGCCGGGAGAGCCATGGCGTGTGAGCAAAGGGTCTACAGTGTTTGGGCACTTGGAGATCAGTGTCAAACAGTGGGACCACAGACCCCAGCAGTAAGTCCCACCAGGTTGCTCTGCCTTTTTCCTGAAAGCCAAACGTCAGTGATCATCATGCATCAAACTAAGGAAAGGTGTCGAAGACACCTTCTCACCCTTCATCATGAGATCATAACTGAACACTGGAATTCCACTCTGAAGACACCGAACACTAAACAGGACTCTGAAATACTGAGAGTTTATGCAAACCTTTCAACCAAGACTGAGTTACCTTCAGAGACTGTTGAAAATATTAGAGCTGACTAAAATTAACTGATAGGAATAAATTTAATTTTTGTTTTCTTTCTGTCCAGTGGGATTGGTACTAATCAGAAGATCAGGTCACTAGGAGATTAAAAAACAAACGAACAAAAAGCTAAAATCCAAAGGAAGTGAAGGATCTATAAATTCTTTACACAGTTGGACTACTGTAAAAATATTTTGACATATCAAGAAAACATGTCTTAACTATTCTACATGTTTTTCCTTCAGAGGTAATCAGAGAGTGCTTTTCTTACCACAGCTTGACACTTGCATCAGCCAAAAGAACAGGTACTGAATAAAAAATAAACTGTATTTTCATGAAGCATGTGTAGCAGGAAAAATGATAAGTTTACTTCAACTGGACTTCATTTTATAAGTTAATCTAAAAAAACAAAAAACAAAACTTAATGCCACCTACAGCTCTTGCTGTATTCTTTAAGGTCCAAGGTGGGATTTTTTTTTTTTAAACTGAATATGCTACTTTGATTTCACTTGGGATTAAACAACAGAGTAACTTTTTTTGTGTGTGAGTCTTTTCTAGTTGCAAGCATTTATATGATCATACTGTCTTAACTAAGTTTGTATTTGCAATCTGCATGGGAAAGCAGTTTTCCTAGTGCTAAAGACATTTTTATAATATAGTGTATTTATACAATAGTATAGTGCGTTTACACGTATATATAGTATAGTGTATTCACCAATTATGCTGATTATAAAGGTCACTTAGACTGTTCCCTAATCAGTTGAGGAAGCATTGTAACACCATTCTGTTTAACATTGTTATTAGACTCTGAAGTATGGTCAATTTTATTTTATTAAAAAAAAAAAGCCTAAGGAAAATGGCTTTTGAGCACAAAGAAAGTGCATTTTTGGAAAGGATATTGAAGTGAATGACAGGAATTTCACTCTAGGTTTATAAAGGTAAATTATGAATGTCAGTTGAAAGTAACATTACTTTCCAATATATTTATTCATGTTTTTTTCCTTTCATTTTGAATTTTATCAACCAGCATGTTCAATCAACTGTTTAAGTGCACTGTATTTTAAGTAGCCTAAAGAAAGATTTTGGCTACCTATTGAATTTGCCAATTAAAATTATGTTAATAAAGCCTCTCAATTATTTCAGGCTTGAAGGGGAATGTAGCATTGAATACATCAACATGCACCAGAGATATTATAAGGTTTTAGCAGTTAGTTAGCTTCAAATTTGAAATTGTACTTTTTTCCTCTTAGAAGTATTTAACTTTTACAGCACATTACCTTATTTTATGAAAAGTGATGAAATTAAGGGAGTGTTATCTATTTCCGTTAAGTGAAATAATGTGCCTTAAAATGATACTGTCAACTAGTTTTCCATGGCTTGATTTTTTTTTCACTGCCTTTTATTTGCAACCCCCTTTTAAGACTTTAAATGGGATTTGGTTCCCTACTAATTTTATCCTCTTCGTTTGGAAAACAGTAGCTTTTCCCCACCCTGTGTTTCTAATGGAGCTTGAAATTAACAAAGTACTTTTGCTGTAATTTACTTTTTATTATTGTGGGGCTGAAAATTGCAAAATGTTCATAGGGTTTTTAGAAAACATTGCTTAGTGTTTAAGTATGTCTACCAAATGAGAGGATTTTTTTGAAATGCCTAACACTGTGGACAGTTTGTGACTTTGAGTTTATCAAATAATTTTAACTGGTTTCCTCATAAATGAAATGCAAATAACTGGCAGAAAATCATGAATAGCTTGGTCATTTTAACAAATGGGTGAATTCCTCTTCATTAACCTGAAGACGTTGGCTACCTTAAATTAAAAGGGAAATAAATCCATTTCTGTTCCTCTGTTCAGTTATTCTGCCTATATTTGGCAGAATATGGACATTAACCTTCAGAATCTAATAAAATACACAGGCTGAGCTAAGGTGGCTGTTTACAGGATTTTGATTAGCATATACTTAGTCATGGCAGAGGAGAGGAAACCCAGGGCTCCTGAGTGACTGATCAGTACTGAATCTATTTCCCTTCATTTTTTTTCACCTGTAAGGACCTCCTCACCCCTCTATTTCTTTGTCCTGTCTATAAAATGAAGAAAAACTCACTCTTCTATTTTGTATGTAAAAAAATTGTGTTTTATTCTTTAAAATGTGTTATTATGTTACTAACACTTAAAGCTGAATGCGTAGAAAGTAAAAGATGATGAAAATCAGATATTTGTTCCTAAATTCTATTAGGATATGTAGTCGGGTCCCTGATTTAAACCAAAGAGTGAGTGCAGTTTTCATCTAAAAGCCATGTTCTTAATCCTAGCTACACATTAGAATCACCTAGAATCACCTAGGGAACATCAATAAATACTTAGGTCCAAGTACTTATTAGGACCAAGGGACAGTGCCCTGGCATTAGGAATACACACCCGCACACACAAATACACACATATATTTTATATCCTTCTAGGTATTACCTTTATCATGCAGAGAGTATTGCTGTCATTTGCCATGAATTATTAACAACCCATTTTTCTTAGTTCAGGAAACAACTTTGCTGGATGTCTGCTTGAATGTCTGTGGATGCCTGCCAGAAGGTCAGAATCTTCAATCTTGGCCATCCTGGAGAAAACCTGCCTCCTATTCTGGCTTCTTTAAAGTTAGAATGGTCACATCTGTCCTTGACTTGAATGGGCACAAGGTTTCTAGAGAGCTACAATGAAGCCCACGACACTTTTGGGCACTGGTCCGTGCTCCTGTTACACTTGCAACATTCCCAGCAATGCCAAGAAATGGCTTTTGCTTCCTTAATATATTTTGGATATTTACCCAGAGTACCTTTACCTGAGGCACTCTGTATACTTTATGGTTTGAGGGAATCTATACATAATGTCCTTTGAAGGATTAGCTAAGGCCAATTTTTCAAACAAATTTTTGCCTAATGGTTTTAACAGCTGTCCACTCATTACCTGCTTGGTTTCTGAGAACAAGGAGATGATGATCAATGAGGTGATTATGGTGAAGGTACAGCCATTTCCAAGTTAAAGTAGCCATCCCGGCAGGACCCAAATTGTAGTTAATTAATCCTACCCATCTCAATATGCTAAGTAAGTGAAAATTGACTGTGTCCTTGCTTTGCCTGTTAGTACCTCTGTGATACATTCACAGCAGTGATGGTGGGGGAAGGTACTGGAAGGCTTGGGATAAAGAGCAGTGAGGTCATTAGAATTTGAATATGCGTATATGATAAGGCACACATTCATATACTTTTTCCTGTTGGTCAGGAAATTTTCCCTTTTCCACCAGCATTTGCTCACTTTTTCCAGAACTATTTTAATAACTCATTACTTCTAGATAAATTATGTTAGTTCTTTCTAACTCTTCCCTGTAACTCTATTCTAGTAATTTTGAAAGGCCTCCACATAGAATACAGTTATGTAATCAAAACATAAAGTAAAATTATTTTTTATTTCTCTAATTTAAAATTTTCTCTCTGGTCAGATGGAAGACACATGAAAAGAGGGAGTTTGTGTATTCCACCACTAAGTCACGGCAGGTTGTGTGCCCTTCGTATCGAGTGCAAGGCCCATAGGCGGGTCAAGGCAATACTGTAGACAGACGGCAGGGAGCTGAGGGTCCTTCGCCTGCCTGTGCCATCACACACAACACAACGGGTCAGCTCACCCAGTGGGAATTTATTGGCTTAGGAGTTCAGAAGTTAGAAATCCAGAATCAAGCTGTACACAAGGTCACGCTTTCTCCCTGAGGGCTGAGCGTTCTGGTGCTGGCTTGACAGCAGTTCTCGGGGTTCCTTGGCTTTTATTGTATGGTGTACAGCTTCTAGACCTTCCAGTTCTCATTGTAAGACCTTCAGTAATGTGGATGAAGCCCCCTCCTCATTAAATTAGGCCACCCCTTATAAAAATGTCTTCAAGAGGTACTATTACAACAGGTCCCCAATCACAGGAATGCAGATTAAGAATAGATCTAAATTGCCATACATAAGTCAATCTACCACAGAGGTTCAAGTACTTCTAAGTGGCTTTGTGATCTTTATTGCAGCAACCAAATAATGTCTTCAGATATCAGTTTTGTCATCTGTAAAATATGTATCATGGATTCAGACTTAAAATATTCTGCTGTGTATTGAGTATCTTTCTTCTGTGGTTACTTCTAGGATACCTACTAGTTCTTATACAAATATCTTTTTTTAATAATTAATTTTTTAATCTTTAAAGTTACATAAAAAATATAAGGGATTCCCATACGCCCCACTCCCTCCCCCTCTCACACTTTCCCACATTAAAAACATCTTTCATTCGTGTGGTACATTTGTTACAACTGATGGGCCCATATTGAGGCATTGCTACTAATGATGGACTACAGTTTAAATTAGAGTTTCACTGTGTTCCATACAATTTTGTAAGTTATGACAAAATATACAATGGCCTGTATCTGTCACTGCAATGTCATGCAGGACAAATCCAATGTCCCAGAAATGCCCCCTTATTACATCTGTTTTTCCCTCTCCCATCCCTCAGAACCTCTGGTGGCCACTGCCTTTACATCAGTGATAAGAGTTTTTCCATTGCTGGAACTACAATAAGTCTATAGTAGAATAATAAATAAATCGACTTTAGTCCACTGTTCATTTTTCAATCTTGAGGATTCTGGGATGGTAATGTCCACACTGCTTCTAATTGAGAGGGGACTTAGATCCCATGAAGCAAATGGATGGAACGTAGGGCATTTTTAGGAATGTACAATTATCTTTTAATGTGCCTATCTCCTGCTTTAGTGAGTGATGGAGTGATGGAATAGGAATGTTCATTTCTGTATCTCTAGCACTTAACAAGATGTGCAAATCAAACTTGAATCTCAAAAAAAAAAAAGAACTAAAAACAAAGAATACATTTTTTATGATTTTATAGTTCACAGCTTTGTTGATTATAAAAAGGTACTGTAAAATTTCTAAATGATCCCTAATTTGTACCCAAATCACACCTTTTCAAAGTAAATTTGGACTCTAATTTCTTGTTATGACTAAAGCCTAGAAGAGCACTTGACCCTTTTAGACTTGAAGTCCAGAAAACCTTTACAGCTGTCCAAAAACTACTTCCTGCCCCTTCTCAAGCCACGGGCACGGAAAGTGGTTAAACCACAGGAATTTAAAGCTATCACCTGATTCTATCACAGCTAAGCCATTCCACAAGTCTCGACCCCATGCAGTCCAACTTCATTCTCCTCCTTAGCCCGGCCTGCTGTGTATGTGATGGAGGGAATCAAAAGCATACCTGTGCCAGAATGAAAACTTTTGCAGCCCTATTTTTCTGCTTTTCCAGCTTCTCTCAGTCAATGTTTGGGCTAGACTCCAAGGCTCAATAATGTTTACATTTCTAAATGAAAGAAAGAATGAGCCACATTAGGTGAGTGATTGCTTGCCCATAGGAAAGCATTCATATACTGGGTAGCCAGAATGTCCACACCTCTTCCTATAGCCCCAAACTTTCTGTTAGATGGAAAAGTCAGGTTTTCAATTGGATGGGAATCATTATGTAAAAATGAAACCTAACTTACAGTTTATGAGTCAGTTTGTCATTGCATTTTAAAAAGTTATACTTATTAAAGTGTTGTCCTATTTATTTCGCTAGCTGCTACATCTTTGGAAAGATCGCTGATGTTGAAGCACTGGACAATTTAAAATAAATGGCCCACTAGGTGGACTGAGGGGAGAGTGTAAACTACAGTGTAAACCACTATCCTTTTCGTGCAGCAGTGCTCCAAAATGTATTCAGCAAATGCAATGAATGTGCCACGATGATGAAAGAGGTTGTTGATGTGGGAGGGGTGGGGTGGGGGGGGTAGGAGGTATATGGGGACCTCATTTTTTGAATGTAACATTTTAAAAAAATAAAGAAGGAAAAAAAATGTCATTCAACAACAACAAAATAATAGCACTTTTGTGTATGGCAGGGGAAGCATAGAGAGACTGAGAGGTGATGAGTTTTGTTTGTTTGCTGTCTTTTGTTTATTAGACTAATTAAAGTGCTCTAAGAATAATTGAAGCAATGAAAACACTAATATGTGATTAAAGTGAATACCATTGTTTGTACACTTTGGATGGATTTATTCTTTACTAATATGTAAAATAAAATTGATTTGTTAAAAAAATAAAATAAAATAAGTTAGCTGAGACATTCTAAATTGCATCATGTTACCCAAGATACAGGTAGTTGTATCAAGTCATCTTCAGATTAATCTTATATTTGATCTTATTTTTCACTCAGGTTTTGTAGGATCTTTTTGCTTTAATTTTCCTCAAGCATGTTGCATGGCTTAAGCATTAGGAATTTATGGCCACCAAAGACAGATTTCTCACTGAGACAAATAAAAATTGTGTAACAGTATTTCTTATTTTATCAAGTAATTCTATACTTCTGCTTGCTTCTCCCATATATCATAGTAAGAAAAGATATAAAAAAGCAATTATTCACCAAACAAGATAGCAAAATATCTTTCATACTTAAATTTATGTTATATCTTTTTTTAATTTCCAAATGTGCCAAGGAAGTTTATATTTTCTCTAGTTAGTCTTGAGACATCTAAAGAGGGTTTCAACAATATTCAGGAAAAATAATATCTAAATCAATTTATTTTTATTTTACCATATTTTCTTTCTTTCTCTCCCCCACCCCCCCCACCCGCTTCTTTCTACCTATCAGTGAAACAAATGCTTATAGTAAGAATGTACCTATATTACCAATTTGCTGTGGCAATCCCTTAACTCTTCTTTCCCTCCTAATTTTCTCTTCCCATTTCCTCAATCCCCTCACTGTTTACCCACTAGTTTTGACCATTTTAGCCAATTTGTGAATAAAACTAATGCATACTTTAGTTCTACCAGTAGAAGGCCACCTGAGTAGCTTTTTACTTATTTGTTTGCTCTTGATTTGCTTTTATTGATGTTTTAGCTCACTGTGCTTGGAGTAGAGGTTCCAGGGGTGGGGCTGAGGATGGCAAAGGAGGATTCAGAGAGAGCAATTAGGAAATATTGCACTGTTAGGGGGTAGAAATGGCAATAAATCCAAACAGATTTTAAAAGGTCTATGAAGTTGAGGGATGCTTGCATAAAAGATGACCGTCAAGTTCCTAGCTAGAAAATTTGGAATAATGGAAAATCTAGTGAGGAAAGAGTAGTTTAGAGACATGATCAGCCGAGCTTGGGTATGCTGAACTTGAGGTAACTCAGGCATCCATCAGGGCGTCCGGGCTGCTGGGACTCTATTTTTGAAAATGTTCCCAAATACTCTCCTTCCAAGTAATATTTGTGAAAATACTTCCACTTATAGGAAAGACAAGTAAAGCGTCAGCTTTCCTGGTGATTTCCATCACCACCCTCATGGCCATGTATCCTACATAATTGGAAGAAGGATATTTGGGGCTGTTCCTTTGTTTCACATTCCAGGCAAGAGTTATAGACATTAGGCTACATTTGCTTTTAATCTTGTAATTCTGGTTATTTACATTTATTTTGTATTCCATGTAACTTTTTTTCCCACTATACTTCTCAAAATCTATTATATACAGAGCTTAGATTGGGAAAGTTTGCAATTCTAGATGAAAAACCTAACTTTCATAGGACAAGTTTGCATCTTTTTGCTCCAAAATTATGAATATTGCTGGCCCCTACTTAGACACAACTAATGACTGCTGGGTATTTCAGGGAGGGAGCTGTGTGAGAGAAAGCAGCAATGCGGAGCAGGCAAGGAAACCATCACTCATCAGAACGATTAACAGGGGGTGAACACCAATTTTAGAAACTTGGACCAAAGACTTGCTGTCCGTAATAAAGCCATGAGGGTTGTACGAAAGGACTGCCAGATCAAATGTGCTCACAGTCACTGGACTGGAGGACTGAGAGAGGAATGGGAAAGGGAGCGGAGGAGGACCTGGGTGACAAGCTGAGATGAAGCTTGGCAGCAGTTAGGATTTCTAAGAGCTTTAAAATCAATCACTCACTTACAACGGATGACTTTTGATTGTATGGATTAGATGATGGCTCCTTTAATCTATGTAAATTTTGTCTTTAAGGAGCCACTGTCATGAGTTTTACCTAATGCCCTTTCTCTTGGATACGCAATGAGTACTTCAGATAAAAATTGATTCCCAATCTGCCTATATTAATCATAGGAGAGCATCACACACAAAATTTTTTTTCTTTTCTCCAGTGTAGGTAAAGTATGAATTTTATTGAAACATAACAGAAATTCTATTATTGCATGGACATATTTCTTCTATTTCTGAGGTTATATTCTACATGAACAAATAATATTCTGTTACATGATTCAGAAAAGTGCAAGACATTCACATAGTTCAGCATGATAAAAATTCCTTAAGGTACTATTGATTATTATTTGCTGCTAAATGATATTTCTTCTCTACCTAAAGATTAAGATAGCTTTCAGGGAAGATTATTTGTTTACTTAGTTTGAGATTATTCCAAAGTTTTTAATCTTCATTTCTAAAACCAATTTCCCAAGGCATTTTAGTGTACAGAAAATCAGAAAGCATTTGCTTTTTAATTGTGTATATTACATATGGAGAGGAACTACAATCTTGGGAAGTTTTTAATTTATGGCCCAAGTGAATGCCAACATTTTGATGTTTAAACACTTTATCAGAAATGCTTACATTTTCTATTATACTTCAAATGAGTAAGGGGAAGAAACATGTTGAATTTTATATGTTTTATTATTTACTGTGATGGGCAACTATTTAAAAAGCATAAATTACATAGATTTTAGTCTTTCTGATAGGTTCGATAAAATATGCATTGCAAATTTTTGCCAGACTATCTCAAAGAGGTGTTTTTGTCATAGAAATGAAATGTTCAACACCTCCACTAGGGGTAAAGGAGTTCATAATTCAAATTAATACAGCATCCAGAAAGAAAATAACATTTAGTTTCAAACTTGAGTCTGAGATAATACGCCATGCCAAGTGTATAGTTATTTTAATAATTAATTTACTGAGCACAATCTTACATTGTGCATGCGAAGATGGATAACACATACTTTTCCTTGATTTTAAACTGCTCCCTTAGTGATTAAAGACTATAAGGAAACCATGGAAAATAACACAAGGAAATAAAAGCCTCTTTTAAAAAAACTACAGTTATAATACTAAGTAGAATGAGCTAATATAGAAAATTTTCTAGAAGCAAAGTAGATATTAATATAAAAATCATTGCAATTATATATTTAAATATATATATAATTTTTAAAATTTTATGTAGTTAAAAATATTTCTGTTACAATAGTATCAACAAACACCAAGGATTTATTATTAAATATAACACAAATTGTCAAAATCAGTTTATGGAAAGCCATATCATTTTACTGACAGATATTATAGAAGATTTATAGAAATAGAAACATATACCCATAAAAGGAATGAAAGTACTATTAAAGAAATGTCAGTTTTCCCCAAACCAATCTCTAGGCTCAGTGGAACTGCAGTAAAACTTTGTGTGCTTATGTGGATCCTCGTGTGTACATAGTTGATAAACTGATCATAAAATTTAAATGAAAATGCAAAGATACTCTTTTTTGTCTTTTTTTTTAAAGATTCATAGATCACACAAAATGTTACATTAAAAAATATAAGAGGTTCCCATATATCCCACTCCTCACACCCCCCATTCCTCCCACATTGACAACTTTCATTAGTGTGGTACATTCATGACATTTAATGAGTACATTTTGCAGCATTGCTACACAACATGAATTATAGTTAATGTTGTAGTTTACACTCTCCCTCAGTTCATTCAGTAGGTTATGGAAGGATAAATAATGTCCTGCATCTGTCCCTGCAATATCACTGAGGATAGTTCTAAGTCCCGAAAATTCCCCAATATCACACCTCTTTTTTCCCTTTCCCTACCTTAAGCAACTCCCGCGACCACTGTCTCCATATCAATGATATAATTTCTTCCATTGCTAGAACCACAATAATTCTATAGGAGAATACCAATAAGTTTGCTCAAATCCATATTTTATTCCTCCACCCTAAGGACCCTGGAATGGTAATGTTCACTCCACCTCTAATTCAAGAGGGTAAAGATACTCTTGAAGAAGGCAAGGTGAGAATACTTGTTCTAATGGGAATCAAGATACATTATAAAGATACCCCAATTAAAACAACGTGATATGGAAAAAATTAAGAAAAATATGTCACCAGAATTGAAGAAAGTCCAGAAACAGACCCTCTCCCATATGGACACAATTTTTGACAAAGACAGCACTACAGATTAGTAGGTAAAGAATAGACTTTTCAAAACTGGTTCAATTGGTTATCCATATATAATCTCAAGATTATAGTTCCATATATAAGTAATTAAAGAGAATAACAAAATATGATTCCACTATCACACCATATATCAAAACAATTCCAAATGTAATAAAAACACAAAGAGAAAAATAAAACAGCAAGGCTTAGAAAAAATTTAGGATAATAGCTTCATAATTTCTTCATAGGGGAAAATTTCTTAAAAGGAAACAAAGAAGCAATCATGAAAAAACAGATTTATACATTCACCTTATTAAAATGAAGAACTTCTGCTTACCATGAAACACCACTAAAAGAATAAAAATACAAGTCACAGTATATATATACAGCCCGGCATATATAAAGAAAGGGACTGAATTAATAAGCAAAATGCAGACACCACAGAAAAATGGGCAGTAGATCAGAGTGTGCCCTTCAAAAAGGGATTTTGGTGAATGACCATAATCATATGAAAATACATTGAAATTCATTAGCCAGGGTGAAAACTTCAATAAAAATGCCAAAATCTATATTACAGACCCACTAACTAGCTACAATTAAAAGGAAGACAATATCAAGGATTGATAAGATGTGGAGCAACTGACCTCTCATAGATCCACACCCTTTTCAAAAGGCAGATGTTTAGTAAAAGATGTGAACTAGAATATCCTATAATAGCCCCATACTTCAAATGACCAAACGTTCATCACAAGAAAAATGAACACATGTAATGTGGTATATTCACATATTGGGATGTCATATAGAAGGTGGAAAAATATAGGAGGGTGAAGCAGCTGTGGCTCAGTGAGTTGGGCTATCGTCTACCATATGGGTTGGCATCCCAGGGCCTCTTTGTGAAAGCAGGCTCACCTGCACACTGCAGGTAGCTGCCAGCCCAGGCGCCACGGAGTGCCAGCTGGCCTGCAAGTGCCATAGAATGCCACCAGCCTGCAAGCCCTGCAGATGTCCTCCTCAGCAAGGTGATGCAACAAAAAGGGAGACAAGCAAAAAAAAAAAAAGAAAACGCAGAAGAGCATGCAGCAAATGGACACAGAGAGTGGACAATAAGAAAGCCACAAGGGAGGGGGAATAAATAATTTTAAAAAAACTTTAAATACAGACACAGACATACACACAGTGAATGGACACAGAGCAAACAGCACACAAAATGCCACGGGGGGCGGGGCTTAAAAATACATTATTCTAAAAAAAGAAAGAAAAGAAAAAAATAGGTGGTTCCCAGATGCCTCACTCCCCACAGTCCCCATTTTTCCCGCATAAAGAACTTCTTTCATTAGTGTGGTACATGCTTTGCATTTGATGAATACATTTTGAAGCACTGCTACACAACATGGACTATTATTTACACTGTAGTTTACGCTCTCTTCCAGTCCATTCAATGGGCTATGGCAGGATATAAAATGTCCTGCATCTGTCCCTGCAATATCATTCAGGACATCTCCAAGTCCCAAAAATGCCCCCATGTCACACCTCTTTTTCCCTTTCCCTGCCTTCAGCAACTCCTGAGGCCACTGAGTCCACTCAATGATGTAATTGCTTTCATTGCTAGAGTCCCAATAATTCTATAGTAGAATATCAGTTAATTCCACACTAGTCCATATTTTATTCCTCTATCCTGAGGACCCTGGAGTGGTGATGCGAACTCCTTCTCTTGATTGAGAAGGGACTTCTTTCCCACATGGCTGGTGGATGTGAATCTCATGCCCGCAAATGTAGGCTCTCTTGATTCCTTGGTGTGGTGGTTATCCATCCTCACCTCCCTTTCAACTGACTGCATAATTCCAATGAACTGGAACGTACGTGCTCTAACACCACTGAGGCTCAGGGCCCAGCTGGTTCATAGGCAGCCCAGAGATCCAAGTCTTCTGTGCATACAGCAATCTCAGCACAAACCACAGGTTCAATAAAAGGGACAGAAGAGGCATATGTAGAAAGTCACATCTGAATCCAACTCCATCACACTTAGGAGGACAAATTCCAAATTAGGGCCCGCTGTTAAAGCACTGCTCTTTCGAGCTATCTGCGATGACTGTAGGACCAGGGTGTCTTCATAGCCCTCAGGAGCACCACTACCTGGGTTTGTCTTGTATCATCTTTGGCTGTCTATGAGATCCTGCTGAGATGTGCATAAGCATGATCCCTCTGATGACATCCCAACTCAGTTTGAAGTCTCTTAGGTCTCTTAATCTATCTTTCAGACACTATCTCTCTGAGTTGGCTTGATTTGCTTAACATATATCAGAGAGGTCATGTAATATTTGTCCTTTAATACTTGGCTTGCTTCACTCAACATAAGGTTCTCCAGATTCATCCATGTTATCCCATGTTTTTGTACTGTATTCCTTCTTACAGCTGAGTAGAATTCCACTGTGTGTGTACACCACATTTTGTTTATCTACTCATCTGTTGAGGGGCATTTGGGTTGATTCCAATTTTTGACAACAGTGAATAATACCACTATGAACATTGGTGTGCATATATCTGTTGATATTCTTGTTTTCAATTCTTCTGGTTATATACCCAGCGGTGGAATTGCTGGGTTACATGGCAAATCTATAGTTAGTTTTTGAGGAAGAGCCAATCTCTCCTCCACAATGGCGGGTCATTCTATATTCCCACTATCAGTGGATGAGGGTTTCCATTTCTCCACATCTTCTCCAACAATTATAGTCCTCTGGCTTTTAATAGCCGTCAGTCTATTGGGTAAAAGATTGTACCTAATTGCAGTTTTGATTTGCATTTCCCTTATAGTTAATGATGTTGAACATTTTTTTATGTGCTCTTTAGTGAAATGTGTTTTTAATTAAAACAAATGTGAATTTTTAAGTAAAACTTCAGACTATAGTGAAATATGGACATTGCTATGATTAACATTAGTTATTAGAATTATGATGTTGATACTTTTGTTTTTATTATTCTTACCCAGAATTATTTTCATATCCTATTTCTAAAATATATTTTAATTTACATAAAATAGTTTGATTTAGAATGGATAGTCAATTAAGAAATATTACTAATTTTTATTTTGATAGGCTAATATTTTTGACATTTTGTATAAATGTTATTACATGAGAAAATAATTAAAGGTCTCATTAGTGAGTAAATGGTTTGACTTAAAATCTCTTTATAAACATCCAATTACATATTTGAAGAACATATTTTAACCACAGTGATTCTAAAGTAATGCAAGTTAAAAAAGTATTAATATATGTCAGGCAGATACTCTCAAGAATTCAGTAGCCTGTCAATGGACCTTACCTCGGAATTTATGTTCCCCAGTGTATCAGAGTTAGATTTATTTATAATTTTCCTTCACATGGCTCTTTTGACCCTTTTATTTGAACTTATAATTAGCACTATACTAGTTAAATTTATGTGCCAGAGAATTAAATCTTCGGTCTGTTCATATCCCGGTTGAGCCCTGAATCTCAGCAGAGTTGCTACACTTACTCTTCGCTTCATTGGACTCACCCAGGACAACAAACGAAAGGATGATGATGGACAACCCCATCCCCAAAAGTAGATATTATCTAAACTCCAGGAAAGACAGTTCCATCCACCTGCCTCATGGGATCTAAGCCCCCTCTCAATAAGAAACCAAGTGAATATCGCCATTCCCAAATCCCCAAGATTGAGGAACGAACAAACACAAAAGGGAAATGCAATTATGGACTAAAGTAAATTGATTATTCTAGCAATGGAAGAATTTGTAACATTGATATAAAGGCAGTGGTTACCAGAGGTTCTGTGGGGAGGGAAAGGGAAAGAATATGTGTAGCATGGGCTTTTTGGGGACATTGGAATTGTTCTGAATGACATTGTAATGATGGATACAGGGCATAATAACAACACATTTTGTCAAGACCTATAAAAATGTGCGGTGCAGAGGGTTAACTGTAATATAAATTATAGACCAGGGTTAGCAGCAATGCTTCAATATGCATTCATCATTTCTAACAAATGTACCACCCTAATGAAAGATGTTGTTAATGGGGAAAAGTATAGAGGGGGAGGGCAGTGGGTATATGGGAATCCCTCTAAATTTTTGAAGTAACATTTATATAATCTAAAGCATCTTTTTTTTTAATGGTATATTTTATTATATTTTATGGTATATTTTAAATCTTGGTAGAAAGAGAGCACACATATTTGGAGAAATTAGTGGAATATAAAATGCCTTTCCTATTAAAAATATATACGTAGTCCTTTGCTTCTGATTTAAACCCTGTGTTTTATCTCCATTATGTTTTTTCTGCATGCCGTATTGCAGAAGATCAATTTAATTTTAATCAGTTGATCATTTAATCAATTTAATTTAATCAATTTTTACATGATTCTTACACAATATAGTAAGATAAAAAGTCTTTGGTATTTTTAAAAAGTTTTTCTAGGATATGGAGAAAAATTTAAGAGTTAACATAGCAGTCCAACTGAAAATGTGGTACAAACATAAATACCAAGTGGGCCACAGGTATTCTAGCAAAAATATTTTAATTAATGTTTATATTTGATTAATATGAAAATCAAATAGATAAAATGATTAAAGGTTAAATTCCCAAAGAAGAAACAGTTCTAAATTTGTATGCTTCTAATAACAGAGCTTCAAAATGTGTAAAGCAAAAAATGACAAGATTACAAGGAAAATTGACAAGTCCTGTGTGACTTAGCATATTAGCTATTCATCAACTATTTATGTTAATTTCTTTCAAAGTAACATCATGGTAGCTGGGCATACAGCAAATCACTTGCAGGGTAATGAGGCCACATGACTAAGTTCTTGATGATTGAATGTGAAGGGATTGATTTCTATGGTCAGTAGACAAATGATAAGACTTCCATTATGCCTATTCCAATTCCTTTCAGCCATAGCAAAAGAGACATGACACAGTTTCTCCAAATGTTTTTGGCTGCCATAAATTCATATTTCTAATACATTCTCTAGGAAGTCTCCTGGGTGCAATATTCCTTAATATTTTGCCTATTTGTAACTGATTTTACTCTGCCCTGTGTAATTGAAGGACAGCCTAGCTGAATCTAAAATTCTTGATATATTTTCTTTCCTTGAGCAGCTTGTAAATGTTACTCTTCTGCTTGCTGACATAACGTCTCATTTTCAGAAGTCCAATGACAATCTGATTTTCTTGCTCTTAGGTGGAACTTGGTAAGAATTACTTGGGATATGTCTCACTGTTGAATATGATGAATTGATTTTTTTATTTACTCCTCTTGCCTTCTAAATGTAAGCTCATTTTTTGGGAAAGTTTTAGGTTATTATTCTTTTACCTGCATATTCTGTTCCTTTTCTTTGGTTTTCTGCTTTGGCTACTCCAATTATATTAATATCAAAACTAGGTCCAGTTTTTGTGTGAGCAACCAGAGCAACTGCTTGGAACCCTACAATCAGAGGATCTCGTCCTTGAGTGTAATGCTATGAAGTAGCTTCTTTGATTTCTTAATAATTTTATCTTTGGCTCTGAATCTGAATATTCATTTTATAAGTGACCTTCCTCCTTGGCCAGGGACTGGACATGCATGGACCGGTCAAGTTCAGGCGCATACACACAGCTGCATCTTGGAGGGAAGAGTGGAGGCAGCTGTCCCCACCATGGGCTGGAAAGAACAGGGCAAGGTTGGGCAGGTGATTTATGCCTCTTGCTCCCCCCAACCCGTTCATCTAACTTCAGTATCCTAAACACTATATTGAGTAAATAGTTCTTCAATATTCCTATAGCAAATATGTTTCAAAAATACCTAGTACTGGGAAGTGGCTGTGGCTCAATCAGTTGGGCTCCTGTCTACTATATGGGGGCCCTGGGTTCACGTCCCAGGGCCTCCTTGTGAAGGCAGGCTCGCCTGCACCACGGAGAGCTGACCACCTGTGACGTGGAGAGCTGATGGCCCATGGACCGCGGAGAGCTGATGCAGCAAGATGATGCAACAAAGGAGACAGCAGACAAAGAAAAACACACAGAGAATGGACACAGAGATCAGGCAGCAGAAACAAGCTGCAAGGGGGGGGGGGGATTAAATAAATAAATAAATAAATAAATCTCTTTTTTAAAAAAATACCTGATACTGCTATGGAATTATTAATAATTTGTATATCATCCTGAATAATTTATTGGAAATGTAGTAGTGGGCAATTGACTATCTTATCTGAAATTCAATAATTCTGATTTTTTAACATGAGGATTAAGATATTCTGAAATTAGGAAATTTTCCAAAAGAGCCTTTAACTTATGTTTGTAAGAGGAACCAGAAAGGGTATTGTTGCACAGTGGGTATAGCTGCACACATTTTGCTGTGGAATTGGAGCAAAAACTAAATTGTGCATATAACAGGTATAGATAAAGTTTGTATTTATTTTGCAAATTTAAGAACCAAACCTAAGCCTACACACTCATATAAACCTTTCAAAATTTAGTTCACATTTTCTCTGACCCCTCCTCTGACTGCCACTTACCAGATACCTTCTTTGTGTTTACATATCCCATATTATAGCACTGAGCACAGTGATTTATATTTATTGTTTTTCTTTTCAATCTCTTCCTGCCTAAATCATGAGCCCTTTAAGACCAAATACTTTATCTCGTCCAAAACCTGCATCTAGTCCTAACACCATGCTTGGAACATAAAAGTGCTAAGTAGAACTTTCTGATGAATAAATGAATGAGTGAACTAATTAATTAGTCATCATGAGGTTACTGTGGCTGAATTTTCAGTCCTCACATGCACAAGAGCCTCCCTTTTGACCAAAGTTGAACCGTATTAGAAAAGTAGGTTCTCAGACCCAAACGGATGGTACACCCTAAGCCATCCATGGACAGTAACTAATTTCCACCTTCATCGATGAGAAAGAACCTCTTCCCTCTGCCATTTACTCCTCTTGCCAACTCTACCAGTACTTCTTGACTTCTCGGGACTTTAAAACAGTATGACCTAGTTGTTATGTCCCCAAATTTTCCTCAGATCTTCCCCTTTTATAGTACATTTCTCCCAACAGTGTGAGTTGCTCCTTCGAAATATGCAAGCTAGAAAAAAAAGATGAGAGAGCAACATACTTCTGAACCATAATTTATTTACCTCCTTGACTTATTTTGTAGATGTACATGGATTTTAGTCCACATAAAACAAGAACCTGCTTTAAAGAGAGTTGTTAATTACTGTTTTAATGATATATTCTGATGTTTTGTCTATACTGTAATGAAAAGATGAAAATTCTTTGAAGTCTTGTAATGAGTCATGTAATTAGAAATGCATTTAATTTAAAAAGGCAAATAGTGTTTTTTTGTGCATTTGCTATAAAATAAGCAGTTTCAAATCTATTATCAATAGTTTTAAAAGAGATTCCATAAAGATAGCAATATATTTAGTATTAAATCAACCATATGAAATAGAGGCATATATGCTCATATGCAACATACAGATATAGAAATATTATTAATCCAAGATCATTGATACCTACAAGAGGCTATTTTTCATTGTAAGAGGCTATAATGATGGTTCTTTGCTGATACCGCAAATTGCCTTAAAGGATTATTTAGACATTACATATTTGGTCATTGCGAAAGGTTGTCAAAAAGTTCATAGAGAAATTTGTCAAAAAAATCACTAGAAAAACAGTAAATAAGAAGTTGCCTGAGGGGTGAGTCTCTTAATCGAAGAACATGATATACGCTAGACTCCAGAGTAGAAATAATCACGGCCATCCAGCATTTCAAAGTACACAACACTATTACAACTAAGGCTGAATTTGGATGAGGAAAACAAAAGCAATCCCTATCCTGCAATAACTTAGATTAAAAGATGTGGTTATTTGTCTTGTTGAGATGATTTATAATAAATGCTAGGGAGGTTTTGTTGTTGTTATGGCTGTTTCATTAATACCTATTACAAATAAAAGATGTAACGTTAAAGAAAAAATTGGCACATGTGATAACTATTGCAATGTACTATATTCTCTCTCATTTTTTAATAGTTACCTTAAAATTAGGTTGTTGACTATTCTGTGGATTTTTACATGGAGGACTCTTTAATTTTGAACTTCAATTTTAGTATAAAAATAAAACACTAAATTCTTACTGGAAATAGGAAATACTTGCCTCTTTTAGGGGAATGAAAGGGAAAACCATGCAAATCAATGATTGTTCAATCACACGTTACCATGCGGAATTTAAGATATGTTCCCATCTCTGTTCAAGAAATTACAATCTATCTATTGAATCTCACTGTGCAGTTTACCAGAACAGACTATATTCTTTGAATAATTTTAAGTACCTTAGGAAAAGCAAATATCCTTAAATGGCACAATTAGCCTAAGCATTGGTAACTCCCTAACACAGCCCTTGTAAGGACATACCATCATAGAGCATATAAAAATCTCAAAAAATGCATATAAAAACAACCTACTTAATATTTTAGCAATGGCATCATTATTAGAAAACAAAGTTCATTCAATATGCTTTGATTCTCAAATACAATATTTACCAAAAAAACTTATGTTGCTGGAATAAAGGACATGGAGATACAAAAAGCATTTTTTTATATCATGATTGCTGAATCTGGGATTGGGAAACTACAGCCTGAGTACCAGATTTAGGTTGCTGTTTGTTTTTGTAAATAAAGTTTTATCAGAACACAGCCACGTTCATTTGTGCATGCATTATCCACGCCTGCTGTGGTGCGACAGCAGCAGAACTGACTTGCTGCAACGGAGACCGCATGGCAGCCAAGACGAAGGGATTTGTCATCTGATGGTCCTTTACTGAAAAACTTTGCCGACTCGTTTCCTAATACATTACAGTGAACCAAAGCAACAAAAGCAAGAACAACTAAGACTGAATTATAATACACTCACATATCTGTCAAAAATCTTACCAGAATAATTTCATCTTGATTTTATATTGTTTTATAAATTTGTATTCTGACCACAAGATGAACATTTGTCTCCATGTGACAAGCCATTTATCTTTAGTTCTTCAATTTCTTAAAGAAAAAGAGGTCTATTCTTATCCAGTCCTTTAGGATATGTATTGGGGAGATTTGGAAACAGATGGGATGCAGTTTTCCCTGCTCTGCCTTTCTGTTCGTGTTTTGGACTAGTAATTTTTTTAAATGCACTTTGTGAATAATTTCCTGCTTTAGAGCAATGATAAATGACGCTTCTCTAAAATAATAAATGATTTACAATTTCAAATTTCTTAATGCTGCTGGAAACAGGTCTTGAGAAAAGATGGAAGAGTTAGAATAGACATACTCGCTTTGACTTGCTTTCAACAAAAGGATTCCTAGGAAGTTGTTCTCAGTGGAAAGTATATATCCTCATCACCCACAGGAAGATGGTTTCGAAACACAGTGAGGGAAGAAAAAGCTCTGAGGTATTTCTTACTTGTGGTTTAGGGTCAAAAAGAGTAGAGCTAATACTGATTTTCTCACAGAAGATTGGGAGGGCGTACCACGCTGGATATTTACAAACATAATTGCTAGGGTTGGATGTTTTCAGGAGAAGATTTTACTGAGAAGAGAAAGACAAATAAAAGCAAAGCAGATGTGGAAAAAAAATCTCAAGGAATTAGAACATGATTAAATACAAACAAGAACAAGAGGCCGGTGAAGGAGGGGGTGTTTCAAGACCCAGGAGTGAAAAGGGACTGTGACCTCGAGCATGGGGTGGCCAGCTGGGCAGATGAAGAGCATGCGAGACTCTCCCTCGGGGCAGGACTGAAGGAAACATTCTCTTTATAAAGAAGAAAGAAAAAACAACATGGGGCCAGCTCCATGGTGGTGTGGGACAGAGGGCAGAGGGGCAGGAGTTTGAGACGCCTAGTGGGGCTGTAGAGAAAATATCAGCATGTCCCCTCACAATCAGAGCTTTCAAGGCACACTCGCTTACAAGGAAACAAGCCCTGTAAGAGCTAAAGGATGATTAGATGAGCACAGATGTCTGACAAGATTTGCCTCCCTAAGTTTAGCTTGCAAGGGGGGATGAGACCTGGAGTCATTCCAGAGGATGTAAAGGCTTTCCCTCATCTGCAGACCAGAAACATTTTATTTGCATTCCAGAGAGTAAAATCCCAGGATCCTTCCCTATATTTTCCCAAGGAGATTTTGCTTGCTTTAGGGCCCAAAGCTTTCTCTCCCTCTCTCGGAGGAGAGGGGAACGGCTGTCCTCTCCTTTATAAACCCCCAGGGCTCCAAGCCTCCAGTGCAGGCAGGAGAGCTGCTGGGGAAGTCAGCGGGCACCTCCCACCCTCACCAAGCCCCTCTTTTTCGACTGTGCACCATCCCACAACCTGGGGGAAGGCATTGGGTCCAAAGAAAAGGCCTGGCCAGACCTTAAACCCAGGAAGTGGGAACAAGCGGCCCCAGCCGCTGTGCAGGGCGGGGCCCTTTCCCCGCGGGTGGGTGATAACTTCACACCCAAACAGCGGGGTCTCTCCCTGCTGCGAGGGGCCGGGGCGCAGCTCCGCCCACCCACCCGGACTCTGCATTTGAACCCTGGGCTGGACTCTTCCCCTGCTCTTTTGGACCCTTTGTGCTGTGTAAGTATTAAAGCCTCCATTCCCTGGCAGTCTCTGTTCCATCTTTTCTCCATGCCCCAAGTAAGCAAGACAACAGTTTCATCGTTGCAGGACCAGGAAGAAGCGGCGCCAGCGAGAATCAGTGCAATTGTTGCTGAGTGATTGCTATTGTGCCCTTGCCCCAAATCTCCTGTCCACGCTGTGAATATAGATACTAAAATGTGTCACTCGCCCATCAGCCTCTCCCACCCCTCCCATGAAATTGGTTGAGGTCATGGTTTGAGAGAGAGAGAGCAGCCAGCAGAGCAGGGGCGCTTAGGGCACTGCTGTCCCATGGGGAGATCACATGCCTGGGGCACGCAGAGCGCTTTCACCAGCAGAAGAGGTTTCATTCAAGAGGAAAGCACACACATCTACGTAAGATTGTGAATTTTCCCCAGCAGCTTTCAGTCTATTGATAGAATCGTAATGTCTGAATAAACTCTTTGCACTGATAGTGACTGCCATATGCTTCCTTAGCATCAGTTCAATAATTCTTTCTGGGACATATATGAGCAGATTAATATCAGTGAGCCAGTTTGTTTGTTCTGAAATTTGCCTTATTTTATTGAGAATCTGAAATTTTGTCTCTCTAAATTATTTCCCGTGACTCTCAAAGATTTTGAAAATATTTTCCACTTCAATAATCGGGCTAAAATATTTAAAGCATTGATTTCATGAAGAGGCTCTCTTTCTAGTGGTTAACACACTTAGCCTTCAATTACATAGTAACTAACTTTAGTTCTCCTTTTGTAATTTGGAAATAATTATTCCTCCTTCAGGAGGCAGGAGCTACATAAGGGATTACTAACTGTACCCTGCTCTCCCACCAAGGAGTGTTCTTTGCGAGTGTTTTTTGTTAAGGGCAAGTTAAGGTTTCTCTTTTTTATATTGTTGATTTTTCATAAATTTCATATCATTAAGCAATTATTCCTAATTGCTATGACTTGATTTTGTAGTCAATCTTCATTTTTAATTCTTCTTCCTGTATTTTGCTAAGTTCCTTTCAAAATCATGGAACTCTTTGGGTAGCCCCGCTGGACTTTTAGGAATCATTCCTCATTCTTTATTAAAGATTATTTGTGGTTGTATGTTCTTAATTTTATTTGTGATTCTATTTTCTGACCCTTTATTCTGATTTAAATAATCTGGCTCTGAGGATATTCTTACTTGTTATGAAAACTTTCTGTTACCTACTTTTCTAAATTTGAGTTAATGTCTGGCTTGGTTTTTCATTCCCTTTCTCGTCTATCATATATATTCCTGATCAGAGAATTATCAGCCACCATATGTGATTTCCTTCTTTGGGATTTAAACATTTATGATTCCTTGACGGTGAATCCCTGCACATGGTCACCTCTGCATATTCTCAGGTCTGCATTCGATATAGATGGGAGGAGACTCTTTACTGGGCTAAGTAGCTCACACTCCCTCTTCTGTTCCTCTCTCCACGTTCTCCCATTCACTATTGACATTTAATTTGACCCACATTAGAAATAAGCTAACCAGGTTTTTCTTACTGCAGGGTTTCTGAGAGACTTTGAACTCTAAAGGTACAAAAGGGAGGTAGAGTGTGCCGTGGCATTTCCAAATATATTTGAAGAGGAGTGCTCTCTGAAAGAAGCAGATCAGGTACGAGAAGCAGGTCAGGTATTTCCCCAAATCACCCTTGGAAAAGGCAGATCTAGATTTTTTTTTTCCCCTGGAGAAATCCTTTTACCTACAGCTGATTTTGGCTAATTTTCTGCCATCTAAAATATGATCATTTAGAAAGATTCAATTTTGGGGTCATCTTTTAAGAGTTATGTTTTCATTCTTTCATCATGATTGTGTTTTCTAAATTACCTGTGAAGGGGAGCATTTATATCAACTTTATAATTAAAAAGTGATCTTACTCTAAAAAGCTTAAAAAAGTACTCTGAGAGAATCTTCTCTTTGATTTCTTTGTTGGATTTTTTTATTATTTCCATTTGCAAGTGCTTCCACTAAACCTGAGTGTGGAGAGGGATTCCTAAGTGATTCTCTCTCCTTCTACCAGGAGAAGCTGGCATTTATTCCATATATAGTAGTTTTGACTTTCACATTCCATGAACTCAGCTGTACAAAATAAAACTTTTAAAAGTTTAACAAACCTTAATTCTTTCATAAGCCTCATTCTCTCAAAGTTGAAAATTAGTCAATTCAGGGTAAAATACAATCTGTCAGTGCTTTTCTTTTTTGCATTATAAGTTACTAAAGTTTAATTGAGTCAATTAGGATTTTCCCACAACTGTTGCTTTTGCAGAATTGATTCCAGCTCTGTAAAGCCAACAGTTTTACACTGCTCTGTGTAAGACCAGCTGAGATTTCAAAGCCAAGGTCATACAAGACAAAATACTCAGGAAAGGCATATTAATGTTAACTGTAATTTGGAAACTGTACAGTAGATTTTGCTAATAACAATATCTTGAACAAAGCCTGGTTTAAGGGAATAAGTTGTGGAGGCCAGCAAAGAAAGGTATATATTTCAAACTAACTTGAACTTGCCATCTTGCCATGCTTGAGCAGTAATGTTGATGGCAGGAAAAAAGATACGGAAAACCCCATAAGGAGGTGTATTATGAGAATCTCCTACTCCATATTTGAGGTGAGCTTGTCCAAAATTGGCATAGGTGTTCTTTTTATTTTATTTTTTTGGTAATGAGGAAATTTCAGTCCTTAAAGAGTAATATATGATTAAATGAGTACCGACTATTTTACTTTACTTTGATTCTGCTTAGCTAAAAATTATTTAGGAAAACAAGGAGAAAATATGCTTTAAGCCTTACCTTTCTTTCCTAAAGATTTATGAAGACATAGTTTTGGAAGAGGGCATAGATTGGAAATAATATAAAATAAGAATAACATAGATAAAGGAGGAATTCAAAACGTGCAAAGTATGGAGGCAAGAACTAAGAGCTCTGAAAGCAGAAAATGCACATCAAGTGGCAAATACAAAAGAAAGTTTCACTATTGAGCAAAAAAAATCCAAATTCTTTGTGTTTGGGGATGAAATTAACTGGAAAATTACCAATGATCGCCTCATTTTATGGTTAGTATACACAAATTAAATTGCTATATAAGAAGATCTTCCCTAAAATTAACTAGAGCCTTCCCCGACAAACACACAGCTTATTTCTCCATAGAATGCTTTACATCAACCTCATTAAGCAGCCAGATATGATGATTTAATTGGGACCTTGGATCACAGGATATAAATCATATGGCTGGAGTAGGGCAACAAAATTTTAGGATCGGCAAATATGGAGAAATTCAGAATACCAGATAAATAAAACCTAGGATGCTCAGTTAAGGATTATCATCCTTTTAATCAATGCCTTTGTTTATTTTATATTTCTTTTGTTTGTTGCATCAGATGATTTTCCTATATGTGAAATTTCTTTCTGAAACTGTGTCCATGACAGAAAGGTATTTTTAGGATTACATTGTGCAAAGAATTTTCAAGGTTTCATAAAGAACATAAGGAAGACAATGAATACTTGACTTTGAATTGTTCATAATTTAATACGGAAGACAGAACTGACTCAGATAAGAGCAGGGGGAAAAACTTGTGCATTCAATAATTCTTCCTATTCTCAAGTTCTCTGAGAATCATTGCACTGCAGAAAGACCCTTAAATCCAATATTACTGTCCTATGTATTAGAAAAATTATAGAATTGTGTCAGGTTAAATCCCTATGTCACAAAGCTTTGTGCAGGAGCTAATTTAAGAAAAGCACTTTAATTCTTTGATCTGAACCCAGTGCATTATGGTACAAAGTTACCCTTTGCATTTGGGGATCCATTCCCTGGGATTTGAGTGACAGAAAAGTACTGCTTGCACCTGTAATTGCTTTTTGGAAAACAAAGAATTCATTTAAAAGCACATGTCAAGAGCTAGGGCTAAATGTTCTTCAGTTTTTACTTCCAGCTCAGATTAAAATGGCTTTGAATGTAATAAAAACTCCATTTAATACCAGGTATTTCTATGCAGGATTTTAAAATCATATTCAAAGTAATGATTAACATTAAGGAATATAAACAATAAAGGAGTGTAGAACGTGGACCGGGAGCACAATATCATTATACTCTAGTTTCAATCTTTGAGAAAACAGAAAATACAGATAAAAGTCATTTGAAAATTTAAGTGGAAGTTTCTTAATCTAGCTTTGGAATTTTTAAAAAAGTTTGAATCTCTGATATTTAGATTATTCCAGCAATTAAATATCTTTTATTTATAAGTCTATTTCTAGTGCAATAAAATTAATTAGGTACGAATAAAGAGGAACAATGACTGCCTGCACCAATAAAAGTTGAATCGTCATGTGTCTGATTATGAAAATTTTTTTAAGGCAGTCAGATGTGCAGAATATACAAATTTATGTTTCTTTCATCACCACATGCATTAAGTCTCAGATTTAGGTTTCAACTTTTACACTAATGTTTTTCTGTGAGACTAGAAGGCTATAAACAAAGACATGAAAGAAAAAAAAAAAAGCCAGTGACTTATAGGAGAACAAAAAAGTGGATGTTTCTATTTAGTATTTCTTTTGCTTTGAACTTTCAAGTTTTGAGCTTAAGACCCTTATTTTCATGCCATATGAAATGGCTACTCTTTGAAATGTTACAAATGGATCAAATAGTTCTTCTTTAAAGCACTTGCAGAAATGGGGTTGGACACCTGATATTTCAGAGGATCTAAGCTACGTGTTATTTGTCTACACTTTAAAGGTTATCTCAGCTCTATCCTGATATTCATTCATTCAACAAATATTTATTATCTACTTTGTAGTAGGAACCAATCAGTTGTGAATTCTGTCTTCATGTTGCTTATGTCTCCTAAGAGATTATGTACAACAATCATTATAATGCCAGCCAAAAAAGGGAAAAGGACCACAAAAAGCACACAACCCTCCCATAACTTACCTGCCATATACTAGAGCTACAATCAGTCTTTTGAGGCAACAAGATATTCAACAAATTAGATAAACTCATTCTTGTTGATATGCCATTAGAAAAATAAATCTCCCCCTTCCACAATAAATTGATCTGATTTTCTATTTAAATAGTTTATAGATTATCTGGGATCTTTGGCAAGTCAGAAATCCCAACTCAAACTAGCTAAGCAAGTGTGTACGTGTGTATGTGTGTGTATGTGTATGAGAGGGGGAGGGGAGGAAGAAAGGGAGGGGGAGAGAGAGATTCTGACATAACCGATAAGAATCTGGCTGAAACCGTGAATTCATATTATATTATATTGTTTATTACATTCTTTTATCTCTTTCCCTCCCTCCCACTCTTGCTCTCACCTTGCTATCCATCCCCACTCCAGAATTTGTCCTTATACCTTTCTGCATAATGGTTTTATCCTCTCTTTCTGCAGATAAATGTTCTTAAGGTATCAGAAAACAAGATTGCAGGTGTATGTTGTTCCACCTTAAGGCCTCAGCAAAAAGAGAGCTTGTTTTTTCCAGTAAATAGATATTGTTAAAAATCGCAAAGAGGTGGTATTGGCCCAGATTGAGTCCAGTCCTAATCCTTGGACCAATCACTTTGGTCTATTGGCCAGGATTCTCGGATCAGCTGGCTAGAGAAAATGGGGATTACGTGATCAGCAGCTGTACATGGACTATGTTACAGAATAGCTGCTCATAAGAGGTGGCAGAGGCTCTCTCTGCCTAGAGGAGCCCGTACCAAGTCTTGGTGTGTATCTTCGTCTTTCTCTCCCATTTCTTAGCAAGCTCTGTTCTTTCCCCCATTTCCAAAATAAATTCTTTTTACTGGTCTAACTAAAAAAAAAAAAAAAAATTAAAAAAAAAAGAGATGGCTGATTTGGCAGAATATAGTGTGCATGTCTTCATGCGTGCCCATCCAAAGCTGACCTTGAGATGAGGATTTGAATTATAAAATTTATTTGGGAAGGGATTACAGAAAACATTGGTATTGGAGAAGGAAAATGAAACAGGAAAAGAAGGTAGAAAATATATGCTGTGCTAATGAGCAGGTTCACTCATTTTTAACCTTGTGTTCAAATGGATCTCCGTCCAACTGGGGATCCACCTATACAAATCCATGCAGGGTATGCCTGTAGGTTCCATCTGCAGGTGGAAGAGTCATGGGCTTTACCCACCCTCTCCCGAATGATCAGCCGAAGACTGTTGTCTAGCACTGCCAACTTTCCTCCATACAGGGTGGAACACTGTGCTATGACCAAGGAATCTCTTTAGGCAGTGCACAGCCAAAGCCAAGGTAAAACCTTCAGTGCTAAGAGGTATGATGAGTACTGAGATCATCAGAGGTAGGCAACAAAGGCGCTCATGACAGGGAGGGATACTGGTCAAAAAAAAACAATATAGCCGGTCACTTTCCAATCATGTTGGCCAATCACCTAAAGAAGGAATTCTGAGAGAAATTTCAAATATACTGATATATATTCATAGAATTCACCTCACGGCTTTTAAGCTTTGCCAGTAAGATCAGTCCCAATGGGTTGAATCTGTTCAGTATCTATGAGTGAGAGTTATTTGGAAATGCCTATTTCACCACCAAATATGCACTCTTTGACAATCTTTGCTTAGGAACAAAGAACCCCTCTGTTAAACTAAGTATGAGGTTATTACAAAGACTAATTAACATACATTCTTCATAAATTGATTTATTTGTATTGGAGAATCTTAACCAAAAGCCTCCAAAGTGCTTTACTGTCCCTCTCTCCCACTCCATTGTTAGTCCCAGGGGCATCCCCTATCCCTGCTTCAACTATAGGGGGTGAGCGAGCTCTTCTTACAGCCACCCAGATTACCAAGATGAACAGATTGACTAATGAATTATCGTCAAGGAAATCTGGAGATCCATAATGCAGCATTTTATTTTGGAACTAATACTTTTATCTTGGATCTTTCCATAGAAAAAGCCACATTTTGAGATCAAACCAAAGCTGAATTCTTCTGGGTCACAAAATCTTACTTATTTCTATTTTGTTATGTTGATTACAAGGCCTGGCACAGGAAGCAGTCAATAAATGTGGGTTAAATAAATTTTGGGATATCTTCTTAATGAATCCCAAACCAGAGAGAAATGCAATTAACCTAATCTAAGGGAGTATAACTGACAAATTGCTTGATGTAGATTTCTGTGATTTTAGTGGAAAACCTCTGGCCATAAGAGATAATTCTTGGAATATATTTGTAAATATTTGTGGGAGGGAATTATGTAATATTCCATGAAGGAATATTCCATGTGGTCTCCCCACACATCTATTTACCGAGTTAAGTAGAGGACCTAATGTTTCTGGGAACTGAAACTCCTTGCATTACAGAGGACCACAGGAGCCCTAGCAATAATGAAGAAATGGGAGGCAAAGGGTGCTTCTCCCACAGAATGTAGAGGACTGAGCCTGTCCTGGGAATACTTCCTTACCTGCAGCACCTGGAAAGCCCCTGGAAATGTCACGTGATTCTGCAGAAGACAGGGCAGCTCAAGGGCATTGTTTCCCTTCGGTGGATCCTGCATCTGAGACAACGGGTGCAAAAGAAAGCTTTCACTTTTCCTTTATTTAACTAGGCTTTATTTCACGTACGTGCATATTCTTATGTGTGCTTGTCTTGACACTATGAGAACTAAAACAAAATCACTTTAAAATCTAAAGAATGGACAGATCATCAAATATATCACCAGAAGGTTCAATGGAAAAGATGGAGAAATCTAGAAACGAAGTACTGATACATGTTTCAACATGCATTTACCTTCAAAACTCTATGCCAAGTGAAAGAAGCCAGGCAAAAAAGACCACATATTATGGAACTGTATTTGCATTAAAATATCTAGAATAGGTGAATTCATAGAGACAGAAAACAGAGTAATGATTACTAGGGGCTGGGAACAGGAGTGACTGTTTCATTTTGTTTCCTTTTGGTATGATCAAAGTATTTTGGAATTAGAGGAGATGATGCACAACACTGTGAATGCTCTAAATACCACGAAAGTGTACAGTGTAAAATGGTTAATTTTATGTGATTTGAGTTTTACCTCAATAACAAAACAAAACCTAGAAAAAGCAAAGGAGCACCACTATATAATGGGAAGAACAATTTGAATTATATAAAAGTGGATATAAATGGGCACCTGCCATTAAAAGTTGTTGTAAACATTAGCTATAAAATATGTAAAATAATGAGAGGAGTGCTGCACTTATGGTAAGTATTCAAGGAATGTTGAATTGTTATTCTAATTTAACACTTTTGAATAATAATGGCACTGACAGTGAGCAAATAATAATTTGTCTCTGATAGGATTTTCTAAACATCCACAAATATCACCTATTCTTTAAAAATATAAAAGATCACAATAAACCACAGTAGAGTGAAGCTCAAGTTTAGAGTTGAGATGTCTGTGTTACACTGTGCAACTTACAAATAAGTGATTGTGGAAAAAAATGTACAAGACTGTTCATAATTCTAGGTATTCTTTTCTTTTCTATAAAACTAACATATCAAAGGAACATTTAATTTTCTCCAAGTTTAATATTACAGGATAACCAGGGGCATATGAGAATAAATTGAGTAATTCCTGTGATACAGAACTTGATTTCCTAAAGAATAAAAATAACATGGGGGTGGGGGTGGGGTAGCACTTTTGAGATCAGAGATAACCTGGATGATTTAAAGCAGATTAAATATACAAGTTGTGTCTCATGCGTCAACTCTGGTTGAATGGTAACAACTAATGTTTCTGGGGACTGGGCTGGGAAGGACTTTGTGATATATTTTGTGGGACATGGTGCTATGATAGACTAGTGAGCTCTACTATGAAGGAGAGAACTCCAGAAAGATGGGGCTGACTGGGAGGGGCTGACCATACAGCTGACACATATTGGATTTCCCTGACTGAAGTTGTAAAATAAACCCAACTGGGGCAGCAGCAACACAAATGTCCCTTGAAGGGAAAGAGGATGGCAGGTAGTAGTGGTTCAGCTATTCACATCGATCAACCTTAACATGTTGCAGTTTTTCCTCAAATGTCATATGAACTAGAGTCTGACTGTGGAAAAATATTTTTATTATAGAAATACTAGATTTTTTCTCTAGTTATACTTTTTCTGTCTCTAATGAACAGATACTTTCATGCTCATCAAAACATCAAAATTTCCCCTCATGTCTGCAAATTCAAGATTTGAATATGGGCACATGTGTGTTTAGCAATAAGATTTAAATCTGATTTTCTTAACCTCTGTGAATACAGCTTAAATCCAATAAAACTCAGCAGGCATGCCAAGCCAGCCCTAGTTTTTCTTGCACAGTTCAGTGTTTAATCAAAAGGTCCTATGACATTATGCAGATCAAAAACAATTCTGAAAATGCCATATGGTAACCTCTGCTAAATAAAGGTTTTGAGTCACAGTAGGTGATAAGAGCTCCGCAGTCAGAAAGGACAGACATGTTATCATGTTTGGGATGATGTGAAAATTGGGGAGCAGGGAGGTTGGAAATCAAAGGGGGTGCATAGGATAGGAAGAAAGATACTATAATGGGATGAATATTCCTTGTGAGAGAATCTCTCTGAATTGCCACCTTTGCATAAATGTTAAGGAACCAGTGAAATATGTAGTGTCATTGCCAGTGTGGGCGGCAGATTTATTCATTTTTCAGGCACTCTCGTAATTCATAAAATATCCTATATTTTTATTATTGACAAGGCATATCAAATTCAAATTCTTTCCTATTCTGCTTAAATTGTTAAGGCAAATTATGTATGGGATAAGTTTTAGTTAACAGAATGCAGAATTAAAAAGCCCTAGAATATGTGTATGTGTGTGAGTGTGTAAAATGTAGTGGTATCTATCCAGAAAGGTGAACAGTCTCTTAGCCTCGATCTCTACCTTTATCTACATAAAACTAGATGGTCCTCTAGAGAAAAGCATATGCTCTTGATTCTAAGTAGAGCAGCTATAGACAGTCCCTTCCCTCCAGCCTCTAGGTTTATAATGGCTGCAAGTTCTTGCAGAACCTACATGGCTGATTATTGGAAGTCTGAGCATAGTTTTGTGGCTTTAGCTTTAATTTTTAGAATATCTCCCTTACAATTTTTAGTTTTTGGCAATTATACAGCTCCAGATGGCACACGCTTGCTTAGAATTGTGACACTTTTTGTTGGAGTGAATGCTAAAGTGATACATACTCATCAACAGATCCTTTTACATCACCTTGTATAGTTTAAAACCATAAAACCAAGAAACAAATATCCAACTTTTTTAAAAAATAAATTGGAACTAATCTAAATAAATGCTCTCTTTCACGTGATGTACAAAACTATTCCAACAAGGGGATAAATTCTACATTTCTTTGGATGTACCTGCATCATCTTGCCCATTTCATTTTGAGAAGATCAATGTGAATCTAGGGCTGAACGGACCATAACTTTTATCTAGACCAGTGTCACAATCCAATAATTTCACATACTGTAGTTTGAATTTCATAGAAGTCTCTGTGAAGTTATACTACTCAAAATCAGATGTGGAGTATAGACTACATTTGAGGGGGACCTTACTCTTGGTAAGAGTAGTTAATGAAAGACAAAAAGCAATGTTTCTGTTGTGGCAGAAAGAAGTCAGGTGATCATGGTATTGAAGGGTAGGACACGAGAATCTGAGAAGGAAGATTTATCAACAGTCAGAGTAATTCTGTCCAAAAAAAGAACTGAGTCTGGAATAGGATTTGTGGTCCCCTTTTATACAGAGGATGTAGGAGTGGGGAGTCAAACGGTGGTTTTATGCAAAAGAACTTTGTTAGTTTCTTAGAGTTTTAAGTGTTTTTCTGAGTACCAGATAGGTTTTGAATGAACATAACCCCCACATTCCAGGTAAACTTGAATTAGCATCTCCCCCACATTCCGTCTAGATGTAACTTTGAATACACATTGTCTGCATCCTCCCTATAGAGTCTATATCACTTAATTGGTTTTCTGGGAACTGGGCATACTTGAACACAGAATAAGATAAGTTTGAATTCATGTACAGGCCATATTATTTCCAATTGTTAATGGGAAGGACTCTCCAGAACTAGATTCCCAGGCCTCGGCTAAGTGGTTAAGTGTTAGAAATGTGGCTCTAACTCCAGTGGGGAAACCGGACTATTTACTGAAAAGTAAGACAAAGACTCAGTTCTGCATATTGGGTAAACATGAAAGGGGTTGAAGAAAGACGTAAATACAGCGAGCAGATGGGAGAAAACAATTCAACCTAGATACACTCAGCACCAGGAAAAGCAACACAGCTCTCTATTCGATACATGGATGGTCTTAAATAATATTGGTTCCGCAACATGCGAAACTATAACTTTCAGGTGGAAGGTATCTGAGTTTACCATGAAAAGGAGCTAGGGAAAGCAGAGTTGAATTTAGCACAGGACATATGATACTTTAGAGCAGATAATATGATGTATGTGGTATGATATGGACGTTTTAAAAATGAGAAATTGACATCAAATAAAATTCAAATTCTTAAACTAAGCTCCTCTTATATTTGTACATTTTCATTATTTCCATTAACCTCATTCGATCCCTGAGCTTGGTTCCTTTATAACCCCCATCCTCTCAGACAGCTTCGTATATTATGTGATTTTTTTTTCTTTGTGATAAGTGATAATCCTTTTTTTTTTTTTTAACTTCAAGTCATGGTAGATTTCAGTAATTTTAATTGTAAATTGTTGAGTTAATTTTCATTTTTGTCCTTTAAATAGTGGTAAAAACGTGAAAATTGTATATACTTCATAGCAAAATCACACCTGCCTTCCTTCTGTGTACAAAATATTCCTATAATTACACTTCATAATTCTCTTAAAATGCATTTATAAAGATTTTTTCTTTATAGAATGCAAAATTCAGTATCTGTGTAGGAAGAGTAAAGTACTGTATGCAGTTGAAATATTGGACGTATTTTTATCTTTCTTCAGAATTATATAATGGTAGAATTACCATTTATTCTAAAAACAAGGCTGATCATTGAAAGACAATGATCTAAAATGCTGGGTTAAAGAACTCTCACTTCGAACTTAGATAGCTGTGGAAGCAGAATAGTGATGTTTTCATCCTTTGACAGTTTTAACAGTTTTGTAATGGAAAATCAGTTCAATCTCATGTTGTGCACTTATTTTAAAATGGCAAAATATTACTAGCACTCACAGCAATGCAGCATCAAATTAAAATCCTCTCAGCAGAAAGGCAGCTTTATTCCAGGCCTGAAATAGTCTCCACCAATGATTTTTCTAGGACAATGCACATCAATATTTATTTTCATTTTCCCACATATTTATTTCATCTCATTGTTTGCCATTCCTTCTTCATCTCTTAGCTTACAACTGGGAGTATTTTCTTTGTGCTGAAGAAACCCTTTCAGTATTTCTTTTAGTAAGTGTCTGTTGCTTACATTGCCTGGAACTCAGGGGAAAGCTTTGTTTTGATGATAATTGATAAATGCTGCTACTGAGAAGGTCTAACAAACATGTAAACATGGATTTTCAGAAGGAGAGAAAGGAGAGGAAAAGAACAGAACAGAAATACTATTTAGAGAAATAATAATGAAAAATATACTAAAACTCATGGAAGATATGAATCTATACATTCACAAAGCTTTGGAAACCCCTTACCAGGATAAATAAAAATAAATTTACTCCTAGGTATAAAGTAGAATATCATTAAAATGCAAAGAATAAGAGCAATTTTAAACTGGTCAGAATAGTGAAATCCACAGGCAATGTTAGGCCTGTTTAGAATGGTGGAATAAGTTCTCCCGTGCTGGTTCTGAGTTAGGTCTTCACTCTTGGACAGGTAAGTCTCTTTCTGAAACTGATCTCTTCTCCATCACCCCATCATACCAACGTACCTTCCTCTTCAATTCATTGATACCTCTCTTAGTAGACTCTTTTGTCAATACTAGATAGCTTCATACACATTTTCCAGTGGTATTTTATCACTAAATGTATTTTCTTTCCTTGACGTGCAAAGCACTTCTCTCAGCTGTGAGAATATGAAGCAGAGACAAATATGGTTAATAAGAATTAGACTACTATGGTTCCCCGATTTGTAATGCTTGGATTATCCTGCTTATACATTCTCTTTAGATAGGCCAGAGGGGAGATCTTGAAAAGTAGAACTCAGTAGGATCATCTAATATGGACCATAGATATGTGCCCAAATATGAATAGCAGCTAGAAAGCTTTCACCAGCACGTGATAATTCCTATAATTGCTCTAAGCCTTTTCTTCTTATCTGAATAATTATCATCCTTCTTTAGTATCCAGCTAATGAAGCACATACTACAGTGGAAGACGTTTGAAATAGATGGTGGCAGGTGTGAACTGCAGTAGTGCAGAAAACGACAAAGTTGTAAAATCGTGGAAAAAACATCAATCTTTAACAAATTATATATTTTGGCACAGAAAAATGCTAACAACATGGTTTTGGAAATGCTTCTTTTCTGGAAGAGAATATGAGAGGCCACTCTATGAAACTGTTAATGACAATATCATATAAATGGGACATGGCCACCAACTCACATTATTCTAAAATATTCTAAAATTCTAAAAATATTTTTTCTGCATAATAGTTTATGCCATTGTTCCTAATCTCTTGCTATCCCCAAGCAAATCTTATTTTACTTGTTTGACTCAACGTTTTACATTTTAATATAAAATTCTAGTAGTCAATATCTATGTTTGGGACTAGAATTTGGCATAAAATTTGTAACCAAAACATGTTGACTCCTGAAATCATTTACAAAGTTTAATCAAATAATTTAAAAAATAAATTCATGGAGAAAAAACAGTACAGTATCTGAAAGGTGAGATTTAAAAATAAGTAACAATCAGAGTTGGAACACAGCATGTGCCAATTGAGACTTAGGTCTGTGACGATCACACCAATATTGATTTGTTAAAATATTGACATACATATTTTCAGGGAGTTTGGCCACTGTCCCCAGCTGTCAAAGCTCCATTCCTCCAGAGCCCTTGCCCAGGACTTCACCAATTTCTAGGTTTTTGGGGATGCCTGCAAATGCAGGGAGACTAGAGGAGTTGTATGAGATTTGGGAGGTCTTCTGGAGATGGAGTCCTGAGGCAGGAGGGTCCCTTTCATCAGCCCTGTTAAATTTCTCCTACATTTTATATTACCAATGGTAAAAACTAGAGTGTTTATGAAAAAAAATCAGTAAAAATTTATTAATGGTACCTACTACCTCAAATCATTTTATTCATAAAAAGAAGAGCAATATATTAAATCATAGCTGCTCTGTGCCACATTTTTTTTTTAATTATTTTTTTAAAGATTTATTTATTTATTTCTCTCCCCTCCCACGCACCCCGGTTGTCTGTTCTCTGTGTCTATTTGCTGCATAGTCTTCTTTGTCCGCTTCTGTTGTCATCAGCCGTTCGGGAATCTCTGTTTCTTTCTGTTGTACCATCTTGTTGTGTCAGCTCTCCATGTGTGAGGCACCATTCCTGGGCAGGCTGCACTTTCTTGCGCGTTGGGCGGCTCTCCTTACAGGGTGCACTCCTTGCGCGTGGCCCTACGTGGGGGACACCCCTGCGTGGCACGGCACTCCTTGCGCACATCAGCACTACACATGGGCCAGCTCCACACGGGTCAAGGAGGCCCGGGGTTTGAACCACGGACCTCCCATGTGGTAGACGGACGCCCTAACCACTGGGCCAAGTCCGCCACATGCAAGTAAAGCTGGGGATTGAGAAAGGACCAAAAGGATGAGATTGAGAGAGATATTTTACGGCCTTAGTTAAGAAATAGAGTTAATATCGCAAGCACAGAAATCTGAAAGGAATCATAAAATGTATACTAGTTGTGCTTAAAACACTAGCAAATCCCCTCAAATCTATTCACACACTTCAAATCTATTGATCAAGGAGCTAAGAATTCAGATCTCACAGATTTATTGGATATTGAGCAAATAAAACATTTTTAACAGATTTGTCTTTGACTATTTCTTGTAACTGATTGTCCGAGGATCATGCATATATATTAGTGATGACACATAAAAGTATAAAATACAGCCAAATTTGGAGTTTGTACTGGGCTTAAGAACAAAAAATTATGGATACCTAGGGCAATATGGTTAGCAAATGAACCAAAAATCAAAGCTACCTAATGATAAGTTTCCTGAATAGCTTCTTATCCCTGCATTTCTATTAGATCTTTAATGATTTTTTAAAAAGTAAATATAATTTTAGAAAGTCCCAATTGGATTACGTATGTTACCTGGGAGCATTTTCAGCATTATTGTTTTTGTTTTTCATATTACTTGGAAAACCCCTGGATATGGAAGTTAGAAAATAAAATAGAAATAAGCTTTAAAATAGATTTCGTTATGACAGGGCTAAAGGCTCCTACAGGCCCTAAGGTGGGAGTAGTTCTAAAAGGAGAATGGACTTTTGGACGAATACATTTGGTGTATGGAAAATCATGAAGGAAAGTTTTATGGTGGTTAGATATACAGGATATATTTCAGAAATACCTACGTTCTCAACCCACTGAATCCCTACAAAGCATGAAAAAATGATAAAATCAGGCCATCTATCCTTACCTGAACATGAGTATCCTTGTAATTTTGGCTGTTGATTTTAGTTTATGAACAATCCATGAAAATAAAAGTTTTACTCAACAGAATCCAGGGTTCATCAATGGTTTTTGAGCCAATTATGTTTTTTTCAAATTTGAAACTGCCATAATCAAGTATTATTTCAGAGTAACTAAGGAGTTAATTTCTTTATATATTTACATTATATTCTAAATATTTAGAAATTTACACACAATTCACTTGGTTCTTTCAAAAACCCATATTTTTTCTTCCCTCTGTAAATTCAAGAATTTAGAGGTAAGTATCCTTAATCAGAAAATATGACAAATATCTTCCTCATTTATTAGTTTAGGTCATAAATCACATAAGTCCTAATATAGCAGACCTGCTTTGTTTAAACTGATTTTTAAATAAAGGATTTTGGTTAGGGGTGCAGGGTATATTTTAGCTTTAGTGTTATGATCTTTGATACAATTTGCAACACATTATGTTAATTAGTAATTAGTTAATTACATTATTTACTAATTAGATATGAAAGCAGATCCATGAAAACCTTTTTAGACTGTTCATAAATTCCTTAAAGAACATGTAAATGAACAATTGCAAAGGACAAAGGGATATTCATTGTTTAAAATTAAGATAGAGAGAAAAGATTACATGAAGGATATTCTGACTATGCAAGAGAGAAAAGAATATCTGAAGAGTATATCCACAGACCACAAGGAATTCCTTAATAGTGTTTATGCTGCTCCATGTTTGGTCAAGAACTGGACACACTCATAATTTGGGCAAAAAGCATGGGCATCTCTGTTTCTGTGGATAAGAACCCTAGCCATCTACTTAAAGGAGAAGCTTGTGGAAAAGTCAGAGAAAGGGGTAAGATCAGAGAAAATAAGTGAAAACAACAACTTAAAGAATTTTGGCTGTGACTAGAAGGATAGTAACAAGTTAAGAACTTAAGGTGATTTCTTTTTGTAAAGGAAAGAGACTTAAGCATATATAAATGATGCAGAAGAAAGAGTAGAGATTAGGCATGCAAGAGGAATATCAGAATTTCTTTTGAAAGTGTTTTGAAATAAATAAGAAATGATGGGATCTTAAATACAAACAGAGATATTAGCCACAAGCATGGCATAGAAAAGAAATGAGAAGCATGGCATAGAAAACAAACAAGGCAATGATTATAAATATAGCACCATAATACTTTGTATAGCAGTGTGCAAAGTATTTAATATATCAACTTTTATAACAATTTCAAATGTTATCTCTATTTTACTTATATGGGAACTGAGACCAAGGGAATTTAAAGTAGAATGTTATGAAGGAAAGTGTTAATCCATGACAGCCCAGCACTATAGATGGTTTTGTAACTGCCACAATGTGCTTTTTATTTGTAGATTTGAAGATTTATGTGGAATAAAGTTTCCTTATGACTAATCCTTTTCACTTCAAGAAGTAGGTGAGCCCATTTGCAGAGAGGAGGAGATGGAAGCTGAATTTTATTTTATTTTATTTTTTTTAATTCATTTTTTAAAAATATTACATTAAAAAAATATGAGGTCCCCATTCACCCCCCACTACCCCCACTCCACCACTCCCCCCATAGCAACACTCTCCCCCATCATCTTGACACATCCATTGCATTTGGTGAATACATCTCTGGACATTGCTGCACCTCATGGTCAATGGTTCACATCATAGCCCACACTCTCCCACGTTCCATTCAGTGGGCCATGGGAGGATCTACAAAGTACAGTAATTGTCCCTGCAGCACCACCCAGGACAACTCCAAGTCCCAAAAATGCCTCCACATCTCATCTCTTCCTCCCATTCCCTGCACCCAGCAGCCACCATGGCCACTTTTTCCACACCAATGCCACATTTTCTTGATTACTAACCACAATAGTTCATGAATAGAATAACAGGAAGTCCACTCTAGTCCTTACTGTATTCCTCCATCCTGTGGACCTTGGATTGGTTGTGTCCATTCCACATCTATGTCAAGAGGGGACTTAGATTCCACATGGATACTGGATGCACTCCTCCTGCTTTCAGTTGTAGGCACTCTTGGCTCCATGGTGTGGGTGGTTGACATTCTTCAACTCCATGTTAGCTTAGTGGGGTAAGTCCAATAAACCACAGTGTAGGAGCTGAAGTCTGTTGAGGCTCAGGGCCTGGCTATCACATGGTCAGTCCAGAGATTCAGGTCCCCTGGGTATACATTAAGCCCCAGCACCAACTACAGTTGCAGTAAAAGTAACAGGAAAGACTTGTGAAAAGAGATCACATCTGAGTCGAGCTCCATCACGCAGAAACACCAACTCCAAAGAAGGGCCAACTGACATGGCAGTGAACTCTATCTGCCATGACCATAAAACCTGTGGGTCTCTTTAGCCCTCAGAAGAACCAATACCTGGGGTTGTATCTACTTTATCTGTCTCTGAGACTCTGCTCAGGTGTGCATAAGGGGAACCCTTCTGATAACCTCCAGACTCTTTTTTAGAGACTCATAGCCAAATAAACTCATTTGTCCTTTCCATTTCCCCCTTGATTTAGGTCAAAAAGCATTTTTAACTCCTGTTATTATATGTAGACAGGGATATTCTGCTGGCCGAGTTGAACCTTTTATTCAAGGTCATTTTCTAGTGACATCATCAGCTGGTACTTGGTAGTGATCCCTCGGTGCCAGGGAGGCTCATCCCCGTGTGTCATGTCCCACGCTGGGGGGAAGGCAGTGCATTTAAATGCTGAGTTTGGCTTTGAGACTGGCCACATTTGAGTAACACAGAAGCTCTCAGGAGGGAACTCTTCAGCACACTGCTGCTCTAGGCCTTGTTCCTATTGCAGGTGTACAGGCTCACAAGCATAGTCATTAGTATCAGGGGCTCACTGTTGGACCCGCATTCCTTCCTGGTCCTTGCCATTGCACCTGGGGGACTGCCGCTGCTCCCCTAGGAACTGCGACAGAGCTCCCCAGCCAGGAACCCAGCACACCCCCAGCTGTTGTTTTTAATTGTTTCCACTATGAATATATCCAAACATTTCCATGCACCCTGGACACATGCCCTGTATAACTCCCTGTCATCCATATGTCCCCTATCAATAACATCCCATACCAGTATTCCTCCGCTGCCATTGTTGACCACTCTGTGATCCAAAACTTCCTGAAAAGTGAAGCTCAATATAATGCCAGGTTCTCTTAATAGTAAAATGGAATATAGTGATGAGTTTAAAGGTTAGATATAGAATACATATTAATTTGGAGAATTTCTACATCCTATCTTTTTCTTTTCTTTTTTCCTAATTATTAAGCTTATCTTCACAAGAGTTTTAGACCACAGTAATTCATATATACAATATACAGTACTCCCACATATCCAACATAAAACCTTTTCCCTTCCACAGCAATAATCTTTTAACATATTCATACCATATTTACTGAAACTGATGTACAGATATTGAGACAATAGCTTTCAAACAAGGTAATATTTGTGTTTACATTGTGGTTTATACTTTAGGCTATACATTTCCTCAATTTTTAGTTATCCTATGTTTTACATTATGATTTACATTATTAGTCTGTAGGAAGCTGAATTTTTTAAAGAGTAGAAAGGGTAGAAAATGAGAATATGAACTAAGTACACATATTTGACTGACTTGAAGGTTGGCAATCATGAGGTTATAATGTTGCAATTATAGATAATGTGATTTTATTTTCTCTAAGTATAGCAGAAATGAAAGGATGGAGAGAGCAGTAGTTTGCAATCCTGTTTTCCATTTCCATGGTGAGAAAAAACATGGGACCAAAGTTTGAGTATTAGCAAGATAGCACTGACGATATGGACCATGTGATCTAGGTTTACCACCTGTCCAACCTGGATAGAAAATGGTATGACAACCAGAAGAGTGGTATGGAGAAGGAGGAAAAACAGCTCCAAATGATTGTCTGTCCTGATCTAGCTGTAGAGTAGGTATAGTGGTGTTACTGAACAAGCAAGCTGAAAGGACATAATAATGGGACATAACATTGTGTGGCTGACATTTATCTCTTACTGTGCACACAATTATCAAAAAAGGTGATCAATATAGGAATTAGTAATTTCTTTCATGTATAGAGTAACATCAGTATATGGTCATGGGAGAAGGTCACTGAAATTTGAAGTGAAAGATGACAGGTTTAAGAAAGCAAGGAAGAAAAGACCAGGGTGTTACAGTCAACTGTGTGATACATTGAAGGCTGATGGAATCATGTCAGGATTTATTGGGAAGAGGACTATTGGGTCCCATTGCCTTCAAAGACTGGGGTGAGCTTGTGACCTGAGCAATGAGTCACTATTCTATGGACTGTGGCATGCAGCAATTCCCCTATAAATAGTAGTTTGGGCCCATATAATTTAGGCAAAACTGATTATATAACAGTACCTAAAACTTTTTTTTTAAACTTAGAACTTTATAATCACAGCCACGATTTGAGAATAATTAAACTCTTTATTGGACAGAAAGGTTTTGGCAAGAGTCAAACGTGTGCATTAAAGGAAACACAATGTACTACAAATGGCAGATAGAATGACTCAACATCGCCGATCTCTTCTCACTAATGAATTAACAATAGATTTGACTATGTTTAGCTAAGAATATTATTTATATCCTTATAATATCTATATACTTTTCTTTCATCATTGATGATCACTGCTCATTTATCTTACTTTGTCACTGTTTGTCTATTCCAGAAGAGGCAGTTAATTGTTTTAGGGCATTTTTAGTAGGGGCAGAATATTTAGAATCCATGTGCAGTTACTCAAAGATAGACTTCCTGCTCAGAACCTCAATGTGATCACTATACAGCTTTAGCTTATGTTGTTTCTAACTGTATACCACTATCGAATGAGTACAAAACCTTATGGTGGTTTACTCCACCCAAATTAATTCTACAAAAAATTCTTGCTACTACTAACTTTTAAGTAGATAGCACTGAAAGTGTTAGATAAGATTATACAGCCTCTGAATAGTTTTAAACTTATAAGACTCCACCTGAAAGTATCTCTCCCCATGCAGCTATTTACTCTATCACCTTAGGCCTTATTAGTCCCCCTTCTACTGGTACGCAGTTACCGGCTAGTGACCGCTTGGGCCACATCACTTCATGTTGCAAATCTTAAACTCAATAGAGCCAATATAAAACTTTAGATCCCTTCCCTTCAAATCTACTCATCTCCCAATCTTTCCCATGACATGGAAAAGATTGGGAGATGTTGTTTAGGTAAAAATTTTAGGAATTCCTAGAGGTCATCTGTATTTATTTTCCTAGTGAACACAGTGTTTGAATCAGTGGCAAGTGCCATTGCCTGTACAAATGTTTCTCCAATTTCCAGTCCATTGCCCCCATCATCTTTACATGGGTCTTTCCAATGTCTCTCCTAACAGCTCTCCCATCTTAAAACTTTTTGGTGACTTTTTATTACAATTATTTATATGACACTAGATGTGGCTCATGCTTTCGTCTCTGATGGCACCTGCTAATACAGACTTCTTTCTTTTCTTTCAACACACCATGCTTGTCCAGTTCTCTAAGCATTGCACAGGCTGGTCCCACTCTTTGGAACTCTTTTACCCCAGATTTCATTCCTGGCTCATTTTAATTATTCAAGTCACAATCCAAATGCTACCTTTTCATAATTTCATTTCCCGCACTCATAAACTAATTTCATCTACTCTGGCCTTAGTCCTCTTTCCCTTGAACTTATATGATTTTTCTTCATAGAAATTATCACTAGTATTTATAAATTATCATAGTATTTATTGCTTATATGTTTATTGGATGCCTATTTTCACTAGAGAACAATTATGGTCTTGATTTTTTTACTGCCTGATTTAACAGAATATCCCAAAATCATACAACAGAGTCTAACATGTGGTTAAGTGTCCAATAAATACATGAATTAATGAATCAATGCACAATCAATAAATGTGGGCAACTTTGCAATTTAGAAATTAAATAATTAAAGCCAAACTTTAATTCACAAAACTTTCTTCTGTAATACATTTATAGAATTGTTAGTGTTTTATAACAAGATCTATGCATGCCAAATATGATAGTGCCACCATTAAAATAGAATTTTGTAATATTATAATCACTCTCCTAAACCCAGAAATTTTGCTATTCATCTAAATATAAAGTGGATGATAATATGCATAGAATCTGCTTTCAAAAGAAGGTTAAAGCAACCCAAGTGCCCCTCAACAGATGAGTAGATAAACAAAATGTGGTATATCCATACAATGAATATTATTCAGCCATAAAAAGTGAAGTGTTGGTATATGCTACAACATGGATGAATCTTGAAGACATCATGTTAAGTGAAATAAGCCATACACAAAAGAACAAATATTGTATAATTTCTCTTATATGAAATATTTCAAAGTCTTAGAGACAGAAAGAAGAATACTGGATACAGAGGTAGGGAGAGGAGAGAATGGGAAGTTATTGCTAAATGAGTATGAGTTTTGGTTTGGGATGATAAAAATAACCTATAAAGTGTTAGTGGTTAGAATTACATAGCATTGTCAATTTACTTTATGTAAAGAATCACCCATGTAGAATGGTTAAAATGAATATGATATCTATCTATCTATCTATCTATATCTATGACCACAATGAAAATAACTATTTAAAAATGAGTTTTTGAAAAATCATTCTGTGTTACTATTTCCCTTTATATGACAGGTACTGGGAGTTTATAATCACAGGTGTTTTAGTGCAAGAGGGATTGTATGCATGTAGGTGCTTGTGTATGTTCACACATTTGCATGATTTCTTTTGTCCTCTTATGGTAGAGATGAAGAGCGAGGGTTATTTCCAAATAGACACAGTTGAGTTATAAAGCACTTTGCAATCCATTTTGAAAAATATCACTTAAATATTTATGAAACCACACAGGATTTTTATAAGTTGTGGTTAAGAATTTTAACCTATTCTTTTTATTATGAAATATTTCAGGCATAAAAAGGTATGATACACTATATAATACCCATGAGTCTACCTCCCAGCTAAGAAAACAAAAGTTATAAATATAATCCCTTTATAATCACAACCCTTCCTTTTTCCTTAAAAAATAGACATTATTCTGAATTTAGTATATCATATCTATATACCCATGCTTATATTATTTTACTACCTATTATCTCTAAAGCCATTTATCATATTGTCTTACATGCTTTTAATAAGGCTCTTCATGTTTCCTTACACTTGATTTTGTTTTTTTGCTTAACCCATTTCAGGGATTCATACATATTGATAAATGCAGCTGAAATCTATTCATTTTCACTACAGTTAGGGTTCCATGTTTAGTAAAACTATTCTAATTTAAAAACTTAGTATTGATAAACATTTAGATTGCTTCCAATTTTTCGCTGTTACAACAATGCTATTAGCGTTCTTGTATGTTTCAAGCACATTGCCAAGAGTTTCCCTGGAAAGCTTAAGAGAGGGATATTTACTTGATATTATGGAGTTGCTCTCCAAAGAGACTGTTCAATTTACACCTTCATCAAAAATGTGAGGGATTTTCTATTTCTTCACGCTCTTGGGAAAAATTTAAGCTTTTAAATTTTTGCCTATCTCAGGAGTGCTAAATGTATCACTTAGTGATTTTTATTTTTATTTTTTTGATTACCAGGGATGTTGAGTATTCTTTTCATATGTTTACTGCTATCATGTTTCTTCTCCTCTTCTATAAATTACACATACACTTTTCTTACTTTTTATACTGGGTTAGATATTTTTTATAGTACTTTGTATAAGTTATTTATATTTTTGAATAGTAACTCTTCCTTCAGTGGTATTGCAAATAACATCTAGTCCGTACCTTGCCCTTATTTTTAAGGTTGTTTTGAAAGAAGTTGTTTTTAATAAAATGGTTTCCTGAACTTTGTGTTTATTTTTGTTTTTAACCTACCGTGCTTGAGGAAAGGCCTAGATTTATCTATTTTGCATCAGGTTTTTTTTTCCCTTCATGTTAGAACACAGACTACATCAATGTAATTTCTATTTGCTTACTAGTGAGAATATCATACATAGTATAATACTTATAATTATAATTATACTATGTATAATATTCTTTTTCACAGGAAATGGAGACCTCCAAGGTTTCTGGCTTATCTGGAGCACTGGCTGGGTTGAATTGTGAGTACCCCAAGCCTTATCTTTTAGCAGACATTAAAAACCTCAAAATCGGCGTTATGGAGATCAAGAAATTCTCAACTCGCAGGTGGAGAGAGGAAACCTTTTTATAATATGCTTTCTGTCTTTTGTTATTTTGGACTTCACCAATTTCTCATACTTTTATTGCAACCTCATCTGTTTAGTTAAAACACCTTTTTATATCTTATTCCACATTTGTGTATTTTCAGAAGACTAAATCATTCACCACATTATCAAAAATTGCACCAAACCTACCCTTACATTTAAGGTTCCTTTTTCTAGATCAATAAGTATGAAATACCAAACACCAGTAACTCTCTTTCAGAATTTATATTTTAGTTCATTTATTTATTTATTTTTCAATAATGGCCATTATTCTCCAGTGTCCATTTTTGTTTCTTTTTTGTTCCTCTACAGTTTTGACCTTCAAATTCTCTTCTCAGCAACCAATTTTTGATTTTGAGCTTTCTGTATTAAGCTTTATATTTAAGTTCATGTTCCTTTTATACCATTTAAGATGTTCCTACAGTTTTGATCTCAGCATATTTTATATTACATACTCTCCTTCTCTCACACACACACCATTTCATTTATATGCACTGCCAGATTCGACAGCACAGAGAATTCATGAGAATTTTATAGCCTATCTTTCAGGTGATTCACTTTGTGCAACACACCCATCCTATATCTGTATCATTGTCTCCATTTTGAATTAGCTTCAAAATGAACTTTTATGAATATGCCATTCCATTTTAAATAGCAGAAACACTCAAAATAGTGAACCCCTGTGGATTAGAGCTGTTATGCTTTACATGATCAAAGCCAGTTATTTGTAACTCTTGGTTATTAACCTTTCAACCTGTAACTTTTCTGATTGGAAGTCTGGCTTCTGGAATTTTATTATAAGTCCTATTATGTTCTTCAGCAAATACAATAATTCTTTCCATGAAAATGTACTTATACATGATGATATAGAAAGATCTTGAATTTAAATCAAACCATTATTTTTTCTTATTCATGTCAGGTTTTATCATGTACATCTCTAATTATTAATGTGAAATCTACCTTGTCAACAGATTTGGTTTTTCAAATATAATGCATTGTTTGGTTAAATCTTCACATCTAATTTCATTATTTGATAGCACGCTAGATTTATTCAACAACTGTTTTGATTTCAGGTGCTTTGCAAACTTTATCATGCCCAAGTGTACACAAGTTTCTTAAAACTGCCAAGCCTGAGCACATTGCCAGAGACTCTGACTCAATATATCTGAGGCATAGCCTATCAATCTTTGTTTTCAATGAACATTGAGATTATTCTGTTTCACCCTAACGCTGCCTTATACACAAAAGGTACAGAAATGTTAAAACAAATAAGAATCTTGGTTGAAACTTCCCAGAGCCTATCAACATTAGTTAAGGTAGACATCTGGAAAAAATTCATTGACTAAGTAAATCAGCCATAACATCTCTTTTAACCAGGTAATTTAAATCCATTTACCCGTCAGAGAAAATTAAACTTAGTTTTCATTTTCCCTTCTTATGCCTCCATTTCAATATCATAGGCATCTCAAGCTGGACATCCCTAAAACCAGATTCGTTATTCCTTTATTACATGCATATCCAATTTATTCGTTGATTATACAATTTAGAAGTGTTTAAATGGTTTCTTTTCTCTGCATTGCTACAGATTTTATTAGGGTCTTCAATTCCCCAATTGGCAACTGGAATGCCTGAAATTCTAACTGCTATCCCTGAATTGTCAAATGCAGCCAATCCTTCCTCTAAGTTATAGCCAAAACAAACTTTATAAAATACAGTATTACTGATTAAAACCTTTAGTTGTGTTCCTTACTTCTTAGTTTGTCAGAATATGGAAGCTGTGTACTTCTCCAGCCTCATTTCTAGCTGCATTACTTGAAATGACAGAGTAACTCAAGTCCTTATCACATGACCTCTCTCCAGGTCACTGTGATTTTGCCACTGTTGCTCACTCCTTGTGGATCCCTGCATTCTCTTCCTTGTCTGTTCCATTGACGTTTACCAACCAAAAGGAACCTAGCCCAAATTTCATCTCCTCCTTGGCAAGACTTTGTTACTCCATCAGTATTTGTAGGCACCCAGTTAAATTAGTGGTACTTCCTGTGACCCTCCCACCAATCCCTCCTTGTTTCTATCACAAACATTACTAAACTGAGGCTGTAGCTACTGGTTTTCAAGATTATCACCCTGATCACCTCGAAGGCAGAAATCCTTCTATTCCTCTTTATCTAATTTTATATTATTTGGTTCATAGTAAGCATTTAATATATATTAAATATATTTTTAAATGAAATTTTATGACCGAGTCATAAACAGTAAACTGGGTGTGATTTCAAAATGTCTGATTTCTGCATAAAATCCATTTGATTTCCCATTTTTGTATTTATCAAAATTTGAAAATATCATCTACAAGGAGTTTCACCATAATTTTCTCTCAAACTACATTTAAACATTTTTTTCTTGCTTTGTTACCTGTATTGTATTTTGAGAATATTGCTTGGAGTGTTTTGTCTATGGAGACGCCTGATTACTGGGGAATTGTTTTTTCTTTTTCTTGTAACCTCTTCTTGCTGGCAATATATAAATTTGACATGTATCTAACTTAATTTGAAATGTCAATAGGAAATGATTTAGACATACACAAAGGGAGTATGCACTCACTTATCTTTTTTATTTCTCAGTGATTATTCTCATTTAAATTGAACAACGTTGCAGGAAGGAATTCGATAAAAAACAAATATATTTTTTAATCTGAGAAAACAGTAATTTTGTCTATATAGTTAACATTCTCTATAGTAACCTATTTTTAAAAGAAACTTCATTATCTTATTTTCAATATTTTTGAGGGCTGACAATGCATACATTAAACGATATACATATAGGCAACGAACTTGAATATGTGGGATAAATTTTTCTGCAAGACAAATGGAAACCAATTAACGTTTCACAGGACCATAAATCACAACCTGTTGAGTAATCCCTAATTTGTCTCTCTAGAAAGAAAAAACCTGCAAGTTAACGTCTTCCAGTATGAGGCTGGAAATTGTCTAGGAAAAAATTAAGCTAAGCCCAGCACTGCTCTTTAATAATATGCAATAAACTCTTATCTATTTCCAAGTTTTGGGTAATGTTTTCTGACATACTGTACCATTTTAAATGGCTCTCAAAAGATTCGATAGCATTGGGATGTTTTTTCAAATACCGCAATATGGGTTGCTATAAACACGGGGAATTTACTCACCGTTCCAGGGCTAGGAGAAGTCCAAAACAGAGGCGTCACCAGGGCGAAGCTTCCTCCCCGTGCAGCCTCGCCTCGGCTCCGTCCTCACCTTTCTCCTTAGGTTTTGCTCACTTCGGGGCCTCCAGCTTCGCCCCTGCCTCTGTCCTCAGGCCCCCTCAAAAGGAGGGAGACCCCGCCTCTCCGTTCCAGCTCCTTAACTAAAAAGAACTGCTTCAGAGGAGCCCACTTGCAACGGGCCGCGCCCACGGGCCGGTGACGGTGGGAAAACTGAAGCTCCAGGAGTGTAAATGACTCACTGCCTGTAAACAGCAAGGAGGGGCCGAGCCAGAACGGAATCCGAAATTAGTGTTATTTCTGCTAAAACACACAACCTTTAACACTAAGTAGACGTTAGCCTGTCACACTCCCCTACCTGACTTCAATGTAGTATATGGAGTGTGAAGGTGTGAGTCTAAGGCCGTTTTGTTTCACTCTTGAAAACCTGCCTTTCCTTCCTTTCTGTAACTGTACGCGTTCCATTATGCTTGAAAATGGACCTTAAATGGACATAGAGGCATAGATACGAACAATTATAAAATGTACCTAAAACCAATGAGAAATGGTTTTTATCGAGAGAAATGCATTATTTCACCTGGTTCACTGGAAGGATTCCCGCCGTGACGTCTGTTCGCTGGGGTCTTTACACAGCGCGGTGAAGGGCAGTCTCCACTGTGAAACTTACTGGCGGTCAGATGCACCTTGTGAACTTGAGGCAAGCCTGGTCAAGGTCAGAACACAAAGCCCGTGGGCGCGCACACATTCCTGGTCCTCTGGGCCTTGCCGGCCTCAATCAGGCCTCAGCCGTCAGGCTTCCTTTCAGGCGTCCCTCAGTTCAGCCAATGCCTCGTGGGAAAAGGGGAAAAAAGCGCGAAGAGTGATGCTTATTTGGGGGCAGGGTGGGGGAGCAGAGCCCTGCGTGGCGGTGCCACCCACGTTGAGTGTCTGTCTTACAGGTGTAAACACACTCTTTTGGCATTTATAGCAGAGGACAATGTTGGGGAAAACAGATTTCAGATCTTTCTAAAATTAATCTCTGTGGAATACTACAAATTTCACGTTCTGAGGTTTTGAAATGTAAATCGGACAGTTCTATTTTTGCATTAATTCCAACAATGTAAAGTCCCCAGACAGCAGTATCTACATATTTGCCATAGAAAGATGCTTCTTGCCTCTTCTCTGCAAAAACATATATTCACCTTAATAAGGGAGTGTATTTTTCCTGTAGCTAAGCAGCTGGCTTATGTTCTTAGAAGCAATCCCTGGTACAAATGGTTACAGTGCATGCATTTTGATTTAATACAATAAAACCTTTTCTCTTACATGTATCATGTTAAAATAGGGGATACAAGTAGCTGCAAAAGTTAGTACCTAACTGCGTATCTCTTAAATACTCATGGAAATCCTAATAATAAGGTTATAGAAATAGAAATGCTAGTTGATGCAACTGAAAAGAAAGAGTTCAGTTTTGTGCTGTTTTTACCAGTTGTGCTACTACTGTTATTTACAAAATTTGTATCTCTTTAAAAATAAAGTAGTGCTGTTAGTTATAACTGATTCTTTAAGGCTGTAAATGTAGTGCTTTTATTTAAGCAGAATATAATAATTCTTAAAATCTGCTTATCTAATATGCTTATCAGACTTCAAATCCCATGGTCTTTGATTTAGCAATGCTCTTCTCTACACTCTTTTTAAAATTTATTTATTTATTTTTGCATTTACATTTTTATTAAAGTTAATAGATCACATAGACTGTTACATAAAAAAAAACAAGACCCCACCCCCATCATTTTCATAAGTTGTATTTTTTCAAGATACATACATCACAAAAAAGGTTACATTATAAAAAACATAAGAGGTTCCCATATATCCCCCATCCCCCCACCTCCCTCCTCCCACATCAACAACCTCTCCCATCATTCTGGCACACTCGTTGCACTCGGTGAATACATTTTGGAGCACTGCTGCACCACGTGAATAATGGTGTACTCTGCAGTTCACACTCTCTCCCAGTACATTCAGTGGGTTATGACAGGATATATAATGTCCAGCATCTGACCCTGCAATATCATTTAGGACAACTCCAAGGTCCCGAAAATGCCCCCTCATCACATCTCTTCTTCCCACTCCCTTCCCTCAGCAACTTCTGTGGCCACTTTCTCCCCATCAATGATACAATTTCTTCTATTAGTAGTCACAAAAGATTTATAGTAGAATATCAGCAAATCCACTCTAATCCATACTCTATTCCTCCATTCTGTGGACTCTGGGATGGTGATGTCCACTTCACCTCTAGATCAAGAGGGGGCTTAGATTCCACATAGATGATGGATGCAATTCTCCTGCTTACAGTTGTAGGCACTCTCAGTTCCCTGGTGTGGTGATTGACCATCTTCACATCCCTGTTAGCTGACCTGAATAAGTCTAATGAACCAGAGAGTAGGAGTTGCAATTCTACTGAGGCTCAGGGCCCAGCTGGCACATGGACAGTCCAGAGATTCAGGTCTTCTGAGTATACACCAATGCTAGCACCAACCAAAAGTTCAGTAAAAATGACATAAGAGGCATGTGTAGAAAGGTCACATCTGAGTCTAACTCCATCACACTCAGGGACACAAATTCCAAAGTAGGGCCCACTGACATGGTACTGAGTTTCAGAGCTATCTGCCATGGCCATATCCCTGTGGGCCTCTGTAGTCCTCAGGAGAACCAGTACCTGGGGTTGTATCCACTTTGGCTGTTTCTGGGGTCCTCCTGAGGACCCCTCTGATGACCTCCTGACTCTTTTTTGAAGACTCTTAGTCATATAAATTCATTTGTCTTTGCCATTTCCCCTTTTATTCAAGGTCAAAAAGCAGTTTTTAACACATGATCCTACATGTGGGCTGAGATATTCTGCTGGTCTGAGTTGACCCTTTTATTCAAGGTTTTTTTCTATTTACATCACCACCTGGTGCTTGTTAGTAATCCCTTAGTGCCAGAGAGGTTCATACCTGGGAGTCATGTCCCACACTGGTGGGAATGTAATGCATTTACATGCTGAGTTTGGCATAGTCTTCTTTACACTCTTACCTGCCTTTCTCCCCTCTGATCAAGAGTAACCTGTTTATTCTTTAAAAAAAAAAATCTGCTCCTTTAGTCAGATGAGAGAATAATCACAACAGGATAGAATTCATGGGATACGATAGTTGAATGAGTCATTTCTTCAATAGTAAACAGATAAGTTCATTATTTCTGTCCTCAAAAATCTTTATTTGGGTTAAAATTTTGAGCTTTTGTGATTATCGAAGACTTATCTTGGGATTCAATACTTCCTTTTATTTATTCATCTTTGAACTTCCAGGATTGTTCTCCATGCATATTTTCATAGATAAGAATGACCCTGTCCTCCCAAAATGCAAAACACAATCAAGGTACTCACAATTTTCTGAGTAAGGAGGAGTGTGGAGGTGATACATAAACAGACAAAATTACAGTGCAACAAAACTAATTCTGTAGTCAGAATTCAAAGGGCCTGAAATTGGGCCTTGAAAGATGAGTTAGTTTGGTGAATAAGGTATGGCATTTTGAGGCACACTGATAAGCATATATACAAGGAGACTGAGAAAGCCTTATCATATTCAGACCAATGAGAATTTCAGTGTCTTAAGGGACAGTGGTAGGCAGTAAGTTAGATTGATTTTTTAATAACTCCAAATTAAGTTAATATAATTAATTTTAGTACACAATTGACCAAAGCACAAATATTTACAACTTTATGGTCATTACACACAAAATTTAATATTTCATTGAAATGTCTTTGTTAATAGCCAGGAACCAATGGATGTGGAGAGATGGTGAACAATGTGGAAAATCATACTCTTTGAGAGGCAAAAGTAGGCCAGTTTTCATAAATATACAAGCTGTGGAGTGGGAAGCCCTATCCATCTTGTTAAGAGAATATTCTACTATTTTCTTTGAGTTTCTTCCACACTGCTGACCCCCTTTCTGTAATTTTTTATGCTGTTTTATTTATGTTGATTGTAGTACAAATAATGACATCTGCTCAACAGTGTAAAAATGCATCCATTGTTAAACACATCCTGATTTTACCACTAGCCATGGAGCTCTCATTGACAACTGACCAGCAAACGATCCAAACCCCCGTGTCCATCTTAGGACCCCAGCACCAACCATTTTCCGCTGGTTCCCTACAGCCAGAGCATACATTAAGATTCAGGTGTGTAAACCTAGCTTGAGCAGCGCCCTCTGGGGTTCTGGGATATGAACTGCACCACAGAGCTGGTCTCACCTTGTGGGAAGCGCCATGTCTTGTCTCCCTGTCAGCTGGCTGAAGGCTGCCCCAGGATGGGGAGCTGGGGCAATAACCTCCAAGCACAGTGGCTACAAAAAGCGGCGAGCTGGGAGCCATTAGAAAATTGGTGTCTGATAGAAAATGAAATAGTATGTACTTGAAGGTCACAAAGAAAAGCAAAACCAATACTGTTTCTCAAGGAGAGCTAGAAGTGAGGGTAATTTGGCTCAGTATAAATTTTTCTGTCAGATTTTCACATCTGAAGCAGAGCAGGGACAAAAACACCATAAGGCCAGGCAGAAGAGGTTTGGAGAGAACACATGTTGAGGTTCTATTTTTAGGTCATTCTTGGCTAAATGTCTCTTGGACTCTTTGGTCCAAGAGACAAAACACCAAATTCAGTAAGATTTTCATACCACACAAAATATACAGGAGGCAACATTTATCCTGTCTACCTTCTAAAATGGTGTCTTGCATGACGCTGAATGCCTTTTACTCCCTAAAGTTGGAAAGGTTAGATACAAGGAAAAAGAGGTGGAAATTTATTTCTGGTCAGTTATATGGCTATTTTTGTCCCCCTTAAATTATAAAATAAAGTCGATAATTCTCATCAGGATATGCTAATCTCCCATATTTAAAAATAATCAACCCCAACCAACCGAATATGTAAAAATTTAAAAAGAAACATTCCCTTGACCACATCACCTTAATACACAGCCCCAAATTCCCTGTTCCTGCTTATAGGAAAACATTTTCAGAGTTATTCTATACTGTCTCCTCTCCTCTCTCATTCTCCCTTGAACCCATTTCAATCTGGATTTCCCCCAAACATGTCATGGACAATTCCCTGGTCACAGTTATTGGTGGCACTCACATTACCATATCCAATAGTTAATTCTCAGACTTCATATTATTCTAAACACCAGTTAATGTGTCCCTCTTTACTGAAATATTGATTTCTTGAAGTCACTCTTCTTTCTTGAAATATTTCTTCATTTGGCTGACATAATACTACTTTCTCAATTCCCCTACTTCTGTTGCTTCTCCCTTCTTCTCAGTCCTCTTTGTCAGATCCTCCACTCCCCAAGGTTTTATTTTTCCTTCTTTTCTTCTGCATTATTTCCCATTGGTTACTCCAGTCAGACTCATGGCATTGAATGGAATCTCTGTAGAAATAAATCCAAATGTCACATCTTCAGATCAGGCCTCCTCCTCAATTCCAGATTTCAAACAACCTTTTACTATCCAGCTCCATTTGGATATCTTACAGGTATTTTAAGTTCAAATGTCTGAAACTGACAAACTGATTTTCACCCCCATATTGGCTCTGCTATTTCTCTCCCCTAAAAAAGAATTATTGTCTCATAGTGACTTGATTCACCTCAACTTCCAGTTGATGACACCTTGATATTACAAAGCTTCTGAGCTGTTCCCAACATTGCTCTTTCCCTGATTCTTACAGTCTATCTCCCAGAGCAATTCTTTCTTAAACTACATCACACCATTCCTCTGCTCAAAACCTTTCTGCTAATGATTTCCCATTCAACTAAGAAAATAATCTGACATTCTTACCATTGTCTATATATTCCAATAGCTTATCAACTAGCTGGGACTTTTTTCGTCCTTAACAGATTTGCTTCCATAGTCTTGAAAGTAGCTTCATTTTACAAAACATTTCTTTCTTAGAGAAATGCTTCCTAACATTTTTTAAATTAAATTAAGTCATATTTCATTTTTACCACTCTTTTGACATTTTAGTGACTTTTATTGTTGTAATCTTCATCACTCTCTTCCAGGCCTCTCTCTCCTGTCTTTTCTTTTCAGGCTCTACCAGACCCTTTAGTATGTCCTGAAAATCTGGTCTCTTGCTTAGAAATTCTCTCGGTTTCTGTTTATCAGGGAATATTCTAATTTTGTTGTCATTTCTGAAAGATAGTCTGGCTGGATATAAGATTCTTGGCTGGAAGTTTTTCTCTTGTAGTATCTTAAATATATCAGACCACTGTCTTCTTGACTCCATGGTTTCTGGTGAGAAATCAGCACTTAATCTTATTAGGTATCCCTTATATGTTATGTATTGCTTTTCTCTTGCTGTTCTCAGAATTCTCTCTTTATTTTTGGCATCTGACATTCTGATGAGTATGTGTCTCAGAGTTGGTCTATTCATATTTTCTGATCGGAGAATGTCGTGCTTCTTAGACATGGATATCTATGCCCTTCAATAAGGTTGGGAAATTTTCTACCATTATTTATTCAAATATTCCTTCTGCCCCTTTTCCCTTCTCTTCTTCTTCTGGGACACCCATAACACTTATGTTTGCACACCTTTTCCTGTCATTTAGTTCCCTGAGACATTGTTCAATTTTTCTCCATTCTTTTCTTCATCTGTTCCTTTGTATGTTCACTTCCAGAGGCCATTTCTTCAAGCTCACCAATCCTTTCTTCTGCCTCCTCAAATCTCCTATTATATGATTCCAATGTTTTTTTTGTTTTGTTTTTTTATTTCATTTACTGCACCTTTCATTCCCATAGGATCTGCTATTTTTCTATGTATGATTTCAAATTCTTCTTTGTGGTCATCCAATATCTTCTTAATATCTGTAACTCTTTAGCCATCTCATTGAATTTGTTAAGGAGATTTATTTTAATAGCTGTGATTAGTTGTCTCAACTCATTTATGTCATCTGTAGGCTTATCTTGTTCCTTTAACTGGAAGCCCTTGCTTCCTGTTTCTTGGTGTGGATTGTAATTGTTTGTTGGTGTTTGCATCTGGCTTACTAGAGTATTTATTCTGGGTGTTATTTTTTCTCTTTAGTTTAGGGCTTCCTGCCCTTTCTCCCTTGCTGGTTGTGCAATAGGAGCCAAGGACGTAATTGGTGCTATAAGCTGTGGAGGCTTAAGCTGCCCTCATTGCACCAGGGACCAATGAAGCTTCTCCCAACTCTCTCCTTTGCCAGAGGTAGGGACAAAGTCACAGCTGTGTGGAATAATCCAAGTTGTGCAGGCCTAGACTGTAGTTGCTCAGAGAGACTGATGAAGTTTCAAGCCCCTTTCTTCCCTGCCTGGGGCAGGGATGGAGCTGCAGGTGTGGGCAGCAATCTATGCAGTGTGGGTCCAAGATGACCACAGTTGCCCTGATAGACTTCTGTTTATTCAGTCTGTACCAGTCAAAGGTACCTGCAGTTATCTGAATAGGTTGGTGCAGGGCCCACCAGCCTCCTTCCTGCCAGAGGTAAGGGTGAAGCCTAGGTTAGGAGTGCAGACTGATCTGAGTGAAAGAAACTGATCTCCAATTCACTGTGAAGTCATCTGGCCCAGGGCTCTTCTTAGTTGGGAGTTTTTTAATGATTGATTCTATCTCTTTACTTGTGATTGGTTTGTTGAGATCATCAATTTCTTCTTTCATCAATGTAGGCTGCTAATGTGTTTCTAGAAATTTGTCATTTCCTCTAAATTGTTCTTCTTGTTGGAATATAGTTTTTCAAAATATCCTCTTACGATAGTGTTTATTTCTGTGGGGTCAGTGGTGATATCTCCTTTCTCATTTCTTATTTTGTCTATCTGCATCTTCTCTCTTTTTTTCTTTGTTAGTCTAGCTAAGGGTTTGTCAATTTTATTGATGTTCTCAAAGAACCAGCTCTTGGTTTTGTTTATTCTTTCAAGTGCTTTCTTATTTTCTATTTCATTTAGTTGTGCTCTTATCTTTGTTATTTCTTTCTTTCTTCTTCCTTTGGGGTTACTTTGTTGTTGTTTTTTTACTAATTCCTCCAAGTGTGAAGTTAGTTCTTCAATTATAGCTCTTTCTTCTTTTTTGATGTATGAATTTATGGCTATAAATTTCCCTCTCAGTACTGCTTTTGCTGTATCCCATAAGTTTTGGTATGTTGTGTTATCATTTTCATTAGTTTCAAGGTAGTTATTGATTTCTTTTGAGAGTTCCTCCTTGACCCACTGTTTTTCTAAGAGTGCATTGTTTAATTTCCATATCTTGTTGCCAAATCTGGGTCTCTGGCCCTTGCAGATTCCTAGCTTTAGTCAACTGTGGTCAGAGAAATTATTTTGTATGATTTCAATCTTTCTGAATTCATTGGGACATTTTCTGTGGTCTAGCCTGTGGTCTATCTTGGAGAATGATCCATGTGCACTTGAGAAGAATTTATATCCTGCTGTATTTGGGTGTAATGTTCTGTATATGTCTATGAGGTCCAGCTCCTCTAATATACTGTTAAAAGTTTTTGTTTCTTTATTGATTCTCTTTTGAAATGTTCTGTCCTAAGTTGATAGTCGTCTATCATCACTGTGATTTTTGGTCCCAACTTCCCCTCATCTGGGGACAGAGTCAAAATGGCGGCCACTAGTCGCTTTCTGACTTGGACAGATTCAACCCCCAGTTGTTCCTAGACTTATACCTCAGCCAGCCAAGTCTTCTAATCAGTAGCTGAAATCAGTGGCCAACCATCTCCTCCTCTCCTGTTTTTGGGAAATGTAGCTTCCAATTCCAGCCAAAGAATAGCTCCTGGGGTGACTTGCACTGCCAAAGTAGAATGATCACTGGCCTCCACAGCTTGGCCAGTAACTCCCTGGAGATGCTGGTGCAGGTCGCCACAGCTTCCTCCCTGCCAGAGGTGGCACTGGGGCCTAGGTTAGGGCTAGGTTGACCTGGATGGAAAGAAGCTGGTCCCCACCAGCACTGAGATTTTCAGTCTGCCCCACTTCCCTTTGTGCCAGGCACAGATTCCAGATGGCAGCTCCTGGCCTCTTTCCTTGGACAGGCTCAGATTTTAGCTGTTCTAAAGATTATATTTTAGCCCACTGAATTTACTCATCAGTACCTGAAGTTGTGCCAAACCATCTCTTCCTCTCCTGTTTTTGGGAAATGGAGCTTTCAATTCCAGCTGTGGAACAGCTCCTGAGGTGCTTTGTGCCTCAAGTAGAGGATGGCCACCAGCCTCCATGGTGTGGAGGGCTCTACTTATGAATCTTCTTTACAGATGGGCAGTCTCCTCCTTCCATTCCTTCAAGGATGTTGCAGGATGCTCTTTGGGTCTCCTGGAACCCCCAAACAGGTGTTTCAGCTAGCTCCAGATGGCTCTGTGTGTTTACTAACTGCCCTGTAGCAGGAGCTGATTATAGGAACGCCTTACTCTGCCATCATCTTGCTAGTTGTCCCTAACATACATTTTAGTGTAGGTTTAAACCACCCAATTTTTTCACTATCTGATCACTTAAATAACCATTTTCTTATCTCCCATCCATGCACCCAATTTTGAGTGGAAATTAATGTTAAACGTAAAAGTACATCACACTCATATTAATTTGATGTTGTTATTTTCCTTGGTGGATGGGCTTTATTCATAAATGAATTGTGACAATTTATGTTGATACTCTTCTGGTAAGAAATAGTATGCACAAATCTATGCTGAGATGAAAACAGCCATTTAATTTTTCTGGCTTTCAGTCAAATAAGATTGATGCCAAACTGACAGTCAGTAGATGTGAGCTGAAATCACAAAGCATATTTTTTTGGAAGGAGGCTGGAATTTATAACAGTATCAGTGATAAAATCTCAGAATCTTTAGCTATAGAACATAGTTCATAGCATTTCCCCATTTCATTGTTTAAAGTCTATTATGGTATTTGGACACTTTTAAAAGCAATCTATTAGTATTATCTTACTTTATTTTGGTTTGAGAATGTGGCTTATAGTCATAAATTCTGCCATCATTTATTTAATGTAAGGAAATTAATTCCATAATACTGAATGGGTTTGTAAAATTTACAATTTTAAAAATGAACATATTAAACTTTTCTAGAAAAATCAGTAGTAGTCTGTCATGATACAATATTATATAACAGAATTATATAAATTTAATTGACTTACAGTCACATATTTGTAATTATATGATGCATTTTAGTAAAACATTAATTTAGACAAATGAACAATAATAATCATACTGGTTTTTAATGGGAAAACTAAGAATTGAATTAAATTTCAGTTTTTAGTATATGGTGAAAAGCATTGCATTTTAATTGTATAATACTGTATAACAAGCTATCCAAAACCTAGTGGCTTAAAACAACAGCCATTTTATCGTTTGCATTTTTGTGAGTAGAATGGGCACAGTGCAGCAGTTCTTCGCCCTGTGTGTGTTGATCCAGGCCACAGCCATCTGGGAGTTCACATGGGCTGGATTGTCCAAGATGGCACATTACTTAGCCCTTAGTGGAAGCTGACTTTGGCTTGGACTCAGCTGATGCTGTTGGCCTGGGTGCCTCAGTTTCCCTCCACAGGGCCTCTCTGTGTCATAACCCAGAGGCAGTATCAAAAAAGTAAGCATTCCAATAGGAAAGAAGATAAAACTATCAATGCTCTCACCACTTGGACTTAGAAGTCCCGGAACATCATTTCTGCTGCATAGTGTTTGTCAAAGCAGTCACAGGGTCAGCTCCAATTCAAGGAGAAGGGAATTAAACCTCTTCTCCTGAAATAAAGGGTTGCATGAATATATAGGAAGGGAAGAAAATGTTAGAGACTGTCTCTGGAGACTAGTTCCACAGTTCTACCCTCTGGATATAGCAAATCATATTCCTACCAAGGTAAACATACACTCAACCCCTCCATGTAACTCCAAAGTCTCTTTCCATCACTGCATAAACCTGAAGTCCATGATCTCCTCATATGAATTGGGTCTAGGTGTGCATGAGGTTCCTCAGGTATGGTTCTTCAGATGCATTTCCTCTGGTGTAATTCCTCTGAATCCAAAGACCTGTGAAATAAAGAGAGAACATATCTGTCCCCCATCCCATCACCCACTACACGTACCAGCATACAATGGAGAGGGATATATGCCAGCAGGATATTCCTTTTTTAAAAAAAGAAGTGGAGCTACAAAGGATTCTCTGGTCCACAGCAATTCTTAAAATCCAGGGATGAAATTCAAGTCGATTAGGGTGCAGTTCTTTTCCCTGAAAGTGGCGGCTGTCTTCAGCATCTGCTCTAACCTGGAGCTTTTACTTTCCTTCTCATGTTTTCCATCCTTTTCCATGAAAAATTACTTATGTTTTCACCCACATAGTTTGATGAGCCTTTTCATTTCCAACTTCATTTCTGGCTTTGATTCCAGGCCCATATGCTTACTTTTACAAGTGTTCATATCCTGTGTGTTAAACGTATCGCACTCCTTTAGATAAAAACCACAACTCTCTTTGCTACAGGCCTCTCTGTAAATTGAGTTGAAAATCAGAGCACTGTGAGAAAGAATATCCTCTTACAATCTTAGAAACCCTATTATCTTATAATTTATGCTGTTAAGATTAGAAGATGCCTTTTATCCAACTAAAAGGGTCAATAGGTCCCACCTTAAATCTCTCTCTTAAAAGCAGTTTTATGGCTCCAAATTTCATCTGAACTTTACCATGAGGTTATGTTTTACTGACAGTATCCTGGATTTAATCTTTTTCCTAAGACTATTGCTTATTGTGAGAATTTTTTTTTTTTTTCTGGCTAGAAAGATTGTGCTGGGCCCTTTTCATTTCCTCTAATTTCTATTTAAGAACTAAACATTTCCCTCTATATAGTTTTCGCTCTCCCCTTATATGTTATTATATGTAGATAGGAGCCAGGTTAATACTCCTAAAATTGCATCTGGAAATCTCCCTAGTTATCTCCACAAGTTTATCAGGCACCATCTCTAACTTCTTGGTTATTACAGATGACAGTGTGGCTTGGCTTTTCACCACTACATAGCATGGGTCACCTTTTCTTAAATCACCCATCAACATTTTTTGTCCACCCATTTAGCCTCCAGAAACCATGCCTGGAGAGCCTTCAGGCCTCGACATTCCACTGTCTGAAGTCAATGACACATATTTTCTGTTTTTGTTATGGTTGGACCCACTTCTGGGAAGAGTTTCCAGTTTAAGGAATGTTTCCATTATGTCTAAATTGTTGAATTTATAAACATAGAGTTTATCATCATATTATCTTATCATAGTGATAGCTGTAGAATCTACAAAGAGGTCTCCATGTCATTATTTATATTGTTAATTTGTGTTTTTTTTTCTCTTTTTTTCCACTCAGTCTGACAAGAGATTTATTAATTTTACTGATTTTGTCCAAGAGACAGCCTTTCATTTCATTATTCTCCACTATAGTTTTTCTATTTTCCATTTCACTGATTTTCCACTAAGATTTTTAGTTTCCTTTCTTTCATTTATTTGGGTTTCAGGTCTTAATTTGCTCTTTTTTTAAAACTTATTTTTTAGGTTGAATATTAGATCATAGATAAAGAGATATTTTTTTCTTTGTCAAATACAGGTCTTTAGTGCTACAGATTTCCCTGCTTTAGTAGCATCCCATAAATGTTGATATGCCATATTTTTATATATTTATTTTCATTAAGTTCGAAATTCTTTCTCTTATCCTTTTTGACTTCTTTTCTGAACCATGTGTTATTTAGAAGGGTATTATTTAGTTTCTAGATAGTTGGTGGGATTTTTTTAGAGATCTTCCTGTTAACTATTTCTAATTTAATTCTACCTTGATTAGAGAATTAAAGGGACAGTTTCTATCCCTTGAGTCATTTTGAATTTATTGAGATTTGTTGCATGACCCAGAATATGATCAGGATAAGTGTTACATTTGAAAAGCAGATTTATTCTGCTATGGTTGGAGTGTACTTCTAAATGTCAATTGGCAAATTTCAGCATGTTATTGAAGTCTTCAATATCCTTTACTGATTTTCTATTTGTTCTACTAACCATTGAGGAAAGGGAATGCAATCCTATACTGAAATTGCAGACTTGTTTATTTTTCTTTGTATTTTATAATTTTTTAATTCATGTATTTTGAAGGTCTGTTTTAAAGTACTTTAAGAGTTAGGATTGTTATGTCTTCCTAATAGACTGACTGCTTTCTCACTATGATAATTTTTATAACTGATGTTTTCGTTTCCTGGATTGCTCCAGCACTTACCATGCAAAGGGCTGGCTTAAACAATGGAAATTTATTAGCTTACCATCTTGAGGCTAGGAAATGTCCAAATCAAGTCATCATCAAAGTGATGCTTTCTTCCCAAGACAGTGGCTTTCTGGAGCTGGCTGCTGGAAATCCTTGGTCTTTAGCTTGTTACACTACAAGGCACATGGCAGCATCTCCTGGTCTCTTCTTCTAGGCTCCATTTCAGCTTCTTGTGGCTTTCTCTCTCTTTGTTGGAATTTTATTCTCTTACAAAGGACTCCAGTACAGGATTAAGACCCATCCTGATGGAAGTGGGATGCACCTCAACAGAAGTAGCCTCATCAAAAAGTGTTACTTACAATGGGCTCACAGTCACAGGAATGGATTAAATTTAAGAACATGTTTTTCTGTGGTACATACAACTTCAAACCACCACTACTGGCAATATTATTTTTCGTGAAATCTTTTCTCAGATATTAACACATTCACTCTAGCTTTCTTTTGATTACTGTTAGGATGGTATATCTTTCTCCATCCTTCAATTTTTAAACTAAGCGTGACTTAATAATTAAAAAGCATTGCTTATATGCAGCACATTGTGCACTCTTGTATTTTTTTTATCCAATCTTATAATATAAGGCAGTTAGACTATTTAAAGTTTATGTGGTCAATGATACAGCTATACTTAAATCTACCTTACTATTTTTCTCTTTGCCCTATTTGTTCTTTGTTTACTCTTTCTTCTGTTTCTGCCTTGATTTGCATTAATTGTGTATTTTTATCATACACTTTTATCATCTTTGTTGGCCAATTAACTATGTAATTATTATTTATTTTGTAACTATTGTTTTAATTGTTACTTTAGAATTTATTCTATGATTTCAAACTTATCAATCTGTATTTTCTAGTGATATATGAATCCATGTTTAATATAAGAATCTTAAAATAATATAATTCAATTTTTAACCTTACTGCCTTTTACTATTGGTATGCATTTTACTTACATATATGTTATGAATATCAAAATACTTTTATTGATTTTAGAAAGCCAGTTATCTTTTTAAGAGATTTGAAAATAAGAAAAACATCATGTTGTACCCATCTAATTAACATTTCAGGATCAATGTCAAAAACATGAACACCCTTCTCCAGCCAAAGAATTGGTATTGATAATGATGATGGATCTGGCAAAGCCAGATTATGAATCCACCTGGGTCAGTCCAGTTATGTTGTCATATATGTGGTTTTGGTGATTGCAGGATCCATAGGATTACCACTTTTTAAGTAGTTCTAATTCTATATAATTATCCTCCCAAACCAAACAATACATTTTTAAGTGACTCCTCTTTGCTTACTCTTCTGTAAGAATATAAACCTCAGGAATTCCACACAAGTTCATTCACAAGTTTTTCCTCTAGAATTTAGTTTGGAAAACATTAAAAATGCTTACCTGTACCCAAGATGCCCATTACAGCAGTAGCCTGTTATTTCAGGATTCCAGCATTCCATGAAAAAGGCTGAATTATTTAGCCACTCATTTCAATTTTATTTATAGTTTAAATAAAATGTATTCATCACTCCTTAATGAGAGGCGTAGTAGTTGCTTAGAATTGATCTAAAACCTGTTCTAGAAATTTTCATTCATATAATCAGAATCTTCTCTTCCTTCTTTTGTCTAGTATGTTCCATCACATTAAATAAAGCCCTTTAAACATTTCTGTTCAAAATACCATATTTAATTAATTCATCCTGTATTCATTAGATTTGGATGAGGTAATTTTACTACTTATTTTAAAATTAAATTCATGGGTGTAAATGTATACAAGGGAAATGATGGTAGATGTATAGATGCAGCTGGCTTAGAATTTTGACAGCAGAATACTAAATAAACTAGTTTAATAAACATGGTTCTCTGAATATGAGAAAGTATTTTTTTAACATTCTTCAACTTATTGTAAACTCAGCTTATGATTAGTGTTCATCATGAGCATATGGTAGTCTCATATGTAAAAATTGTAGATGCAAGCATAGTTTTTCCATTATCCATGGCTCACTTTTGAAACAAATGTCCACTGGCTCTCGAATAGCAATCTAACTTACTCAAAAAATAGTCATAAAATGATAGATGATAACTTCCTAGACATAAATTAAAATTTTACTATATTTCAAACATGTATTGGTTACCTTATATGTACTACTTTTATGTTATTACATTTAAACAAAAATAGAGTTCTTTCCATGCATATAAATCAGTAATTTACTTTTCAACACTTCTAATTTATAGCAGCTCTAGTATAAAGGTGAGAAATGTGAATGCCTCTTTCTTCCTACTCTTGAATCTACATAGAGATGAATCTCCCTGTTAAGTAAGGAGGAGTTATCAATCATTCATGCCTCTAAATGTCAGATGCTAAAAACACACCATGCAATAAGATTTGATTCTTTTGTTGTTTAAAACAGAAAGGGAATTGCATCTCTTTGAAAAAAATATATAAATAAAATCTTTTGAAATAGTGTTTCTCATAAAAGCATCACTCAAGAATGGGATAATTCTGACCACAATAAGGCAATTCCTTCTCCAGAAAATAAAGAAACAGATTTAAGGAAAGAGATAGAGATAGATTAATTTAAATTAGATGATGTTTTGTTTGGTACAATAAAATTTGCATTTGAATGGCAAAATCACTTGTACACCTTAGTAGAGCATGCTCTTTGATCTCTCATTTTTAAAAAAAATTTATTTATAGTGCATACATATATATATAGAGAGAAACCTTTATATATTTAGCTCTATAGTCTTGCCTATAAACATGATTTAGCAAATACTTTGTTGCTTTTGTAACAAATGACACTGGCTCATTTTATTTGGGTCTTTAGGTAACTAATTAGAAGCTCACCAGGCATGTAGCATCTTAAGCATATACTTGTCCAAAAAAAAATTGCCCTTTTCCCTGTCCTCATGGAGTTCTGCTAATGAAGAACTACACTTTGATGAGACAGAAATGTCAAGATCATGATTATTTGTGGCTTTTTTTACTAGGAAACCCCAGTTCATTAAAATTCAACAACTTAATCTTAATATGAATAGTTATTCTTTTTTAATTTCATTTTTTACATGGGGATAATTTTATATAACACATACCTAATATTTCCTTTTTGTCAGTTATCTAAAATTGCTTGATAAGCCTATCTATATTAAAAAAATTGAGTTCAAACCCTATTATAACCTGACTTTTGTTATTCCTCTATTTCTTGGTAAACACATTAAATGTGAACATATCTGAATATAAGACAATCTTGCATATCAAGATTTCTCACGTATAGTTTCCAACTGAAATGGGAAATCCTGATCAATGATTTGCAACTTTCTGATTTACAGAATAAGGAGCAAAGATCCAGTGCAGACATGCTCATTGTGGGATGACACTCTGGCATCCACCCTGCCACAAGGGCAACCATGTGTGTGGCAGAATCACAAGAATAAATTATTAGTCCAGTAGATAAAGACCCAAAATGAATGTGCTTGTCTGATAATAAGAGTACAAGGTTTATGCTAAACTATTAGAGTCATAACATGAATACAATTGGATCATCAGTGCTGGAAAAAAAAAGCATATACCTGTAATTCTCTTTTTTTTTTTTTTCTTCTTTTCAGTGCAATCCTATTACCTATTTGAAGATCTTCAATAGAAATTTTGGGTTAAGACTTTAAAGTTATCAAATTGATATTTTTAGAGCAGAGAAGCTCTTTGGCATAATGGTTATTTTAGTAACTTACCGTTTAAATGTGAAAACTCCTGGCACAATACTACTCCAAACAGTTAACTGTTAATGTTGTTATTAGTGTCATATTAGCATTACCATCATTATATAGAAAATGTGAGAGCAGAAACTTCACCCAGTTCTGCTGCTCTCTCTGCCATGAGGCAGGACCTCCAGCTTGGTACCAGCTTGCCTGCTCTATGCTTGCAGGTACAATCTCATCTGTGCCACCAACTCTTTAGCCAGCCTTTTGCTTCGTTTCCCACCTGTCTTGATTTTCAATCCCAAACCCCATCTCTCTGTTTGCTACATTACCCCAGGCTCCCCATCATTCTCTGTCCACCACTGGGAGCCTCCGTCTCTTACAGACATCACAATATAACCCTTATTCAGGCTTCTTATAACCATTAAGCAGAAAAGGAAAACCAGAAGAGACAGAGGCACACTTATTTCTGTATTTTTCAATGGTTTTAATCCATGTTTAACTACTCAAGAAGATTATGCTGAACTTTAGCCAAAATATTCGATTGTATAAGTAATTACTGTAAATATATTATGCATAAGGCACTGTGCTATACAGTGATTAAACAAAACAGCTATGTTTCCTTCCTTATAAAGTTTATGAGAGGAAGGAAAGACCATTTATAATGCATATCTCTTTTCATTATAAAATAGTAGCTTTGAATATAAAAGCCATTCAGAACCATATTCACTTCAGAAATTTAAAAATATGGCATAATATTGAATAGAAGGTTGTGTCTGGCTTGTTTCAAGCATACCTTTTTCCTCTCCTGCTCCCTTTATGAAACAAACTCTAACACTAGCTTAAGAATGAGTACTCCCAGACAAAGGGTGAACCTAATCGCTTTTTAACATGCCATGCCTTAAGGTATTTGAAAATAGCTATCTATTTCTTCCCAGTTTTAAGCATTTGAAACTATATAATAGCATCCTATATCCATGGGCTTAGTTTTAACAGAAAGGTTTTATTTTGACACTGTATTTATTTTATCATTTCATATGTGACTGCCAAGTAGATATTTATTGTTGATCTGCATTCTCCATAGCCAAGGTGCAAAAGATAGAGATGCTATTGGTTATTTCAAAATGAGCATTTATTATTTCAGTCATCACATATTTAGGATTTATAAAGTCATGGAATGACTACTTACATTATGTGTGAATTTAAATCAACATAGATGAAAGGAAACTGCTTTCATAGAATTGTCCACAACATAATGTTGAATTGAAGTTATATTAAAAGTTTCTTAAGTTTGAAAATTAAATGATATCATGAAGAAATAACATGAAAACCTAAGTGGAAACCAGGCCTAAACAGTGATGATCTGCAGTAAACACAGGTCATGAAATGGGATTATATAAAGTAATTTAAGTAAGCAACTTTCAGCATTTCTGAGCTGATGTGACTACAGAGTAAATAAAATTTAGAGATCAATATTTAACTCCTTGTACAACAGTCAAAATTTCAATTCCTAGTATTACAGATTTTAAAACTATGCTTAGGTGTTCAATTTCTGGCTCTGCCATTTACTAGCTATGTGATTTTAAGGTAATAAATGCACAATAATTAAACATTTGAAAAACATAAAACTATAGATTATATGGAAAAATCTATACAAAAGACTAATCAAAATACATAGAATGGCTAAAAGTAAAATAATGGACAAAATGTAGTTGGTAGAGACAAAAAAACATAAAGCAGAGGAAATTGTAGACAGACTACATTTTAAGTCAAAAGGAAACATATGGGACAGAAATTCTTTGTGGTCTCTATTTTTTTAACGTAGAAGTGAATTATCCATTATAGGTCTATGGTTATTACTTTTACTTATTAACCATGTGATATAACGTCAACATATATAAAGGACACAGTGAGAAAACCAGATAGAAATAGACATGAACATATAGTCGTGAGACAATTTAACTTATCTCCAGTCCTTGACAGAGCAACTAGTAAAAAGAAAAAGATAAAATGGATTTGAACAAAATTATTTTCCAATAAGAGAAACATTTATCATAGTCTTTATCCTCTATGCCTTGTTTCTGAGTACCAGTTTTTATAAAACAAATAAGAAAAATAATAAAAATAAAAATCCATCAAAGCCAAAATAGTAAAATGCAGTAAGGCTTGATACTAGCTAAAAGTATAAAGAACAGCAGGAGGAACAAGAATAATAAGGAATGACCCAATCAGTAAGATTTTCAAAAGGAATTTTTTTTAGGAGTTACCAGGAATTGAACCTAGGACCTCATACATGGGAAGCAGGCATCCAACCATTTGAGCTACATCCGCTCCCAGGAATTATTTTTTGGTATCAAAGAAAAACCAAAATGTTAATCACGGCATATTTTGAAATAAACAAGAATGAAGATAAAAATACGAAATTACATCTAGCAAAGTTCATTATGATTGCATTTGTCACATCAAATAAGTATATCCACAATGTGTTACACTGAGTCAAATATGTGCTACTCAAAGTCCTTTCTCATGCCAGGAAATCTCTTCTGATTTTACCTTGTTCTTATAATCAATTTGTCTTAATTTTGAAAAGCATGATCTATAAAGCAAAAAGTTAACTAAAGGAAGTTAAAAAGTAGATAAATTTAGTTCCATATCAGAACTAATTTAATTGACGAATGAAATACACACATACAGGCATTACTGAGCTCATGCATTTGGAGGATAAGTTGCAAACTCCTTTATGCCAAAATCTCTTTGCTCAGTGCAGCAAGTGAATGTTCTACTACACTATTTAAATGCATCACAAAGAGCAAGAGTAAAAGATAATCTCAAGTGAGATAACACTATCTACTCCAAGTTCTCTCAAAGTTCACTCTGATTTCAAAATGTGAAAATCTGTTTATTCAGTTAAAAATAATTAAATTGAAAATTAAGAGTCTAGTTTTGAACTGTGAGATCTCAAAGATTGAAGGTTCTGCAGACATACTGTTAGGATAAAGAAAACCATGATTCAAGTAGGGCCACTTCAAATTTCAACAGACAGTGGAAAGCACAGTACAATTTCACTTAATCATCATATCACCTCATTCCAGAAATATTATGAGTTATTTCATAAATGCCTTTCAGAAATCAAGACTGAGTACGTTTTGGTTCATTTTATTATTTCAACCTAAAAAAAGGAATCTTCTTCATATTACCAGTGAAACACCCTATCAATACACAGCGATCAATTAGATGTTTCTCTAAAATATTTACTACTGCAATCTGAATTTGTAAAATGGAACTTAAAAAAATAAAAAAGACAGGTATATGTTTATTCCATGTCTTGAGGACTTTCATTCCCTATTCCCCCATTCATTATTTCTGCATATTTTCAGTACTGTGTTGTTGTTGATTTCTTGCTTGGCTATTTTTCTTTGTTTTCTTTCAGCTAATTCACCTTCTATTTAAAGCAGTGCCAAATTGATGTAGTAAAAAAGCCATAGGAATGTTATAGGTCAGAATATGTTACAGGAGTAAAGGGTAGAAATAAAATATGAAAGAGTATATTCAATATAAAAATAGAATACAATATTAGAAACAAAAGAATATATTGCCTGTATTGCAAAGTATAGAAAAACATAAACAGAATCCTTTTTTTTTTCTGATAGGGATGAGAGGAAGAGCAGAAATTCTCATATGAGACATGTCAAGGGTCAATATTTATGGTATAGAAGTAAAAAATACTAAAGGCTTATCAAAAACTGCAAAACAAGTCTAAAATTCTTTTAAGGTACATATATTTATTGAGGAACAAGATTTCTATCTTCTTATTTTTCTCAGACATTTATTATTACTATATGATAATGCAGGTATGTAAAATTTCTCAAATTAAACTTTCCTTACCTTTAAAACTTTAAAATATTTTTCTTACTCCTTGTGCACAAACATCTTATTTCACAACCCATACTTTATTATAGAGAAGTATGTTCCTATTGTGTATACAGTGGTTTTATCCTTAATTTTGAACATATTCATGCTTTAAAATTTTTACCTGAATACTACATCTTTCTTAAAAAAGAATACATGTACACTCTCTTCATTTTAAAAGTCTATTTTTTAACATTTTAACAATACATTTAAATGCATAATAAACATAGATTTAAATCAATATTTATATGTTAGAAGAAGGCTTAGATTGGCATAACAAAGTCCTGCCCCAATTATAGCAGAAAAACATTTTTCATGTTTTTCTATTTTAAGAACAAATTTCAGTAAATCTTCTTGGTGCTTTTCCTGCCCTTGTTTTTAATTTCTTTTATTCAATGTATTATTCCAAATAAAATGAAAGTTTATGAATAAAAACTTAATTAATAGGTCAATGTGAGTAGTGGCAAATTAAAATAATTTTCTTGGGCATCTTGGACCTTGGAGGACCTCAAACACCATTCAGTTCAACTTTGGGCTGTGGGCATATGTAAATGCTCAGATTAACAATTCTAGAAAATGCTTTTCTAGCTTGCACTAGGAATCCTCTCACAGAGCTTTTGCCCTAACCACACCCTCTTTCTGTCCTCTTCTTTCTTAGATACCATTTTAACATTACCTTCATGTCTAAGTTGAACATGACATTCCTTGTTCATAGGTTGTGATAGACTAAGGGAGCAGGTTCCCAAACTTTTTCTAAGGGTGCTTTTGGTGTCTCAGTAATTTTTTCCTGGTACCTCTAGGCCAAAGATATAATTAACATCTTCATTTATTACTTAAGTAAAAAACTTCAGTTCAGAATTTTTTTCATAACCACTTAAAAATTATTTGAAAAAATGCATATAATGTGAAAAAACATTTATAAATGGCAATTTTATTAAAAATTATTCTGCATTATTTATTTATTATTTATATTTTTTAAATGTCATTAAAATAATATTTTATACCATTCTTAAATAAACAATATTACCTACTAATGGGATAGGTGTGCCTGTTGGGCACAGCACAACTTTTCAGACCATAGAATCAGATTTAACATCATCATTCTAATTTCCTGTTTCACACTGATTTTCATGTAATATTTACTTTTTACAACAGCAACCACCAAAACTTCATTTCCACAAATATAAAATGTCATTAAAAGTGATGTTGCAAGTTTAAATGTTTAATTTATGGAATATCTAAAACTAAGAATCTGCAATATCTGACAGATCCTTGTGTTTCTCGCAAAAGTTCAGAATATCCTGGGATACCGGTATGAGTCTGCTGCAGTGCCCCAAGATGCCCCGGGTCACATTTTAAGAAGCATGGGGCTGGGGAAAGAAAAGGGGTGAATATTTAAATTGTGGTACATCCATCCCAAGGAATACTACTCAGCAATGAAAAGGGAACAAATGATTGTTCTACCCAACTTGGATGGCTATCCAAAGAATGATGCTGGGTGAATAAAGCTGATTCCAAAAGGTTAAATATTGTATGATGCCACTTATATAACATTCTTAAAATGGAAAAAATGACTAGATATTCATAACAGGTGAGTGGTTGTGAGGGGTTATAAAGGGGTTGAGGGGAGGCAGGAAGTAGGTGTGGCTTCAAAAAAGTACCATGAGGGATCCTGATGGTGATAGAAATATTCTGTATATTGAATGTGTTAAGGTCAATATCCTGGTTGTGATATGGTCTATAGTTTTCTAAGATATTGCAACTAGGGGAAACTAGACCTAGTGTACACAGGCCCTCTGAATTATAATTACATGTGAATCTATAATATTTTCAAAATAAAAATTGAATTAAAATGCAGTAAATGAATTTAAGACTTAATGTGGATTTTTAACAGCTAAAATGAAAATTAATGCACTGGAAGACAAGAGAGAAGGAAATCCGAAGTGGCGTAATGAAGGAAAACACAAAAAAGTACACCTACAATACAGAATATATATCCAAAAATCTTAATACAAATTTAATTTTAGTCTCAGAAGGACGGAGAAGAGAATGATTCAGAAGAAACACCTGAGATAGAAAGGCTGATAATTTTTCCAAAGTGTTGAAATAGATCAAGTCTAATATTTAAAAAGGCTCATGAAACCCAAATAAATGAAAAGGCATCTGCACCTTGGCACATTAAAAATAAATAAGAAAAAAAGGAAAAAAAAAAAAAAAAAAACTTGACCGGAAAACAATGTGATGTAAGAACCTGGTATTTTTAAATCTGGAAACTAGCTTCTTCCATAATAAAGTTGGGGAAAATACATTTTCCAGACAAACCAAACTGAGAATGTGTTAGCACTAAACACAAAACAAAAATTTAAAGAGTGTTCCTCAGGTAGAAGGGAAATGGGCCCAGGTAAAAGATTATACAGGAAAGAATAAAATTGAAACTTAGTAAATTGAATATATATTTCCTATAAAATTTAATGTCTTTGATTTTATATGCACAAATAAATAATCTATACATCAACAATAGAATGTAAGTTGTGAGTACCATAAATGGAATATTTTAAAGCCCTTTCATTGTAAGTAAAGAAGTAAACTAATTAGACTTTGATATGTTATGATCTTTCAAGTAATCATTAAAACAAAATTTTTAAAATTATGACTACCAAGATAATAAAGGAGAAAAATGTAGTAATTATACATACCAGCTCCTATGTAGACTCAATCCAAAAAGTTCTTGAAAGAAGTAAAATAGATAGAAAGGAAAATGGAAAACAAATAGCTATACCAAATATAGAAGTAATCTATCATTCTAATCTAATATCTAACCTATATACATCAATAAAGAGACAAAAACTATCATAATGGGTAAACTGACAAAACCCAATGAGATGTTGATTATAAGGAATATTTCTAAAGTACAAATATATAGAAACGTTTAATGGCAAAACTTGGCAAAAGTTATCTGCAAACATTAACAACAACAACAACAACAAAAACCAGTACAGCTGCATTAATAAACAGTCAAGTAGACTTAAAAGCAAAAGGCATTATTGGAAATAAAAAGGGATATTTCATAATAAAAATAGGCTCAATAATCAGGATGATATAACAATTCTAAATGGGTATGTACCTAAAATATAGTCTCAAATTCTAAAAAGAAAATATTAAGAGAACTAAAATGGGAAATAAACAAATCCAAAATAATTGTGAGAGATTTCAATAAACTGCTCAGAATAAATTGACCACAAAAGTGATTAAGGGTATAGAAGATTATAAAATAGGATTAACAAACATAACTTAGACAAAAACAATTTAGCACTTAAGTTCAGGCACAGTTATACATCCTTTTCATGCACAGATGAACAGTTTTAAAAAAATGATCATATTCTGGGTCATAGAGCAAGTCATTACAAATTTTAGTGGATTGAAAACTTAGGGAAGTGGACTTGGCCCAGTGGTTAGGGTATCCGTCTACCATATGGGAGGTCCAAGGTTCAAACCCTGGGCCTCCTTGACCCGTGTGGAGCTGGCCCATGCACAGTGCTGATGCGTGCAAGGAGTGCCCTGCCATGCAGGGGTGTCCCTGGCATAGGGGAGCCCCACGTGCAAGGAGTGTGCCCTATAAGGAGAGCCGCCCAGCGTGAAAGAAAGTGCAGCCTGCCCAGTAATGGCACCGCACACACGGAGAGCTGGCACAACAAGAATACGCAACAAAAAGAGACACAGATCCCCATGCTGCTGACAACAACAGAAGCAGACAAAGACGACGCAGCAAATCGACACAGAGAACAGACAACCGAGGGTGGGGGGAAAGGGAGAGAAATAAATAAATAAATAAATCTTAAAAAAAAAAAGAAAACTTAAAAAGCATTTTCTTTGTTTTCAGTGTGGTATGTTAGGGATTAATAACAAATTAATTGTTTGGAAATAACACATTAACTTACATTCAAAATTAACCCATTGCCTAAAGGAGATGTCATAATGATAATTAGAAAATATTTTGTACTGAATACTGATGAAAATGCAATATAGAAAACTTACGAGAAACATTATTAAAGCCATGCTTAGAAGGACATTTACAGCATAAAATGTGTACATTGTAAAAGAAGAAAGGGTGAAAATAAATTAACTAAAGACCTACCTCAACAACTTAGCATGAGTAAACAAATAAACTGAAAGGGAACCAGTAAAGGAACAGTATAGAACAGAAAAGAAATCAAGGAAGCAGTAATGAAAACAAAGAGACGTTCAACAGTTTAAAAGTTTGTTGCTTGAATAGATTAATAAAATTGGTATATTTTTGGGAAGACTGGTGAAGAATAACAGAGAGAATGCACAAGTACTAATGACAAGACAAAAAGGCAGGGGCTTTGATATAGAACCTACATGCTTTAAAAAACATTTTAAATGTTTAATAAAAATATGCAAAAAAATTAAAATTTAGATGAGACAGTACAGTTAAATACACACACACAAGTCAATAGCAACCTGGTATAAAAGAAAAATAGAAAACATGAATACAAGTATTTAATATGTAATTTAAAATCTTCCCAGAAACCAATCTTCAAGTCAAGGTTGTTTTACCACTAATTTATACCAAATATTTAAATAATATGTAACAACCATATTACATAAAATTCTTTCAGAAAAGAGGTGGGAATCTTAATTCATTTTATGAGGCTATCATACCCTTAGTAACAAAAATGTGATAAGAAATATATATTAAAAGATATAGCCTAAATGAATTCATAAACACAATTACAAAATTCCTAAGGAAAGTAATATCTAATCTAGTCAATGAAGACAAAATAGATAAAACATGGTTAATTTGCATTACAAAAATACAAAATTAATTTAACAATTGAAAATTTGATAATTTGCACCACATTAATAGAATAGAAGGAGAAATTTGATCATCTCAACAGATGCAAAAGTGCATTTGATCAAATTAAATATTCACTCATGATAATGATCCATTTATATAAGAAACGGTATCTACAACAATAATTTATAGCAGAAACCACCCCTTAAAGATGAAGTGGAATGTCTTGCTTCTAAAATCAATAACAAGAAAAATGAGGCCTGTATATATCATTTCTTTTCATTGTTGCACTGGAGATCTTAGAAAGTTCAATAAGACAAGAAAATCAAATAATCAGAGTTTCTGATTTAGTTGGATGGGGTGTGCCTTGGGCATTGGAATGGATAAAACTCCACAGGTGATCTATTGTATAATCAAGGTGGATTAAAGCTTTTACAATTGGCCATCCCTGGGTTTTGGAGGAACAGATGAAGAGTGACCATCTGGGACTAGTCAAGCCCTTCGTGTTTTCCTTACACTTTTCCTATAGGGCAACTGCCACTGTTGCCTCAATTTTACTACTAAGGATACCCACTCAATAGATGATCAAGGTGATTGTAGTGAAGGCAAGATAAAAGCAAAATTAACACTCACACACTGTTTCACACCAGTCCTGCTCTCTCCAAGAGTTACATGGAGTTTTCTCTTTGTGCTTTCCATCCCTTGTTCCTTGTGGCTGATCTTGTAGAGGGAGACAACAGCCACTACAAATTCAACATCACCATAGACAAATGTCTGTATTTTCTATAGAATTTTCTCATAGCTTCTTCCATCCATATGTTTTTATGTGTTGTATTTTGTAGGTAGAGATATATGAGGATATCTGAATTATTTATTGAAAAAATAATTGCATTTAGTCAAACTTCTATTCTTGATGTTAACATGCATTTCTACAAAAAGAGGATCTTGACTGATTGAAAAGCTACAGACAAAAGCCTTCGTTTGTCTTTTTAGTCTGGAAAATTAAATTTAACTATATAGTGCTTTAAAATGATATTGAAAATATGAATTCATTTCAATTCGAGTTGTATTCTCACCAAATACATCAATGTCAAGTTATGATTAGCAAATTAAAAATTGTACATGACATGTAGCATTTTAAACATTAAGTAAAGCAGAGAAGATCATTTTTATTCTAAATTGAGTATTATGGATCAAAATGATGGAAATTTAGAGAGTAAAATTTGAATTAAAGATAATTTAACTTGTAATGGCCTACAATTTGAGAGGAAAACCAATTAAAATGAGAAATATTAGCATTACGGTGCTTTTGCAATAGGTTGATTTATACTAGTCATTTTGAATCTATTTTAACATTGCTTGGGATGATTTTAAAAGAGCCATAATCTTCAAGCTGTTTGATACTAACAGATGTTTAAGTATTTAACCCTTAGAGAAAAAATGCCAGATGATTAAAAGACACAATAAGTTTCTTGAAAATGAATCAATTTATTTAAAACAAGTCATTTGAGGTGATTCAAATGATTATGTTTTCAGTCTAAAAAATCTAAAGGAAATCTTTGGAATTTAAACGTTCTCTTTCACAACTACTCTTACATGAGCTTTTTCTTCTCTTTCACAAAGGTAGAAGTAATCAGAAGGCATCCTCTGAAAAATTGGGGCTCACCCTGGCACGGCACCTGTTGGGACCTAGTGTTATTGAACCATGAGACACTTCAAGGGGCTTTATGGGGCGTGGCTAATACAAGAAAATGATTTGCTTATTTAGAAGTGGTGCATGAGAACAAAAATAAAGGTAACCGGTTAACTCTTCTATGAAGCAGCTAAACGATTGAATCTAACCAACATGCTGTCTCATCTTCTACCTCCTAGGTGCACACCACTAGGAATTAGCTCCAGCACAGTGTTAGTACTCATGAAGAGTAACATGGAGGGATGTTCAGTGGAGCTCCAAAATGATAAGGACATGAAGCTTGTGCCCTGCTGTTCAGTGTTTAAATCACGGGTAATTCAAGATAAGCTCACTTCATAAAACTCCTTTTCACTTTCTTGGAAAAAGCACAGGTTACGAATCAAAAGGAAAGAGCCAAATTAAGAACAAGTAAACAGTAATTATTATAATTCATTTGGTCATTTATTTGCAGAATGAATGTGCATTGACTTAATATCAGCCAGCTCCTGGGCCACGTGCCTATTCCTAAGGAAATGGCACAGATGCCATAAACTATGTTATTTCTATAAACGCCATCAACTACAGAGCATCAAATATTTATTACTAAATAATAAATACTTAGTATTTAGTATACTAAATAAAATAACAACAAAGAATATTTAACAAGCAAACAAAAATATTTAAACTTGGGTGCATGAAATCCTCCATATGTCTATCACACATAACCGTTATTAATTTTATTATTTTTATATTTTACTTTTAGGTAGATGAAGGCATTTGTACTTCTTTTATTTGCGTCAGATTAATAAGGAAGCAGCATCTCTTATAAGATATACACTAATGTCAAATGTACACAGAATTAAGGCCCAGAAAAGAATTAAATAATGTGATTAATTCAAATGAGATTAGAACCCAACTACTAAACATTTACCCAGTAATCAGCATGTCCTTAGTACCGATACATTGTTTCTAGGCACACTGATTAACTGATTAACCTGAAACCAAGAGTTTGAGGCCACCACTAGTACGTCCAACAGTACCTTAAACTCAACACATTCCACATTGTACTCACTGTTGAGCAGGGGCTCACTCCACCTCATCTTCTTGCTTTCTACATCTTCCCTGCTCAAAGTGTGGCCAAAGGATCAGCATCACCTGGGAACTGCTTAGAAATGTAAAATCTCAGACCCTGCCCTGGATCCAATGACTCCAAACCTGGATTTGAACAAGAAACACAGATAGCACATATGCACACTAAATTTGAGATGCACAAGAGTGTGCCAATTAATGGCACTAACATCAACCCAGCTGTGCAAGCCAGAACCTGTGTTCTGATCCTTCACACCCCCTCTTGGTTTCCTGCTCATACAATCAATCACTAACTCCTGTCGATTCTACACCCCTCCTGGGAGCTGCAGCATCAACTCTGTTCTTCCCTTCTTTGCTTTCACCTCTACTACCATAATCCTGGAGGGCAGGTTGCATGCGCCTAGTAAACAGTAACTTCCTCCTCATCTCCTTGCTTCCACCTTCCCCACTCTCTCAACATATTCCACACACTGTACATGGTAGTCTTCTTCCAACAGGTACTGGATCTTGTCTCTTCCGGGTCAAATCATGTCCACTGTCCCTCACTGCTAAAGGCTCCTCCCCACCCTTCCCACTCCCCTCCGATCCTTCTCCCTCCACAACGATCACCTTTCAAAGTCTTGCAAGGATCAACCTCTGTCCCTGCGCCTGACCTGTGTGTGTGTGTGAGTGTGCTTCATCTAAGAACATTCTCTTCTCTCTTTATCTGAATAACTCATATTCATTCTTCAGGTCTCAGTAAAATCTTTCTCAGAGAGACTTTCTCGGGCTCGAAGTCTACAATAAACAAACACAAAACAAACAGTTATACTCTGTAACAACACCCCGAGCTTTTCTTTCCCTACATGTTAAAGGACTTATGATTGAGTATTGGCCTCCCATCAGCAGACTGTAAACTCCTGGCCATGGCAGGCGTGTCCCTCGTTTTGCCTTGCATCTCCAGTGCCTAGTCCAGGGCCGTGCCTAGAGCGCCTAATGCCCACAGCTTATTCCTAGTTTCTTTTTCAAGCTCTGTAGCAGAACTTAATGCCAGTTCAGGTCAATTCCCCTTCCCTTACAACATTTCTTAGGTTTGCATTTTAGCTATGGAAGGAGTGTGTGGTTCCAAAGCAGGGTGAGGGAACAGAACTATATATATTTATATTCAAGCATCCACTCTGGTTTGGTAAGAGGTCCACAAAGACCAGCACTAAAAGGTGTATGAGCCCAGGACCCTGTGGAACCTTCTCTTCTGGCTGCTCTATGACAGGCTTGGGGAATCTGAATCATTCCATTATTTTGTTTCCAAGCCAAAGCATGGATCGATCTCTGAAGATATACATGCATGGACACCCTCTGAAGTTCTTTTGTCCTGATGTCTTGCTAGGATACTTACACTTCTATAGTTGCTTCTGTCTCGTCTGCAGAAATCTGTCAGGAATTAAGGAACAGAGCTTCTGGAGGTGTCCCTCTTCCAGCTCTTTCCCAGAGCAATAGGGAATCTTGTTTCTCCCCTAGTCTGTTACACTCTTCCCTCATTTAGAGTAAAATTAACAAAAAAAATGGAAGATGATAAGATGTAAAGAAAAAATGTTAAACAGCAATTATCCTATATTCCTAATACATAAGGTTATATCCTCTATTGAAAAACAATTCTTGAGTAACCAGTGAGGACTCTGAGCCTTGCCCCTCTGCTGCTTTTCTTCAGCCAGTCTTATATCAGCCTCTCTGGGTCAGCTGATACCAAGTTGCTCTCCAGAGTTCTCCAGAGGTACTCTGTATTCTCTTTTCTCCATAGCTCTGTACATGTTCTCTTTTCATTCAAACATCACGAGGTGCCTAAGGCAGAGTTTGAAATGGAATAGGTACCCAGCCTTTCACTAGAACTACCTTTGGAATAAATGGGAACACATGCTCTGCTCTACTGAAAGGCTCTCCAGGAACTATGACTATATCAGTCCAACATTAAGGCCTTGTCTGAACCTCCGAGAAGGCTCTGCATGACCCTGGGAGCTACACTGTGGGGGGAGTGCAGAGGCTGTTTTTCATCTCTCTGTGTTGGTGGGCTGTGAGAGAGGTCCCTCTGTCCCAAAAAGCTCATTCTATCCAGCTTGCCTTATTAACCATATCAATAACTGATTTAAAAGGCAAAAAGGAGAAATCACTATGGCTTTCCTTTAACAAGCAGGGGGACCTTAGATGTGACATTTATTTTAAGATTGTATCTTGGTCTTAAGTGACAGGTTCTGTTCTTTCTGGTCTGTTAACCAGAGACTATTCAAATTTTCATGGTCAACATAAAATGATCTCCTAAAACTGGGACACATTTCATAAAATAATGCAATATATGGAAGAAAAAGTGTCACAACTGTAATTGTTCACAGTGAAAAGAAATATTCCATAGTGGCTGAGCAACGCTGTGCTTTCCTTTATGGGAAGAGTATAAGTAAATTACTGTGGCTTTCAAGGTTTCAAATACCTATGTGCCATATATATAAAAGTGCCCATATTTGCTTGTGTTTCTATAGTAATGAACAATTAGAGGAGGAAACTTTATAATATTATAACTAATGGATATAAAAGATCATATGAGAATCTTAATTTCTAATCTATGTTTCCACTTAAATATTTTATCCTCTTCTCTTTTTATTTTAAAGGTTATTTTAAATTCTGTCCCTTGTGTATTTGATTTTCTCATGAATGGATTATGCTTAGAAAATGTTCTAACTATTGTAATAAGTGCCCAGTGCCCAGTATAATGTAATAAAATGCTGCTGTCAATTAGTCACCTGGGTATACTACATTGTCCTCTGGAGTGCACAGCATAAAAATTCAATACTTTAATCTCTTTATTAAAAGTTACTCTGGGGCTAGAGAAGCATATTTAACAGTATGTTATTAAAGGTGCTTTCACCACTCTAAAATGTCAAGAAAATTAAGAAAATATTAGAAATATCTTGATTCATTGTTAGCTGTATTCAAAGCATAGTGAAATGCTAATCAATAAATATTTATTGAGCAACTATTACATTCAAGGCACTTAATACAATTTTGAAACTGAATATTTTGTTTATTATCTTGAGAACCATATATATAAAAGTTAAAAAAAAACTCACAAGTAAAAATCCTTCAGACATATAGGTATGCCAAAATCCAGGTGATATCCAAAAGCCATGGAAACAAAGAAAAATCAGATCTATTTCTGCTTCAGAATGTGTTCTTTTCATTCTGTCACTGTTTTCTCTGATTTTCTAACTTCTCCTTAGGAGTTATTATTTGTAACTCACAGAAAGTTTTTAACAAATCATTATTATGCTATAAAAATAAAATCATATGTTAATAGACCTCTCTGCTCTCTTAGAAGAAATGAAGTGGCATGTTCTTTGCAAGTAACATGTGCATTAATATGTTTGACCTGCTCAGTACATGGCAGGAGAACCATGTCTGCAGTCCCACATTTCCCCGTTACACTACCGAACTGGAAAGAAAGGATTTGCTTTTGGATACAAATACATAATATCACATGCACATGCATGTTTGTGTGAGTAGATGTATGTTGTAGTTCTGCAAAACACATTTACATTATGCCTTCAAAAATAACATATAATTAATGAGTTCCACACCCATTTTTCCAGTCTTACATCCACATACATGCTGAAATAATTCTAAAAGTTTGTGTGTGTGTGTTTATGTGTGAACAAGGGATGGAATCTTCTATAGCATCACAAGATATAGCTAGCATCTTTTGAGGAAAGAATGGATATTTAAACTTTGATATTAAGATCTATTTCCCTTCAACTTTTTAAAGAATTTATTCAACTTCTTAATATATGTCCAATTTTAATGTGTAATATTGTAATTGCTGCTTTTTAAAAAACTTTCAAATTTTACCTAATTCTAAGAAATTTTTACATAAGTAGATTGGAATTTGCACTATTTAAAAATTAAGGATAGGAAAAGTGTTGGTTTAAGAAGCGCATATCTGGGAAAGATGATCAAGGTTCCAAGAGAATTTCTAGACATGGGAGAATATTCTCTGAATCAGTACAAAAGTGATGATATAGGAATTCTACTAAAAGTAAATTACTAGTTTAGGAGGTACAGCTTGAAATATTTGCAACAATGCTAATTTGCCATGGTGCTCACTATTCCCTGAGGTCTGTTATTGCCTTATTTTTCTTTGCTAAAACTCCTTGACTCATGGTATTGTGGACAATTATACCAGTACCATATAATACCAATAGAAAATGTAAGTCAGAGACTAAATTAATAAGGTGTGTACTTTTAAAAATCATCTTTCAACATGTACTTATTCCAAAAATGTTGGTCTTTAAAATGAGGGAAATTTTTATAATTACCCAATCACACTATCTCCATATTGGATGGAAACTTAAAATGTATTTACATTAGTCTACATATTGTCAGATGCCAGACTAATGTCTATTGCATCCTGGAAAATGGGTTTCTCAATTTATTCTTACTTACTTACTTCCCTTCACTACCCCTCTCTCTGTCCATCCTGTTATAAACAGCTTTGCAATGAAGGAAAATCAGTCTACCTTGATATCTAATCATGGGGTTTTTTATTACTTTATTTTATTTGCTGACAATTTAAAAATCCAAATGGCAAAAATAGAATTAATTTTCCACTTAACAACTCTTTACATACACCTTTTGGAATTTGCTTTTACCCTAAATTTATCTGCAGTGCCCTAAACTTTTTTTTTAAATCATAAGACATGGATCAAATAATCATTTTTATTCCAAGGTCAAGTAACCAATATCTTGGGTACTTGCTATAAGGAAAAGCAAACAACTATAGTATCTTGATAAAATAAGCAATACATAAAACTATAAAGTATTGCTCAACATGTTGTAAAATATTTTTATATCTGTCATTTTAACTGCTAACATGATAATGCATACATGATAACAAATTACTGCTCCAATAAAGCAGAGAAATGCAAACCAGAGCCTACTGTGTAGCATGGATGTAATCTATAAACTAAGTTGTCAGCACGTAACCAAGGCCAACTTCTGGAAACCCAAGCATATTGTGATACATACATTACTGGAAAACCTCTTCCTTTGCAATGGTGTACAAAGAGATAATAGTCATTAGAGGAAAAATAAGATAGGGACACAGCATTAAAACTCTAGGCAGCTCGCAAGCAGGCCAATTATAACTATTTCAGAAAACATAATTAAAGGCACAGAAAGGCAAGTAGGTAAAGGAATTCCAGTAGTTTAGGAGTTACAGCTTGCAATACTTGCAATAAAGCAGACAGTGCTAACTCTCACACGGCATCCGGTCAATAGGTAACTCAAAAAAGCAGGCAAGTGAGAGGGCTTTGGGAAGATGGCAGAGTTGGAAGCTCCAGGGATCAGTCCCTCCACCAAAACAACTATTGAACAGGGAAGAACTGTCTGCATCCACTATTTTGAAGCTCCAGAGCCTATTGGAACACTATGCAGCATCCAGGAAGGAGCGGGAGGAAGAGGCTGGTCAAATGTGGTAAACTCTGATGAGGTCCACCCTCCCTGCAGCGGCTACCATCCCACATCCCCAGCCCTGGCAAATAGCCATGGGATCCACAGTTCAGGATCCAGGCTTAGCCCGCTGGTGCCAGGGTGAGGCATAAATACCTAGTCCTCCAAACTTTGGATGTGTGTGGTCTGATCACTGATCCCTGCTTTTGGTCAGCTACACCAGATCACTGGGGGTTGGCTCTGAGCCAACCCCCCTGACGTAAAGGCTGCAGAGGAATCTTAAAGACTGTAACCTCCTTCAAAATTATGGAAAACCAAGGGCAGCTTTAAAAGGAGTCAATGTCAAATCACAAAAATGCAGCTTTAACAGGCAGAGATGCAGGTCCTGACACTTATGGGAAAGAATTACAATAAGCAAACTCATAGCATCAGAAACTGGAATATAAGGGGCCTGGAAAGGGTAGGGAATGAGGAGTTATTGCTTAAATTGTACCATTTCTATTTGGGTTGATGGAAAAATTTTCATAATGGATGGTGGTGATGGTAGCACAACATTGTGAACACAATTACCAGCACTGAATATCTTTGAATGTGGTTAAATGGGGACTTTTAGGTTGTATTTGTTACTAGAATAGAACTGTTTAAAAAAAAAAACATAGGACTCTATCATACAGTGAACCCTAATGTAAACCATGGACAATAGTTAGTAGGACAATTATAAAAATGTTCTTTCATCAACTGTAACAAATGTGTCACACTAATGCAAGGTGTTAATAATAGAGTGGTATATGGGAACTCTGCATTTTCTGCATGAGTTTTCTATAAACTGACTACTTCTAAAAAAAAAATTAGGCAAAAACCTTGAAAAGCCATGTCATAAAAGTGGATATATAAATGTCAAAAAAAAATGTGTAGTTGCTTGACTTTATTAGTCATCTGCAAAATGTGTATTAAAATCACATTGTGATTTTAGTTAACATGAAAAGGCAGAAAATATGGCAAGCACCTAGAACAAATGATCTCTCATATACCACCGATGGAGTGTAAATACTTTTGAAAAATTATTTGGCAATATCTACTAAATTTGAACAAATCTATACCCCTTGAGCCAGCAATAACTCTCCAGACCATTTATCCAAGAGAAATGCTTATGGATGTTCATCAAAAGACATGAAACAGAATACCCATTTAGAACAAAATGGAAAAAACGTGTGGGGGCACATTGGTACAAAGGGATATTATATAGTATGTTACCGAATGAACTACTGCTACATGGGAAAATACAGGTGAACCATAAGACTCTATGACTGTGAAGTCATAATGTTTCAAGAAAGGCAACACATTGTGTGGTTGCATTTTTATAAACTTAAAAACAAGCGCAATAACTATTGGTTGTCTGAAGCGCAGATCATGGTTATCTTGGAAGAAGGTGGTGCCTGGAAGGGGGTGATGCAAAGGGTCTCTCAAGTCCTGGCAACATTAGATTTTCTCTCTGAGGTCTAGGTCTGAGAATGTTCAGGTTGTAAATATTCATAAAGATAAATCCCACGTGTTTTATTTTTGGTGTGTGTGTGCATGTTATTCTTTACAATAATGTTTTTTTCAAAAACGTAGTTTGAAAGTAGCATGATGGAATCGAGCTTCAGAAATGATAGAAGCTCCATGGAAACCTGAACCAAACACAAACATCAAAGAGAACTGCACAATATGCACTCCTACAACAGGGCAATTGCCCAAAGGGAGTCCAGAGACATTTCCTTCAACACTAAGTCCTCCGAATGTACCTGTGATCAGCTGTAGATATGGTGACTCAGTGTCACTTCACGTTAGCATTCTGGGCAAAAGCATGTCTGCACCCATGCACCTTTCATTGGGACTGACATTATTCTGTTATTTACTAATTGCATATGAGCTGTTTCATATTTCAGAATCTATTGTAGCAGAAATTGACAGCACTTACCTAAAGAGTTTGCTTCCTACCAGGAATGACTAGCAGAGTAAGGGCAGGAAAGAATACGAAGAACATTGGTAATAATGCTGATGAGCCTTTACTGGGCTCGGCCTGGGGCCAGGCATTATATTAGGCACTTGGCACATCATGCCATTTACTTCCTCTGGTAACCCTTACACACCTTTCACCGGTTAGACCTGCTCAGGGAAGTTGTCACCTGCCTATGTTTGCCTAGTCAGAAAGTAACAGAGCCCAGATGTGAATACATGTGATTTTACTCTTAAACCTCATGCCGTGGCTACCAAGGAAAAAAGCCATGTTCTTTCTAGTATCGCAGGTGGCAAAGCCTTGGCAAGGAAGGGTCTCTGCACCGAGATAAAAAATCAGTGAATAGCTCACTGCACACACATTTGTGAAGAAGAATAAGCAAGAAAAATACAGGGAAGCAGATGTGGCTCAAGCAACTGGGCTCCTGCCTACCACATGGCAGGCCTTTGTTTCAGTTCCCGGTGCCTCCTAAAGAAGATAGCAAGCTGGCATGACAGGCAGGCATGGCAAGCTGACATAACAAGAAGATGCGGCAAGAGACACAAGAAGAAAAACACAATGAAAGACAGAACAAAGCAGGGAGCAAAGGTTCCTGGTGCCTCCTTAAGAAGACTAGAAGGATGCAAGCTGGCGTGACAGGCAGACATGGTGAGCTGACGCAAGAAGATGATGCGACAAGAGACACAAGGAAAAACATAATGAGAGACACAACTCCCACATTGGAGGTCCCATTGCCTCCTAAAGAAACAAAGAAGACAGACACAGCAAATACATAATGATGCGGGGATGGAAAGAGACAAATAAAATAAATCATTTTTAAAAAAAGAAAAATACAGTGAAACTGTCAGAATAAATTAGTAAATTATCCAAATGTCATCTCACACCAATCAGAAGAGCAACTCCACCACCCTCACAGAGCTCTCTTTGGGAAGAGGTGCAAGCAAGTTGGGTAGAAATGATGGATACAAGGAAAAGGCAGGACAGACCCTCTCTTTAAGTCCTTACCTGGGGAGAGCAGGCCAGATTACTGGTGAAATTTCCTCTTCCATGACACAAGGTGGGAAAGTAAGGAGAGGGGCATGAACAATTCTTTCATTTATGATCATGTTGACAATTGGCAGCATTTAGTATTATAATAATATAATTACAGGCTGTGTCTGAGGATTAAAAAAAAAGAGCTACACTAACAAGCAAACACGTATTTTGTGCAAACAGGCAAAGAACGCTGCATAATAGAAATGAACATTTCACAGCAGGTTAACTAGAAAAAATGGCGGAACAGAAATACCACATGACATATAATAGTATATCATACCACCAGAAGTGGCAATTTTGTTTTTAAAAATAACGACCAGCACAGTAAATCAGCACTTCCAAAATGAACTGTATTGTTTTTACGTTTGTAATTTTGTTTTAACTCCATAGTTGCATATGATTGATGAGTATCAGGTAGGTGCAAAAGGAATTGCAGTTTTGCATTTTTGAAATTTGCCATTTGATATTGGCATATATTCTGAAATAAATGTGGTTATGTTATACATCATTTTAATGTGCAAATTTCACTTTATGTTTTTTGCTAATGGCTTATTACTTGTTTATTTTACGGTTATTTTAGACTATGGGAATGATGTTAGACGAAAAGCAAATTTGAGTGATTTTCTTATTTGAGTTCAAAATGGGTGGTAAAGCAGTAGAGACTAGTCATAACATTAACAACACATTTGGCCCAGGAACTGCTAATGAACATACAGTGTAGTGGTTTTGCAAAGGAGACAAGAGCCTTCAATATGAGGAGTGTAGTGTCTGGCTATTGGAAGTTGACAATGACCAATTGAGAGCAATCATCGAAGCTGATCCTCTTAAACTACACAAGAAGTTGCTGAAGAACTTAACATCGACCATTCTATGCTCGTTCGGCAATTGAAGCAAATTGGAAAGGTGAAAAAGCCTGATAAGTGGGTGCCTCACGAGCTGACCAAAATTTTAAAAATCAGCGTTTTAAAGTGTCATCTTCTCTTATTCTATGCAACAACAATGAACCATTTCTCGATTGGATTGTGATGTGCGATGAAAAGTGGATTTTATACGACAACCAGCAATGATCAGCTCAGCGGTTGGACCGAGAAGAAGTTCTAAAGCACTTGTCAAAGCCAAACTTGCACCCAAAAAAGGTCATGGTCACCGTTTGGTGGTCTGCTGCCAGTCTGCTCCACTACAGCTTTCTGAATCCTGGCAAAATCATTACATTTGAGAATTATGCTCAGCTAATTGATGAGATACACCAAAAACTGCAATGCCTGCAGCTGGCATTGGTCAACAGAAAAAGCCCAATTCTTCTACATGACAATGCCTGACGGCGCATCACACAAACAACGCTTCAAAAGTTGAACAAATTGGGCTACTAAGTTTTGCATCATCCTCCATATTCACCTGACCTCTCACCAACCGACTACCACTTTTTCAAGCATCTTGACAAGTTTTTGCAGGGAAAGCGCTTCCATAACCAGCAGAATGCAGAAAATCTTTCCAAGAGTTTGTTATGCTACAGGAATAAACAAACTTCTCATTGGCAAAAAGTGTTGATTGTAATGGTTCCTATTTTGATTAATAAAGATATGTTTGGCCCTAGTTATCATGATTTGAAATTCATAATATGAAACTGCGATCCAAAACTGCAATTCCTTTTGCACAAACCTAAATATATCACTTAGGAATCAAGGTTTATGCTTTAAATTATTTAAGAAACAATATAAAATTATCACAACCAGAGGTCCTAAAGAAATGTATAATTTAAAAATATGTGTGGCAAGCGGACTTGGCCCAGTGCTTAGGGCGTCTGTCTACCACATGGGAGGTCTGTGGTTCAACCCTGGGCCTCCTTGACCCGTGTGGAGCTGGCCACGTGTAATACTGATGTGTGCAAGGAGTGCCGTGCCATGCAGGGGTGTCCCCTGCATAGGGGAGCCCCATGCACAAGAAGTGAACCCCATAAGGAGAGCCGCCCAGCGGTAAAGGAAGTGCAGCCTGCCCAGAAATGGCGCCGCACACACGGAGAGTTAATGGAGCAAGATGACGCAACAAAAAGAAACACAGATTCCCATGCCTCTGACAACAACAGAAGTAGACAAAGAAGAACACACAGCAAATAGACACAGAGAACAGACAACTGGGGGGGGGGAGGGGAAATAAATAAATAAATCTTTAAAAAATAAATAAATAAAAATAAAAAAATAAAAATATGTTCATATTAATTGAGAAACCCTGGTCTAGAAAAAGAGATAGAAGCATCCACGACTCAAATGTTTAAGCAATATTGATCAGCATAGAAAACAAGGAGGAATTTGTAGATACTAGCACATATCTAAACTGTTGCAAGATCAAAGAGAATCTGCAATCTATGACATATACATATATATGTATAATAGTAATGTATGCTTGCTTATACAGAGAAAAATAAAATGAGACTTCAGAGAATGAAAGGAAATAAACTGAAAGCAAAAAGAGACAGAAAGATTTTGAGAATTGGGCTTTTATAATATATAGGAAGCTGAAGTGAACAAATTAGTTCCTTATCTGAAAGTTCCATCAGTTCAAACTGAAACTACTCTTGATTTTTCTGGTATGGAATATCAAAAGGGGAAAGAAAAGAACAAAACACTACCTATCAGTTGGGAAACTCTTGTTGAAAGTATAAGAAAATCTTTTCAATTTAAATATAAATATAATCTGAAGTGGGAATCCCCAAGCATGGGAAAGTGGTTTAGGGGTTCACATGTTGAAAGAATGATAAATGCCTGCACATCTTATGTATTAAGTAGGCAACTGGAGAAAAGTCCTTCCCACATATGGAAGAACATTCCCTGCCCAAAGCATGTTGAAAAACTTACCTAAAGATGAGCGGATCTCCATTTTTTAAGTTCTTTTACATCTTCAGACCCAAAATGGACCAGAAGGGAGAAGTCAGCACAGTGGAGGAGTGATTAGAAAAAGGTGCTTATGATCCGGACACATTTAAAACAGGCAAGGCGTTTTACAACAATTATTAATAAAATTCTGTTCCTACATAGCAGCCCTATAACACTTCCATTATTCTACAAGCCCTCTTGCTTGGCCTGTCAGCAGTGATTTGGCTCATCCTCCTCATTATCACTTTTTTTCAACTGGTTTCCAGGACATACCGCGTTCTTGCATTTCCATCTAGTTCACTGGTGGTTCCTTCTCATTCTTTTCTGGTTCCTCATCTTCCACCCAGCCGTTTAACACCATCATCTCTAGCCATGAGATGTACAGCTGCCCCATCTCCCTGCGTGTGTCATTTGCTCCTGCGACTATGCTCCACGAGATCTAGGTACACAAGTCACATCCATTCCTCCCCTGCTCAAAGCTCTGCGCTGGCGCCTCCAGTCACTCCTTGTACACATGCCCCACAGCTCACTTCCTTCAGATCTACCCGCAAATACCACTTGCCGGGGTCCATCCTGAACAACTTCAAACTGCAGCCCCAAACCCTGCAGCGACTTGTGATACCCCATCCCTGCTTTAAAACTTCCCCCAATAGACTTTATCCCTTGCCATCATAGCGCATTCGTTTTTGGAAGCAAAAGTATCACAGAAAATGTGGGAATCATAAACTTCATAAGGAAAACAGAAATACACTATTTCCTCACCCAGAGAATGATCAATAAGTAAACACTTGGCATGAAACTTTCCTTTTTAATGCATATAGAAGTGTTTGTGCATTTTTCTTTAGGTTTGTATGCATATCCACATGTCTTTCTCTTTCTCCAGACATATCTGCGTGTGTGTCTATGAGTTAGTTTCCAATGCCTAGAAGAATTCCTTAGTACATTTCTCAGTAATTGCTGCTGAACATTGGCAGATGTGTCATTTGAACAAACGACTGTTCCCATCTGGCTTCTCGTGCCATCTCTGGAGAGCGGTTTCTGGTAAAGGTTCACCCCATCCTGCAATGTCTGCTTTGCCCAGATTCCTCCTGGGTGGGGTGATTCACCCACCTCCCTCACTCTTTGTGTCAGGTTCCCTGGATAGTTCCATGGCATCGCTGCTGATGCGGGGAGCTGTCTCCTCTGGTCTCTCCCCTCTGGCTCTCATTCTGTCCAGCCCTCCTGGGAACAGGGCAGGGCCGTGGCCAGTCGTGAGCTCTTGGAAGCTCCAGGCCACAGCCATGGCCAGCTACACTCACCCGCCTCTCAGGCCCCATCACATTCCACTCGTTGATTGTCCTTTTCCCCATAAATGTAGGACCCTCTGCCCGCTGTGCTTACTGGTGCACCTCAAGCATCCAAAACGCGCCTGGCCGTTGTTGAAGGAACACAGGAGTTATCCTGCACTGTTGTTCCAACGCATTATTTATTTATTTATTTTAAGCTTGACTTTTTTTTTGTCTTTTTTTTTTAAGATACACAGATCACAAAAAATGTTACCTTAAAATATATAAGGGTTTCCCATATAGAGATCAAACTGGAAGATGTCCATAGACATCTGCTTCTGCATAGGCACTTGCATATCCCCAGTTGCTCTTTTTCATTTTATTCCTCCCAAATGTCATCACCTGATTTAAACGGTCATTAATATTAGGAACGGTGGTAGTTTTCCTCTTTCCTAAGACCTGTTTTTAGTGTCATGAGCCACCAAATTAAACAGAAGGTGACATTTTCTTCTGCACTGTACTTTTCATGCAGAACACTGCAAGTGTTCTATTCCATAATATCAGCCTAATCTTGCTGTCACAAAAAGTAGTAAAATCAGGATTTCATTCAGCTTTATCTATTTATTCTCAGTTATCCTACCTCAAGCTTTTTCTTCCAAAATACACTCAGATTCAGGGACAAATTTATAAACTGGTATCCTCACAGAGTGATTTTTAAAGTTTCTTCTACCTTGAAGCTAGCATGTAGTACTGAGTACCCCCCTGAGCAACTGAAACACAGGGGGCTATGTTCATTCTCTGAAGAGCTGTGATTCTGCAACCAATTCAGTTCAGCAAAAGCCCCCATTGTCAATAGCAGGAAAATAAATTAATAAGTAATCAAAGAATGAAAGTGTATTTTCTTACTACTGATCTCATTGTCTTTCTTATCTATTTAACTCTGAACCATACCCATATTTTGTTTCACATTTCTGTCCTATCATTTTAACTCCATTTTCAATTCCAGACTTGGCATTAAAAATAAGATGATGTTCTTTGGGAGGGTGGGGGCTTACAAGGTTGTGATAGTGTAGCAGTTTGATATAGTTATGAATTCCAAAAATAGATATTGGGTTATGTTTGTTATCTGGTTTATTACTGGGCATGATTGAGTTATGATTAGGGCTTTGACTGGGCCACATCATTAGGGCATTGAGTCCCCATCCCTTGCTGGATGGAGACTCACAGATAAAAGGCAGGGCAAAGAACAGAGTTGGAGTTTTTGGTGCGAGGGTTCTTCATGTGGAGTTTGATGTTGACGTCTTAAACTGGTGACCTGGGAAATCAGCACACAGAGGAAAGAGAAGCCAGCCCCAGGAAGAAAGGAACCTTGAACCCAGAGAGAAGCAAGACCCTGAAAGTGAGGAACCCAGGAAGCCTGAACCCTCTCAGCTGTTGGCAGCCATCTTGCTTCAACATGTGAAAAGAGACTTTGGTGAAGGAAGTAACTTATGCTTTATGGCCTGGTATCTGTAAGCTCCTACCCCAAATAAATACCCTTTATAAAAACCAACCAATTTCTGGTATTTTGCATCAGCACCCCTTTGGCTGACTAATACAGAATTCAGTACCGGAAGTGGGGTAGTGCTTTTGCAATTACCAAAATGATGGAACGGTTTTATAAATGGGTAAGGGATATTTTTTGGAGGAATTGTGAAATTCTTGATGGAAATGGCCTAGATTGCTTTGAAGAGACTGTTGATAGTAATATGGATGCTAAAGAGACTTTTTATGATACCTTAGAAGTAAATAATGAACCTGTTATTGGAAACTGAGGAAAGGTAATCCATGTTTTACAGTTGCAGAAAACTTATCAAAATTAACTCCTGGTGTTTTATATAAGATAGAATTTGAAAATGGTGAGCCTGGGCATTTAGCTCAAGAACTTTCCAAAGTAAACTCAGAGAATGCAGCTTGGCTACTCTATGCTGCTTCTAGCAAAATGCTAGACGAGAAAGATACACTGAGGACTGAATTGTTGGGCACAAAGAAATAGAAATTGATTATGAAAATTCTAAGCCTCTGGAAATCAGGCTCCCAGATGAAAGTGCCCCATTGGAGGACTTAACTAAACTTGGAACTGGTAAATCAAGATGGAAGACACAGTTATGTCAGAAAGACTTGTGGAAAGTCTCACTGTCTAATGGCTCGGACCCCTGCTTCCTGCATGCTAAACCAACAAGGTTTCTGAGAGAGCTGTGTGAACAAAACCACTGTCAGCCTGGAATAAAAAGGACATGGAAAGGAGAGATTGAAGAAGAAATACCTTTAAGAGGAAAACCATGGAAGCTGAGATCTGGAATTAGGACATCACCTTGGGCCAAGACAGGAACCCCACCCATGTATGCAGAGAGGGAGAGTTTGTCCCAGCACTTGGAAAGGGTGGATGTTCCTGTCCATCCAATGTTCTGGGAGAGTTTTGCTGCCCCTGAATACAGAGAGTGGAGCACATTCCCCAAGGATTAGGGCAGTTAAGGTCAATACCCCACAGGTCTGAGAAGGGTAGACATGCCTCCAAATGTTAGGAAAGGCCAAGTGGTCAACTTGTTGCTCTGAGAGGGTTCCACCTGCTTGCCAAAGGTTAGGGAGAATGTTTTCTTCACGTTACTATACTAGGGGGGTTAAGACTCTAACCCAAAGATTGGGTAAGGTATGGCAATCACCCCAACACTCTTGGAGAGTGAGGTCTGGAGCTTGGTCGATACCCAGATGCTTGATGAGGGTGGAACCAAGAAAATGGACATTGGGCAAGCATGTGGGAAGGGTGGGTTCCCATAAGGCACCAAGGAGAATAAACCATCATCTTAAGAATGACTCTCAGACTGAAATCGAATGGAAAATGCTCTGCAGGTTTACTGAACTGTAGAGTACCCATGACTCATGTTTTCCTCCCAATTTCTCCTCATTATAATGAAAATGTTTATCCTTTGTCCATTTGTATATTGGAAGCAGATAAATTGTTTTGTAAGTTTCAGAGGTCTATAGCAGACAGGACTTTGTCCCAAGACAAACTGTATTTCTTTAAATTAATTGTGATATGATTTAGTATTTGCATTGTTACTGATTTAAGGTTTATTTGAATATTGTGATGTCTTTTTGGAATTCAGAGTGTGGAGCGTAGCAGTTTGATATAGTTATGAATTCCAAAAATAGATATTGGATTATGTTTGTAACCTGGTCTATTACTGGGCATGATTGAGTTATGATTAGGGCTTTGATTGGGCCACATCTTTAGGGCATTGAGTCCCCACCCCTTGGTGGATGGAGACTCACAGATAAAAGGCAGGGCAAAGGATAGAGTTGGAGCTTTTGATGTGAGGGTTCTTAATGTTGGAGTTTTGATGTTGGAGTTTGATGCTGAAGTCTTAAGCTGGTGACCTGGGAAGTAAGCACAAAGAGGAAAGAGAAGCAAGCTACAGGAAGAAAGGAACCTTGAACCCAGAGAGAAGCAAAACCCTGAAAGGGAGGAACCCAGGAAGCCTGAACCCTCTCAGCTGTTGGCAGCCATCTTGCTCTAACATGTGAAAATAGACTTTGGTGAGGGAAGTTACTTATGCTTTATGACGTGGTATCTGTAAGCTCCTACCCCAAATAAATACCCTTTATAAAAACCAACCAATTTCTGGTATTTTGCATCAGCACCCCTTTGGCTAACTAATACAGAGATAATACAGAGAGTAAGAAGGAAAACAATGAAATGGATGGCAAATAGAATAATTCTAAAATCCTTTAAATGCTATGCCAATGGCATATATTTTAGAACTTATTTTTTTAAAACATATAGTTCAGAAAAAGTCCTTTCTTCATATAGTTCCATTGTTTTCCAAGGAGAGGTTTACAAACGTGTGTTTTAAATGCATGAATAAATTAGACTTGTGACAACATTTACATTTACAATGTCACAACTTGAATCTTACTTTCCAGTTTCTATTAATTGTAGTGGAAGGAACACAGGATTTGGATTTAGGAAATCTATATTCTTCTCCAGTCTTTAGACTGTAAACCATTTCAGCAGATCATTTAACCTTTTCAAATGTCAGATTTCTTTTTCATTTATGAAATGAGTTTATTATCTGTCTTAACTTATCAGAGTTATTTTAAAATATGTTTTCTATATCAGTGATCATGGTCAAGCTGAGGAGTGTGTGGAAATGACCACCATAGAACTGGTCATATTGAACCGTCAACAAACACTTCAGCAGAAATTATGCTGTGTTTAAAAGGGGTCTTTGAATTTGGGGTTTGAAAGGAGATTTTAAAAGAAAACGTGTAAATATTAACAATGTCAGTGTTATGGGTTGAACTATATCCCCGAAACGGATCTGCTGACGCCCTAATCCCCACTGCTTCAGAATATGACCTTCTTTGTAAACCGGTCATTGCAGATGTAGTTAAAGATCACACTCTAGTAAAGTGGGCCCTTGGTCCAATCCAACCGTCCTTAAAGAAGAGGAGAGGAAACACAAACAGAAAGGGAGGAGAATTCCATGTGAAAGAGGAGACGCAGGGGGATGAAAGGGAAGCAGGGACTGGAGCTCTGCAGCCCCAGCTGAGGAATGCCTGGGGCCACCAGAAGCTGGAAGAGGCCAGAAAGAGTCTTCCCTAGAAACTCTGGAGGGAGCGTGGCCCCACTGACACCTTCAACTCAGACTTCCAACCTCCAGAACGATAAGCGTTTTAAGTCACCTGTTGGTGGCACTTTGTATGACAGTCCTAGGAAACATAGAGCCACCTCTAATCTGTCTGGAATATGGGTCATGGCAGGCTTAAATAAGAAAGATTAGAAGAAGTGACATGATGTGCTAGAAAGAGAGCAGACTTTAGTCAAGCATGGGTTTGAACCCCAGTGCTGTCTATTTTTCACAGGGTGGACTGGGATTAAATGTGTATCAAAATAATATATGTCTAGCTGAAGATACTAAAGGTGAATTTCCTGGACTCTGATCTGTGCAGGGGGAGAAGCCGGCACCTATCATCACTGCTCTTCCAACAAGGAGCTTCTTCCCTACATGGGCATGTGGCCGGGCATTTTTTTTTTTTTTAATGTTTTTCCATCTGATTCCAAAGGTGAGACATTTTAAATATGGATTTCTTCTTTAAAGGCTTTATTTACCATATAACTGATATTTTGAGAGAAGAGTGTGTCACTGATATAGATGATATATTTTATGATTAAAGAGATGCTATATTATAATCTTTACGGATATAATTCTAATTGATAAGACATGAATTACATCCATCTGTGTACAAAGAATGTGAAAAGATGGACTGTTATATCAATACAATACATTTTATGTGTAAGAACTTTATGGATTCTATATTTGGTTTAACAATAAATGTACATTGTCCACTTATGATCTCCATTGACATTACAGTGTTATTCTCAAAGAAAGGAAGCTGTAAAGCTTCCTATTTCTTTCTATTTGTCCTACAGAGCTAGCCCTTTTTAGGGTATAAAGATGGAACACCTGCTGTGCCTGAAATCAATTCTGCGTCATAAAAGTCACCAGATCTCCTTAAACAGCATTTTTTCTCCTTCATGTCAGTCTACAAAAAACAGTGGAAGATTGAAGTTAAACATTGTTCTTGGTCATCTTAAGAGATGCCGCAGTGTCTTGCATTATATATCATTCTGCTCAATTGGTTGTGGTCCTATCTATCACTCAATGCTCTCCCTGGGAAAAGAAAAATGTAGGCCAAACCTGTTTTTATTATATACACAGCATGTTTTTTTAAGTGTACATTGCACATCTAGAAGGAAAGAGACACTAACCTTGAGGACTACGCAGTGACACGGGTTCCCTTTTCCATGCTGTCTCTCTTTGATGACATTGGGATCATGTTTAGAAAGAAAAACACAGATTAGACAATTCGAAGAAAAACTGGCAGTAAAGCTTACCCCTACAACACAACTCCAAGGATAACATAAAATATCAATGTTGAATTTATTCAGCATGTGGTTTTCGACAAATGTATTTATTTTCCTTCTAAACTAACACAATCAGATGTCTCACAAGAAGTCCAATGAGATAATGTGTTTTTATTTATGATGATACAATTGTATTCATTTTATATGATTATATATTTTTTCAAGGGAGTAGGTACCTAATACAATCAAACATATGGCTATAAATTATATAAGTTATGAAAAACCTGTGATAAAAATATAAATTATGAAAAACCTGTGATAAAAATGATTGGCTTTACTAAGAAATTTAAGGTCTTTTTTCAATTTCCAGCATTACAGAAATAAAAGTGAGAAATGTACTTCCCAATGTGCTCCCAGAGCATATCAAGTAACTGAAAACACTTAATTACTTTTAAAACTGAATCTACTCCAAATATGTTTACTGTTTCAAATTGAAATTCTCACATAGCTCAATTGTGTTATTTTGTTATCTACATATTTTGTAAGAAAACTTGTAGTTGACAGATTTTTTTTCTATAGAATGCATGAATAACTTTGCATCTATATTCTGCCCCATGAATAAGGTGCATATGAGCCATTTAAAAATTATTGCAAAAGATGAAAATTGTTTAAGGTTGTGAATGATCTAGCAACATCAATTACACAAGCAGGAAAGGGGAGCAGGATCACTGACTTTGACATATAAATGTGAGTAAAACGTTAGTATGCTTTAAAAATCAGAGCTCTAATGCAGGTAAGGAATTTTCCAATATCATTATGAGTTCTCAGTAGTTAAGAGAAACCTTCTTTTAAAAAATACCTACTTTCACTTATAAATTATTATCAACTAAATAACCTAAATATGCTGGATTGTACAAGAGAATAGAGAATTGAAATTCTTCTTCAGGCACTTTTTATAAAAATTTAAGACCTTTGCAAGAATAGCAACATGGGTTAAGAATGAGGCTATTTAAAGAATTAATTTCTCTTAGTTTTTTCATATGGGGAAATATATAGATATATTATAGCAAATTATTTTATTAATACATTTGTAGGAATAACAGAGTGGATCCTAAATAGACTATAAAATCAAATGAACTTAAATTCTGTATGATTTTGTTACATGTGAAAAACAAAAAAATGCATGTTGTCGATTTTCACTCCTTGAGATTTTTTTGATTGGATTATTAATGCTTTAAAGTATTTAGTTTTCATTAAAAATGCAAATGCTTGCCAGTTTGAAGACACTGTCAATGTGTTAAAAGAATACAAATTCAAAACAACTTGAATTTGACTTCTAAGAACTTAAGTATCTTAGGAACCTAAACCAGAGTCTTTTGGGTTTAGAATTCTTATTCTTTATAATAGATTTATTGAAAATAAAACTGTCCAAAACCTTTCCAGGTTCCTCAAATACATTTACAATTCTGGAAATTCAAGTTTTGAAACTTTTTTTTTAATACTATGTAAGTATCTATTTTTACCCATCATTATGAATCGATTTATTTTATATAGCCTAATTGAAGGTTGATTTATCACCTTCCTTCCTTCTTATGTGATTGCATATATACACCTACTTACATACATACATTCCTGGGTTTTATTTAGCATTAGGCTCATATATGAAAAATATCCACAGACTGGTTTGGCTTAACAACAGGTCTTTTATTAGCTGGAGGTTTCAGGATAGAAGAAGTTCAAAATCAAAATATCGGCCAGACTTGCTCTCTCCCAGCAGTCTGTAGAGCTCTGTTGCTGGCTGCCAGCAGGCCCTGGGGCTCCTTGGCCAGTAGCCCTGCCCGGGGCAGGGGTGATGACCTCTCCTTTCCGCTCTTCTGGTTTTCTGTTGACTTCCGGCTTCTGGCTCCTCTCTGCTTCCCGTTTCTTCTCTTTATAAATCCTCTAGTGGTAGGGATTAAGATTCAGACACACCATGATTCAATTGGCCATGGTTTAGCTAAAACTAAAATCTTCAAAAGTTTTGGTTTATAGATTGATTCACCCCCAATCTTAATGAGATTAAGATTAAGAACATGACTTTTCTTGGGGCACATAATTCAATATACCACAGTCTCCCCTCTGGGTCTCCAAAACACCATATGAAAAATGCATTTACCCCATCTCAATCTTTCAAAACCCTCAAGTCATATGGGTAACAACTCTAGTGCAAAGTCTCATCTAAATCAGTTGTGGATATGGTCTGTCCACCTGTGAACAATGATCTGTTTCCAGTAGACAGTGGAGCATCAGTCCTTGGAGGGCCATTCCTGCTTAAGGGAGGTGGATGGAAAACAGTAGCTGGGGGTCCCGAGTAGGTTTAGAACCCAGTAGAGCAAACTCCAGTAGACACCAATGTCTGAGAATAATGGATATTCACCTGAGGTTGGATGTTTTGTCCTCCAGGACTGGGGAGTGATATCTCCACCCTTCAAAGAGTGGAGGCAGCAGCTTTGCTCTCCTCCCCAGGCCCAGGCCCCAACCTCTCCAAGCATTGAGGTGCCAGAGAACTCTCCCTAACATCGGGGTGGAAGGCCCACCCCCTCCAAGTGGAATAATTACCAAGTGGGGGTCTGGAATATTGGTAAAATTCCATTTCTTGATCTGGAAACTAGTTACCAGGATATATTCATATTGCCAAAAATGTGAAAATTCATCTAACTATACAATTTTTATTTGCTTTTCTATTTGTTCTAAGGAGTTTCTAGGAGAGAGTTCCCTGGAGTATTAAAATTGATATATGAGGAAAATAATTCCTATATTACTGTGTAATGTATTTTCCACGCCATTGAACATATACCAAAAATGTTCATTTTCAGAATAAATTGGGGAATATAAATTTACATGTGAGATTTAAAACAGCAACTTGGCTGAATCATTTTCACTGTCAAGAAAATCAGCCCTTTATAAGTTAGATTTTTCCCATTTTAGTGAAACCTGAACATTGGCAAATACTACTTTGTATCCATTATTCAGTTCAGAACTTCGTGGGCCCTAAAAAGTAGAATTTCCTTTTCATAAGAAAGTCTTTCAAGTATTTGAAGATATTTATACTTTCTTCTCCATATTAAATTTTCTTAGGCCATCAGTTTTCTTGTTTTGAGTTCATTTAAATAAACTCAATTACTTTTCTCTGAATTCACTTTCTATAGGTATTATAAAAAAATAGTCCAGTAATCCGTGCATTTGCTTGTGTTCTTTCCTCTCCTAGGAATATGTCTCTGATGGAAAAACTCCTATCTTTCAAGACCCAAGTCAAGTATCACATTTACTGAAAACCCTGCCCTCATTTACCCAGTCAGATTTGGTTGATAGCTGTTTTTCTCTTTTTACAATAAATTTATAATGACATTCATCAAATTGTATGTAATTAATTTTGACATATTTTCTTCCAGTTTATAATGAAGTCATCAGTACCTTGCAAATATTATGTTCTCAATAAATGTTTGTTTTATGATAACTATAATTGATTAGTGTTTATAAAGCAAACTCCTTCTTTCTCAATGCATATACAGATTAGTCTCTGTGGATTAAAACGATGATATCAGAAGAATTTAAATCTTAAGGCTATTTAGATGGTGCAGCTCTACAACCCACAAAGTTTATCTCATAACTGATGATAACTGATACCATGATCACTGAGTACCATAGCTTAAAATCTATATGAAAATAAATCTAAACTATAGGTTTTATTTTTAGCTTTATTATACTAAAATAGATACTTCGGCATGATTTTAAAACATTAAAAACTCAATTTTTTATTCTCAATTAATTCATTCAGAATGACTGGTGGACATTATAACTCTATAATGTTATTTTCTATCCTGAGATGGAGGAAAATTGTGCCATTCTAGTGCGAAGTATCACCTAGAAAACTTTTAAAAATGACTATGCAGTTTCATGGGATTGAAAATTCAAAGACACAACAAAGGGGAAAATATGTCCATAATAAAAAACTGGAAAAAGTTGAAACAATTAGGAGCTGTTGGACAAATGCCAAACTCCCCAGAAGTTAATTTTGAAGTTCTACTTGTTTTATTTCTACCCTTAAATATCTATCTATAAAAAATGGGGAAAAGGGTTATAGTTTAGGTGGCAGAAAAATTAACTTACTTTCATAACCATTCACTGCAGTGCTATCTTTGCTACAAATGCTATAGCAGTTCTTTACTTTTGCTGGCCTGTGTTTTGGTTTCTTTTTTTCTGGAGATCCTATTTATACTTTCAAGTTTCATCATAAATAAAACCAAACACTCAGCTAATAAACTTTATACTTTTTAAAAAACATATTCCTAAATTTACTTTTTGAAATCTTCAATAATGGAAATACCATTAAGAGATTATAGAAGCAAAGAATGATTGAACAAGAAAGAAGAAACAAAAAAGTCTTTACTTTGTAAAAAATAAGCTAAAAAATTCTGTATCTTATATCACATTGGCAACAGAAAGAACTTAGAGGTAAGTCAGACTCTTGCATTCTTAACACAAGTTTACTCCAAATGTTTGTCAGATTTCACTATTAGGCAAAAATTCCTGGTTTGCACTTTCTCATATTTTACCCTTAACTACCAAAGCAAGAGCGCCAACTTCTGTGGCAGTTTGTTTAGAGATATAATATTGGGTAGCATTCATTTTTTAACTTAAAAACATAAATGCATTATTTTAGATTAAACATTACAGTTTACCAATGCATAATGACTCAATGAATAAGTGAATACTAGGTAAATGCTAGCCAATAAAATTTCCAAGTAGTGTTGATTGTTTTGATGCAGTTCATTTTATATAGGGCCATTATTTTTCCACAGAAGTGACATCCTAACTTACATACATTTGGGAAAAATATTATCTGCATGTCCCTTTACAGAAAATGCATTTATCTAGTACATTTATATATATATGTTTTTTGAAAATTCTTAATTTTCAACTACTGAACTTGAATTATTTAATTATGCTTTCATTACATTATCAGTGAAGATTTTTCTATCAATACCCTGTACTAAAGCCATTTTGAATAAGTAATTTGTCCCTCATGCAAATAATCACTTTAGCTTAGAAAATTTTAATTATAGATATTTATCAAAGTGATGGCAGTAATTTGTAGTAATAGCTACAATTTAAAAAGATAATATATCATACAATGGAACTGGCCAATTTGTTCATTAGTCATCTAAAATTAAATGAATTATCTTAAATTATAGTCAATGTACATCTGAAATAGCTGGACCTGAACTAAGCACCCTGAATAACAAATAATGTAGAAAAAGATACCAAATTCTAAGGGAAAAAATTCTCTATACATCCAGAAGAAAATTCAATCTTACTGGCACAAACCTATGCTAACGGAACATAAGACTGCATCAGTTATGGGCATTTGCAATGTATACAGAAAAATCCTATTTATTTTTTTTACCAATATTGTATTATCTAAGTCAGAACAGTCTGAGAAATAAAAAGAAAAACGAACGGTGAGTCTCTTCTGTGGAGAGAAGCACTAATTAGTGCTAATGTTGGAAACAAAGGACATCAATTAACTGAGCAGGTGATACAAATATTCAGGTGTCTGAATGTGCTAATGCTCTATGTTAAAAATGAGCATTACTTCTGCATTGTATTTTAAAAATGCAATGTAGTAACTTTTAATAATTCACAGTATAAAATGGGAACTAATCTGGTCTTCAAGAAATCCTAGCAAGATGATGGAAAAGGAACAAAACATGAAGGTGGGAACCTAGAAAATAAAATAAAGTAAAATAAAATCAATCAATCAATCAAAAATAAAAATAGGAAAAAAGGTAAAAGAAGTCAGGAGATGTGAACAAAATGTTTCAGCTAAGAAGTAGATGTGTATATAAAACCTGACTTAGCAGAAGGGAGAAAGATAAATATCTAAGCCTATAAAGAAGAAGATGTAAGAAAAAAGTCACTGCCCACCTCAGATTCCTGAAGTATCTCAGGAATTAAGCACCAGATTCTTCTAATTTTGGAGTAGGACAAGATTAAAAAAAAAAAAAAAAAAGGAGGAGATTTGAAAAATGGGCAAAACAGACACTCAGATCTGAATATCTTGACCACTTTTTGCACAGCTAAAAACATATTCTTTCCTCCCTAGCTGAAAACAAAGTTAAGTTTACTCGTTGGAGAGGCTGAAGGAAAAAGCCTGGGATTTAGGAACAAGATGAGGATGCAGTGCTGAGTAATAATAGGGTACAGTTAAAATCTGCAGCCTCAACGATGAGATCCCTCTGCTCTGCCAATGTTTGCGTTCAGAATGTTTCCAGTCTGGTTTAAAATACCCGCACTGGCACTCCAAGCAGAAAAGTGGGTGATTCCTTCCTAGGGAAACTGACAGACCCAAAGGAAAATAGAAACAAGGGGCTGACCACTGTGATTCCCGTTTTGAAAACTTGAGCTCTCAACACTACCCTTAGTATAAAACCACATAAACCACATTCAACACTGTAGGTTTCCAATAACTTAAAAATGAATATACATTGAAAAGTAAATTAAACATTCATGTTCACCTCAGTTAATAATATTAAAGTTATCTTGTAGATAATATCCACACTGATTTGCACCTCAAATCTCACTCTATTCCCTCACCAAAAGTGTAATTAGCTTTCCTAACTTTGGTGGAATGCTGTCCTTGTATTTCATAATGATTTTTCATCCTAAATAATACAGCTTAGTTTTGCTTGTTTTTGAACTTTAAGTGGAGTTAAACGTTTCTCGCTCAACATTTTGTGTCTGTATATACAAGAATTCATGTGTCCATTTCATTTTACATACTTGCACGTAGTTAGTCTTTTATTTCTATTGCTGCACTATTCCATTGTATGAAAATGCAATAATTTATCTTTTACTCTTTTTTTTCAGATTTATTCCCCGCCCCCCCCCCAGTTGTTTGTTCTCTGTGTCTATTTGCTGCATCTTCTTTGTCCGCTTCTTTTGTTGTCAGTGGCTCGGGAATCTGTTTCTTTTTGTTGCGTCATCTTGTTGTGTCAGCTCTCCGTGTGTGCGGCACCATTCCTGGGCAGGCTGCACTTTGTTTTGTGCTGGGCAGCTTTCCTTACAGGGCACACCCCTTGCACATGGAGCTGCAAAGCAGGGTACTCCCTGCGCGCATCAGCACTGCGAGTGGGCCAGCTCCACATGGGTCAAGGAGGCCCAGGGTTTGAACTGTGGACCTCCCATGTGGTAGATGGATGCCCTAACCACTGGGCCAAGTCAGCTTCCCTATCTTTTACACTTTGATTCCACTGTTTTCACGTATTTTAATATTTCAAACAGTGATACTTTGAACATTTGTTATATGTCTCCTGGCGCATATGTGCAACAATTTCCCTAGAGCATTTCCTAAGAATGGAAATACTGAATGATAGGAAGCAGTTCTTCCATTTACCATATATAAAAAAAATCCCATTTGGCCAATTATTTAATTCTTTTTACATATCATCAGCTCTGATTTGCTAATAATTTGCTAAAGATTTTTGCCTCTATGCTCATGAGTGATATTGCTCGATTGCTTTCTTTTCTCGTAATTTTTAAAATATAATTTTTATATTAGCATGACACTTGCCTTTTAAAATAAGTTAGGAAGCATTCCCTCAGCTTCAATTTTCTGGAAGATTCTGTTTTTGAAGTTATATCTTTTCTTCCTTAAATATTTCATTGAATTCCTTAATGAATGCATATGGGCTTACTGTTTCCTTTTAGGGGAGGTTATTAACTATTGATCCAATTTATTTAATAGGTATAAGTTAATTCATATTATATATTTCTCCTTTGAGTGCAATTTGGTAGTTGGTGCCTTTAAAGCATTGGTTCATTTCACATAAATTATAAAATCTGTGGGACTAGAATTGTTCATTTTATGCCTTTATTATCCTTCTAATAGCCATGGTATCAGTACCAAAGTGTCTTCTTTCATTTCTAACAGTGGTAATTTTTGTACTTTCTTTTTCTCTTAATCTTTCTTAGTTATGAATTTGATTGAACTTTTCAAAGAACAAGCTTTTAGTTACATTGATTTTTCTCTTTTCTTTTCCTGTTTTAAGTTTCATTAATTTCTATCCTCACTTTTATTATTTATTTTATTTGTTTGTTCTAGGCTTAATTTCTTCTTTCTCTAATGTACTCAGGTGTATGGTTTGTTATTATTCAACTTGGATCTTTCTTCTTTTATAATCTAAACACTGCTTTCTATGCACTTCACAACTTTTGTTAAGTTGTATTTTCAGATAGTTCAATTTTAAAAATAATGTCTCTTGAGACTTCTTTGACACCTAGGATTTTAAAAGTGTGTTGTAGAATTTTAAGTTATTTGGACAACTTACAGCTTTATTTTTCTTATTGATTTCTAGTGTAAAACAATTGTGATCTAAGAACATGATTTATTCTTTCAAATTATATAACATGGTGATTGTTCCAAATGTGCTTGAGAAGACTGAATGTTCTACTGTTATTTGGAAGAGAGTTCTGTACAGGCCAATCAGTTCAAGTTGATTAACAATGCTGTTTCAGCCAGCAATTCCCTTACTTATTTTCTGCCTCCTTGGTCTTTCAGTTACTAACAGAGGGGTGTTAAAATCTGCAAATATGTGTTGATTTGTTTATTTTCCCCTTCAATTTTATCTGATTGGGATTTTTATGGCTTTTAATGCCCCTCTGTATTCTTGATAAACTTTCTTATTCTGAAGTCTGCGGTTTTTTGAAATTAACATAGCTCCTCCAACTTTCTTTTGATGAATGTTAGCATGGTCTATTGTTCTCCACCTATTTTTAACTTTAACCTACCTGAATCTTTATATTTAAAAACTTGAAGTCTTTAAAACTTTAGAATTTAATTTGAAGACTTGAATTTTGTGTAGACAACATATATTTGGGTCTTGTTTTCTATTCTTTTCTAAAACCTGTTATTTACTTTCTGCATTTAGACCAATGGTATTTAAAGTGATTATTGATATAATGGGATCAATATCTACAATATTTGTAACTGTGTTTTATTTATTTGATTTGTTCATTGTTTCTTTTATTCCCCCTATTTTTTGTCTTCTCTGGTTTTAAGTGAGCAAAATGCAAAGGTGATTTCATTTTATCTCACCTCAGAAAATAATTATACATCATTTTGCATTATTTTAATGCTTGCCATAGTGTTAAAAGCATATCTTTTTAAATAATCTAAGTCCACCTTAATATACCAGTATATTGCTTCACATGTAGTACAGGTAACATAACAGATAATTCTCAGTTCCTTCTTCCTGCGCCTTGTGACAATGCTGTCTTTCATCTCACTTATCGGTAATTCTACAATCACATTACTATCGTTACTTTAGACAAAGATTTATGTTCTAGATCAGTTAAGAATAAGAAAAAAATAAGGTTTTAGTTCAGCTTCATTTATTCCTTCTCTGATAGTCTGTCTTTCTTTATGTAGATACAAGTTTTTGAACTGTATCATTTTCCTTTTGCCTAAAGAACTGCCTTAACATTTCTTGTAGGGCAGGTCTGCTGGTAATGAATTCCCTGTGTTTTGTCTGTCTTTTTCTCCATTGAAGGATTATTTTGCTGGACATAGATTTCTAAGCTGATGTTTGTTTTTGGTTGTTGCTCTTTTTTCTTTCAACACTTTAAATACAACACTTTCTTCTTGCTTTCCTGTTCCTGATGGGAAGTCTACAGTAATTCTTATCATTATTACTCTATTTAAGATGTTTTTCCACCCTTTGCATTCATTCTGGTTTTCTCATTGTCTTTCATTTGCTGCAGTTGAATATTATTGCCAGTGTATGGAATTTTTTCTTTTTTCTTTTTTGTATTTAACCTGCTTGTTTTTATTCTAGATATCTGGATTTGTGGAAAGATTTCTGTCATTAATTTTTTTAAGAGGAAAATTTCCTAAATTCAGATGAAAACTAGACATTTCAGTTATTCACAGGTCCATAATAACCACAATGCAAGTCTGGTTACTGTTGTGAGATGAAAAAAAGTCACCAGTGTAACAGACACAGAGTGGTCTTACAAAGTGGTGAGTACACGTGCATTGATTAGTACGGTATGCTTGTCCATTCTGAGAAGTTGACTCTCCTGGGTGAAACTGGTTTATCACCAGGTGTTGCTTATCTGCAATTCTGTAAGATGCATTTCATTCTTCTATTTTCTTGGAAAGTCAACAGGGCAAGTATTTTTGTCTTCTGGAAAAATCCTTTCCCAAAAAGGAGTCCTTCCCTTCAATGCCAGATGGACATGAACATTTTACTTAGCACTTTTAAGGATTTGTCAAGTTTTAGAAGTCAGGGGCCCATTAAATATTAGAATAGAAGATTATAAACAGATTGATGAGATAATCTGATGAAAATATATTTTTTTTAAATAAGTTTTTTGGTAAAGGAAATACTTGTGGAGGAAAGCAGGAACTCAATCCACTCTTTTCAAATATTTTAAAGGAAGAGGATTTTGACTATTCTTTGCTAATCCTGAAGGCAAAACTAAAATCAATGTGTGGAATTCAAAGACAGCAGAAACAATGCCAATATAAAACTCAACCTAAGGAAGAGTTTGTATTGCCTGCATTTGTGTGAGCAAGTCATGGACAGGTACAAAGTCTGGGCAGGTGTGGGGGTGGAGGTCTAGAATAGAAACTTGACTCAAGGTAGAAATTTGGACAGGATGACCTCTAGCTATCCTTACACATCTAGGACTCCAGGGTTCTAAGATTCACCTAAGTGCTCAATTTAAATGAACTTGACTGTTGAGAATGATTATTCAAATGCATGACACTAAAAGAACTATTTTAAGAGAAGAAGAAACAACAAAAAAGTAGCAGGAATTTCAGGAAAGCAATTTTGTTTTAAATTAGGTACAAATTAAAACCATTATTTCCCCCTATCTGAAAAGAAAAGAGAAATCATCATTGTGGGGTTTAAATATATATATATATAAATTAATCATCACTAATGATTAATGCTTATGATATTAAAGGTCCTTTGGAGTGTTGGTCAAACAGAAGAACTATCTCCTTAAAGGTTGGAGTAATACATTACCAAGACTAATTCTAATCACACAAACTTCACTATCTGAAATGGATAAATTCCTTGAAAAGTTTTGCTTTGAGTGGCAGACAATGTTCTTTTTACCTTTTCCACAACTTGTCCTTTACTCATTTTTTTTCCATTTAACAGTTCCATTTCTCAGTTTCTTCTCCACATCGTAGCATCACTGTGAAACTTTAGTCTTTCTTGCTCTCCTACTCAACACACTGCAGAAGCTTCCCATTAATGATATTAAATTTTACCAGAACCCTGTAATCCATTCTCACTCCTGCTCAAAGTGCTTCAGCCTCTTGGGAGCTCTGTTCTGCGGGTGCCATTTCTAACCATGGACCATTCTTCTTCTGTGACTCTTCCCTTGCACAACTTGGAATTATCATTCTTTAGTTTTCAACTTCAATCTGTCATTAATTTTTAAAATTCTTGGCTATTACTACTTCAAATATTTCTTCTGTTCTGCCCTTTTTCTTCCACTTTTGGTATTCCAAGTATGCATTTGTTCCACCTTTCAAACTGCACTGGATTGCCTGGATGTTCTGTTCTCCTTGTTTGTTTTCTTCCCTTTCTTTTTGCATTTCAGCTGGGATAGGTTCTATTGATCTGTCTTTAAATTCACTAATTCTTTCCTCAGCTGTTCTCCTTTTACTAATGAACCTATCAAAGGCATTTTCATTTCTGATACATTGGTGTTGAAATCTATCTTTTCCTTGTGTTTATTTCTTTGAATTCTCATTTTTGTGTTTACATTGCACACTGTTCTTGCATGTTACTTACTTTTTATATGAGACCTCAATTTACTATTCATAATTATTTTAAATTTCTTATCTAATCAATCCAATATCCATCCATATCTGAGTCTGATTCTGATGATTACTTTGTCCTTTCAGATGCATTCCATTTCAGATAGTAGTTTTTTTGTTTGGTTTATTTTTTCCTTTTGACACAAATTTAAAATTTTTTGTTGAATCCTAGTCTGTATGTTGAAATGGGTAATAGAAATTAATATAAATCAATTTTTTGGTGTAAGAATTTATGTGAATGTGGTTCTGATTTGGGTTGTGTTTCATATTTGTTGCAAGTAGAGGTGCGAGAGGCTTTAGATTCTTCTGGTGTCCTTATTTTTTATCTTCCACTCTTGACTTCAGGCTTCCCTAACTAATCCTTCTCACAAAGAGTCTGTGTCTTGCAGCCCTTTCAACTGTAAACCAGGTATTTCATTGGAAACCTGTTGGTTTCATGGTAAGGTGTGAAGCATGGGGAGCATTCTACCAACTTCTGACTAAGTCTTGGTCTTTTAGTGAGCTTGTATCTCACAATATTCAAAATATGTGATATCCAAAAGGGTTTCTCCAATGGTAATCTCCTTACCACTGCTCACATCCCTGTTCCCTAGCGGTAGCATTTCCTATTTATTTCCTTGAACTCCTGACCCTTACTGACTATGTTTCTTTTTTCTTCCTCTTAGTGAGATAGGAAGGCTGGAGGATTTCCATTTCTCAGCTGGGACTCTGCAAAGTCCTTTCATCTGTAGGCCTTTATGACAGAGAAGGTTCAGGGAATGCTTAGTCTTTCCCTCCCCCTGGCAGACCCAGGAGAGATTCTTTTTCAGACTTTCACTGTGAGAACCTGTTAAAAGTAATGGAGTTAAAGCTCTAGAAGTTTGGGATTTCCTCACAAACTGCATTCCGCCACACTGAGCCATCAGCAAAATGCCATTTAAGTGAACGCACAAGTTTTTTACTCCAGTGGCTTCAGTTCCACATAAGCAGATTTGGTCCCATGACCTCAGTTCTCTGATGCATAGAAGAATAGTTATTGATTTTCAGTTTTTTTCAGTTCTATCTTATTGTGAGGATGGAAGTGATAGCTCCAATCCCTTTATATCTGAGAGCTGAAACCTGATGTCTTTCTTATTATTTTTTCCTTAATTTATTTTTTCTTCAAATTGTGGACTGTGATTTTTTAAATCAAATATATTGAAATATAATTACACACAGTAACATTCACCCTTTACAGTATGCAATTTGATGAATGTTGATGAATATGTGCCATCATGTTATCACAGTTATATTCGAGATATAAAACATTTCTACCTCCCCAAATCTTCCATGTCCCTTAATGGGCAATTCCTTCTACCAAGTATAAGAAACCACTAACATGGCTACTTTTCCTATGCTGGTTCCTGCTCCAGAAAATTATATGAATGGACTCATACAGCATGTAGTCTTTTTCTTTTGTGGCTGGTTTCCTTCAGCTATGCTGTCGTATGTAGCAATGGTCATTCCTTTTCAGCATTCAGGGAATTATTTATATATATCTATTTGCTAATTTGCAGAAAATTGTCTAATAAAGTAAGTCCACCATAAATTTTATATATTGGTTGCTATGTGTCTAAATGTTTTCATATATATTTGGTAAGTAACTGAAATAGGATAACTGGATTAGGTAATAAGCATATGCTTACCTTTATAAGAAAATGTCTAAGAGCTTTCCAAAGTGGCATAATTTTGCATTTCTGCCTTAAATATGTGAAAGTTCCAGTTGTTCTACCTCCGAGACAGCACACAGTAATGCCTGATTAAAATATATATATATGTGTGTATATATATATATTTTTTTGGCCTTTCTTTTAGCTGAATAGTGACACATCATGGTAGTTTCCATTTCCATTTTCACAACGACAATGGATTTTTTCTTGTGGATTTTTTTCCTTTTGTTTTTACATTGTGAGTTTTTAATATATTCTATATGTCCATATTTAATGAGATATGATTTGAAAATATATTTCTCACAATCTCTGACTTGCTTTTTCACTTTTAATTCCAACAAATTTTATAATGACCTGTGTTATCTAAACGTCTGTTGTATTATTTCAAATACAAATACATTAATATTGTACTATAAACTGGGTATATTTGTATTTTCCCAAGGAACACTGGAAAGGAATAACAACGTTTAAGGAATAACAATTGAAAAGAAGGCCTGAGCCTTAATCAATTGATATTGAACATTTTCAAAGATATTAAATGCTGAATCTGAAGAGTTGAGGACGTATTCTGTGATTTAACAGATGAGAGAGTCATCTTAATACTTAATGGATACAAATTTGACAGTTCATAAAAACAGTATTTTCCAAGATCAATTTTCTGAATCTAGATGATGCTATACATTTGTGTTCTTGTGATCTTCAAGACCTGTGTAAAATATTTCCTCTCATTAAGTCATTCAGTAAAGTTCTTAATTACAATTGGATTTGGTTAAAATTGGGCTTCATATGCTCAGTTAGATCTATTACAAGCACACTGTGCTACATTGCCTTTCTGGATTTCATTATCCATACCACATACCACAGAAGCCTTTAGCTCATGGTTTCAGGCTCCGACCTCTTGGTTTATTTTCTAGGTTTGATTCAGTTCTTTGAAAGCAACTTTTAAAATCCTGATTCTAAACTATGTGAGTATGAACAAGTCATTTAGCTGCAAATACATGGCATTTTCCTATTTACTTTTATTTTGGTCCTTTGGCAGGAAATTGCTGTTGGTTTAACACAGGTGATAGGCTGTGGGGGTCTCTCTCACACTTTCTTTCTTGGACATCAGTCTCCTGATGAATATCCAAAAATGTGTACATTCCTTTCTTATTAAAGACTGTTATTTTTTAATAGGGAAAGTCAAAGCTGCAATAAGTGCTGATTTGTATTTGGGCTAACATTCACTTTCAATGCCAAATCTTGATCTGTATTTTTAAAGAGGTCCATCAAAGGTGGCATTGACAGCTCCAGAAACCATATGATACTGGATTTTAAGTCTTTACCTACTGTATAGACTAAATAACATCTAATGGAATATGTCAAAATGTGATAGAGTTGGTATTATGCCATGATTTTCTGTGTCTGAGCGGTCAAAATCTGACTGCAAGAAACCCAGACTGTATGATCAACAACACCAGTAGTTGTATACCCCTTGCCAGGATTTATCTATTCTTACATCTGAGATGTTCTTATCCTGAAGTGCTCCTTCCAGTTTTATCACAAACTGATATCCAAACTCAATCTTTAACTCAGAAGCCTTATGTTTTGTCAAAGTCTCAGGAATACATTCTCTGTCTCCTTGCCAAAAATTGATTTTTAAATTCAATAGCATTCTTGAATAAACTTATAAAGAACTTTTGTAGTAACTAATATTTTGTCTATTTCTAGTTCTGATTGTTATTTAGCTCTTATTTTCATCTTATAAAATATTTAAAGCTACTCTGGGTATCTAGAATTTAGGTTGAGAAAATACTAATGTTCCCACAAATATGAAGAGCATTATTGAATGATTCCCATAAAAGTGGTCCAAACCTAATATGCCTCCATTAAGACCTGGATATAGCCAGAAGTGGCCTCTTCTTACGCAGAAATGAAAGTGTGCATTTCAGTAGTTAGACACAGAATATGGTTCTGAAATTTCTGTAAGCAAGACTAGAAATATAGTCATTGTATGTGTATAGGAAGAGGAATTGAGATTTGCATGAATCCCTTCTACCTCTCTCTTACCCATAAAGAGGAAAAATGAGCACCAGAGGGTCCAGTCCACTGTTTTGGTTACTTAGAAACCTGCATAATATTTTAAAAGTATTAATATTTTAATATTCTTTTAGGGAAGTCTCACATTTTAATGACTTTGATATCTATGAAAAAGAGCAAAAGTGTCACTTCTCCCTTCAAAAAGCTCACATGAGGGAAATGAGGTTCTGATGTGGCTCAAGCAGTTGGGCACCTGCCTACAACACAGGAGGTCCTGGGTTTGGTTCCTGGTGCCTCCTCAAGAAGAAGAGCAAGACAGTGAGCTGATGCAACTAGCTGGCACGTGAGCTGGCACTACAAGATGATGCAATGAAATGATGCAATGAGGAGACACAATGAGGAAACACAATGAGAGACAGAACAAGCATGGACCAAAGGTGGCTCAAACTATTGGGTGCCTCCCTCCCACATGGCAGCTCCTGGGTTCGGTTCCCAATCCTCCTAAAAAGAAGATGAGCAGACAGAGAGCACACAATGAACAGACCCAGAGAGTCGAGCACAAACAATGGCGGTGGGGGGTGTGTAAATAAATAAAATAAATCTTTAAGAAAACCTCACGAGTATCTTTAATTGGTAAAAGTGAATTAGTAACCAGATTACCATTTGCAGCAGAGAACTAGAGAAGAACGGAGTGTGAAAGAACAAATTTAAAGAAGCAGGCACAATGAAGGATAGCATCACAGAGAACAAGGAATCAGAGTAATAAATGTACTTCAAGAGCAATACCGTATCTTAAAAGAACATGAAAATATAGTTCCAAATTCTTTAGGAAAAAGTAGTGACAATCTGTATCCAGAGAAACTTCAAATAGGAGGTTAGAATAAAGATAATTTCAAAATTCGTTGTCTAAGTATTTACCAAGCTCACACCATTTCTAGAAGCCACCAAAGAATATGCTCTTACAAAATGAGAGAGCAAACTAGAAAAGATGAAGACAAAGAGTAAAGGGAGCACATCATCTGACATAGGAAAAATATAAAGGAATTTTTCAGGGTGATGGTGAAGGACTGTTCCTTCAAGAGTATCAGTCCTAGAGAATCAATAATCCGAGAAAATAAAAATGGAAGCATGATTCCTGAATGAATACGATCCACTGAGAAGGATTTTGTAGCTTTACTAGAGATCCTGAGAGTGACATATTGATGATTATGTGGAAAGCTAAGCAAATTAAAAGTCAAATAATAAGGCTAGGGGAACCAGACTATTTTACATAAATGCAAAGGTAATCAAAGCCCACTCTATGCTGTATTGTGCATAAGATGTCTAGGTCAAGGTGATGTAAATACAGATTATGGTTTTCATTTTTTGATACAAATATTTTGAGATAATGTAGTGGGGGATTAAAAAGAGCTGAATCTTCATGTTTTGTAGTAGAAATCTATTTATTTTCAAATTTGAAAAGTCATTGTAAAACAATTTACAGTTTTTATTTGAAGATTTTAACATAAATAGAAGAAATGTAAAACAGTCAAAAGTGATTGATTTGGTGAATAAACATTTGGTGTGGAGAGGAAATGTAATACGAGATTCTTTTATAATTGCAAGCCATGTAGTTAGATATTATTAAATAAAATGTAAAAGGACTTCATGTAGCATAATAAATCTCACAAATTTTATACTCAGCTACACAAAACCTCCTGGAGTATTATTTATTTTAGTAGATAGTAAATCTATAAACCAACTCACCCTGGATAGAATTTCAACAGTTATCAGAAAAGATATTGAAAACAACAGTAATACTGTTACAGAAATAAAAGCCATATTACAAATAGAAATAAAAAACCTATGGGAAATACACTACTATAGACACAATTGGGAAAAATGAGATCAGGTATGAGAAAATTGAGAAAAATCAAATTCACATGAACAAAGAATTAAATATGCTATTAGGAATGTAGCATGTCCATCTATTTTGGAAATAAATTTAATAATATATATCTAATTTAGTAATATATATAATATATATCTAATACATGACTATTTATGTGATTCATTAGAATCACATAAATGTGATTATGTGAATCACTATTTATGTGATTCATTAGAACTCATTCTGAGCAGATAAATCAATAAAGTGAACAGAGGAGTGGATAGAGAGGTTCACTGTATTGGTGTTATGCTAGTGGAGAGGTGAGGAAAACGTAGGACATAAAGAGAGTGGCATGTAATTTGGAAACTAAAGAAAAAATTAAATGTATGACATAGAATGATATCTACAACACATTTTTGCAACATATTTCCATTTGCATAATTGTATTTTTATCTACACATGTATCTTTCTTTGTAGAAATGACTAGCAATATGTCTACCAAAATATAATTTGTCACTATTTCTTCTTCATGCAATTGCAGAAGATTTTGCATTCTTCATTATGTTTTCCTGGTGTGTTTGGATTTTTTTTTAGTAAGGAGAAGTTATCATATTACCAAAAATACTACAGCCTTTTTAAAACTGTGCATATATGAAAAAAATAGGACAATATTTATGTCAAAGTTTGAATGTAAGCATGGTTAAAAAAAAAGATCTTGACATGATTTTCTAAAAATGAATGACACATATGGCAACTTTTTACAGTTTGAAAATGAATGCACCATATGGTCATCCCCAATAGTGAAATCTGTTTTCCATTGAATATTTTCTCTCTCATTGTTTGGCACTTTCATTCTACAATTTACCCGTTAGAAACTTGGCAGGCAAATTTCAAACCTGTGCGCCACCCCAGCTCCTTCATCCAGTCACTCATCAAGTTCTGCAAACTGCTCTTCCTAATTATTTCTGGAAGCAGTCCTTTCTTTGGCATCCATATTCTCATTTGCCACCATGGTCATTCAGCCAATACTATTATACCCACCTAGCAGGTGTCTCAGCCTCGTCTTAGCCCCTATAATTCCATCTTGTACACAAAGTGCAAGATAATTACTCTGAATAGATTAGAAATTAGTTCATATGGTGTCCCTGCTTATATCTGTGTATGTATATATCACATATATATAATCATATGAAAAAGGTCACAGTCCATGGAGAGTATGTAGATCCGTATGTGATCTGTGCCGTGTCTACTTCTTAAAACACATCTCTACCATATATGTGCTCCAGCACCACCAAGACCTTGAGTACCATCTACAAAGTGTAATCCTCTTTCTTAAGTTCATAACTTTGCTTATGATACCTGGAGCCCGGGAATGCCTGTCTCCTATACCTTCTCCTGTCATTTTCCTGCATTCTAGTTATTTTCAGATCACACACTCAAACATCCAGGAAACTTTCCACAATTCCTTTTTGCCTGACGAGTTGCCCTACCCACATATTATCATTTCTGTGTATACTCACACAGTGTCTGTCTCGCACATATACCGTGAGAATTATATGAGCAGGACAGTAACACATGGCTGCATTGCCAGGGTCTGTTATGGTGTCCTAGGCATAGTACGACTCAACAAATATTTATTGAACTAAACTGAACTGAACTGTCAGTTTAGGCATTCGTTAAAATGTCCCATATATTCAGTTTCAACCTGAACACTGTAAAAAAGATCTACCCTTTTTTCTTCTTTTTCATTGTGAAACAAATTGCAGACATGGCTCACATTATATAAGGCTTCTTAGTTCTCCAGATTTTCCATTGCATTGTTCCCTATTAAACAGAAGAGAATGGAGTCCTCTCTTTAGGTCAGGTAGGCTAAAGGACCCGAGACCTCAATTCAAAAACAATTTAGTTTTTTTCTAAGGAAAATTAAGTTATTTTTAATGTATTGGCCCTTCTCTTTTCCTTTCAAAATGTTCCTGAACACTATGCAAAAATTTCCACCACTTTCTAAGCAATAAGTTTTGCTTACAAAGGCGTGGTGTGGGAGGAAGCCTTCCAAGTCATGAAGGTTCCCCTTTTAAAATTTTCTCAAGGTTACTGCTCCTACTTCCTATATTTTCAGACATTATGGTGACAAAATAAAGTGTCTCAAGTTGACTTATGCCTCCAGAAAGACAATGCGGAGACCTCTAGCTAAAAACTTTAAGTTGAAAACTCCCTTATAAATGTCAATATAAAGTTTCCAAATAAAAATATCTCTACTTTATTAGTATGTCAGTGACTTCTGTTTTCCCTTTTATTATTTACTATTTATTATCAACAACTTCAGTATTCTAAAAATAATAGCTATATTATTAGCAAATGTTAATCTTTTTAATCATAATGGAAACCAAAGAAAATAAGTGCAATTATTAACCTGACTTTAAAGAAGAAGAAGAAAAAACATTAGGCTTATGTGAATAAATTAAACTTCCCAAGATTTCACAGCTAGCATCAAATCTTAAATGGTTTTTTTTTTTTTTGCATGTCAATGTAGTGTCTTCTCTAAAGTCTAGAGAAAACATATGTATGCAGATCCTCTCTAACCTGTTTATTATTTTATTCCCAGGGTCTAACAGAATATTGAGCACACAGCTAAATAAGTATTTGCTAACATTTGAAACTTCTAGAATGGGTCTTAGACTTTGTGAACTAGTTTAATATGATAAATATATTTGGAGTTAGGTCCAGGACAAAAATATACACATAAAAACGTTTGAAGGGCTCTGGAATTTTAGCAGTGTCAGACAAATGATCACACACTCCATTCAACAAACACTTAATGAATGCTTGTTATGTGTTTGGCACTGAGCTTGAAGCTTTACATTAGGAGAAGGGAGATGCCATAAAGGCTTATAACTTTCCACTAGGGAAGGCAAACACGCACATGCCCAAGTATGGCACAACGTGATGACTCCTTAATGGTGATTCACAGCAAAACGATGCAGGATTACAAATAAGAGACCAATTTATTTGGTCAGGAGAATAGGCAAATGGATGTGCAAAACCAGAGAATACAGGGACCGCTGAGCATCGAGGGCCATCAGATAAACAAGGGGATTGGGAATAACATTCCACTTAAATGGAACCGCATGAGCTAATACCTAAAAGTTTTAACAGTGCATGAATTGGCTGGGGAATCGAGAATGGCGTGACAAGAGCAGAGAATGGATAACGTAGTCTGTGTTCGCATTGTTAAAGGCATGCTGTTAGCACACTGGAGGTGGTTAAAGATTTAAACACTATGATTTGTGATTAGAAAGTCAACAGAGGCAACGGTGTAAGTTGTAATGAAAAAGAAAGATTAGAGACAGGAAGCCTACTTACAATCAATACAGTAGTCTATTTAAGACATGAGAGGCACTTGAATTTGGGCAGTGTTATTGGGGAAGGAAATGATGACTTAATAAATGATTTGATGTACTAGTCTGTGAGTATAGAAATTAGGAGAGCAGAAATTAGGTTGTATTCATGTCTATGTACTACAATCAAGACTTAGCAAGTAATTGAGTAATAGCTAGGTACTCAATTAAATGTTTGCTGAATTTATAAATTAGATAAATGAGGAGAGAGAGTGAGATGAAAAAATAAGTAGAATTCTAGAATTGATTGATTGGGCAATTAAAAGGTTGTTATTGTCTTTAATTTTAAGAGCCCAAGGGAATCAGTGGGATAATAGAGTTGAAGAAGCGATGAATTCTATTTTGGGCTTGTTAAATTTGGGGTGCTTTTAAAGTATTCACGGGGCTCTTCCAACTGTTCTGTTTTATCGATCTGGAGCTGAGGAAGAGATTCTAGGACAGGAGATATAAAATTGAGACTCATTAATACACATGAGCAAGAGAAAGTTTGCATTCTAGAACAGTAATATAGACCTGGGGTTGGCAAGCCCAGGCCTTTGCCTCTTTTTGGCAGTGAAGTATCACTGGCACACACCAATTTCATGTGTTTACACATTGCTCAGGGCTGCTTTCGTATTACAATGACAGAATTGAGTAGTTGTGACAGAGACCATGTCCACAAAGCCTGAAATATTTTACATCTGGCGCTTTACAGAAAACTTTTGCCAACCCTTGCTAGAAATTGTAACGAGGAACACAGTATTGTAATTCATAAAGGCTCACTTAAGTTTTTAAGCGCTTTTGAAGAGGTGTTTTCCTGGACCTTCTAAATTGTTTCCCGATGTACAGGAGAATTTTAGGATTGCTCTAAATCCTAAAATGTCAATTGTCAAAGAACTGTAAGGGATCTGAGATTTTCCTCAATGTATCAGCTAACAAGTTCGCCTGCCACTGTTTCATGGAGGCTGGCAAAAGACTCCAGAGGCCTGGGTCTGAGACACGGGGCTTTATTCCTCAGGGCACACCAGGCAGCCTGAGCTTCATGTTTGTGCTGGATTCCCTTGCCGCTCGTGTCCCACGGGGGCAACGTGGATTGCCCAGGTGCATACGGCAGACAAGGCTGGTTTGCATTACAGTTGAGGAACCCTACGGTTGCAAACTTACCCATTCCCTTGCTAAGGTGGGAGAAATTATCTACATTATCCTGGGCAGCAAAGTAACCTGCCCTCTACTCTTCAGGGAGACATTATTTCTATCTTTCAAGGCTGTTGACTATACAAACCCACATGAAAAGACAGCCCAGGGTAAAAGTCATCAGTATCTCTGCTTATAAGACACGCAGGAACTTGAAAGACCGTAGGGAACTGCCTCCCAACAGTAATCAGATAAAAAATATTGTTAATTACACCTCTAAAGAAACTGCTTTTAGTATGCAAATACCCAAACTTCATATTTTCTTTCAAAGCATTTATGTATCTTTTGAGCTGGTGAGGGTGATTGGGCATTTGTGCATATGTAGCCTCACACAAGCACCGACACATTTAGCTGAGTCTTTCTTTTGATAATTCTCTTTGTACAGCACTTTTTTTCTGGAAGATTATTACATGCCAAAACAGATAAACGGACATGCCACACACACAAAAAAACACTTAAATAATATGCATTATTTTCTTCAAATTATTTGAAAAATGCTCTGCAGTGAAGTTGCTGTTAAATATATGCCAAGGTGTAGAGGAGACATTACCAGGCAGGAGAGATGGAGACTTTTAACTAGCTTTGTGTCTTTTGTGCCACTCTCCAGTATATTGCTAGCAGCCTGACAAAAATCACAGAAGTTATGAAATTACTTTCCAGATGTATTAATGTTGCACAGGGTATTTAGTAAAACGTGGCCCTTGATTAATTTATACATATATATATACCTTCCTTTTTCAAACATTGGAGAAAACTCTACATCCTAATTTATATATCACACTAAATAATTTACTTAAATAATTGAAGACTAAGTGTTTTCTTACCATTTTGATGACTTCCTTCTCGACCCCTTGCTACTGCTCTTTCAGAAGCCTTTACTCATTTTTCTTCTTCGTGTCCCCACATGCAAAAACGTGCAGTTATCCAGGGAGCAAGGTTTCTGCGTCGCCTTCTTCGTCTTTCTCTACCCTCAGCCTTAGTTATTTCACCCAACAGATGTGAACCAATGGCCTTGAACTATGCATCCCCAGGTCAACCTTCTAGCCTGAGTGTCAAGAGAAAGATTTTACAGTTTTTAAGTTACATAAGTTTTTTTTTAATGTTCAGTTTGAGTTTGATGTATTTTCACAAACCAGTGAAAATCATGGACTTATCACACAAATGAAGAAAACTTTCCCAGCTCTCAGATTCTCTATTTTTTAAAGAAGCTTTAAATTACATAAATGTTACATTGAAAATATAGGGGCTTCCCATATATCGCAGCCCCTCCCCCTTGGTGTTGAAATTTGATCTCTTAATACACAAGTACTCCCTCAGAGATTGGGCTCATTCCGGAGAATTAACGTCTGACCACGAGGCAGACAGATGGAAGGCTGCGTGCCCCCACTAGCTCGGGAGAGACCCAGATGTGCAGCACTTTCAAAAGAAGTGCGCGCACCCGGGTGATCTGGAAGCAAGCGGCAGTGCATGGGGCGCGGCTACACTCAAATCCCGGTGCCCCCGCCACCTGTGAGAACGCGGCAAAAATATTTGAGGCTTCTTGGTCTCAGGTTACATTTTTTGAAGGAGTTCGACTAGGGGAGGTCAAGGTCCTTTCCTATCTCGCATTCTTGGATAACCACCTGAGCACCCATACTTAGGGAGGGTTCAATCGGTTAGATACGCAGACTTAGGGCGGTGTATGGTTTCCTCTTCAAATATATTTTCTGCCCCGGAGTATGTGGGAATATTTTACGTTTTTCCTGAACCCTCACATTCCTTTCCATTAAAATGTATGAAAGTGCTGTATGTGTGAAGGTTTAATAGATGTCTGAAGGCGAAAGCACAGGAAGAAGATGAAGGCGCCTGACTGGTGAAGCGATGTTGCCAGCACCTGAGGCCGCGGTTACTCCAGGCCAAGCCGTGCCCGCCGGCCCTCAGCGGCTCCGCCAGCACCGCGGCCGGGCCTGCAGCACCGCGGCCGGGCCTCCAGCACCGCGGCCGGGCCTCCAGCACCGCGGCGGCGCCTCCAGCACCGCGGCCGGGCCTGCAGCACCGCGGCGGCGCCTCCAGCACCGCGGCCGGGCCTCCAGCACCGCGGCGGCTCCGCCAGCACCGCGGCCGGGCCTCCAGCACCGCGGCGGCTCCGCCAGCACCGCGGCCGGGCCTCCAGCACCGCGGCCGGGCCTGCAGCACCGCGGCGGCTCCTCCAGCACCGCGGCCGGGCCTCCAGCACCGCGGCCGGGCCTCCAGCACCGCGGCGGCGCCTCCAGCACCGCGGCCGGGCCTGCAGCACCGCGGCGGCTCCTCCAGCACCGCGGCCGGGCCTCCAGCACCGCGGCGGCTCCTCCAGCACCGCGGCCGGGCCTCCAGCACCGCGGCGGCTCCTCCAGCACCGCGGCCGGGCCTGCAGCACCGCGGCCGGGCCTCCAGCACCGCGGCCGGGCCTCCAGCACCGCGGCGGCTCCTCCAGCACCGCGGCGGCTCCTCCAGCACCGCGGCCGGGCCTGCAGCACCGCGGCGGCTCCTCCAGCACCGCGGCGGCTCCTCCAGCACCGCGGCCGGGCCTCCAGCACCGCGGCCGGGCCTCCAGCACCGCGGCCGGGCCTCCAGCACCGCGGCGGCTCCTCCAGCACCGCGGCCGGGCCTCCAGCACCGCGGCCGGGCCTCCAGCACCGCGGCCGGGCCTCCAGCACCGCGGCGGCTCCTCCAGCACCGCGGCCGGGCCTCCAGCACCGCGGCCGGGCCTGCAGCACCGCGGCCGGGCCTCCAGCACCGCGGCCGGGCCGCCAGCACCGCGGCCGGGCCTCCAGCACCGCGGCGGCTCCGCCAGCACCGCGGCCGGGCCTCCAGCACCGCAGCCGGGCCTCCAGCACCGCAGCGGCTCCGCCAGCACCGCAGCGGCTCCGCCAGCACCGCGGCCGGGCCTCCAGCACCGCAGCGGCTCCGCCAGCACCGCGGCCGGGCCTCCAGCACCGCAGCGGCTCCGCCAGCACCGCGGCCGGGCCTCCAGCACCGCAGCGGCTCCGCCAGCACCGCAGCGGCTCCGCCAGCACCGCGGCCGGGCCTCCAGCACCGCAGCGGCTCCGCCAGCACCGCGGCCGGGCCTCCAGCACCGCGGCGGCTCCGCCAGCACCGCGGCCGGGCCTGCAGCACCGCGGCCGGGCCTCCAGCACCGCGGCCGGGCCTGCAGCACCGCGGCGGCTCCTCCAGCACCGCGGCCGGGCCTCCAGCACCGCGGCCGGGCCTCCAGCACCGCGGCGGCTCCGCCAGCACCGCAGCGGCTCCGCCAGCACCGCGGCCGGGCCAGGTCAGCCTGCTCGGTGCTGCAAGGTGTGTTCCCCTAGGTGCTTTCCTCGGCTGGAGATGCTGGAGAGAACGCAAACTGTGGCACCGTGCCATCCTTCCTGATAGAAACATTACTTGTGAAACACAAATTTTGACATCTCTAACAATCTTTAATGTTGCTTACCAGGCCTTAATAACAAGTTATGATACCTAATGCCCATTCAAGAGAGTTTTCCACTTCAGTTGCCATAGCAAATAGAGGCTTTGATATTCATGAGTATGCTGTGAAATTTGTCATGCCTTTGATTCTTTTTTATTTTAGACATTCTACAGATGATGCACAATTGTCTTTAACTCTGTGTAGGAGACAATAAAAAGAAAGCATAATAAAATGTCAAATATAGTCATCTGAGTCTAATAATTTATGCTGTGCCTACACCAGCAAATAATAAAGTAAAATAAATGTTCTATTTCAGCTGGGAAAAAACAAATCAAACAATTTATGTGAAGAAGTTGTTTTGAGTTATACCTGAGAGAACATAAGGGTAAAGATTCTCCTAATTCTGAATCATTGCTGTATCCTAATGACTAGAAAAAGACCTGTAATTTAGTAGACAATCAATAAATTAACAAAGAAAGAAGATAATGTCATTTAAGAGAAACCAGGCTTTCAGGAAGAGGGTATTAAGCAGAAGTATAGAGATTTTTTTATTTAAAAAAATTTTTTTATTACATTGTGTTTTTTTAAGGTACATAGATCACAAAAAAATGTTACACTGAAAAATATAAGAGGCTCCCACATACTCCACCCCCTCCCCCCTCACTCCTCCCACATCAACAATCTCCTTCATTATCCTGGCACATTCATTGCATTTGGTAAATACATTTTGGAGCACTGCTGCATCGCATGGATAATAGTTTACACTGTAGTTCACACTCTCCCCCAGTCCATTCAGTGGGTTATGGCAGGATATATAATGTCCAGCATCTGTCCCTGCAATATCATTTAGGACAACTCCAAGTCCCAAAAATGCCCCCACATCTCATCTCTTCTTCCCTCTCCCTGCCCTCGGCAACTACTGTGGTATACAACAGAATTAGGGTCTTCTCAGAGAACACTCAAGTGCTTAAATAGCAACAATAGGTTTACAAATTTGTGATGTGAGGATTATATGACTGATTTTTTCTTTCCAAATCCTTTCCCAGCAAAGAAATTAGATGCTTTGTTAAAAGGAATGAAGAAAACATATACAAATAGAGATATCCATAATGTTAAATTACAACTCACACACCTTTAGGGTTTTAACACATAATAAAATTAACTTGCATTAAACAGAGCACACATATACATAAATTCAAATTAAAAATCACCACATGTACTGACCAATTTTTGCTGAACTGTGCTTGACCTATTATAATATTTATTTTGGTCTTTTACTAATCTTGATAAAATCTCATTCTCATTTATGCTTTAATAACCAGCTATTTAAAATACTTCTCAATTTACTAATTTTAATATAATATATATATGTATTTTCTCATTTTTCCCTTGGTAAATTTTACACATTGCTCCTAAAAAATAAATTATTCTAAATCATAGATTAATTTCAGCCAAAAATTTACCCTGAAATATTTCAAAGTGACTGATAAATAAATGCATGTAAATGCTAAGTGTTAAAATCTTTTTGTGTCATGCAAAGTACACACCACTCTGTTGCTCCTTGCTATGTTGAGCCAACTCAAATATATTTATATATCAAATTAAGTTCATTGTATGATCTCAGTAACATAAAATGATCAGAATGACCAAATTTATAGTGTCAGAAATTAGAATACAGGTTATCAGGGGACCAGGATGGGGGTAAAAAATGAAGAGTTAATGCTAAAATTGTACAGAGTTTCTATTTTGGGTGTTGGAAAAATTTAGCACTGGAGGATAGTGGTGGTAGGTTCACCATTGTGAAAGTAATTATCAACACTGAAACATATTTGAATGTAGCTAAAGGGGAATTTTTAGGTTATATATATGTTACAAGAAAATAAAATTAAATCTCAAAACAAATAAAGGGCCATACAGTGAACCCTAACAAAACCAGAAACTAATAGCTAATACCATAATTATAATAATTCTTTCATCATTATAACAATACCATACAAATGCATGGAGCTAATAATAGGGGGTATATGAGAACTCTTTATTTTCTGCATGATTTTTACGTAAATTTACAACTTCTCTGATGAATAACAAAAACGAATTAAAGCAAAACAAAAAATGAGTTCATTGTGGTTCAACTTAGTGAAATGAATTCATAAGCGTATCTCTATATCTTTCTGAAGCCCCATTAAAATAACAGTAAAGGATGGAAAAGTTAGAAACCCATTATTTAAAAAAAAAGTGGGGAGATCATAATTTATGGGATATCAAAAATTTTGGGGATTACAGCAAGATAGCGACAGAGTAAAGGAGCTCCTAGAGACAGCTCCTGCCAAAGTGCAGTTAGCAAACACCCAGAGCTCTCTGGAGCTAGCTGAAGCACCTGTTTGGGGGCTCCAGGAGGCCAAAAGAACATCCTGCAATGTTCCTGGGGGAGTGGAAGGAGGAGATGCCCATCTGCAGAGAAGATGCGTGAGTAGAAGAAGCTCCACGCCCCAGAGGCCGGTGCCATCCTCCACTGGGGGCACAAGCCGGCTCAGGAGCAGTTCTGCAGCTGGAATTGAAAGCTCCACTTCCCCAAAATGGGGGAGGAAGAGATGGTTGGGCGCCAGTTTCAGCTATTGATGAATAAATTCGACAGGCTAAAGTATAATCCTGAGAACAGCTAAGGTTTGAGCCTGTCCAAGTAGAAGGAGGCTGAGAGCTGCCATCTTAACTCCGCGCCTGGCACGAGGGGAAGTGGGGCAGACTGAGGATCCCAGTGCTGGTGGGGACTGGCTTCTTCCCATCCAGATCATATTGCAGGTCTAGCCTAGGCCCCAGTGCCACCTCCAGCAGGGAGGAAGCTGCGGGAACCTGCGCCAGCCTCTCCGGGAAATGACCGGCCAAGCTGTGGAGGCTGGTGATTGTCCTGCTCCGGCGGCAGGAGAAGCCCCAGGAGCTGTTCTATGATTGAAATTGGAAGCTCCATTTCCCAGAAACAGGGGAGGAGGAGTCGGTTGGCTGCCAATTTTAGCTACTGATTGGTAGACTCGGATGGCTAAGGAATAACCCTGGGAACAGCTGGGGTGTGAGTTTGTCCAAGTTGGAAAGAAGCCAGTAGCCGCCATTCTGACTCCGCCCCCAGCCAGAGGGGAAGCCCTGGCTGACAAATTCTCAGTGTCATCAGGAACCGGTTTCTTTTACCCAGATCAGCCTGCAATCCTAGCCGAGGCTTCAATCCCATCTCTGGCAGGGAGGAGGCTGGCAGCCCTGCACCAGTCTATCTAGGTAACTGAGGGTACCTTTGGCGGGCATAAACTGAATAATCAGAAGTCTATTGGGCAACTGCAGTCATCTTGGACCTGCATTGCAAAGATTGCTGCCCACACCTGCAGCACCATCCCTGCCCCAGGGAGGGGAGAAAGGGGTTTGAAGCTTCATCAGTGACTTTGGGCATCTACAGTCTAGGACTGCACAACTTGAATTATTCCACCCAACTGTGACTCTGTCCCTACCTCTGGGAAAGAAGAAAGTTGGGAGAAGCTTCATTGGTCCCTGGGGCAATGAGGGCAGCTTGAGCCTCCACAGCTTATAGCACCAATTACATCCTTGGCTCCTACTGCACAACCAGCAAGGGAGAGAGAGCAGGAAGCCCTAAACTAAAGAGAAAAACGGCACCCAGAATAAATATTCTAGTAATCCAGATGCTAAGACACAATCAAAAATTACAATCCACACCAAGAAACAGGACGATATGGCCCAGTTAAAGGAATAAGAGAAGCCTCCAGATGACATAAAGGAGTTGAGACAACCAATCAGAGATGTTCAAACAAATCTCCTTAATAAATTCAATGAGATGGCTAAAGAGATTAAGGATACTAAGAAGACACTGGATGAGCACAAAGAAGATTTTGAAAGCATACATAAAAAATTCCACCAGCATTTAAAAAAAAAATTGAAACCACAATTATCAAATTTATTTGGAAAGAAAGGGTCCTGAATAGCCAGAAACATCATAAAAGGAAAAGTCAACCCTCATCTCCAGACTTTAAATCATACTACCAAGCTATAGTGGTAAAAACAGCATGGTACTGGCATAAAGACAGATACACAGACCAATGGAACCAAATTGATGTCTCAGAAACAGACCCCCACATGTATGGTCAAGTGATTTTTGACTAATCTGTCAAACCCACACAGCTCAGGCAGAACAGTCCATTCACCAAAATGGTGCTGAAAGAACTGGATATCTAAAGCAAAAAAAAGGAAAGAGGACCTCTATCTTACACCTTATCCAAAAATTAACTCAAAATGGATCAAAAACCTAAAAATAAAAGCAAGAACCATAAAACTTCTAGAAGAAATTGTAGGAAAATATTTTCAAGACTGGTGGGTAGGTGGATTCTTAACGGAGATAAGAGAAGGACTGAAATGGACTACTGATGGTTAATGTATGTGGAAGTTTTAATTAACTTTACTGTAAAAGTGTGGAAATGTATAGAATAGATGGTAACAAATAGTGAGTAATAACTAGTTTATAAATGGGGAAGTGACTGAAAATGGTAGTCTAGGGATGTAAATGCCAATTGACAGAATGCTAGAGATTAATCTAGGAACTAAATAGCACAGTAAACCAAGAGGTGGATGAGAATTGTGGTTGATGGTACAGATGCAAGAGTGTCCTTTGCGAGCTAGAGCAAATGTATATCACTATTGCAGGGTGTTGGGAATGCATGAGAAAAATACAACTGTAATGACCTTTGGACTGTGGTCAGCAGTAGTAATATAATATTCTTGCATCTACGCCAAAGATGTACTGTGTTGATAATGAGGCAGTATGGAAAATGTGAGCCAAATGTTTACTATGGACATGGTAGCAATCAGATGTTACCTTATCTGTAACTAAGGTTCCACGACAGTTTTGTATGTTGGTAGAGGGATGTTGTTTGAGAATTCTGCACATGTGTATGATCTTTTTATAAGTTTACAACTTTTGTCATTAAAAATATATTTAAAAAATAATAATAGGATGGGTTAGGGAAAAAGCACACCAAATGTAAGATAAGGACTATAATTAGTAGTAAGATTTTGACAATATTCTTTTCCAATTTGTAACAAACATCTCACAACAATGCAAAGTATTGGTGGAGGGTTGAGATATGGGACCCCTGTATGATGTTATGCATGTTTGCTTTGTAAGTTCACAACTTTAACTATACACTTAATTATTTACATATGTTGATATACAAATGACATAAAGATAATAATAGGGAGGGTTGGGGGAAAATACTTTGGTTAGTAGTAATAGTTTGACAATGCTCTTTAATCATTAGTTAAAAAGTTTTAACAACAATGTAAGGTGTTGATGGTAGGGTGAGTTATGAGAGTCCTGTATGATGTTATATATGTTTGTTTTGTAAGTTCACAACTATTTTTATGCACTTATTGTTTCTGTATATTTGTGTGTGGGTGATATATTCAATAAATTAATTAAAAATAAATTTTTGAAGATTAAAAACATGGATTTTCCAGAGAAGGAAAGGCCCAAATCTTAACACTTAACTCAGAAGCCTAATGAACTCCCTGAAAAATCTATAAGGCTTAGAATTAAAGGTAAGTCACTCATTAAAAAAAAAAAAAAGATAAAGATAAAAACATGAAAATGGAGTGAACTTTGATATAAACAACTACATATCAAGATCTCTTTGCCTCAGTCCATGGCCCATACAATAACTGATGCACAACTGAAAATGCAGGGTGCCTAGTAGGCTATATCAGTGGCTACAAGCTAGCTACTAGGATCCTGGAAATTTTATCTGTGTATATGATACTATAATAAATATATTTTTTAAAAAACATATTACTGTATAACACAAATAGTGAACTCTACTGTAGTTCACTACAATGGACTACAGTTAATAGTACAATTATAAAAACGTTGTTTCACGAGTATTTGGTAACATATATACCACACTAATGCATGGTGTTAATAATAGATTAGTATATGGGAACTCTGTATTTTATGCATGATTTTCTTGTAAACTCAAATGTTCTAATTTAACAAAACCCACAGGAGATGGATGAAGGACTGTGGTTAATTGTACAAATATGAGAACATTCTTTCAGGAACTATAACATGGTGTTAATAATAGGGTGGTTTATGGGGAAAATACACCTAATGTAAGCTATGGACTATAGATAGTAGTAATATTTATATGTTCTTTTATCAATTGTAACAAATGTTCCACAACAATGCAAAGTGTTTGTGGTAAGGTGGCATATGCAAATCCTATACGTGATACATGATTGTTTTATAAACTCACAGCTTCTCTAACTAAAAATAAAGCAGGGGGGAGGGGTAGCATAGCATAAGTAGAAAGGAATCAACATTGCCTTAAATTATTTGCATATGCAATAAGACAGTTATAGCTATACAGAAGTTCTGATAATAGAGTATAACCAATTTTTAGTCTTTGGGATGATTAAATTTCTTTGAATTACAGTCACTAATTATATTTTACACATACAATAAGTTTGTGAATCTTATGTATTTATTAAACTTGAATTTTATTTTAAAATTTAGAAAAACAAGTCACATCATATTATTAAAAGTTCTAATACATTGCTTTCTGTTGGTGGTGGTTTTATTTGAAGATCAAAATCAAAATAAAATAAAAATGGTTCTCAGCTATACAACACAACTCAAGTAATCCATTATGCACAATAAATTTTTAAATTATGATTGTGAAATATCTTGAGAACAAGAAAATATATTTTTGGAAATTATATATTTCCATGCATGTCTCCATGCCAACATCAGATCATGAGATTTTAGGAGAAATCATAAAATGTGAGTAGAATTTTATCTTTTAGGAATGTAGAAAGTTTTACTGCATTAGTGAATTCCCATAGAGTGATACAGTGTTCCTCCAAATTACTTGTTTTACTCAAAATACTAATAAAAGCAGAACCAGGATAGATGGAACCAGAAAGAAATTGTGCCCACGGGTTGAGAAAAATCAATACAAAGCCAGAAAGAGACCACATGGTCTGGTGAATATTATATTGAACTAGCACAGCTACTCCATAGAAATAAAAAACCATCACTGTTCAAACAGGAGTTAGTAGGTAGCTTTGAAAATGAATGTTATGGGTCCAGCTTAACATAATTCTTTTAGATGTTAACTATATACCTTCACATAGTTTTCCAAACTGATATATTTGAGTAGATTGAGTAGATTTGGTATTCAGATCAAAAATAGCCTAAGTTATAGGCATTTGAACTAAGATTTGATGGGAATAATTAAGAGTTTTCCTTGGATTTTTAGAAAATAGCATGGATACGTTTGTGGGACACCAAGCTTGATATCTCTGCTTACATGTTATAGAAGTCACATCATTAAAAAGTAGTGAGGGGAGAGGATGTAGCTCAAGTGGTTGAGTACCTGCTTCCCACATGCGAAGTCCTGGGTTCAAGCCCCAGTACCTCCTAAAAAAAAAAAAAAAATGAAATAAGAATTTATTTGACATATAGTAGCCCAGAGAATGAAAGAATTACCTATGCCTAAATCCATAATCTGACACATTAATTAAATGAGGATGTTGCCTCTCCAGTTTGCTGGGGCAGCTGTAGCAAAGTCCCACAGACAGGATGGCTTAAAACAGGAGTGGTGTATCATCTCACCGTTCTGGAGGCTGGAAATCTGAAATCAATGTGTTCACAGGACCAGGCTCCCTTTGAGGTCAGCAGGTGACTGGCCAGCAATCTGTGGCATTGCTCAATCTCTGCCCCCAACACGTGGCCATCCCTGTCTCGTGTCTCCTACTGTGTCCAAATTCCCTCTCTTTATAAGGATGCCAGTCATATTAGATTGGGACCTGCCCTTATTTGATTTGGTCTCATCTTTAATAATAATCTTCAAAGATCCTGTCTCCAAATAAGTCCCCATTCCAGGGACCAGGGTTTGGACTTGAACACACCTTTTTGGTGACACAATTCAAGCTATACCTTAACTCAAGAGCATAGTACAAAATTAGGTGTGTCTAAAGGCAGATCAGGGCCACACCTCTATTATTTACTCTATCATTTATTATTTGCTCTATTACATATTATTTCTTTTTTTAAAATTGGATTATGCACAGCCCTATCACAATGTGCCACACCAGACTATAGCTGTGTTTGTGTATTGATGAGACTGCTTTCTACCCAGGAGAGAATTTAGCAGTTGCTTCAAGGAATATGTGGGGCAAAAAATCATCAGACTGACCAGATAAACATGTTGTTGGAAGAAAAAAGAAAACAAATCTATTTAAAAAACCCCCTAGAGTTTATGTACAATTTTCAGTAGCAATCTCAAGAGTGTAATATTGAACTTCCTCCACACAAAAAATGTGGATTTTGGAGAGAACACTTTAAAAAGTAAATGGCGTATGATCATATTTATACCCTGAGTTTGTAGATTGGTTATTTTATACTATGTATATTCATTAAAGCAGGATTCTGAATTCTCTAGACCCACATAAGTTTAGAAAATGGTTTCTGGAAAAAAGCATTTTACTTTTAAGACCCTGATGAAGTACATAATGAAAATATTTAAGAAATAAGGAAAACAATAGATACAGTTAAAATGTCAGTGGTTGCCAGGGGTTCAGGCCAGTAGAGGAACGAATGGGGGACACATTCTATTTTTTGGGCAATGAAAATATTCTATATGATGTCATAATGGTGGATACATGTAATTATGCATATGTCACAACCTATAAAACCGTACCACACAAAAACTATCCCTTAATGTAAATTATGGACTTCAGCTAATAACTATGTGTCAATATTAGTTAAACAATTGTAGCATATGCATCACAGTAGTGCAAAATGTTAGTAAGGGGGGAAATTGTCTACAGGGAAAAGAGGAATTATATAGCAACTCTGAGATTTCTGTATATTTTTGTAAACCTAAAACTGCTCTAAAAAATAAAGTATACTAAATTTTTTTAAGTGTTAAATAAATATATATTTTTCCCTCTAGATGCAGAATTATAATGTGCATGTTATTTGGAATAATTTCAAGCTAATAAAATTGAAAGCACCTGGAAAATATTGATGAATAATAATAAATATTCTCTTATTTTCAGGGTTGCACCATGCCTTCAAAATCTTTACCTCACTCTAGTCTCACAGCTACACAACAAAAAAGGCAACACGATCATGCCTAAATTGCATATTAGAAAAATTAGGCTTAGAGGGTACCATGATTATATGTGGTTATAAAGCAATTGCATATCTGATCTTTGGTTTAAAGTTGAGTTGACTGATTTTGAAACACATGACCTTAAGTCCATGGTATACAGCATGGTGTGGCAAACTTTTTCTGTAAAAGGCCAGAGAGTAAATCTTCTAGGCCTTGGGGGCTATATGATCTATGTCACAACTTTTCTGTCATAACAGCACAGAGGTAGTCATAGACAATACACAAAGAATGAGCCCGACTTTGCTCTAAGCCACACTATTTACAAAAACCCAGTTGGATTCAGCTGGATGGCTGTGGTTTTTCAACCTCTTTAATACAATATCATTATTCCCCTTCAGGTTCAAATTAATCTCTGTATATAAAGAAATGGTCTTACCCTCTTTCTACAAAGAAAAGTGAAATTAAGAAAGTATTATCTGGTGTAGCAGTTTGATATAGTTATGAATTCCAAAAACAGAGGTTGGATTATGTTTGTAAACTGGTCTATTCCTCTGGGCATATTAGATTATATTGGATTCTGAGGTTTGCTTGATTACTTGTGCCAGTAGGGCATTGAGCCCCCGCCCTTAGTAGGTGAGGATGCACAGATAAAAGACATGGCAAAGGACAGAGTTGGAAGGTTGTTAATGTTGGAGTTTTCACTGTTGGAGTTTGATGCTGAAGTCCCAAGCTGGAGATCCAGGAAATAAGCACACAGAAGAAAGAGAAGCAAGCCCCGGGAAGAGAGGAACCCACGGAGAGAAGCAAGACCCGGGAAAAGAGGAAACAAGGAAGGCTGAACCCTTGCAGATGTCAACAGCCATCCTGCTCCAACATGTGAAAACAGACTTTGGTGAGGGAAGTAACTTAGGTTTTATGACCTGGTATAAATACTCTTTATAAAAACCAACTGATTTCTGGTATTTTGCATCAGCACCCCTTTGGCTGACTAATGCATCTGGTAACACCAGAATATGCAGCCTGGCAAGATGGGCAATTTGAGGTGAAAGAATATAAAGTTGGAATTTAACACAAATAAACCAACAAAAATTTGGGTTCCAATCCTAGCTTGATGGGTCCTTGCATGTTAATAAAGTTCTCTGAGCTTCAATTTCCTTAGAAATTGAAAGTTAATGTATATAACTTGGAAGATTACTGTGATTATTATATTAGTCTGAAAAAGTCCTTGCTCATGTTGGGGACTCAATAAGAACAAACACTCACCAAATGGGTTAGTAGAATATACATCACTTGTAGGGACCCAGGACCTTCCACAAGTCCTCAGCAAGTAGCTGCCTGCATGACCTAGACATAAGTTAGAGGTTAAAAACCCTCCCCAGAGGGGAGAGAACGTTTAGATGGTATCATAAACTACAGTCTTCCCAAAGCTGTAAATGTCCTTGGTTAATATCCTTTCTTTCTAAGAGCATTGTGAAAAACATCACCACAACCCATGTGTATACTTCACATGACCCTAGCAGGAGCTCTTTTCTTATATCTTATGAAATGTCCTTATTCTGAAATCCTTTATATCAAACCCCTCATTTTTCTCATCACTTTGTGGTGCACTAACTTCATTCATTCTTTGGTCAGCTGCCATCAAAGAAGTCTGTCCCATTCGTAAGTCCCAATAAAGCTTATATCTGATTCTCTGCCCAGGTGGGTTCTTTGGTCTCATGGTCTGACCAACTCGTGCCCTTCAGGAGTGAGCATGTGACATGTGCCGTGAGCCAGGAGACCAGAGGACCTCTGGCAGTAGTGGGCATGAGCTCAGGGAAAGGAAAATCCATGGGGAATATCCCAGGTTGGCTTGTAACATAACATCCACATGTGAAAGGGTGACTGCCCTCCTGAATGAGCAGGGACCACAAAGAGAATATGGGGTCGCCCACTTACTGGAATGTGTGGAACTCTGCATGAGTACAGGGATGCCCAAAAACACTGACGGAGTAGCAGTTAACTAAGACATGGAAGACATTCTGACAGCAACTCTGTAAACCCCTTACCATCTGGTTGGTGCACTTGTGAGCTAGAGGAGCTAACAAAATTAGTTTAATTACTGGAGAAGTAGAAAAACTTAGTAGCACTGATGTTTTCTGTTCTGTTTCCATGTTAATTCTAATCAGATCGGGATTGCCACACTAACAATATTGGTGCTGTTAAAATTTACTAATTCTGAACCAGATATTTCAAAAAAAATGTATATAAAAATGCTAGCAGCTTTTGTTGGTCTGCAATTAAAAATATATTACAAAACTGAAATCTCATAATACTTGTATAAACTGTGAAAGAGTTTAAATGGGATGTTATTTTGACAATGTTTTAAGTTTTAGTAACATTTTATTTTGATCAGAATTTTTGTCAAGGTGTTAAAATGAACTTTCAGTTTTGAATCAATAGCTTACTCCTGAACTTCAAGTCTGTATAAGTGTACTCTTGAAGAGTAGTAATCCAGAATACTTGCATTAAATTTTCAAGATAATGAAAATTTTAAGTTTTTGGCTAATGAAATTATTGCAAACTTCATTTTGAAAATCTGTTTTTGCTTAAATTGAAATGAGTATTTTTTTTCCCTTCACAGAACAGAATGGGGGATATGAGGCTTACATGGATATAGAAAGATGTAAAAGGTTTGTGGAAGTGAATTCATAGTCAATGCTGACTAAAATTTGATAAGTTTAAGGGAATGTACTTTGTCCTAAGATAAGATGACTGGTTTTCATAAAATCAGGGCGTAAATATGTAAGACAAGGCTTGAATGAATATGGAGAGTTTCAGAGAGTATTGTAGAAGGTAGTATTAAGTAAGGAAATGTGTTTTGTAAAGGAGAAGTTTGTCTTGAGATGAAGTACCTATAGTCTATGTGGTTATGAATAGTTATGGCAAGTTTATAAAAGCATTTTCTAAACTGAAAGATTATAATATAAGCGACTGATTCCAGGAAATCATTATTAAGTGGAAACCTAGGAGTTAATATTAATAACAAAAAGTAACTTATGGCTAATTATAAGCAGTTTGTAAAAACACTGTCTAAACTGAAGTATTTAAATGGCCAATCCCAGGAAGCCAATTGTTAAATAAAAACTGAATTGAAGTTGATAACAAAGAGTAACAATTGTACAGTAAAGGGATAAGACAGCAGTTAGGGGTACTATTAGGTTGGGCTTTGCAGGCTTGAGGGGGACTAGGGTTGGGATGATGGGTCAGGTGGTCCATGAATTGGGGTGAGGGTTGGGGGGTGGGTAGGTGAGACACAGGAGATTGTCAGGTACATGGTTGAAACTATGATGTTGAGAAAATTCTTTAGAAAATATAATAAGGGAGGGTTACTGGTTTAAGGTGTTTCATGGGGGGTATCTGACACAGGGTGCACCTGGGGCAGGCTTCTAGGGAGTGTGTGAGTGCTCATCTTGTCATAGTGTAGTCTATCAGTGAGTTGAGTCCCACACAATGAGTGGGAAGGTGTTGTACCCCCATTCTGGGGAGGCCTGATGTTCTCTAACTGAGGGGAGGGTGTCTCTCAAGAGCATGGGTGGCTCCCAATGGAGGAGGACAGACTAGTGTGTCAAGCCCTCAGCATTGCTGCAAGTATCTGTGAATATTGTCCTTCAAGCAGTGAAGCTTGGTTGTCACTGTGGGCCCTGAGAGGAGGGGGAGAGAGGAATAGAATATCTGGAAGAGGGGGTAACTGGGGGACAATGGAAGCGTTCTGCATGATCATGCAATGATAGCCACAAGCCATGTTAAGTTTCACCAAAAATATATAAAAGCCTATAGTCTAAAATGTAAACCATAATGTAAGCCATAATATAACCAAAATTTTATGAAAGTGTACAGTCTAAAATGTAAACCATAGTATAAACTATAATGTAACCACAGTTAGTAGCTATGTTTCAATATTTGTACATCAGTTGTAGCAAATGTAACATCCACATGTAAAAAGATCATTGCTAGGGAAAGGGGAAAAGAGGGAGGAGATTGAGTATATGGGAGTTCCCTATATTCTATATGTGACTTTACTGTGACCTAAACTTTTTTGAAGACATAATAAAAAAAAAAGATGTAAGACACTGAGGACGAAATGGAAGAGATTGCCTTGCCTCTGTACATAGAGGGCAACACCTATTTACAGTGGTGAAAAGCAAAACGTCAGAAAAAAATTTAATGATATTTTTCATTTTTTAATACCTCGTATTATTTTTTACTTTATTTTAGTTTTTCTAAATTATTATGTATTTTATTTATAATATTTAAACCTATTACTACATTTTCCTATTATTTGAATTTGGCTATATATTGGGCTTCATTTTTGAAGAAGTTTTAGATCACAGAGGGGCTCAACTATGGCAGGGAAGGAGCATTGGTGTGGGGGATGCATGGGTGGGAGGGAGTTCTCCAGGGTATGCATACAGGGTATACAGATGTGTTCAGATGTTCATTGGGTATTGACATAGTGGGTAGAGTTTCAGACAACAACGGAGGAAGTGCTGAGTTCCAATCCTGGGGACTCTGTCACATTCTCCAATGAAGCAGCAACAATCCCCCAAGTACATAGGTCAAAGACCAGTGAAGAAGGATGGTCCAGTGATGGGCCCTTGATACTGATGACTATGCTATGGGCCTGTGTGCTTGAAATTTCTACTTGGCCTAGAGCTTCAGGGTGCCTAAGAGTTACCTCCTGAGAGCCTCTGTGTTGCTTAAATGTGACCACTCTCTAAGAGAAACTCAGCATATAAATGCATAACCTACCCACAACATGGGACATGACTCCTCGGGATGAGACTACCTGGTGCTGAGGGCTTACTACCAAGCACCAACTGGTGATGCAACTAGAAAAAGGCCTTGAATAAAAGGGGGAAATGGGAAAGGCAAATGAGTTTATATGGCTAAGAGACTTCAAAATGAGTTTGGAGGTCAACAGAGGGGTTGCACTTATGCACGTCTCAGCAGGATCCCAGAGACAGTCAAAGTAGATACAACCTCAGGTAGTGGTGCTCCTGAGGGTTACAGAGACACCCAAGTCTGACAACAGTCATAGCAGATGGCTCTGGAGTTCAGTGCCTTGCCAGTGGGCCCTACTTTGGAATTTGTGTTCCTGAATGTGATGAAGAGGGATTCAGATGTGACTTCTCTACACATGCCTCTTCTGTCACTTTTACTGAACCTGTGTTTGGTGCTGGGGTTCTTGTATGCCCAGAAGACTTGAATCTCTGGACTGCCCATGTCCCAGCTGGGCCCTGAACCTCAACAGAGTTGCAGCACCTACTCACCAGTTCATTGGATTTAAACAGATCAGCTAACAAGGATGTGAGGATGGTCAACAAGGGACCAACAGAGTCTACAATTGCAAGCAGGAGAATCCCATCCATCAGCCATGTGGGATCTAAGGCCTCTCTCAATTGAGAGGTGAAGTGAGCATTGCCGTCCCAGGGTCCTCAGGATGGAGGAATGAAATATGGATTAAAGTGAACTTACTGGTATTCTACTATATAATTATTGTGACTCTAGCAATGGAAGAAATTATATCATTCAGGTGGTGAGTGGCCACAGGAGTTACTGAAGGCAGGGGAGGGAAAAAGAGGTGTGATATGGGGGCATTTGGATTTGTCCTGAATGATATTGCAGGGACAGATGCAGGACATTATGTTTCCTGCCATAACCCACTGATTGGACTGGGAGAGAGTGTAAACTACAATGTAAACTAAAATTCATGCTGTGCAGCAGTGCTCCAAAATGTACTCATCAAATGCAGTGAATGTACCACACTAATGAAAGAAGTTGTTGATGTGGGAAGAGTGGGGGGTGTAGGGAGTGACGTATATGTAACATTTTGTGTGATCTATGTATCATTACCAAAAAATAAAAATAAAGTAACTTCATAACAAGGAAGCCTGCATATTAAAGTGGTGGAAGGGGGCAGATAATCTTGATTCCATTGGGAATCTTAGATTTTCATAAATAATGGAGGCAGTAGTTTCTACTCTACTGCTAATGTAAAATAACTGTTAATTAATGTCATGACTGTAAAGGTGTAAAAGTAAAAAGTAAAGTACTAAAAATAGTTAAGTTTATTTCATATGTTATAAACTGCATTGGAAGTATTTAGAAAGGGTATAAAAACTAATAGAAAGACTTCAATACCATCAAACTCTCATGCCGTCCAATCAGGCCTTCAGTTCCCTGCATGGTGCCTCTCCATTTGAGATATTGTTTAGATTGGTCACTGACCCCTAAAATAATAAAAGGGTCTACCACCTCTCCGGACATGGCTCCTGAAGTGGATGGAAATTATGTCGCTGTTTGGACCTCTGCAGCAGCTGGTGATTGTTTGATATGGCCAGATTCACAATGGACATTGCCTCCAGACTGACTCTGTTTCACAGTGCCAAAGGGAATGATGCACCAGGCCAGTGCAACACTGGAATCTCCCTCCAAGGGCAAATGGCGCTGCAGTTGCTGACTGTGTGAAGGATATAACAAGTGGAGCTATAATTACCAGAGTAATGTTGAGTACAACTTAATCAGACACAATTGTCATTATGGCCTGCTCCCATCTAGAGACAACATGTATGGTAGTGCAAACCTGGAGCTTAGTTCTATTATCTGCAGCTCAAAGAGGAACTTGTGCATTGATTAGTATTAAGTGCTCTACCTATATACCTGATGAATATAATCTCTTTTATTCTAGATCATATGCAGAAGGATACTGAGAATATTAAAAGTCTTTGTAAATGTAACTCATTTTCTAAGTAATTAATGAATGTACCTATAAGATAAAAGAATGGCTCTTTTAAGTAATTCCATTATTTTGCTTGCCATACTCTTATCTTTTGTCCCCTATATTGTCTTTATTATTTTATGTCTAGGATAGTGCCTCTCCTCATACCTCTCCCAGCTTTTCTAGGTATAACCACCACTGTGGGAACTGGGAGGTGGCAGTTACTTAGACAGCATTTGAAACTTACAAGATCAAACCCACCTACTTTGTGAGGATTTAGGCTCTGGAGGCATCTGGACTTCCTCATTGTCCAATGTATCACGGCTGGCCCCCTTTTTGGGGTTGCTTGCTATCATTTTCTTTATTCTTTTAGTAGGATCGTGTATCTTCAAAATTCTAACTTAAGTTTATTTCTTCCAGAAAAAGGTATTAGGCACGTGGGGATTTCATCCACTTCCAACCATAGTGCTGGACTTGCCTTCTCTAAACCTCAATAAAATGGCTAGACTTCCACAATTGGTCAGGCAGTGTCTTGTCCCCTTAACCAGCAGGAAGCAGCTACAGAAGAATGACCATCACTCTTCAGCTCCCTCTTAAGAATAAGGGTGTGCACCTCTGAGGGGGGAAGCTGAGGCAGGTTAGTATAATAAGTAGGGAAGGCAGTTGGACAGAATAAAGCCCACCCAAGACCTAGGTAATGAGGTCCAGTTTGAAAATCCTATACATTGGACAGCACAGATCACCTTGCCAGCATGGCAAAATATGACCCATCAACAAGTCTGGAGCAAGTCCTTCTCATTTAAAACTGAGATTCAGCTGCTGTCTTTCAATGAGACTCATAATTATATTTTTTCCCTTTTAAGGAACAGGTGAATTAGCCCAGGCCTTTATTAGGACATGCTGTATATAATAGTTTCAGATGGTGTATTAGTCAGCTAAGAGTGCGGCTCAGACAGAAAACTGGTGTAGGAGAGAAATCTGTTCACTTTTATAAAGCTTACAGTTACAAGGCCCTAAAGAGTCTAAATCAAGGTTGCCTTCTCACCCAAGTCAGATGCCATGTGCAAGATGATGGGCCTGGTCTCTCGTTCCTTCTTCCTCTTAAGGTTCCATTAGCCCAGCTCCTTTCAATTTCAGCTGTAGCCTGGCATAGGGCTCATCTCTCTTCCCATTGCTGCAAAATCAAAATTCTCTCCTCTGCCATGTCTATGGAGCTCTCTTTCTTCCTGTGCCTTCTTCTGTATGTCTTCTTGAGTGCCTGTTACTATTTGCCCACCAAAGAAGCAGGGACTCAACCCTGAGTCATGTGCTACTGATGTGGGTCAAAACAAAATTCTAATCTTGATTTAATCAAGTAAACATAAAACCTTTGAATTTAATACAATCAAAGGGTATCACATCCAGAGGAACAGACTAGTTTACAAACATAGTCTATATCTCTTTTTGGAATTCATAAATATTAAACTGCTACAAATGGCTAATGGCTGAGTCTGTCAACCTAGATTGCATCACTCCTTTCTGCATGGAAAAATAAGAGGGAATCGTTTATGTGGGGTGGTTACCTGCTGCATTGTATAATTTTACTATCAAGCCTAGATATAGTATAAAGCACACCCTGGTGGTTCTACCCACTGACCATTTTTGCGCCAGAAGGAAGGGCAATTGTCACTGAAAAACACATAATGGCTTTAGCCTATCACATTGCTCAAGCCCTGAATGACTCCAAAGTAGCAATTTCCTTACTACCCAACTCCAAAAGGTAGTTTTACAAAACAGGATGGTTTTAGATATTCTTACTATGTCACAAGGAGGGACCTGTGCCCAAATTTATGTTCAGTGTTGTGTATCTATTTCTCCCCTTATTCTCTTGTCTTTTATACTGTTACTGTGGAATGTAGATGTAATGCTTGTCCTATCGTCAATGTAGACCACTATGTGGGGGTGGATTGTGAGGACCCAGGACCCCCTGAGTCCTCAGCACATAGTTGCTTTTATGACCTAGACATAACTCAAAGTTTAACATCCCTTCCCAGATGGTGGAGAATGTATAGATGGTATCATAAACTATAATCTTCCCAAAGCAATAAACGTTCTTGGTAAACATCCTACATACCCCATATGTACACTTCATGTGACCCTAGCAGAACTCTGTTCTCACGCCCTATGGAATGTCCTTGTTCTGAAACCCCCTACATATCACTCCTCATTTTCTCATTTCTTTGCAGAGTGCTAACTTTATTCATTCTTTGACTGGTTGCCATCAAAGATTCTTTTCTGTCCCTAAGTCCCAATAAAGCTTAGCCTGACTGAATGCCAGGTGTGTTCTTTGGTCTAGCAGCCTCACCAACTTGTGTCCTTCAGGAGCAGGGTTGTAACATCCCTATAGTTCTCATTTTTGTCAAATAGTAAATCCAACTACTAATACGGGCAGCAATGTTTCATTTTAAAAGGTTGGCCATATTTCAGTAAATATTAAAATTTCTTCCCACCAAAAATAAAACAATTACAAAAATGTATGTCACACGTTATCACACCAGTGATTCTCTTTTAAAGAAATGTGGTGTTGTAAAAGAGCATTGAAAACAAATTTATGGTTCATATTCTCATCCTAGGATTCAGAAATCAAATGGCAGGATATTACAATTCTATTGTTTTCATCATGTATGAATAATAACATTCTCCAGATAGGTATCATTCTTCCAAAAATGCAATACAAATATATTGTAGGACATGTGGAAAATTCTGAAAAGTGTAAAGGAATCCCTCAAGGCTACATCTACCAATAATGCCAATTTAAACTTCACAAATATATATTCTAAAATTCCATATATATGTCTATATGTGTGTGTGTTTTGTATGAATATGAGTATTTGTATGTAGCCAAGCATATAATTGTGGATCTATTTTTATATATTTTAAATTGTATATATTTGTAATACAAATTGCTAGAAGTTATTACTTCTGTTAACATCAAAACAGCCAATACAATCATAAGACATGTAAATAAAATATAAACTAAAGAAAAGATGAAAACGCAATAGATAAAATTCTCCCTTAAGGATCAAGGCTACAGAATATCTAAATCCAGAGATGACTAATGAAGAGTTTTATAAGTAGTGACAAGACGACTAGCCCTTTATGATAAAGATTCTCACTCTGGGTGCCCTGAAAAGAACATGCACATCTCTGATTAGAAATGGAAAGGCACAGGATTTTACGGACTTTGGAAGACAGTTTGACTCAGTTGGGAATAAGATTAATGATTTTGTGAAATCAAAGCATGCAAGAGAATCCAGCTGGAGAATCAGTTAGACTCGGCTGGTTCACCGGCATGGTCTAAGCAATGACATATGGTTGAATATTGATTGAATGACTTTCCAGCCATAAGAAAAGGAAAACAAAGAATAAATGTTCAAACCCATACACTAATGAGGAGTTTCAGAGGTGAAAAAAAAAAAAAAAGAATATCACATATGGCTCAAACTCAGAAAATATGGAACATTCACTCTGAAAACACTGTATGTTGGTGTATGTGTGCGAGTACACATGGACGTGTGTATATTTGAGTGCCTCCATGTGGTGCTATGTACATAGAGATCAAATTGTTTTCTATGAAAAGAGTTTCTCTCAACAGATAATACATTTTTTTCCCTTATCTATGATGAAACATTAAAGTTCAAGAGAGAGAAGAATTTCAGGAAAACCTATCACCCAGGGAGCACACACTGGTGGAATAGTACAGTATTTAAAATCATATTGCTTTTAATATAACAAAGTCTGAATCACAGAAATATAAAAAGACTCAGGGCACTCTTAAGTCAAGGAATGCAATACTTTTCCCTTGACATGTTCTGTGATCATTAATGGTCATTTCTAGTCCATCTTGCAAGGGGCAGCACTGACAACACCCCTGAAACTTATCCTCTCTCTTCACTAGGACATCTGAGAAAGAAGGAATGAGTCAAATTTGATATTTACACAACCAACCTCCGAATTTATTATGAAAGCGATAACAGAGAGTCCTTACCAGTAAAAGGATTTTGCCAGTAGGAATGAATTGTTATCGGCATATCAAGTTGGAAAATGTTAGGTAAATTGTATGATTAATGGAATATAAAAAGGAGATATTCTATAACTAAAATTGCTGCCCATTGCTAGCAGTGTTTCCTCATGCTTTTTTCAAAATAAACCTCGTATGTTTAATTGTAAAATGAGGTGAGAATGATAATGGGGAATGTGTTGGATGGTTTCAGACCACTCCAAGGAAAGACTAGTCTGTGTCAAATAATTGTCTTTATCTCTTAAATCCTTAGTACAAATGGTAACTAGTACCATCTATAGTTCATGTGGGTCTGACTTGATTAATTGCACCTTTATTGTTACCACAGTTGGCACTATCAGCAGGATTGCCTTTTTGACCCATGCATCTGAACTGCTAATGTACTTTTCTTAAAAAGATTTATTTATTTATTTAATTTCTCTCCCCTCCCCACCACCCCACCCCAGTTGTCTGTTCTCTGTGCCTATTTGCTGCATGTTCTTCTTTGTCCACTTCTGTTGTTGTCAGTGGCACAGGAATCTGTGTTTCTTTTTGCTGCATCATCTTGTTGTGTCAGCTCTCTGTGTGTGTGGCACCATTCCTGGGCAGGCTGCACTTTCTTTCGCGCTGGGCGGCTCTCCTTATGAGGTGCACTCCTTGCACGTGGGGGTCCCCTATGCGGGGACACCCCTGCGTGGCACGGCACTCCTTGTGCCCATCAGCACTGCGCATGGGCCAGCTCCACACGGGTCAAGGAGGCCCGGGGTTTAAACCGTGGACCTCCCATTTGGTAGACAGATGCCCTAACCACTGGGCCAAGTCCACTTCCCCTAATATACTTTTTAAGAAGGAATAGTGGAGATGGGAAACTATGATGAGGAAGTATGGCTCTGTACCCATTCTTGGTATAAAGTTGTGAAAACAGACAATCCTTACCAAAGGAATTTGCAGAAAATTTTCAACACCGAGAATTGACTTTGCGGATAGACACAGAGTGAGAAGCTTATGGAAAGCAAGCAACAAATCCTAATCTCTCTATGTTGCTGGCAACCCAGACAAAAGCTGGATCTCTAAAGAGAAACCTGGGGTAATGAGAGAGAAAAAAAGTAGGACAAGTTGTTCTGGTTAATGGAAAGAATTTTCATGCTTCCTTGACCACCGTTGAAGACATTGCATCCAATAACAAAGTCAATTAAGATCATTGATTATCTGAAAAATTATGCACCTGAGGGCCATGACTAGGTAACAAAAAGACAAAGAAAAAGCAAGCAAACGAAAACAGAGCATTCTGTTAAAGAGTCAGAGAGCTTTACAGAGAAATACCAAAAGAAGTTTGATGACGATTTGCTAGCAAGCATTCATCAGAATAAATCTTAAAAATGAACTCTGAACCAGGAATTTTCCAGGTACATACAGGTCTGGAAAAAATATGAATAAATGTTCTTATCCTACAGACTGTTTTGATTAAAGGGGAAAATGAGATTTCATTTTCATCGTGATTAATAAGTTGATGGGAAAAGTTGCAGGTAAATGCCTTGGAATAATGCCAGACATATCAGGTTGAACTTCAGTTTGTTTGCAGGGCCCCAGTCCTTTCCGGAAAGGGGAGTGAGGATGGTGCTCGCTAGCAAGATCAGGCTTGGTCTCAGAATACTTGGGGGAAAAGGCCTCAGGGATGAGCCTCGAATGGACCTGAGAGCTTAAGTCTTGAGAAGCCACATAACTTATTAACTTATGTTACAATTTTGAAAATGATTCTATGAGTAATAGGGAGGTGTTTTTAATTTTTAAAAAATTTGTTATGTGTGTTTGTAACTATTGAGGCAAATCATTACCATAAAAATAGGAATTAAAGGCCCCTTCATTTTGGTTTCATTTCTTGAAGGATAGGTATTTTCCCTGTTCCCCTCTTTGCTCCTTACTGATCATTCTCCACCTCCTCTCTCAACCTTCCAAGCTCTGACCCTCATCTCATCAGGTTTTATCAGCTCCAATGATGGTGAAACCCACAGAACTCTCATTTCTCAAAGCTTTTTGTCTCTTGGCTCACTGCCACTCTCTTCGCTCTCTCCTATATTACTCCCTTCCTAATGTTTGGCAATTTCAATATGCACATAGACATTTCTTTATGTAACCTAGCCTCTTTGTTCCTTAAATTCCTCTCCTCTAATAATATTGCCCTTGCCCTCAATCAAAAGCTAACCACTTTATTATTTATTTATTTATCTATTCCCCTCCCCCCTCATTGTTTGCTCTCTCTGTCCATTTGCTGTCTTCTCTTTAGGCAGCACTGAGAGCTGATCCCGGGACCTCCCAAAATGGGAGAGAGGTGATCATTCTCTTGTGCTACCTCGGCTCCCTGGTCTGCTGAGTCTCTTATTGTCTCTTCTCTGTGTCTCTTTTTGTTGTGTCATCTTGCTATGCCTGCTCTCTGCTTGGGTCAGCTTGCCATGTGGGCCAGCACTCCTGTGTGGACCAGCATTCCTGCATGCACCAGCACTCTGCATGGGCCTGCACTTCACTTGGGCCAGCTTGCCTTCACCAGGAAGCCCTGGGAATCGAACCCTGGACCTCCCATACGGTAGATGGGAGGCCAATTGCTTGAGCTACATCTGCTTCCCCAATAGTTAATTACTTTTACAGTAAATGTCCCAGCTTGGCCATTGCCACTATGTGCTTCAGCCCCACAATACCAACGTTACTCCACAACTTCTTGTTTTTTCAACTCACTCCCTCTGGCACCCTGAACTCCAAATCTTTCAGGCCCATTGGTATAGATCTTTCTACCACCTCATTTCTCTTTCATGTCTCTTTTCCATCATTCCCAAACCCCTCTTATTTCAACAAACTGGTTTGAGAAGAAACACCACACACAAAAATAACAAATATCCTCCCCCCACCAAAACCTGATTAAATTAAATTTCCCACCTACTTCCCACCTCCAACCCTGCCATTGAATGTGGTAGGAGGAAAACTGGCAAATCCACTAATTAATTCTACTTAAGATTCTACTCAGGGAATTCTTTAATGCTATCAGTCAGCCATACTGTAGTTACCCAGTCCTTTCACTCTTTAACTTTCCTAGATGTCTGATTTATCTCCTGGAATTTTTTTTAACACTTTCTACATCTGCCTCAATCTCAGTGGTTGACTTGACTTCCTATCTCCTTGTGAAATTAAAGCAAGCAGGAAAAGAGAATTGCCTTGGATTCTTAACCACCACATATATCCCTTAGCAGCATCTGCACCCATTTATATAAATGAATATTGACTAGCAAATTGTGCCTAACTTTATAAGCAAACTATTCAAATTCTTAGCAAAAGACAATCTCTCTGGCATGGATTTCCAGCCCCTCTCACCTATTCAACTCTATTGCAACATTTGCAATATCAACATTTTTTCCTCCTGCATAGTTAATTTTTTCCTTCCTACTAGTTCATTTCTAACAACTCACAAGCATAAAGTTGTTTTTCCTATCCAAAAAAAAATTAACAATCAACAATAAAATGATGGTAAAACCTCTCGACCTGACTTCCACTACCTAGAGCTGCCCTATTGCTCTTCTCCCCTTGTGGCAAAATTCCTTCAAAGAGAAATCTGTATTTGTTAGCTATAATTTTTTTCTTCCCATTTTAAATTTCTAAATTATAATTCTAAAATTCCAGTTTTAACACAAAATGTCCTGAAACCTATTCCAGCTGGACCATTCAATATCACATTTGATAGGAATTTCACTTTTCCAATGACCAAGGTGCAAATTTTTGAGATATCTTTGACTTACCCCTTTCTTTTACCCTACACATCCAATACATCAAGAAATCCTAGTGTTACTACCTCTAAAATATATTCAGTATCTTTCAACTGAAAACAATCTCCATCTGAGTCATCCTTCTCTCTGACTTAACTCTCTACAAAGATCTAATCATTTATGTACTGGTAACCTCCCTCCTCTCTGGCAGGAAATCCTTTAAAACAGCTGCTCAAAATCATTAAGTGGCTCTCCACTTATCTTATTGTAACTAACTATACAGATAATTTATTATATTTATGTTATTATCTGTCTTCTCCTTACTGTAATGTAAGCTTCAGAAACGTAGGCCATTTCATTTCATTAGTTTGCTAATGTGTTCCAAGTGTCTCAAATGCTGATTGGCACAAACCAGTCATTCAATAATTGTTGAATAAATTTATGCATAAATGAATAATTCTAGTTAAGGTATTAAGAATTACATTAAGAAAAATGTAACCAAAAGTGAGGAGGCAATAAGACTTTTATTGAAGGTATTTGTACATACATTTATAAAACAAATGATTAAAAATTTACAAAATTATTCCATTATCCTGGTGCATGGAAACTTTTTTTCCTCTCTTGCTGCAGTTTTAGAAACTACTGAAGGCATGGCCTCTTTCTTGTTCATCTAGTATGTTTGTGTGGTGTATATTTCTTTCTTGATTATTTTTATTGGCTCCCTATAATGAAAAATAAAGATTTTAGTTAACTTCTTTTTTCACATTGCTCTCCCTTTTTTATATAATTTGGTATTTAAAATAAAGTCTTTTATTTTAATTAATGATTATTAGCAATTAGCAAGCATATTCCACTTTTCATATGTTCTACATTTTCATTCCCACAATTTCTTGCAATTTGTTCCTTATCTAGATTGTTAGAATGTATAGCTAATAAGTACTATTAGGTTTTTTTCCCTTTTAGTCATCATTTTGCCTTTATTCTACAAGTAAATATGTTTAATTCTCATCAACAATCTTAACATTAATAATTTCTCTAGTGTTTTTGTTGATGGATGTTCTTTCTCTAGCAGCTTCTTCAAGGAAGGCTCAAAGGAACAAAATACTTTAAGGCTTTAAATGATCATAATAATTTGTCTGTGGACTTACATATGAAAATAATTTCTGAAAAATGTATTCGACTCACACTTTTTCTCTTAGAGTCTCTTTAAAATGTTATTTCATTGTCTGCTGGTATGACTGATGAAAGTCTAATAACAATCTAATTTTCTAATTCTAATAGGTGAATTAATCCTTTGTCTGAATTTCTGAGGGAGTTGTAATTTTTTTCTTTAAATTCCAGCAATTTTTTGAAAAATATATGTTGATATTATTCATTTTGGATCTATTTTTGCCACATATGCCATACAGAGGTCCAAGTTTTATTTTAATTTCTGAAAGTTTTATTAAATTAAAATGTATACAATTTTTTTCCATTTTTCATCCAATTTTTATTTTACAAATATTGCTTCTTCTTTGCTCATGCTCTAGATCAGTTACATTCTTTTGAATATTTTTCATCTCTCTATCTTTTTTCCCTGATTAAGTATCTCTGTTTTAACTTCCATTTTCAGTCAATATATATATTGCATCTTTGCTATTTTCTTCCATCTAGTTTAGTCTTTATTTCTGAGATAATGGTTGTGTTTCTGTTCCCTGAGTTCTATCATGTATAATCTTCATTTGTCTATTTCAGATTTATGTTGTTCGCTCTAATTTTTATTTTCCTTATAACTGTCTGAGAAATAGGTTGTGCTGAACTTCTTGAGGGTGGTCACAATAGCTTTCTAATATTATGGGCCCAGGGCTAACTAACTCTTTCATTTTTGCAAAATGATAAAAAACAAAAAACAGCCCACTTACTTTCTGTGATCCACCTCATGCTCTGTCTGCCCCAACTTTTGCCTGGGCCTCTTTTTTTCATTGTTTTTACTTCCCTTTCTAGCTTAACTGGCATTCCATTCCCACTGATTTTCCTCAGAAAGAGATTTTTTTCCTGGACGGAAAATTATGTTAAGAGAGTTCATGTGATTTAGATTGTGCCAATCTCTTTGTTCTTTATGAATTGGAACATGCAAAAGAAAAAAAAAAAGGTATGAAAACCATCCCCGTTGGAGTTGCTGTTCCCACACGGGTTTGCCACATTTAACAGTGAGTATATAGTATTAGTATTGGGGGCTCTTGTATACTTAATCCCAAGTTTATTATTCTTTGCTGATAAAACCACAAGCATCCACACAAATTTCCCATATCTAGGAGTGAATGTAGAGCTCAGCATTGCAAAAGTCAGAATTAAAGTTGTTTTCCCTTAGGGAATCTTTGACTTTCAAAATGGGCCCCAAAATTCATGAGTTTAGAGTAACGGTTCAGTAAATAAATATTCACAATGGTATTTATTGATACTAGAGATGTTCTTGCAATAATGTGAAGCTACTTAAAAGTGTGGAGACTACTGAACCTACCTAGTTATTTCTAGCATTTCTTACTCCTGAGTTCTGTGTTTATGAATTCCTAGGTGGGAGAGCAAGCTTAGGTGCTATCCAATGATTCAGGAAATACCAAAGACAATTTGGATATAAAGAGCATTGTGGATAATTAATTTTACTGAATTTGGGTCCTAAGTTCAGAGAATTTTAACCTTGATAAAATAGTTTTAAATAGGAACTTGGTTTTTGAAAACCACGATGTAACCAAAATAAAGTACTTTAAAATAATTATAATAGAAGATTTCCTAATAAATATTAGTAATTTTAGCTTCCTACAAAGTGAGGAGTTTCTTTCTTTTTTTTTTTTTTCTTCATGATTCAAGAATCAGGATAAAAACACAGGCTGTTAATGGGCTCTCTTGGGAAGGAATCTCTGCTTTATGGGTAGAATAAGAAAAAGGCATATTTCACTGTTTCTTAATAGGAACAGAATGTGTAGTGTAAAAACAATTTTCTTCTAAGGTATTTATTCTCCCCTTTTTGTCATTCTTATGCCTCTTTGATTTAAAAAATTTAATATGTCCTTACGTAAGTGTTTAAGCACACACATACACATTTATAATTAGATAACTATACCATTTAAAATTTTCAACTTTAGTATTAAAACATAATTAACCTTATTAGAATATTATAAGCCCTTCATTGAATTGGCCATCTTAATTGGATATTTACAATGTGCAAATTAATTTTTTTGTAGACAAGTATATAAATAAAAACAATTCTTGGTGACCCAATGTTTTTGCATATTCTGTCATTATGAAATTTATTCCCCTTAGAAATCATCAAGGTGATCAAAGAGTGCCCATTAATCCATTCAATTTAATATTAGTCCAGGTCTATTGAAGATGCTGGAAGTTTTATTTAATGTGACATTAAAAACAACATAGTTATTGTTACAATTTCATCATATAAATGAATTCAAAATTTTACCTGAAGTGTTTCAGTTAAGTAAAAAATAAAAATGATTTTCAACTTTCACTGTAATCCTAAACACCATATCCTTTATCAGAAGTTAGTTTAGTTAAATGCATAAGTTTACATTGTTTCAATCTTGAATAGTAATATTTTGGGGAAAAATCACAGCTTATCTGTTCCATAAATCCAGCATATGAGCTTTAGAAAGTTCAAAATAATTAGATTTCCAGGAGAAAAATAATATCAAGTCTTAAAAAAAAAAATGAAACAGTATACTTGCTTTATGTACCACATTTTTAGAGGTCCAGGAAAAAGATGAATGCAGTTCTCTGAAAAATTTTTATTGAAAATTACTGTGGGTTAAAACTTTGCAATTCCTAACTGTGGTCTCTGAATTTTTGCTACATGAACCATATCCATTTTCTACCACCTATTTCAAAAGAGTGAATATTACCAAAACCTCAAAGTCCTTCTCATGTTTCTTTGATTCCAAAGTTAGCAAGCTACTTCTTAATTTCTTCTTAATTTCTTGTGTGTTTTCAAAATATATATAGATGGAATTAATGTGTACTATTTGGTTTATGATTACTTTTATGCAAGATTTTATTTAAAATGAATTTTATTTATTTTGTAACTGGTAGTTACAGTCCCTGGAATATAGTACTCTATAATATGAATATGCCATAATTTATTTATCCATTCAACAGTTGTTGAGCATTTGAGTTGTTTCCTTTTTTGTGTGTGATTAGCAATCATACTACTGATTATATTCTCACACATATCTTCAGGTATATGTATATTTAAACTCCTGCTGGTATCCACCAAGGATGAGAAGAACTGGGTCATTTATGTAAATATCTTTAACTTTACTAGACTCTAGAAAATAGTTTTTCACAGTTATCAAATTCATGTAATTTTGCTAACAACTTAACTGATTAGTTGCCATGGATCAATAATTGATTTCGGTAAAGGGCCAGATTTATGAGACATATGGTTTCTGTCACAGTTATTCAAGTCTGCTGCTGTGTATTGAAAATAAACATATTCAGTACATAAATGAATGAACATTGTTTGTTCCAAAAATCTTTATTTATGGACATTGAAATTTTTATATTAAATAATTTTTATGTGTCATGAAACATTATTCCTCTTTTGATTTTTTCCAACCATTTATAAATGGAAAATAAAAAACTGTCTTAGCTTGCAGATGTCACAGAAACAGTCAGTTGGCTGGATTTAGCCCATACACCATAGTTGGCCAAATCCTGAACTTTATTCTTCAAAGAAATCTGCATTTACACACAAAGTATTAAAACATTTCATGGTAAGTTTATAGTTGAATTTTTCTTATTTCATTATGTTCCAGTTTGTTTTTAATAACACTTGTCAATCAGATTTTGAGTGGAGCTATGCAACTCAAAATCAGTGCTGAAAACATCTGTTAGAACACAAAACTTTTCTTCACATCTTGATATGGCTGTTTATTTCTGATATTTTATATAAAATATATTCATATGATACATAAATATATATGTTAGATATTAGATCTATATCTATATATATATTCCTGGACCTATATTTATACATTTATTTAGGTAGAGCTAAAAATACTGAATTTATTACCATCTATTTTTAAACAATATTATATTACTTTGTGTATAATGTAAATCCCCTACAACAGCATACTTCCATTGCCCTCACCCCATTCTTTGCACTATTTTTGTCATATATTCTATTTCCACATTTTTTCATGCTTCACTTATTTTGCTATTATTTTCAAATCACTTTGATTTGGAGGAGGTCAACCAAGTAATAACAGTCATAGTGGTGGTAATAGTGACAGCTAAGCATTCGCTACTTGCCAGGTACTGTTATGCTCACTGGACATGCATTTCATACTCAATTAACACAACAGTCTATGGCGCATCATCCTTAGCATCTCCATCTCGCAAATGAGAATGAAGAGGTACCAAAGTGAAGCATTTTTTCCATGGTCATGTGGTTAGTAAATGACAGAGGTAGGACACAAGCCATTTAACTACTACCTGTGGAGGCCTATCAAGCATCGCAGCAAATTATAACCCTGCTTGTCTTGGTCTCCAGACAGAGAGTGTGACATCCCTGTAACCAAGGATAAGTCAATTGTCCTCTATGAGCCTTTGTTTCCTCATCTAAAGTAATGATAGAGATGGCCTGGATGAACTTTAAAGTCACTTCTAGCTGCACTATTCTATGCATGTTAGTCCCTAGTACAATTTGTCTCTGATGATCAATTCTTTAATTTGGACCCAACAAAAATATACCTTAAACATTAAACGTCATCTCAAAGCAAGTATTGCATAATTGCATGTCTAAGGGTACACTGTACTGTTATCACCACTCAATTTCTAACAAAGCTACCAAGAAACAAGGGCAATACACAATCTTGAGTAGATGAAACTGAGATGAAAACTTAACTTGGGTAGCTCCTTCATTAATGATAGAGGTAGATTTCTTTTTAAAATTTTGAGGTTGCAAATATTTTATTAGGCAATTTTGTGCCAGTCCTTTACATCCATAAGTTCAATTAAGTACTCATTTATTTATCACTTAGTAAATGTATTTTGAGTACCTGCTGTTATGGTCCAGAAACGTTTTTTGTTTTTTTTTTAAGAACGGAAAAAGTGCTCAGAAATGAGTTCCTTTTATAGATATTGCCTGTCTAGGTAAGTAGAAAACCAGAGATTCAAATCCAGCAAGATTTGTTGGAGCCCTCTCAAATTTATGTTGATTTCAAATGGCAATTGTTGATCTACTGGTTTGGTCAAGCTGTCAGTAAGACAAGCAGAACTCAAAAGAATATTCTTCCACATTCCAGGCTGATTGCAGAATTTCAGAGACTGTAAATTGCCTCCTCTCTCTCCCCATCCTGGGCCAATACATCCTGAATGTTGCAAAATTGCATGCGTCTTTAATTTTCTAAAGTTTGAGTAGGATGTGTGTTGACAGGAATTTGTGTTTATCTGGTTTGCAGTTTGCTCATGGTGTCACAAGTGCCTGATTCTGTTCTTTTATTTTTTTCCCCCAATCTATTTTCTCTCTTGTTCACATTGGGTAACTTACCTTCTATCTTTCAGTTCACTGTTTCTTTCCTTAGATTCTCCCCATTGTACTGATGAACTTACTTAATGAGACTTTTACTTCAGTTATTATTTTTTAGTTATAATATTTGTTAGGTTTTTGTTTAAATTTTCTATTTCTTTTACGTGACTTTATATCTTTGCTAAGACTTTCTATTTTTTCATTTGCTTCAGGTGTGTTTATAATTTCTTATTGAAGCAGTTTTTTAAAAATATTTTTATTGAAGTATATCATTCGTACACGAACATATATAAACAATAAGTATATAGTAAAAGTTGTGAACTTACAAAATAAACATGCACAACATCATACAGAGATCCCATACATCACCTCTCCACTAACATCTTGCATTGTTATAATACATTGATTACCAACTAATCAAGAGAATAATCAAAATATTACTACTAACTATAGTCCATATCTTATATTTGTTGTATTTCCCCCAACCCACCCTATATTTTTAAACAATTTTATTGATACATATTAATAAAACATACAATTTATCCAACATGTACAATCAATGATATTTGGTATAATCACATAGTTGTGCATTCATCACTTCAATCATAAAAACATTTTCATTATTTCAATAATAATGATAAACAGAAAATAGACAAACAAACAAGGAAATTATTCCCCTCTCAATCTTTGTTTGCCCTGCTGTACATAGCTGCTGTTTCTGAATATTCGTGTACCATTATTTATTTGTTTATTAAGCAGTTTTATTGAGATAAATTCACATACCATATGATCTATCCAAAGTTAATAATGAATGGCCTTATTTTTCAGCTGTTAAAAAGACCTTTATTGTAAAATTGTAAAATAAATAGAAAAATAGAAAGAAACTACAAATTCTAAAAGAGAGTACAAGGTCAGGTTGATTTAATATAATCAATTATAAGGCATAGATATTACAGCAACAAACATTTTTTCAAACGTTTTTTCTTTGGGCTTTAGTTTGGAAAGTTTCTATTACTATGTCTTTGAGTTCACTGATCTTTTATCCTTCCATTTCTAAGGTGTTATGTAAATCCAGTGACCTTTTAAAATTTCAGACATTATAATTTTTAACTCTAGAAATTAATTTGGTATTTTTTGTACATATTTCATTTTGGCTTTCATTATGTTTTGTATTGCTTTTCAAAATTTTTAACTTACTTTTAGACAAGTTTTAGATTTATATTTATGAAAAAATTTCACCAAAAGTATAGAAAATTTCCATGTAGCTCCCCTTGCCTGTACCCACACACATAGGTACCCCTGTTACTGACATCTTAGATTAGCGTGGTATATTTGTTACCACTGATGAATTTATATTGAAGCATTGCTGCTAGCCAAAGTCTCCAGGTTGATATTTAATTCGAGTATTTTAAAAATAACTGTTGTAAAGCCCTAGTCTGGTAATTCCATGACTTTGTCATTTTGGGGTATGATTCCATTGGCTGATATTTCTCCTAATAATAAGTTACAATTTCCTGTCCCTTAGCATGTCTTGTAATTTTTTTTTATTTGATGATGCATGTTGTGAATTTTACACAGGTTTAATTATCTGGATTTTGCTGCCTTTCCTTTAAAAGTGTGGTATTTTCTTTTGCAGGCAATTAAAAGTTACTTGTGGATCCATTTGATATATTTGGAGTTAATTTCTACGTTTTCTTAGTAGGGTTAGTTTAGACTTACTACTTGAAATGTGACCTGTCTGGAATGTCTGTTGGCTCAGTTTTGTATGAGGTCTATTCACTAGGCTGGTTAGAATTAGATCATCCCTCAGCCTGATCTGAGCCCTGGGAATCATTCAGCTCATAGTTCTCTACCAGTACTTTGCGCTGCCTCATGGAATTTCACCCTATAAATGTTAAGTTTAATATCCAAGGGGTCTCCCACAGCAATTTCTGGAGTTCTTTCTCTGCATAGTTCTCTCCTTTATGTCACACAAATTCTAGCTGCCTCAGTCTCCCAAAACACTGATATCTGTCACTTCATCTCAATAGGGCAACCATAATCTGCTTTTATTTTTCCATCCTGTGCTGCTGTCCAAAATGTGCCTTCAAACAGAAAACTGAGGCAGTTTTGGGCTTATTTCATTTGTTTCCTTCTCCCAGGCATTATCTGTATTATCTCTTTTCAACGTCTCAAAACACCTATTCATATAATATGCCCACTTTTTAGTTGTCTACAGAGGGAGGTAAAATCTGCTAAGAGTCACTCTACCAGGGTGGGAAACCATCAGTTCTTAATGACTCTAGTCTGCACAGTTACGTTTTCTCAATCAGCATTAATCTATTTTGACTTACGAAAAAAAATTAATCTTCCAAGGTGTTTTTGTGCATTATCTAAAATATTCTTTTAATTCTTAAGCCAGGTTTCACTGATGATTAATTGAGTCAAATAATTAGTGATTTTAAAGTTATATGACTATTGGCCTTAATTCTCAATTAATCAGTTACACTTCCCTGTCACATCTTTTAGCAAAGCACATATTTTATAAATAAAATACTTATGAGGATGAGCATATATAGAGCATAAAATATTGAAAATAAAGCTGAGTTAATAAGAGGCAAATTTTGAATGTGAATTCAAAGAAAGTGATAGAAAGGCATGGAAAGAAGCAAATGCAAGTTAAACAGCACAAGCAAATGTATGAAGGTATCAGTTATAAGTGCTATAGCAGTCTAAATTGTTTTCTAGGGCAGTGAATCAAGTCAGAAATGTGGAAAATAGCTGAAAATCCAGAATGACAAAAGCTATGGAACGTTTGATTTTATGGATATAGAGAGCACCATTATAGGAGAACAAAAAATATCTGTACTAAGTGTCTGATAAGGAAATACCTGACTGATACCAGTCAACAGTTCATCATATATTTTCTAAGAGCCATTTGATGGGAGATAACATGGCAGAAGAAACCTAGTATTACTCTTCTGGTTTGGTGGGAAATATGTATGTCCACATACAATGAAAATATAAGGCATAATATAATGAGTCAGAATAATATATTTTAAAAACTTATAGAGCAAAAAGGAAGAAAACAAATTTATTTGTTAATGTGGAGAACTATCAGAGATGATTTCATTTAAATCTTGTATATTATGAGTTTAGAGTCTAGAACAGATGAATTTGGAATCAATACAGAACAGTTTATTCATTCATTCTAGATTCACTTAATAGATAATTCTGTGTTTGAGTCATATCATCATAAATCTTAACAGACTACAAATAGATATTCAGGAGTGTTATCTGCATCTTTTAGTATCAAACTCCCTAAGTTTAGGCTGCCAATAAAAATCAGAGAAAGAAATAGTAATTGAGTTGTAACAGCACACAGGAACAGTGTTTCAGAAAGCGTTTTTCTGTTCTGCATTTAAAGAGACCATGTTTTGTTATGTTTTCCATTTCCTATTTGCGACCCTGAACCTTTGAATTATTCATGACTTAGAGAACTATTAAAAATAAATTTTATATAGGAACCTCTTATATTTTTAAATGTAATATTTTATGTGATCTATGTATCTTTTAAAAAAAGATAATAAAACATTTAAAAATTTAAAAATCACATAAGAAAAAAAGAAATCTTTAGAATTAATGAAATATAGACCAGACAGTAAATATTCAGTTACCCAAATTAAGTTACCTGGGATAGGAGCATTGGTGTACCTACTGTTTTTAATACTAAAGTGACATATTTAATAACATCATTCTCTCTCTCTAAAAAAAGCAATAAATTTGAAATAAATAATAATATGGGCCAGAAAATGAATGCAGACAGTAATAAATATTTGTATTGAACTTTATACAAACAATCACAAGTTAAAAGAAACAAACAAATGAATAATAAAAAAATAAAATAAAGAGTAAAAATGGAAGAAAAATAATTGCTCACTCTTAAATTATATAAATGGAATTTTAAAGTGAAACTCTTATAGCTACAAATTGCTTTTCTGCAATAATGAAAAACAATATTACCTGCTCTTTTTATGAACTTAACTTAGATAAATTGCTGATGATATTTAAAATTAAGCTTTTTCACAGTCATATTCAAAAATCTGTATAGTTGGATTTTTCAAAACTGCCTTTGTTCATGGTTTGTTAATACTCTTTTTATTTTAATTTTGAAAGATGCCTTTCACATGAAGTAGGAGGTACACAAATAATTAAGAAAAAGTCTTAAACATAAGAATGAAATTGACAAAAAAATAAATTCCCATTTAACAATAAATAACAGAAATTAAAACATTGTCCATGTTTTTGTTTCCTTGAGATCAGTTCTTGTGGTTTTCAGTTGTCTCCACATTATTTTGTTAAATTATTTCCACCAAACATATTATATGTGGTTAAAACTCCTGAAATGCTTCTTCTTTGGAAAAAAATCTGAGAAAACTGGTGAATAATAGTAAACATTGACCTCCCTTGACCTAGTGCTTTATAAAGGATGTTCAGTCTTTGTTAATGGAACAAAGCATTCCAGAAATAAATAAAATCACCATCTTTATTGTTTTTCCTGTCATTCATAAAAGGATATAATTGAAGTATCTCAGGATATGTTTCTTCATCTTACAATCATGCAAATATTATTGTTTATTTCAAATCCCTGTTTTACATGTTGTGATATGTAATACTGCAGGGCTGGGAGTTACTAACTACAACAAAAGTGAGCTTGAACAGTCCTAATTTGATATGAATTATTCTCAAAATGTGTTTGGAAATTACTGGTAGTTCTAAGGGTTAAATTTCATGTATAGCAATATTTACTAAAAAATAATTCATTTTAGAATGGATTCATCAGTAATCACAGCAATGATTTAAATAACACATTATTTTTCTTGAGGAGCATTTTATCACTGACATTGTTTAAAATTGCCCACATGGGGTGGCAGTAAAAAGCATGTAAAATTTGAGTAATTTCTATTATTGTTATTTCTATTACCGTTTATTTTTAAAAGCATCCCATATTACCTGCATCCAGGACAGACTGATCCACCCCATCATTGATATGCCACTGGGTGAGAGCAGATTTTACTTGTACGTCATTCAGGCTACAAATTTAAACTGTAACCTTACTTCTAGATTTGAGAAAGGACCTTCCAATTTGAATCATGTAATCATGATCAGATCAGGATTTATATAAACCTAAAAGGAAAAATAAAGAGTAAGGAAAGGATGGAAGAGAGAAAGGAAAGATAAAGAAGAGTTAGAAAAAAGAAAACTAAGAGAGAGATGAAATGAGAAAGGGAAGGTGATGTAAGGAGAGAAGAAAAAATGATGGAAGAATGGAAGATTGGAAAGACAAGATCTCTATAAAGATATAGTCAGAAGGAATAAAAGAAAACAACTGCACTCTTTAATGCTATGTGGAGAATTGAGACTTCAAACAAAGGAACATAAGTTCTGAACAACATTTTCATTTAGCCATTTTTGCCATAAAGCTGAGGTAGTAAAAATGGATATCATGGTCTGGTAAGCTTTCACCAAATCCACCTTATACAGAACTACTAAAATACTGTTTCTGTCCATCTTTCAATTTTTCTGTTTTCTGTTGCTACCATCTTTGTTCCCATCACATTTCTGGCAAATGGCTATCTTTCTTACCTTCCACCCAATCAGCAAAATGTCCCTGCTAATTTATACCAATTACCCTATTGTCTTCATCTTCATGATTATAATCAGATGCAGTTCTTCTGAATAATGGTTGGCTGCCTCAATTCCTACCTTTTTTCCTAACGTTTTATTTTAACTGTTATCTCTTTTACATGGGGCTCTCCTCTCTCTACCCAATTCCTATAAAGATCAATAAAGGGTTCACACAGTTTCCTAAGGAATATAAATGATTAAATATAATTTAAGGTAGAGCCATCTGGTGGTACTGTTAGATTATATTGGAGTAGAGGAAATAGGTGGGGAAAAAAATCAGACTTAAGTTATGATACTTTAGTGTGTGCATACACATGCATATAAATGAAATGAAGTTTAGAGGTTTTGTGAAGGTTTATTCAACAAATAATAAAATTAAAGAAATAAAATTGGCCTCTGTATTGAATCAGGAGTACAGAGAAGCATCAAAATTCCAATTCTTCTGGACTCAGATGGGATCTCCCTTCATAAGACTTTCATGCTAATGTGCTGGAGGTGCAGTTAATGTTGGGGTTTAAGATATATTTAGGGGATTTGAATCTCTGGACTGACAATGTGATAGCCAGATCCTGAGCCTCAACAGACTCCAGCACCTACAATCTGATTTATTGGACTTACCACACTCAGCTAAGATGGAGGTGAAGAAGGACAACCACCACACCATGGAGCCTAGAGTGATTACAACTGAAAATGGGAGGATTGCATCCAGCATCCAGGTGGAATCTGAGCCTCCTCTTGACATAAAGGTGCAATGGACACAACCAATCCAGTGTCCACATAGAAGAGGTGGCATTGGATTGGGAAAAGTGGACATAATGGACAAAGGGTATGGGGAAAGGCAGGAAGAGATGAGAGGTGGAGGCGTCTTAGGGACATGGAGCTGCCCTGGATGGTGCTTCAGAGGTAATCACCGGACATTGTAAATCCTCACAGGGCCTACATGATGGAATAGAGGAGAGTATGGGCCATGATGTGAACCAATGTATATGAGGTGCAGAGGTGCCCAAAGATGTACTTACCAAATCCAATGGATGTGTCATGATGATGGGAACGAGTGTTGTTGGGGGGGGGGGGGAGAGGGGGGGTGGGGGGGTGGGGTTGAATGGGACCTCACATATATATTTTTAATGTAATATTATTACAAATTCAATAAAAAATAAAAAAATTAAAAAAAAAAAATTCCAATTCTTTAAATCATAAATGATGCAAGAAACAGTGGAACAACTGAAAGTACTAGGAAAGTCAGAAAGGGAAAGGACATCAACAAGGATTATTTGTTTGTTGTCAGATAGTATAAGATTCCTATTGGAGAAATTCCAATGAAAGTCATAAGGATAAGTCTAGAATTGAAAGAGACAAATCTGCCATGGGATAAATCTGCTGTGGGATATCTTTGAATGATGAGAAATAGATGAGAGGAAGATAGAAGCCAAATCCAAGAGGCTCACATGCAATCCACAGCAAAATTTACCACACGCTACAATTGTCCCTTTTTACGTTCTTGATGGTTGCATATAACAAACTTAAGTTTTTGACAGGTTTAATTTTGGTTTATTAATCAGACATTCAACTAATTCAATTATACATTTTTAATTTTCATGCTTTTCCCAAGTTTGCTAACAATGTTCAAACTAAGTGCTTTTTAAGCACCTAAAGCTAAAGTACATTTTAGAAATAGGGTTTTTACAAATATGTCCTAAAACGTACATTTGGACATAAGTTCTCTTCATTATTCAACATTATGTCACGTAAGTGCATGTGTGTTCCAATTTACCCAATATTTGTACATAGTTGAACTATCTTGATCCATTATATTTCATAGAATGGCTTTATCTCTGTAAATATGAATTACTCAGGAAGTTTGCCCAAGTTCATCCAGCCAGGGCTTAAATCCATAACTTTTGAAATCCTCAAGGGGTTGATATTTTATCAATTTATTCACATACGCTGCTTTTTTATGCAAGAAATACAAACTAACCAGGAAAAGCTATTCAATAACATACTAGGAGAAACAAGAATCATGGTTGGGCCACACCTCCTAAAAATTAGAACAAGGATGCCATGGAGATTGCAAGGTAGCACAGAAGCCTCAGCTACATCTTCGTGGCTTTTCACTTTATGCCCCACCTGTCACGCCTTCCAAATGTTTTCCGTGTCTTAGCTTCTCTCTTTGTGCACTCCTCTTGCCATTAATATGGTCTTCCTAATTCTATTCTTTGGATATCTTATCACTACTAGATAGTTGCCCAAAACTGGTAACATGACAAGTTCTGAAGGCAAGATCCAACTTGCAGTACATGTTCAGTAAATATTTACTGAGTGACTAAAGATATTTCATTCAAATATCCAGAGACCTTCTTGGATTAATGGTTCATTTATTCATAAAATAGAGATATTTCATAACAATATTACTGTCAAGATGGAATGCCATAATATGTATACATCATTCAACCTAATATAGCACTTGGTATATTTTACCTTTCTCACCCCTTGTGAATATTTTCTATTTTCCACCCTTTCTGATATGGGCATAATCTGTGTTTAAGTTACTTTGGTATTTTTGAAGAAAAATACCTAAATATTTTAAAATGCAGAAAATAATGCTACTCTCCCATAGTTAAATGAATTAAGAAAGTTAATATATAAGAATTTAGTGCCAATGTCTTAAATATTATTTTATATCATTGGTAATTTTGCCTGCTTTTCCATTTTATCCCTTTTTTTTGCCTGTTTATTCATATTCCTTGAGATCTATTTCATAATCAACATGCAACGAATAAGAAAATATGGATTGGCATAGAAATGAATACCACACTATTTTGTTTTTTATAACAAGTATATGAAGTTTAACCGCAAAATAAATAATAAGGTTTTTCAGTGCTATTTCCCATCTACTTTATGGCCAAAGTATAAGAAGAAATAAACATTGAGTATCAGAGATTTGCATTAAACAGCTACATATAATGAATTAGAGGTAATTGCAGGGTTTTCAAGCTCTTTGTCAGCCACAGAAATGTCCCTGAGCTGTTAATTATTGAAGACAGTTATTTCACTAGTAAAAGATGCCTCATTAGAATGACAAGAGATGGATGTTCTCATTAGACACTTGGCTGAATTGAGAGCTACTTGCCAACTTTTTCTCATTTGTTGGAAATGTTAATGGTAAGCAGAAATTTTGCTCAGAGTGTACTGCCTACATTATTTTACATAGAGTTTGTAAAATCATATTAGAAATAAAAATTCATAATATTTAAAGAAGTAAACATTTGAAAGTTCACACTGACTACAGAAGAAAAGGACAAACTGCATTATGTAAGGTTCTTCTAAAGTATATTGCCTAAATATGAAAGCAAGATGAGGTGGAAACTAAAAAAGAATGCATCTATAGAAGGGGTTCTTAACAAGGGGTCTGTGAGCTTGAATTGAAATTCAAAATAACATTATTCTTGTGTCGACATGTTGGTGCAGGAGTGATATATTCATTAAATTATACACAGTATAGTGTGGACTTAGTAAGGGTCATGGTTTTCACCTGACTGGCAAAGGGGTCCATGGAACTAGTTTAAGAAACCCTGATATAGATAGAGAGTGAGAGAATTCAGCCATCATTTGCACACTGCTGCGTTAAAGTGAAGTCTTCCAGCTACAGCGTAATGTCTTCAGACATGATCATGTAAGAAGTATGTAGAAATTCTAAGGAAAAATAAATAAGCCATTATCATATTTTCTTAATTTACTTCTAAATGAGGCAATACCAAAACTTTTGGTAACTACTAAATTTGTTGAGATTTACATTATGACCTAGAATATTGTTCATCTAGGTCAGTGTTTGTAGCTGTTTGGTATTATTCATGAATTCCAAAAATAGATATTGGATTTTGTTTGTAAACTGGTCTGTGAAAGGTTTCACTTTTTCTTGTTTAAATTATGATTAGGACTTTGAATGGGCCACATCAGTAGGACATTGAGTCCCTACCCACCAAAGGGGTCACAGAGAAAACAACAAGGCACAGAGTTAGTTGGAGTTTTGAGCTATAGCCTGGAAAGTAAACACACCGGAGAGATTATCTGAGCCTGGGGAGAATTGAGCCCTGGGCAGAGAGACAAAGCCTAGAAAGCCTAATGACCTACACTCATATTAGAAAAAGCTGGGACCGTGAAGCCTTAAGAGGAAGAGGAAGGCTGAACGTCAGCAGTCATCTTGTTCCAGCACGTGACAACAGACTTTTGTGAGGGAAGTATCTTATGCTTTATGGCCTGGTAAGTGTGAGCTTCTATCCCAAATAAATACCCTTTATAAAAGCCAGCAGATTTCTGGTACTTTGCATCAACACTCCTTTGACTGAGTAATACAGTGTTCGATATACTTTAAGAAATGTATCCACAGTTGCTTTGGGTGCAGATGTCTATGAATGTCAATTAGGTTAACAGTAAAGTACAGGTCCTGTATATCCTTACTGAATTTTATCTACATGTTCTATTAATTACACACAGAGGTTGAGGTCTCATGTAATTATGGATTTGTTTATTTCCTAGCAGTTTTGCCCTAAATCATACAGGTCTGATCTTAGATTCACAGACATTTAAGATTCTTTTGTCCTCTTGGGGAATTTTTTCACTCAGTTCTAGGAACACCAAGATGGATTAGCCACAACCAGTGATCCCTTTAGGTTCCAATGTTCTAAAGACTGCCCCATCCACGCCCCCCATTACGCACCTTGTTTCTGTAGTCAGCACTGCCACTTGCCCTGATTGTGCTAGGAATTCCATTATCCCCGTGAAAATCGGGGAGTCCTTCCAGTAAAGGCATCACATGCTGCCATCCCCCACCTACAGAAGTTCTCAAAGATGACTCTCACCCATACTCTGAGGGAACTGATCCCCCTTTTCAGTTTGCCCAGCCCTGCTGTGTCTCTGGGTCCTAGGCGAGGAGTCGCAGACCCTGAAGTGATGGAGAATCCTCCCAGGCAGGTGATTTTATGATGCGATTCATCTTGCCTTGTCTCCTGGCCACGTGATCCTGTTTTGATGAGAGTCAGGAGGGGCAGGGGCCTTGGTCCTGGTGGAGGATTAGAGTGTCCTCTGGACACTTGTTGTCAGAGGTGCTTTTGATGGGACCATCCCAACCACAGGGTGGGGTGGAAGGTCTGCCGCAGTGCTATCCTCCAGCCCTGGTAGCCCCAGCCATTTCGCTTTCTTCTCAGCTTTCAGAGTTACCCTTTGGCTTTCTCCTACATTATTTCCAAGGTTTAGGATTTGTGCTTATGAGGAAGGAGCAGGGAGAGGTAGGCTTGTGCCCTCTTGCACCATCTTTGTACAAATATCAGCCAATTTTGTCAGGCACCTCATTAGTTCTCTTCATAAAATCATACCAATATCCTCCAAGAACAGAATGAGCATATCATTCCACATAGGGAGGGGCAGCAAAACTCCACAGGCTTGCTTCTGTAACCATGGGTTTCCATATTTGTCCCTGAGCATTTCACTAAATCCAGTGCTGCATCCATAATTGACTCAGGTGTGGTACCCATACTGTAGTAGATTTATCAACGAACTTCAAGGAATTGTCTCTAATTTCACACAGCACAGCTGTGTTTAATCAGATGCCATAAAAGCTAAGGATGACAGAAGGGAATAACAATAAGAGAGTAATTTACAATTGGGTATTTGTTAAATAAGTTCTAGAAGCCCACAGGAACCAATAAATCCAACATTATGAGAAGGCTGTTCCCAAATAGCTCCAGGAATCCTCCTGATTTATCATTTAATGTCTTGTTTAAACAGAAACTCTCTCTCCTCCACCTATTGGGGGGTCTTACATTAAAATATATATATAATATTTATGGTATTTATTTCCTTATTGAGCTACAATATACATAAATGGAGTAAAGGACAATAACCATTGTTCAACTTGATTTTTATGTGTATATACAACACATATGCCTTTATCAAGATTGTGCACCCCGAAATGTTTCCCTGTGCCACCCCCACAAAAGGAACCATTATTTATATGGCTTCTAAGAGAAGTAAAATAGGACATATTGCATGATTTCACTTATGTATAATAAGTTCCTATGACCTCTGTTAGTGAAATCATGCAGTCAGTTCTATTTTGTGTTTCTAGCTTCCTTCACCTCACGTATCTGGAAATTAACCCACAATTACTGCTCATATTGGCAATTCCTTTTACTTTGCACTTTTCAGTATGAGAAGACATGACTTATCTATCCATAATCCATCTGATACGCATTTGAGTTGCTTTCTCCCTCTGTTTCTCCTTCTGTCCGTGATGCCCCATGAACACTGCTCACAAAGGCTGCAGCCACAGGTGGGCAAGGCACTGACCCTCAGTGGCAGTGCCACCATCTGATGGAATACTATTCAGCAATAAAAGGAAATAAGCTGTTGAGCCCTGAAAAGACTTGGCAGAAACTGAAATGTTAAGTATATACATTTTTCTAAGCGAAAGAAGCCAGTCTGCAAAAGGTGCATATTGTAGCATTCCAATTTTATGACAGCCTGGAAAGGCAAAACTCTAGAGACAGTATACAGCCCAGTGGTTGGCAGGAGTTTGGGGGAGGGGGGAGATGAACAGGTGAAGCACAGGGGATTTGGGGCTGCAAGACTATTCTGAATGATACAGTGATGGCAAATACATGACATCAAGCATTTGTCAAAATCCGTAGAACTGTACAACACAGAGAGTTAGCCCTAATGTAAACTATGGACTGTACTTAATATGTATCAGTAGTGACTCATCAGCTGTGACAAATGTGCTAGGCTAATGCGATTTGTTAAGGGTAGGTCAGCTGGGGGGAGGGAGGTTGGAAATGGGAGGAGGGGGAGTATGGGAGCTCTCTGTAGTATCTGTTCAAATTTTCTGTAAATCTACAACTGCTTTAAAAAACAAAGTCTATTAATTAGAAAAAAATCAAATGATTGCATAAACTTTATGGGTTTCTTTTCCTTCACTGTGGGAATGAGGAATTATGTTATTGGTGAAGTCTGTTTCCAGGTATACAAACTGACATTATTCTGGCAGGAATGCAATTTAGTACACAAAACGCTGTCAAGCTTGGCATATAAGAGTATACTATTTGTAAGCGCATAGTATGAATGTACTACATACCACCTCCAGGTATCGTCAATGTTTTTATACTTTTGTCTACATACATTCTTCCACTGCAGGTTGTATTTTCACAGTTTTCTGAGTTATTGTAATAATCAGAATCATTTTAAAAGTATGATAGCTCCAGAGCCCGTTTCTACTCAATGCTGGAGCAAAGATGCCAAACTTCTTACAAATTTATTTTACCTTTTACATTAAGTTTCTGATTCTCTTTTCTAACATTATTTTTCCAAATTATGCAGATTGCAAATGTTAGCCTTTTCTCTATAGGTGAAACATTTAATACCAGGGCAACTTTGTTATTTGCATAGCATTTTATCAAGCATGACTAGATAGAAGTAGCTTTTAACCACATTCATTATTAATATCACTATTAACTCAACAAAAAGTTTCTTAAATATTTACCATTACACATTAATATTATGGATGGTAACATTTCCTGTTTATTTACCCTAACTAGGCAGTTAGCCTAGGAAAGTGAGAAGGAGAAATATTGCAAAGAGATACTAAAAACTGAATTAGCAGTTGGAATTAGATGAGATAAAAGTGGCTGAAAAAATAACTTTTTAGGAGTAATTTTTCCTAAGTTGTTAAGCTGTCTTTTTCTGTTTTATTTTTGTGAATTTGAAATAAAGTTTTTAATAAAAAAAGAGATGGCATTTTAACATTGCTAACTATAGATTGATGGCCCTAAATAACAATGAGTCAAAAAGTAAAGCTTTAAAGTAAATTGCCCATAAAACTATAAAAATCATATTTTTATATGGTAATTTATGTTCATTCTTCAAGTTACATTGGGGCCACAACAGGTATATTTCCTATGAGATGAAAAGCTGGTTGGTCTTCGAATACACTTTAAAATAAGAAAATTTAATAAACAATAATACCTACAATGTGCAGTAAAATGAAATGGTTAATTTTGTCAAATATGAAACACAATCTGCCATAAATGCTAAAAGAAATGAAAGAATAGAGAAGTTTCTGTGACCCAGAAGACTTTTTGGAAAGTTTTCATTAGACCTGAAGGTGGATGTGAGAGTAGCAGATGACCTCACCTCCCTCCTAAAGGCACAAGAAGACAAGAAGTGAACTCATCTGCCTGAGTTTCCATAACAATCATTTACTTACTCAAATTTCATCTTTATCTTCATACCCCAATAATGTTTTCCTCTTTCCTCTTTCTGTCTCTCTCAAAAAAATACATGTATATATACACACACATTCCTGACAAAATGAATCATTTCTCAAGTGGTTGGGTATACTGTTCCTCTCCTTTTTTTCAGATTTTGCATCTCAAAATATTTGATCCTTGATGATCTCTTGGTTCATGTGTCTATCTATAGTTATCACTGTACCTGGATTAATGCCTTTTCAATTCATTCATATCACAGTGGCTTGCAAAATTTGACTAGTCTATTTCATGCCAAATATCCAGAAGCTACTTTGTTTCCATACTCTCACTTTCCATTGGACGAGGAGGGCAGACTGTGTACCATTTAGTGTCACTGCTGTGCATTGCCTGGTAGCCAGTTATTTTTGAATGAAATAGCCTTCAGGAATCCTATGTGATATTGTAATTTTAGTTTTGCATATCTAATTTTAATATTGATTTTTAAGCACTCATTAATAGTAACAGGTAATCTTCAGTTGTATTTAAATACAAACCAATAAATTATTAATACACTAATATTCACCCACACAAACTGGAAAATCAATTCATAGGCTATGACCTGGTTGGTCATGATTTACAGAGGCCCCAGATTTTTCTCCACATAATGTATTAAAGATGAAGTTAAGCATGGAATGGAAAACTTTCTAAATTTGACCCCACCTACTTACCACTCTGCCTTGTACTGTTCTCATTTTACTTTTATAAAATATTTTTTCTTCCTCTCCCCCTCCCCTGCCCTGTTGTTTTTGCTATCTGTGTCCATTCACTGTGTGATCTTCTGTATCTGTTTCTCTTTTTGTTTTTTCTTCTTGTCTTTCTCCTCTAGGATTCACCAGGATTCAATCCTGGGGACCTCTAATGTGGAGAGAGGTTCCCTGTCAGTTGCACCACCTCAGTTCCTGGTCTCTGCTGCACTTCACCTTGGCTCTCCATTTTGTCTCTCTTTTGTCAGGCCATCATCTTGCTTCATGACTCACTTGCATGGGCATTGGTTCACCATGGGGGCGTTGGCTCGCCACATGGGTACTGGCTCACCATGTGGGCACTTATGTGGGCATTTGGCTCATCATGTGGGCACTCACGCAGGCACTGGCTCACTGCGCGGGCACTCAGCTCACCAGGTGAGCACTTGGCTCACCATGTGGACACTCGTGCGGGCACTCGGCTCACTGAGTGGGCACTTGGCTCGCCATGCAGGCACTGTCTCACCATGCAGGCATGCTTTCTCTTTTTTATCAGGAGACTCCAGGGATCAAACCTGGGTCCTCCCATATGGTAGGCAGAGCCCTTATCATGAACCATTTCTGCTTACCGCATTTTACTCGACTAAGTTCAAGCGGTTTGTTTCTATGCACTTCATTCTGATAACACCCCTTTGTCTTTGATCACTGCTGCTTCCTGTTAATTGAATACTTTTCCATGTTTCCTGACCTAAACAACTAACTCAAACTGTGACACTCATGTCAAGCTCTGTCTTGTCTAGGAAACGTTTATGGGCTCTATCTCTGGACTGCACGTGGCTTTGCTATATATCTATAGTCCCCTGTTGTATCTTTAGGGTTCTTATCTATTAAAATTTCCTGAAAAAAAGTCCACGGTCCCCTTCATTTTAACCTTTCCTCACCTCATTCCATTCCTGCCTCTGTCAATTTGTCTTAGAAACATGTTTTTGAGCCTCAAGCATATGTAGAATAATGAAAAGGAAATTCAAAAGTGTGGAGGCTATAGCGATTTTTTTTCATTACTCTTATTATTTAAATGTAGCTTAAATATAGCTTTGTTGTAAACTGCAAATTGTTTCATCTGCTCCAAGATACAATAAGCATTGTTGAAACATACACCAATTTTTGGACTTAAAAATGATTTTGAGTTATTGAATCAATGAAAACATCTTCATTTTTATATGCATTTTCCTCACTTTCATTATATTTTATTACCAGGTGAAGTTAAGCACACAGTTTTTGCTATGCTAAATGACTTGATACTTTATTCTTCAATATAGAAGCAGTATAGAAAAGATCTTTGAAAAACTGGAAAGAAAATCATTATGTTTTCAAAGACAGTGAACTCTCATCTCATTTAATGTGTTAGAGTGCTTACTTTCTCATAAAATGATATCAAAATTCTATTTCCTTTGAAATATGAGCCTACAATTTAAGTGGATGCTATTTTGCTAGGAAATTAAATATTCTAATCATCATTCCTTTATTAATTTGCGCCATTATTTATTTTTCTAAAAGCTGATAAAAAATTAAAAAATAACCTCATGTTGGAAAAAGAACTATATAAATCATCTCTTCCTATGGGGGAAAAAAAAGAATCTGAAAATATTTCACTCTCTTATTCTTACTTTTCTAAAGGATTGAGAAAATTCATTAACACTGCTGGAGAATCTGGAGAATGAGGATTGACCCTACAGCTCCAAACATAAACAAGGAGCATTATATTTCACATATATAAATACTACAGGATTGTAGTAGATTTGGTGGCCATACTCATTACAATCATGGGAAAATATAATTTAAGGGAAGCAAATGTTAGATGGGCAAAACCTAGAAGGATTTTCAACTGGCAAAATGTCTCTAGGACTATTAGAAAAATTAGTCTGGGTACATGTTGGGACTAATTTGGATAGCATTTTCATTTATGGTGTTGGTGAGTATTTAGGCTTATGCAATAGAGAACAATTTAGTGATTGCAAAGAACACTGTGCTTTGCAGCCTGGGTTATTTTATTTATGTCTTGTTTTAGCCATGAAATTAAAATAAAACTCCTAAATCTTAGCTTTCTAATTCTTAAAATTAAATTGATTATACATTTGATATATATGTATGCTATATATCATAGGATGCCTAGGTGATCATTTCTAGTGTATGGTAGGAATGCAAATATTAAACATTTGTAACTTTAGCCAATTTTTGTGGTATGGAGGATCATGTAAATTTAACTTATTCTTCAAGATGATATTAAATATTTCAAATACAATTGCCAAGTCAATAAGGTTAAATCTGAAACAAAAATATGTTTGTCTTCATTAACAGTAATATATAATGTGATATTTCAGGGGGCATTGTCACAGTTGGTGGGGAGTCACACAATAATGGAAAGAATAGCAAATTCCCATCCTGGGGAGCACTGCCACATTCTCAAATGGAGCAGCAACAATCCCCAAATACAGGGGCTATGACTAGTGAAAGAGGATGGTCCATTGATGGGCCCTTGATGTTCATGACTGTACTTAAGAACCGTTACTCTTGAAATTGAAACTTCACCTAGTATTATAGGATGCCTAAGAGTTACCTCCTGAGATCCTCCTTGTTGCTCAATTGGGGCCTCTCTCTAAGCCAAACTCAGCATATAAATGCAATAACTTCCCCCCAGTGCGGGACATGACTCCTGGGGATGAGACTCCCTGGCACCAAGGGATTACTACCAAGCACCAACTAGCAATGCATCTGGAAAAAGACCTTGACCAAAAGGGGGAAGTGTAAAGACAAATGAGTTTATATGGTGAAGAGACTTCAAATGAGCTGGGAGGTCATTCCAGAGGTTATGCTTATGCTTGTCTCAGCAGGATCTCATTGATAGTTAAAGAAGATACTACCCCAAGAGTCTAGAGACATCCAGACACTGTAGTCAGGGCAGATAGCTCAGGAGTTTGGTGCCTTGCCAGTGGGCCCTACTTTGGAATTTATGCTCCCCAGTGTGACAGAGCTGGACTCAGTTGTGGTTTCCCTACATGGCTCTGTTTTCCCTTCTGTTTGAACCTATAATCAATACTAGAGTTGATAAGTGTACATCCAAAAGACTTAAATCTTTGGGCCATATGTGTGCCAGCTGGGCCATGAATCTCAACAGAGTTGCAACACCTACTCTCCAGTTCATTGGACTCACCCAAGACAACTAACAAGGGAGAGATGATGGACAATCACCATACCAAGGAACCGAGAGAATCTACAACTTCAAGCAAGAGAATCCCATCCATCAGCCATATGAGATCGAAGCACCCTCTCAGTTAGAGGAGGAGTGGACATCACCATTCCAAAATCTTCAGGACTGGGGAATAAACTATGGCCTAAAGTAGACTTAGTGGTATACTACTATAGACTTATGTGATTCTACCAATGGAAGGAATTGAATCATTGATGTAGAGGTTGTGGTCACTGGAAGTTCTGAGGGAAGGAAGATGGAAAAACAGGTGCAATATGGAGGAATTTTGGGGACTTGAGAACTGTTCTGAATGACATTCCAATGACAGCTACATGGCATTATATATCTTGCTATAACCTACAGAATTGTATGGGAAAGAGTGTAAACTACAATGAAAACTATAATCCATGCTTACTGGCAATGCTACAAAATGTGTTCATCAATTGCAATTAATGTACCACATTATTGAAGGATGTTGTTAATGTGGGTAAATATGGGAGGTATGGGGAGCAGGGCATATGGGAATTCCCTATATTTTTTATGTAACATTTATATAATCTAAGTATCTTTAAAAATTATAAAAAATAAAATAAAATAAGCCAGGGCCTTTTAGAAGAGTTCAATAAAATGAGAGTACAAATAAACACATAAATATTATATGTGTTATATGTCTGAATAGAGCAGAGAGTTTGGCAAGAATTTGTCATTCAAACTGCCACTGTAGGATCAATAATATGGAATTTCTTTCAAAGTAAACAAAGCTGGTTAGTTAGTGTTATGGCTTTTATATTATTTTTCCTTTATAGCTGATTACCTTCCATTTGCTTCCTTGAAAATGATGGACTTTTTGTGTTAAATTTCCCTAAGCCTGTGTGTTAATAACAGTTGCCTTGGAGAACGGTTAAAAGTCAAATGAATGTTATAGAGTTATTTGACAGAGAAGGCAATAAAGATGTGTTTAACTGTGAAGCTAATTCCTGTTCAGTGCCACATGTTGAGCATCTAGATATATTTTTCCTGAGCTAATGTAGCAAAGAAGTAGAAGAAAAGAGAAAATAACGTCATCATTAAGGAAAAATGGTCCGGTTTCCTATCTTTCTATACTCTCTCTCACTCATTTAGAATGTCCTCCACCCACTCTTTTTTAAATCTTCCTAGTTTAAATCCCTTGAAGGCTTTAGTGGGTCCTCTATTTAAAATCCAATAAATTCTGGTTACTTATTTAGTCAAGCTTGAAGGGATAACAAGGTTTGCATTCCTCAAGCCTGTATTATATAACAACGAGAACTCAGTTGTTACCATAAGAGAGACTGCCACTAAATCTAGGCACAAAACGGGAGAAAAATGGCAGGATTTTTATGTTCAAAGGGGTATAAGATTATTTTCAATGCTTCTTTTAAATCTATGCTAATCCTTGATCTACACATTGACAATTTGTTTAAAAGCTAATATTCTACTTGCTTTAAATTATTTACCTTGCACTGCTTGCATAGATTTACTATATAGAAATGCACAAAATTATTTTAAGTAAAACAATACACACATTGTCATAGAACTTCTATTCTAAGTATTTTGAATACTTGAAATAATTCTCAAAAAATGTAATACTATTTAGAAACTTTCTGAACCAAAGTTTATTCCAGCTCCATCTAAACAGAATGATGAACTAGAGTATTGTTGCTTATTTTAATTGCCATCATTCATGTTTAATATAAATTTCTATCCAGCTTTACCAGCTGGAAATTTTACATATGTGAAAATTTTTAAACATTTTATAGAAATTATGATTGCAAATATTCACTGTGTTTCTGCATCAATTACTTATAGCTACCACTGGTATAATTAATTAAGAATATAAGAATTATATATTTGACAAAATGCAATATATTTTTGCCACAAAGCGTAAACCCAATGAGCAGGAAATATTCCTTAGACTTTTTCATTACTATTTTTAGATAATATTATAAAGGAGGAACCTATTCAAATACAATAAATGAAATCTGGTATTGAGTAGTGGCAAACATCTTTGACAAATATTAAGAAAAGAAACTTTAAGAATTTATTCAGATGTTGTTATTTTTTAATAAGTAAAGGTGAAACATTTCCATGACAGAAAATATCTTGTGTAGTTATAATGTAAATTAAATTACATTAACTTAATTTGCATATTTAGATAATGAATTTGGATAGTGTTTCTAATGTGCAACTTTTCATTTAAATATAGAGAGATTTTATCTCTCATATCAGTGGAGTTGTTCAGTGGTTATTAATCAAATAATCATGAATACAGGATCTGCCTATTTTCAAGGCACTGTGCTCACTGCTTGCTATAGATGCAGACACTTAATATGTGACTATTGTCTATAAGATGCAACAGTTTACTGGGAGATAAATTTGAATATAAAATAATTATTGCTTCAAGTAACATGAGATTATCTGAGATGTGTAAATAAAGTATGCAAAAGGTGACTGGTCCCTGGCTGATAACCAGTAGAGCACAAGGACCTTAGTCTTTCAACCAAGGAACTGGGCTCTGCCAACAACCTAGATGAATTTGGATGGAGATTCTTCCCTGGAACCTCCAGATAAGAGCCCTGTGTGGCTGAGACTTGATTTCAGACTTGTGTGACCTTGAGTAGAGAATCTATTATAGGCCACACAGACTTCTGATCTACAGAACTGTGAGATAATGCATGAGTGTTGTATGCAGCTAAGTTTGTGGTAAGGTTTTCCAGCAATAGAAAACAAATCCCAATGGAATGCCTTTTTATCTGCAAACTCTTATTCGTTCTACTTGACTCAGCCAAATCCTCTTCCTCTCCAAAGCTTTTTCCGATTCTCCTGAGTTAGTCTCTTCCTGGTTGTCAGCCAGGAACTACTCACAATTCCTGGAGGCCTATCTTCAGACTTTGTATATCTCCAAGACAGCAACAGTATATTGAATTCTCCTTGTAATACAAGTATCTCTGACTTCCACTCTACCCATCTCAAGAAAACACTCTGCTTTTAAAGGACACATGGATATAGATTAAGTCTACCCACATAATCCCTTTCGATTAACTCAATTTCAATTGACTAGTAGCTTTAATTACATCTGCAAATTCCCTTTTACCACATTACCTAACCATCACGTGCATTACACAAGAGATGAACATTGTGGGGGCCATCTGAAAATTCTGCCTATCAAACAGGAGAAATACAGCAAGAACAAAGATAAAAAGAAAAGCATTCCAAGTCTACATGGAAAACTGTAGATAATTTATTGAGATCCTCCTGAATTTTGATGTGTTTGATTAGCATGGGTTGACTGGAGTTGGGAGAGAGATAAGAAAAATCTAAGACTGGAACAAGATTAGGATCTCAAGGGCTCTCCAAACTTTATACAGAGCTTCATTTTAATCTGCATGTGGACTTTAACTGTAAGCAGCGAAAACAGGCTGAGACTATGAATGAAGAAGGATCTAAAACAACTCTACTGACAAGCAGATATAGCTCAATTGATTAGGCTCCCACCTACCATATGGGAGGTCCCTTGTTCAGTTCATGATGCCGCCTAAAGAAGACAGCAAGCTGGCACAATGGGCAGGCACAACAAGCTGATGGAATAAGATGATGCAACAAGAGACACAAGAAGACACACTAATGAGAGACACACTAAAGCAGGGAACGGAGGTAGCTCAAGAGATTAGGCACCTCCCTCCTCACATTGGAGATCTTGGGTTTGGTTCCCTGTACCTCCCAAAGAAACAAGGAAGTTGAACAGACACAGCAACTGCAATAAATGAGGGGGTGGGGAGAAATAAAATAAATCTTTAAAAAATAAAATAATGAAAAATAAAACAACTCTACTTTTGAAGTGAATGAGGTCAAGGATATCAGCAAGGAAAAGTTCTGGCATTCTCTTTTTCTTATCTCTTCTAATCAAATTTTAAAAATAAATTAGTACAACAAATATTGTTTTAACATAATCAAAGCACCCTTTTTCTTTAAAGGAATTAAAAACACTGGCAAGAGAAACAGTGTTCTGGGACACTGAAAACATGCCCATGTGGCAGAGTATTTGTCAAATAGATGAATGAAATAATAAACAAAGAATAAATAAATTAATTAATGTACTACACTAGCAAGAATACAAGCAAACAAGAAATTCATCCATCATGAAAAATAGGAGAGGTGCCAGAGAGTAAAAACAGCAAATGATTCTTTTAAAAGAGGAAGAACTTAGGCACCTCAATTTAGGTGTCTGAATTGGACGTCAGTGTGCAAGCAAAATTCAGAGAGAGAAAGAGAGATAGAGACAAAGGGAAAGATAGAGGCAGGCAGAGACATTTATAATTTTAGATACTTAAGCATAATTTTATGTAGCAGTTTGTCATTGTTTATGATTCCAAAAAACAGTTATTGGATTATATTTGTAAATTGTTCTGTCAGAGGTATCACTTTTAATTGATTAAATTATGATTAGGACTTCTATTGGGCCACATCAGTAGGGTGTGGGTTGGTGAGCAGGGACTCACAGAAAAAAGACATGGCAAAGGACAGAGTTGGGAGTTTTAAGCTGGAGTCTGGGAAGTGAACACACACACACACAAAGAACACAGAGGATTAGAGACAGCTCCTTAGACAGGGCAGGATCCCCGGCAAGAGAGACAGAGCCTGATAGTCTATAGCTGACCTTGTGTAGAGAGCATAGTAGCTGAGCTGGGAGAGAAATGGAGCCCCAGGAAGAGTGGAACCCAAGAAGCCTGAACTCTTGGCAGACTCTGGCAGGCATCTTGCCCCAACACGTGGCAACAGTCTTTGGTGAGGGAAGGAACTTATGCTTTATGGCCTAGTAACTGTAGGCTTCTACTGCAGATAAGTACCCTTTATAAAAGCCACAAGATTTCTGGTATTTTGTATCAGCACCCCTTTGGCTGACTAAAACAGAATTTGGTACTGAGGAGTGGGGATGTGTTTTGCAATGAACAAAAGGCTGGAACAGTTTTGTAAATGGGTAAGGGGTATTTTTTTGGAGGAATTATGAGAAACTTGATAGAAAAGGCTGAGATTGCTTTGCAGAAACTGTTGGTAGGGATATGGACACTAAAGAGACTTTATAGGATGCCTTAGAAGTAAATGATGAAACTATTTTTGGAAACTGGATGAAAGGTGAGCCATATTTTAAAGTCTCAGAGAACTTAGCAAGATTAACTCCTGGTGTTTCATGGAAGGCAGAATTTGAAAATGGTAAGCCTGGGCATTTAGCTTAAGAACTTTCCAAAGTAAACTTGGAGGACATGGCTTGGCTTCTGCTTGCAGCTTATAGCAAAATGTTAGATGAGGGAGATAACCTGAGGACTGAATTGTTGGGCAAAAAGAAAAACCAGAAACTGATTCCGGAAATTCCAAGCTTCTGGAAATCAAGTCCCCAGATGATAGCACCCCCTTTGAGGACTTACGTAAACATGGAACTTGTAAATCAGAATTGAAGATGCAATTATCTAGGAAAGACTTAGGGAAAGTCTTATTGTCTGATGGCTTGAACCCCTGCCTCCTGCATGCTAAACCAACCAGATTACTGAGAGAGCTGTATGAACAAAACCACTGCCAGCTTGAACTAAAAGAGATGTGGAAAGGAGAGACTGAAGGAGAAACAGCTTGAAGAGGAAAACCATGGAAGTTGAGATCTCGTCTTGAGACATTGCCTTGGGCCAAGAGAATAAGCCCACCCATGTGTACAGAGAGGGTGAGTTTGCCCCAGCAGTTGAAGAGAGTGGATGCTCCCAATGAATGTTTGGGGAGAGTTTTGCCACCATAGGGTACAGAGAGGGTGGAGCACATTCCCCCACGATTAGGGTGGTTAAGGTCACTACCCCATAGATCTGAAAGAGTTGTACCTGTCCCCCATGGATTAGGGAAGGACAAGTGATTAACTCATTGCTCTGAGAGGAATGAACCTATGTGTCAAAGGTTAGGGGGAATGTTGTCATATGGGGAATGTTGTCTTCACATCACAGTACTAGGTGGGTTAAGACTCTAACCCAAATATTGAGTTGCATGGCAATCACCCCAGTGCTTTTAGAGGGTGTGGTCTGGAGCTTGGCTGATGCCCAGATGCTTGATGAGAATGGAAGCCTATAGAAAGTGTGAGTCCCCATATGGCCCCAAGGAGAAGATATCATCATCTTAAGGATGACTTGCCATCTTTGAAATCAAATGGAGGATACTGTGCAGGTTTACGGAACTGTCTAGAACTCATGATTCCTGTTTCCCTCCCAATTTCTCTCAAGGGTAATGTAAATGTTTATCCTTTGTCTGTCCTTCTGTGTACTGGAAGCAGATAAATTATTTTGTAGGTCTCAGAGGTCTACAGCAGATGGGACTTTGCCCCAAGCCAAACTGTATTTCTTTAAACTGATTATGAAATGATTTTGTACTTAATATTGTTACTGATATAAGGTTTTTTTGAATATTGTAATGTCTCTTTGGAATTCAGAGGGTAGAGTGTAGCAGTTTGGCACTATGAATTCCAAAAATAGTTATTAGATTATGTTTGTACACTGGTCTGGCAGTATCACTTTTAGTTGATTAACTTATGATTAGGACTTTGTTTGGGGGACTTCAGTAGGGCATTGAGTCCCTGTCCACCAACGGGTGGGGACTCATGAGAAAAGACATGGCAAAGGACAGAGTTGGGAGTTTTGAGCTGAAGCCTGGGAAGTGATCATGCAGGAGAAGAGCACAGAGGAATAGAAGAAGGAATAGCAGAAGCCCCGGGGCGGGGGAGAGACAGAGCCATTTGCCTGATAGTATACAGCTGGCCATGTAGAGAAAGCACAGCAGCTGAGCCCAGAGAGAAATGGAGCCCTGGGAAGAAAGGAAGCCAAGAAGCCTGAACTCTTGGCAGCCATCTTGCCACAACACGTGGCAACAGACTTTAGTGAGGGAAGTAACTTATGCTTTATGGCCTGGTAACTGTAAGCTTCTACCCCAAATAAATGCCCTTTATAAAAGCCAGCAGATTTCTGGTATTTTACATCAGCACCCCTTTGTCTGACAATACATCTAGCCACTAAGAAACAGTATTTATTAATACATTCTGACACTTGTCTCAACCTGTATTTTTTAAAATATGATATATGAACCCTAGACTGGCAGATTTTTGTAAATGCAGAATTTGCAATTTATTCATGCATTTGTCAAATTCAATAATATTTTCATGAGAAATTATTGATATATTTATTGGGTAAAAATATAATTGTAAAATGAAGTTTGTCGAATAGCTGAAACAAAAGTGTTAATTACTAGACTTATTTGAAAATAGATGCTAAGCTGAAAAGAAAAATCTCTCATAGCATTCCAAAGCATTATAGTTTACCTGCTACTTTTTAGTATTGGCATTATTGACTTCATTAGAATAAATATGATTCCTATTAATTGGTTCACATAGTACAGCTTACATAGACAGTGAATTCTTTCAAAGATAGTGTTCTATTCAAAATTACCTAGACATATAAAAGTATGGTCTATCCATTATGTCAAGTCCCTGATTAATGCATGCAACTATGAGTCTTATTCTTCAAAATGGAAACTTAGTGGTTACCATAGATTCTGAGGGAAGGAGAAGGGAAGAATAGAATAAATGGAATATAGGGCATTTTTAGGGCATTGGAATTGTTCTGCTTGATTTTGCAATGACAGATACAGGTCATTATAAATTTTGTCCAAACCTATAAAAGTATACAGTGCAAAATGCAATCCATAGTGTAAACCATTGACCATGGTTAGTAACAATACTTCAGTGTTTCTTCATCAGTTGTAACAAATGTACCATACTCCTATTAATGGTTATCAATAGGGAAAAATGAGGAGGGGGAGGGAATAGGGTATAGGGGAATCCCTGATATTTTCTTTTCTGTAACTTAAAGTTTCATTGAAAATAAAGTGAAATAAATAAGACACTGGGAGAACATACAGAAAAAAATCATCACTGAGTAAAAAAGAACATATCTTATGGTGATGAAAGACACACGTAAAAATTATTTTTTAATATTTTATTTTTGAATTTTATTATCCTTAATATTTTCTTTTTTATTATGTTTATTTATCTTTTGGGTTTTGGGGGTGATGTTTTGGGTTGCAGAAGGGTCACAGCTGTGGTAGGGGAGGATCACTGGTGGGGGGTGCTGGTGCTGAGGGATGTATGGTGAGGGGTGCACATGGGACATGCCTTTATGGAATATGAGTATGTTCAGGTGGTCATGGGGTATTGTCTAGGTGGGTGGAGACCCACACAGTAACTGAAAAAAAAACTGAATTCTCATCCTGGGAAGTCCTACTACATTGTCTAATAGAGCAGCAAGAATCCCTAGAGTATGTGGGCAGTGGCTAACAAAGGAGGAAAGACCAATAAGCCAGGCCCTTGACATTGATGGCTGTACCTACAAACCTTGTTCTTGAGAAACTGAAACTTAGCTTAGTATTATATGTTGCCTAAGAGTTACCTTCTGAAAGCCTCCTTGTTCTCAAATGTGGCCTCTCGCTAAGCCAAACTCAGCATATAAACTCACTACCTTCCCCACAGTGTGGGATGAGCCTCTCTGGCACTGAGGTATTATTATTACCAAGAATCAATTAGCAATGCATTTGGAAAAAGACATTGTCCAAAAGGGGGAAACATTAAATACAAATGAGTTTTTATGGCTAAGAGATTTTAAAGTGTGTCAGGAGGTCATTGGAGATGTTATGCTTATGCACTTCTCAGGAGGATCTCATTGAATGCCATAGTAAACAGTGCCTCAAGCAGGGGTGCTCCTGAGGGCTCTAGAGACATCTAGACAGTAGAGGCAAGGCAAACAATCTCAGGTATTCAGTGCCCTGTCAGTGAGCCTTACTTTGGAATATATATTCCCCAATATAATAGAGTTAGACTCTTATAATTTCCTTATACATGGCTCTTCTGCCCCTTTTATTTGAACCTAGAAGTAGCACTATACTCATTAAATATATGTACCAGAGACTTAAATCTTCTATCTATTTGTATGCCAGTTGGGTCCTGAATCTCAGCAGTTTCAGCACCCACTCTCCAGTTCATTGAACTTGCCCAGTACAACTAACAAAAGGATGATGATGGACAATGCCTATCCCATAAAAGAGAGGAACTATGAATGCGAGCAAGACAGTTCCACCCATCTGCCCCATGGAATCTAAGCCCTCTCTCAATCAATAAACAATAAACAGAGTGGCATCACCATCTCAAAATCCTCAAGACTGAGGAATGAACACATATAAGGGAGAAATACAACTTTGGACTAAAGTTGACTTACTATTCCAACAATGGAAAAACTTATAACATTGATATAAAGGCTGTGGTCACCAGTGGTTTTGAGGGGAGGAAGAGGGAAAAATAAATGTAATGTGAGGCATTTTGGGGCCATTGTAATTGTTCTGCATGGTGTTACAATGACAGATACAGGCCATTATACATTTTGTCAAAACCTATAAAAATATGTGGTGCAAAGTATAAACTATAATACAAACTATGGAACTATTGACCATGGTTAGTAGCAATGATTCAATATGTTTTCATGATTGTAACAAATATACCACACCGATCAAAGATGCTGTTAATGAGGACATGTGTAGGAGGGGGAATGGGTGGGTTATATGGAAATTCTCCTATATTTTCAATAACATAATCTAAGCTTCTTTAAAAATAAAATTTAAAAACAAATTATGGTCTAAATCCACTAAAATATATTAGCGAAAAAAGTGCAAATTCCTACACCATGGCTTAGAAAATAGTTAACTTCAGACCGAGAGTAAAGATGGAATATGTAAAATTGAGTCACTTGTTGAACATTATGAAGAAATTTGCTAAATGTCCATGTGATTCACTCCATCTTCAGGTTTTTACTGAATGACCCTCAGTGACATTACAAAACATTTCTTTTGCTATTGCAGTATTGCTCTCTATCTATCTTCTATGGAATATTTTTTCCATATCACTTAAAATCTTCTAAAAAAGGGAAACGGACTTTGGCCCAGTGGTTAGGGCGTCGGTCTACCATATGGGAGGTCCGCGGTTCAAACCCCGGGCCTCCTTGACCCGTGTGGAGCTGGCCATGCGCAGTGCTGATGCGCGCAAGGAGTGCTGTGCCACGCAAAGGGTGTCCCCCGCGTGGGGGAGCCCCACGCGCAAGGAGTGCGCCCGTGAGGAGAGCCGCCCAGCGTGAAAAGAAAGAGCAGCCTGTCCAGGAATGGCGCCGCCCACACTTCCCGTGCCACTGACGACAACAGAAGCGGACAAAGAAACAAGACGCAGCAAATAGACACCAAGAACAGACAACCAGGGGAGGGGGGGAATTAAATAAATAAATACATCTTTAAAAAAAAAAAAAAAAAATCTTCTAAAAAATAGAAAATTTACATATTTATAAACTTTCTCACCTCTTTACACCCACCCCATATAACAGGCCTCTTTTTTTTTTTTTGATTTACATTGCTAAATAAATACTAGTTTAGTCTTGGAAAGAGGATTAAATGGAAAAAAAAATGAAGGATTGGTTACATTGTTCATGCTTAAAGAAAGATGTTAATAAACTGAATACAAACTGAAAAAGGTGAAAAATCTGCAAATGATATGACACAATGAAGAGCTAAAAGAAGTAATCCTGTTTACTTTGGATAATTGATTTGGCAGAAGACTTGTTCTATACCTTCCTTTCAGGATTTAATGGACTGAAATATGGAAGAGACATTAAATTTTTGTAGTTTGTTGGAGGTTTGAAGCAATGATGAATAGGTAAAAAATGTTTACAAGGCATATTTTGCTTTAATACAAAAGGAATTTGCCAGAAATTAGAGCTTTTTGGAAAGAATTTCTTCAGGAGGATTTCTATTACTTTCCTTGGAATTGTTTGGAAAATTACTTTTTTACGATATCTCAAGTAGTTTCTACAAGGTCTTCTAACACTGAGATTCTCCAGTCAGAAAAGCCTTGTGGATGAGAATAAAGCATAAAAATCATGGTTGAATCTAAGGACATAGAGAAAAAATGTCAGATTAAATATTATAGCAGAATAGTTAGTGTTGTGATAACACAAAATTGTAGGTTTTAATTGTAAGAAAATAACTTTAAAGGATATCATAAGAATGAATAGTTACAAAATATATTTTCAAAAATAGCTATTCAGGTACTCTCAAATACAAATTATGGGGAAAAATATTAGCACTGTAAATGTGCTACACATTGATCCCAAAGAAAAATAGTAACACAGCCAAAGCTGTTTTGTTTCTAAAATATACATATTTCACTTTTATTTACTAATGTTTTCAAATATACTGTAGTTTTATATATACTATATTTGATGAAATTGAGAATATAGTAGGAAGAGACATAAAGACAGAAATCCAGACAGCTGGATTCTAATCCAGATTTTGCTTCTAAGTGTAAAAAGACAGGAAATTAATTTAATCTCTGTGGGATTCACGGTCTTCAACTGTAAAATGAAGATTTTAGGTTACATATGTCTAGGGTTCCATCTGCATCCAAGTTTCTGTGACTCTTGAAGGTTTTAAACAGTCAGCACACTAACTAAAGTACTTAGCCAATCTTCTGAATCTCATTTTATGCATCTGTTAAATTATTGGGTTGGACTAAAATAATCCCTGCAGTTTTTACAAGTTAGAAAATTGAGAAAAATGCTGTATCTTTCCAATACTTAAATTACTTTGTGTTCCAACTGAAGATTATAAATCACTTTGAGGGTTGCAATTTATACTTCGATTTTCATGAAATGACATAATTTGGGGACTCTAATAGAGATATATAACTTCAGAAAGTATTCATTAATGCATATAATCTACATGGGAATATTATTAATAGAAGGAGTAGGCATTTGATAATAAATCACAAATAATTGGTGAAATAACTTTTATTCATGCCTGTTAAGAGATAAAACTCTGTGCTGATAACTTTACACATTTAATACTGCCTCTAGGATTGTGCAATGAATCAGGTGTTCATACTGCAAGCTTATCAGATGAGAAACCCTAGAAGTTAATGACTTAATCTTACAATAAATATGAGTATACTGGAAATGGATTTTAAATCTAGGTTTGGATTCCCGAACCTATGGAATCCAACATATTTAATGAAACCATTCAAACAGAGTAGGAAAAAAAACCTGATTTTAAAGAAATAAGTTAACTCTATTAATGAACAATTATGTGTACAGAAGGGCATATTGCAGGGAAAGGCACAGAATCAAAAGTAATGCCTAACAAGCAAGAGGAAGCTAAATTTGGAGTTAATTGGCTGAGCCAAGGTCCTGATGAATTTAGTTTGAAAAATTATACATAGCATAATAAATATTAGGTCTTTAAAGTTTATATTTTTTGTTTGCATAACAGAAGGTGTCCAGTAATATAAATGAAGTTAATTCAGAACTAAGCCAAAAAAATAATAATTTTCTCTCTCCTGTCTTTCAAATGCATCCACTCAAGATATATTTATTGGGTTTTGCTCTGTCATGCAGTAGCAGAGGGAGAGAAGTCCCAGTGCACAGATATGCTGCTTCAAATCTTTGCTTGTATCCCATTTACCATTTTCTTGTTGGCCAAAGCAACACACACAGTGAAGTCTGGAGTCAGTGTGTGAGGTAATCTCCCAAGAGTGTAGATAAATGTAGGGAAAGTATGGCAGGCAGCTTGAAAACAATCTACCACAGTTGTCTACAAATCTAGAGTCCTAAATACTCTGTATCTTTGTGAACTGTAAAAGGTGTGAACTGTTTTTATGCAGACTTTTAAAAACATTGCTGAAGTCCCAGGAATTTTCAGGAGATTAAATCCTTGATTTCATCTGCTTTACCAGGATATTGGGAGACTCACTGCTTTCATTCACCTGTTGAAATTGGCATGTTATCTTCACTATATTGGACCAACCTGATGTTTTGCAGAATGGAAATGTATTATAATGGGAAGAGGTACTTAATTTTGCCTTGATGCATGACAGTGAAGTACTGATAGCCTTAACATGAAATGGAAAAATTATACTGAGCCTCATGATTGATGAAAGAAAACACTCCCCAAATCACAGCCATCTGCTAAGTTTCAAAGGTTTGTTTTCTGCCAAATTGAGCCCAGATCTGCCATGACCCATTTGTCTTCTGCAGAGGTAGGAGGGTGGACCAGCTGTCCCTGGCATGGTGGCCTCCTCATGTCATGCCCATCCAGGAAGACATATCAGAGAGGTTAGATGGTGCAAACCTAGGGCAGGGCTGGTAACTCCCCCTGGAGTGAACTTTGACCTGTGAGAAGCAGATGTTAGAGAGCCCAGCAGATTGACTCTGTCGTCTTGTTCCTTCATCTAGCATCTTCTGAGGTATGGTTTATCTGTTGAGCTAATTTGTAGACAACTTTTGAGGCTAGCAGACACATCTGTGGTATCTGTTCACTCTTGCAAAACAGTGGGCACCATGGTAACAAATCACCTGGCACTTCTTCCATCATTCTCTGATTCATTTTTCTTTGTTTTCACTCTCACTGACCTGAATTTTCGCATCTCCCAAACAAAGCATCAGCAATTTATAATTTCTCAGCTGTGTTTTCTAGAATTCCTGGGATATTGTCAATTTATAACGCAAAGGCCAAAAGGAGACCAAAGGCTGCTTAATGATATCTGTATGTCAAAGGCACAGCATGATTTTGGTTCAAAATCGGTTTCTTTTTTGTCTTTCACAGGGTTTGTTAAAAACACTGTCCTTAATAGCTCAAATGGATTACTGATACTCAACTTCTTAAGCCCATTTCTCACCCTCATGCTAACACTTTCTCAAACTAATTAAGCATCTTTGATAGCAAACACTTTGCAGACATGTCAAAAAGAGAAAGAGAGAAAAGCAAAGGATAAAGAAATCAGCGTTATTTATTTCCCTCTCCATCCCACATTCCGACTATTCTTTTCTTCATCATTCACATCCATTTCCTTCCAGCTAAAGACAGTTCTACCCTCTACCACTTCCTCTCATGTTCTCACTCACTTTCATAAGTTTCCATATTTCTGCCGTTCATCTCACTCACTTTCTAGCCATATTTTCTCAGTCTCATCCTCTCTAATTTTATCATATCATCATTATTCCCCACCTTTTTCCTTCTAATCCAAAGGAATCTTACACGTTTTTATTTTAGTTTCTGCATTAGTAGCAGCAAAAATTAGCGTGATTGACCTGACAGGTTATGCAAGATTAATTAAAAAACAGGCTCAAAGACCTAAGAGATAGTTGAAGGCTTATTGCTGATAATGACAGTATTTATTAAGGAACAATATCCATATGTAATTAGATGAATTAGTAATTAGTTTACTTATCAGTAGCCTCAAGTTGAATTTTTGATTTTCTGGTTTAGGCAGATAGGACAGTGGGCTTCTGTCATTATGTATATCAGAAAGTGATATAATGACTGTTAAAAGGCTCAAATAAACAAGGCTATTCAACTAGATAATATGTTATTTGACCTAATTTTGATCAAAATCAATTAGTGGAACAAGAGCTGAGTACCAGTAATACTGACTAGATATCTCTTGGTCATGAATGCTGACATTAACTTGTTACATGAAAGAATAATCTTATAATTGTACTATTAGTATTAACTATAGTCCATTGTCTACAATGGGGTTTCACTGTATAGTACAGCCCTATGTTTTATCTTTTAATTTTTATTCTTCTGTGATTTATAACAAATTGATACTAATATAAGGTGGTAATAATAGGGTGGCTTATAGGGAAAAATATACTTAATGTAAACCATGGATGATGGAACTATTTGAGTAATATTTCATCAATTGTAACAAAAGCAAGTACTATTAAAAATAGTACAATTATTTTTTTAAAAAGTACTATCATCAATAATAATAAATGTTCCAAACCAATGCAAGTTAGTGAGTGGGATACAGGTATCCTGTATCTTATGCAAATTTGTTCTGTAAATGCAAAACTTCTCTAATTAAAAAAAATCAACAAAAAATTACTATAAAATTTTGCCCTTTAATCTCATTGTTTATTGTATAAATACCTCCCTCAGTTAATCCCCAAACAACCCTTAAGATACAACAAATGTACCTCGGCTCAATTTGCTGCTGGTTCAATTGTATGAGATTTTCTAAGTGGAATATACTTTTAGAGAACACCGTGGCCAGCAAAAGCACAACAAGGGTATAGCTGCAGTAGTGTGCACCTTCATCTAAATGAATTAAACTGTGATAGTCTATCACCTCAATATATTGGAAAAAAACAAAAGAAAGTATTACCCACTTCTATCTGCTTCCTCTCTCTGGTTTTTCCCTATATATATGAGCTCTCATAAACATCTATGTTTTCTCCAGGTTTTATTATTTTAAATGGTTTCATTTCTACTAATCATGCCAATTTTTCAAACTTCCTTGAGAAAAGATTTGAAATTTGAAAAATGCTGCCTCCTTATTAGGGTGATAACGAACAAAAGAAAACAAACCATAACACCTTGAAAAAGTAATTGACTAGAGAAACATGCCACTTATCCCAGATGTACAATAAAATTCACCACCACTCCTACTTCAACATAACAGTTCCCAATTATGTTTCTCCATCACTGTGCTCTGGGAAAAGGGAAACATCTATGATAACTTGTAAGTTCTGACTGCTTAGAAGAAAATCAGAAGCACTATTAGAAATGAGGTTGACAGTATGCCTGAAATTCATGAGGTATGAACAAGGTTTCTTATAATATTGTCAAGAATGAAAAAATACAGCTTCAGTGTAGTTGCCATTGGGTAAACTGATGACAATTTGAATTACTATTAACCAAATGATAGTTGTGTCTATTTATTGGTGGCATTTCACCAGGTCTGACATCACCAGTACGCTCCTCTATAGATCAATGGCTTAACTGATGGCACATGGAACCCTTATCAAATTTATAGTCAATATGATGATAGAAAAAGAGAGTTGCTTTTATCAGGATTAAATATTAAAAGATTAATAACTACAGAAGTATAGGAGGAATAAATATGGCTTAAGAAAACACATACAAAAAAAAAAGACCTGAAATAGTTCAGTTAGTATTAAAAGCAATTATATAAATTAAGCTTCTGATATCAGTAGGTAAAATGTCAAACAAAATTAAATATCAAGCAGAGCAGGAATAGCTCAGTGCTTGAGAGCCTGCTTCGCATGTACGAGGCCTGGGTTCAATCCATGGTACCTCCAAAAAAAATTAAATATTATAATTTTATCTTTATATATAATATACAGTCTTAGAAGAAGAAATATACTATTTAGAAGAAGAAACATAATAATCCCTTTCTATCTTTAACCGACTAGATTATACTTTTAATTATATGTCTAGTTGGGACTTCGCATCTAAGAAGATTATAGAGAGCAACAGAAGCATCTTCTGTAGATATTTAATAGGATGGTTAAAGGACTCAAAATTTTGTGTGCAGTAGCAGGATAAATTAGTAAAGTTAACTGGGAGAAAGAAGATTTATGAATGGCATACTAGCTTTCTTCAAATATTTATTAGGCTTATATACACAGAGTAAGTCTTTCAAATATTTATCAAGTCCATACAATATGTCCTTTCATTTGAGAGAATCAAGTAGTAACAGATAAATCACATGTAGGAGCTATCATATAAAAAAAAAAAAAGAAAAAAGATAAGCATTACAATTTCCAATTGTGTCAAATAGCATATGGAAAAAGAAACATTCGCAGCAATGGTTTAGAAAGGCTGGGAGAGCTACTTTAGATTGTAATGTCAGGAAGGGGCTTTCAGGGAAACGCCTGTGATATGGGGACCAGCAAGATAAGGAGCCAATTATGAGGTCTCTATGGGAGACATTCTAGATTGAGGAAGAGCAGCGTAAAGACACCAGTACAGGATTTTCGTGGCTTGACTCATGAAGAGAGAAAGTCCAGCATGGCTTGAGCAGAGAGATGAGCCTCACTGGAGGGGCACAGCATGGAGAGTGATGAGGAATCATTAAAGGCCTTTATGTAGGGGAGTGGCTTGTAGAATGGAGGCCACAAGGTCACAAGGCGAACTGAACTCCAGAGAGTGGCAAGCTCAGGAAGACTCAAGATAGACCAATTGCTTCACCTTTCCAGGGTAAGGGAGGAAAAGGAGGCTGTTATAAAATTGGGTCAGAAGGAAACAACTTCATTTTAACAATGCTGAAAGGCCACATGTGGGCCAGTTTACTGAATCAAAATAGCCGGGCGTACCAAACTCGACAGTGTCCACACTTTCTTGCAAGCTCTGTTTCTCAGATCTTGGCTTACATTATTTAAATGCTCTCGCGGATGACATTTAAATAGACTCCTCTCCTGTCTTTCATCATAGCAGGACTTACTTATTCAAGTGTTTCTTATTCCCTCTTACTAGACTAGATAGTAAGCTTCATAAGAGATCACATCCTTTTTTATTACATACTATGAGTCTAGCAGGATAGAATTATTTTGAAATTAGTCAAAATCCAACAAATATTTGTTGGATTAATAAAAGGCACAACAGTAGCTAGGTACAAACCATGATGGATGTTGAAACACTATTGTATCTAATACAACTGCCTTGTATGTCAGGCATTTAGGTCAGGAGGTCTAGGAGCAACTTTTAGTCTGGTAGGTCCTGTTAATAAGAGCCTAATTTATTTTTCGGCAAGGTTCAAAGTGGCCAGGATGGCACTGGAGGAGGATGTGGGCCCACAGGCCTATGCTGAAGAGCAAGAGAGTTCTCAGAATAAAAAGAAAATCGACATTGCCGCATTGCTGAGCTACACCTATGACAGGTTTGAAATAACTCTAAGGGACAGTCAGTATTTCCATCCTTGAATAATGTCACTTGTTCCTTTCAGACTCATACTCTGCTGGCACTGAAGTTATGCTCCTTACAATTGCCTTGTTTAATACAGAAAAATTATACTTAAAATAGGATAGTTCCAAGTGATTATCAAATGATGACATGGCTAAAGTTGCCAAAAATTCTGCCATTTGTCACACTGATCATACAAATAGTTATTGACAATCCGTAATGTGAAAACAATCAATTCATGTGGCAGTTTATGATTATTTTATGAATCCACAAAAGAGGAAGATTATGTGTGTAAATTAATCTCTTCCTTGGGGTAATGCCCTTTGATTACATTAAATTCAGCTGAGGGGACTTTGATTAGATTATGTTATGATTGTTTTTGATTCGACTGCATCAGTAAAGTAAAGACTCAGGTTAAGTCCCTGCCCCCTTGCTGGGTCTGACATAAATGGACTCACAGGGACAGAGAGAAACAAGAGAGAGAGAGCCCTGTCATTTTTTGATCCTGCCATCTGATGAGACTCAAACAGCTGAGGCCCTGGGAAGAGATGATGCATTTGCCTAATAGTTTATAGCTGAGATTGGGAAGACAGCAGAACAGCCAAGACTGACATAGAAAGCCCTAAGAGGCAGTCCTATGCCAGCTTGCAGCTGAAATCAGGAAGAAAGCAGAGCAGCTTGCGGTCACCCCTCGGGCTGAAGTGTGGTTTGCTGGCCTGGCGGGGGAGCAGCCGCGGCAGGCCAAGCTGCTGCCCCATAATAGGGTGGCTGGTCGGACTCACCGCCACCCCTGAAGGGAGCTCGGCATGGGCGCAGAGTGCCCTCGGGTCTCCCCTTCTTGGCAACCATGCTTCCGTGGCCGCCCCTCCTCCCGGATGGCGCCACACGATGCCTGTGGGGCGGCACCCTCCTCCTTCTTTCTCCCTGCGCAGGCGCAGGGCGGAAAATTCCAGTCTGCCCTTTTCCCCTCCCCCGACAGCAGCAACAGCCAGGCGTGGGTGGAAAAATCCAGTCTGCCCTTTTCCCTTCCCCCGACAGCAGCAACAGCCAGGCGTGGGCGGGAAACTCAAGTCTGCCCTCCACCCCAGCAACAGCAGCCACCAATCCCTAAACCCTGCCCCTTCCCCCAGCAACAGCGACAGCCAATCCCTAACCACCACCCCTCCCCTGTCCAGCACCGCCCACTGACCTTTCTCCAGCAACCAATCAGAACAGGGCGTGGCTTCAACCAATCAGCCTTCCCCAGCCCCTATAAAACTGTTGCCTCTCCCTCAATAAAGTGGACTTGTGTGTTTACCTTGTCTCCGCGGTAGTTCTTCTGCCGTGCGCCCTCCAGTCCTGAGAGCCCCCGACAAGGGCCTGGCCTCCCTTGTCCCCAGTTCGTCGCCTGCTTCTCCGGGCGACCCCTTCGTCGCCGGCTTCGCCGGGCGACCCCGTCAGCCGAACCGCGCAACCCCTGTGAGACCGATCCCTCGTCTGCTGCCGGACCGACCCCTCGTCCCGAGTGGGACCGACCCCTCGTCCAGAGCTGGACCGACCCCTCGTCCGCAGCCAGACCCCACCTCTACCGACTGAGCAAGCCGCCGCAGCAGCTGAGCCAGAGGAGGCCAGGAGGGAAAGAAGAGACCAGGCGGAGATTGCCCGCCATCTTGCTTCAATGCATGGCAGATGACTTTGGTGAGAGAGTACTTATTATGGTGACTTGAATTGGCCTTTTCATGTCCTTGTAACAGTAAGCTTTTACCTCAAATAAATAGATCCCATTATAAAAGCCAACAGATTTCCGGTACTTTGCAGTGGCACCCCTTTGGCAAACTGATACAATTCAAAAGCAAAAACTTGGGTAATATCATATAAGGAAGGCATAATAAAATCAGTTAGTCATCAAAGATATTTTTCCTGCCATAGGCATTATGAACCTGCAAGAATTTGCCCTCAACAAAAGAAAATGGCCATTGTAAAAGAGCAAAAATCTAATTACAATCATATTTTATAGAGAAAGTTTCTTCTATTTCAGCTCTGTCTTACACCAATTAATTTTATAGATAGCAATCTGCTTATAAAATACTTGCCACTGATTCTTAAATTCCTTTACCATTTAAGTTTTGCTTAATGTTTCTAGACATTAAGGGAAATCTGATCAACAGGGAATCTTGTGCAGATGAAAATATTAAGCTACAAGTTACTCAGTTCATACTGTCTTACAAGATAATTACTAGCAACAGTCAGAATTACAGTCAGTAGAATATGGGCGAACTACAGGACTACATTCCTGGAAGGCATTGTACCAATCAGACAGCTCAGATAACACTAATTTTTGTTGTATATCTCAAGATGCCCCTTTAAACTACTCCAAAAAGGAGCAGTTGAGGGGAGGGACAATGTAACCATATTTAATTTTAATTTATTAATTATTTGATACATTTATTCATACAATAATCCAAGAGGCTCTCTTCCTTTCAAGAAATATTTATTAAGGGTCTACTATGTGGTATGTACATTATTACAAGAAATACAATCATATGCTTCTCTTAGCTTAATTCTAGAAAAAAAGTATGTAGTGGATAATTAAGAGACATAACCTCTAGAGCCTTATATGACAAGTCTGATGATCTTGCAAATCAATCACTCATTCATTTGTTCAACAAATGATATTGAATATCTATGATGAATGAGGCACAGCACTGGGATATAATAGCACACAAAGATAAAGGGTCTTTAGATTCCAGTGGCGAGAAAAGGAAAATTAATTAAGGTAAATAAATACAGGAAGTGTACAAAAAGGTACACGGTGAGAGTGATAAGTGGAAGGGAGAAAATTTAAGCAGTGAAAGAAGTTTCAGGGGCTACAATTGTGCTGAGGGGAAGGTCTCAATTACATGGTGATGTGACATGATCGAAGACCAGAAGTATGTAAGGGAGGAAGTCATGTAGATATCCCGAGCAACAGCTTGGCCAGCAGAAGGACAGAAACCAAGCCGGGAGCTGGGAGGGAGCTGGCATGCCTCAGAAATAGCTGCAGGCAAGTGTGGCAGCAGCTGAAGGAGAGAAGAAGAAGACAAAGAGTTTACCATGGGAGTGAGTTTGTACAGGAACCTGTCGGCCATAGAAAAAGCCACAGCTTTCACTCAGACTGAAAAGGGAAGTCACTTGAGAGTTTTGGGCAGAGGCGTAGTGGGATGATTCTGACTACAATATTAAGAAGAGAATATTGTAGATGTGTGATCTGTTAAAAGCTCCTTGCAGTCATCTAGGCAAGAACAATTAAAGGCTTGGTTAAGCATAAAAGCTTTGGAGGGCATGAGAAACGGTTGGACTATGGCTGTATTTGGAATGTATTAAGCCTTTAAAAATGGAGTTTTTAGCTACTAAAATAAGAAAGCCTGAAAGCAAAACAGGATTGAAGGAAGAGGGCAGATCTGGAGCTCAGTGTTGGGCAAGGACCAAATTTTGACTGGAAGAGTGAGTGGCTGATGTATGGCAAAGAATAAAATAATTGGCTTAGAGGAGGTCATGGGGAATGGACAAGGAGCCTGAGATTAAATTACTCAGTAAATGAATGGGAGACACAGCAGGACCATTGAGGGTGTCAGAGCCTGGTAACCTGAATTTCAGAGCTCTGTGTTTTGGGAGGAGAAAAGGAGAAGGGCCTGCAAGCAGCTGGGCAGAGGCAAGTAAGGAGGCACCTACACACCTGGAGGCACAGAGGCATGTGAGGTTAAATGAACAAAGGAGGACACCAGGAAAATTCCTCAGGAGATGGAGAAGTGGGTGGAAGAGACTGAACATAAACATAGAATTATAGTCAACAACAGGAGTTTAGCTGACAGACCCAAGCTTGCTGTAAAACCTGAGAAATGAAAAGGAATAAAATACATAATTAAATTACTGTTAATCATCCCAGGGCCATAATCAAGTTAAGAACGTGAGTGTTGGCTAAAAGAAGGTGTGAGGCTCCTGCCTTTCACAGGAGGAATTCTGGCTCCCTCACTTGCTGTCAGCATCCAGGTGTGGGGACGTGGGGACAGCCTGTGGGAGGGAAAGTCTAATTTCAAGGAAGCAGGTTTCCTCTGGAGTCCTCAAAAACTCCACTGATAGAAGTGTCCAGGACTAAAAAATAACCAGGAGCAATAAAAGCAATGATACACTAAGAATAAAGAAATGAGGAGAAATAGTTATATAAATTATTAGGAAAATCTCTGGATATCTTTCACTTGGCCATAGAAATAAAGGAAACGATAGTGTAGAAAATTCTGCCACATCTTCCTGAAAATGGCATGAAGTTTCCAAAAATGCATCAAATTTTGAAATTATTCCTTTTGTCTCATTATCAGTATATGCTTAATAATCTTGCTCACATCGTTTCAAATCCTAGAAGAAATTCTATGGCTCTCTCTGACATTCTATGCAATTAAGCCTTTGCATTAGTAAAGTCTTAGGAGAGCATCTTTTCCAGCAGGTGAAGAGAAAACTGGTTTGAGGGTTGGGGAAATCTAATTAAAAACAAAATTTTCTCCCAACCCAGGAAACCACTCCACAAATGTGGAAGAGGAAAAGTAGTTTTACTATGGAATAAGCATTAAACCAGAATGTGATGCATCACAGGCAATCCAGAAAGAGACTGCAAATTCAAACAGAGATCACCCCTTTTCTGTGGCTAAGAGGATACATACACATTCTCAAGATACTTTGTAGGTAGGTTTACAATTCAGAGTCAGGTGCACCTCAGCAGCTATGCTAATCTCAGCACAGGAAACTGGGAAAGAGGGCATATGGTTGACTGAATAGTGTACCCAGTTTGAATACTATTCAAACTTGGTCTACATTCTGGTGGGTTTGGATCCATTGTAAATATCTCTTCAAGATATCACTTCAGTCAAACCCAAATTGATTTTAACTGAATCAATTGGGCTTTAATATGGATTACTGGAGTCCTTCATCTCTCAGATGGAGAGAGAAGCCAAGGGAGCAGCCAGAAGCTGGAAGTCAATGGAACTTGAAAGAGAAAGGAAAAGAGGCCACCATGTGCATTGCCATGTGATGGGAAAACCAAGGACCAAGGATTGCTGGAGCCAGCCCAGAGTGCCCCAGTCTTCAGGAAGTAGGAATCGCCTTGCTGAAGCAGAATTTTTCATTTCTCCTAACCTCTAAATCGTGGCCCAATAAATTTCCACTTTTAGGCCAACTCATTACATGGTATTTGTGGTAGCAGCCTGGAACCAAATGTAGGGCAATATCTTCCTTGACTAAATTTCAAAAGGACAAAGAGATCATTCACAGCAATAATAATAAGAGATGGGAGAAGTCTCTCCCCTTTAAGTTGAACAGAAAAAATCAAGCTGTTTTTATTTTTAAGTTTGTGTTTGGCCTTACATGTGAAAGGTTTAAAAAAAAAAAAACAGACCAGAGTAATTTCTAAAATTACATGTGATTTAGAGTAGGAGTGAGGTAAACTCATAATGCACTTTGCTCTAAGAAAAGTGCATGCAACTGTTTGTGCCATTAGATTGGTTAAACAAATAAAGTTTTCTCCTCCAAAATGCAAGAGCTGTCGCTGAATCACAACAGGTGTGACTCATGAGGCTATGGAAGAGGACACTTAGAAATAGCTCATTAACAGACCAACAGAATCTCCTTTCCTTAGTTTTGATTACAGAAACACCACTGATTCAAAAAGCCCACATCAAAGGTCCTCTGTTTTATCAGAGCTCTTCTAATAGTTCAGCTGAAAATATTTCCACCTTCCCTTCAAGTTCAATCTAGCATTGTTTGTGATTTATTAAGAAACATTATCAAGGGTAGAGGCTGTGATAGCATCTAAGGACATAATGAAGCCCACCTTCTACCTTTGAGCAGGTTAAGTTATAAGCAAGACTAGTGTCTCCTCCAGGTCTGAATATCACTTGAGTCAGTAGCATATTTGATTATCCTATTTGTGACCATGATAGGTAAAGCAGTAGCTTTGGCCAAGTAGGAATTTTAAAACATTGCTTAACAAAGGAATGATTGAATAGATAAAGGGCTTATGCAAGTAATTAGTGAAAGTAATGAAAGCTTTCGTGGGATACAGAGAAACAAAAAATTGTTAAATTCAATTAACCCACTACCTAACATAGAAATGATGCACTTACTTCCTCTAAGGAAAAAAATAAAAACCAATAAAATTCCAATTGTTAAAGACACCCCAGAAAAAATCAGGTTTATTGAAATAAAATTTAAAATATGATCCTCAAAATCTAATTTTGGTTATTTAATGTGATTGTTTTAACAAATATTTTCTTTTGCATTAAAAATGTGTATAGGATAGAATGTAATCTATAAATTGGCCTTTGACACGGTATATTAGGGTTCTCTAGGGAAACAGAACCAACAGGAGATATTCGTAAATAGTATAAGATTTTATAAAATTGTGTCACACGACAGTGGGAATGCACAAGCCCAAATTCCTTAGGGCAGGCTGCAAGACTCAGAGACTCAGATTAAGGTCCTCATTGAATTCCCCAGGAGATGCTGCTGGTCTAAAGTAGAGATGGAAATTCTCTCTCTGAATGCTGAAATCATGTCTCCTTCTAAGGCCTTCAATGGACTGGATGAGATATCACTCATTCCTGACAGCAATCTCCTCAGTTTATTGTAGGTGTAACCACCCATCTATGCAATCAACATACTGATGATGAAAGTCCATGAAATGTCCTTGTATTACAATGAGCCCAGTGCTTGCTTTAGCGAACAACCAGGCACTATTACTGGGCAAGCTGATAAATTACCCTCATGGTTTGCAAAATACAGTCCCTATAGTTGGATGGTTATTTATTTAACAGATACTTGCTTTGATCTGAACAGATAGGTATAACCACTCTGAATACTTTTAAATACTCTTAACAAAGATCTATTGCAAAATCATATGCCTGAAACTATAGCAAGATTCAGGATTTTTTGATGAACATGTATATTGATGTAGGGGTATTTTTATATGTTCTATTAGTTTTATATTACATAATGTGCGTCACATTTTATAAACAATATTTTAGAAGGTTATAATTAAATGAAATATTTATCTAGGAAATAGATAATAGAATATTTCATATGTTCAGTGATCCCTTCCTTATAAAATTGTATACTGTCATATGATACCACAGTATCTACGTCTCACAACAAATCCAAGCCCATGTATAATTATGCTCCTTTCTGTAGTTTTTTTGTGAACATGTAAAAGGTACTAGTTTTGTGAGCTAAATTTCTCCCCTTGGTGACATCAAGTATTCGGCAAATCTAATGAAGTCCCGAAAGCAAATGAACATTATATTAAAAGTACATCTGCCTGTTGTAGACTTAAATTCTATTTTATCAAAGAAATAACAATCACTAAAAGGAAAGATTAAACTATTAAATTATAAATGTTCATTTAGGCTCATTGTGTACTTCTGTATTTAGTTTCCAGTTGAGATGAGAGTATTAAGTTATAAAGAAGCCTGTTGTAATTTTAATGTCTGTTTTTAAATGTACTATTTCTCTTTATTTGCGTATATTAAAATGTCCATATTAGGCAAATTATACTCAAAATTAAAATTCAAGGTATCAAGTGGAATTGTCATATTTGAGATACATGTTACAAATGATGTATAAGTATTAGGTAAGAATTAATTACATTAGTATAAATTGCACAAATTTATTTTCTATTTATAAATTCCAATCATGTTATAAATCTCTTTCCAAAACAAAACTTCATAAAAAGGAAATGAATGCCTTTACTATATTGCAGAGGATAGCACTACCTCCATCCTTACTGACAACACACCCTCGAATTGTGTCATTCTAACTCTCCATTCTCCACATTTCAGTAAAGGCCCTCCAGTACCCAAAAGTAGAAACTCCTTCCAAAAGTACCTAGATTTGTAGCAGACTTTCTATTAAGTTTATACCAGCCTTGGATGACAATTGGGCTGATTAATTAACTTCATGATAGAGTTCCAAAATTTTCCATAATTTACTCAATTAAATGTTTTCAATATTTTCCAGACTTTTTAAACTGGGAAAGATGAATAGTCAAAATCCAAAGTTGTAACCAAGCATTACATTATCTCAAGATTGACTTTATAAAATTAATCTAGCAAGATTATCAGTGTGATATATTTGTGAGATAAATTACCATTTTCTTGGTCTGCTATCAGAATAGCCTTCTTTTCCATCAGCAAAGCTAACTCAACCAACCAGCAATTGAAAAATCAAATTGTAATCACTCCGGACTTTATGTGATCATGAGCATAGGAAATGATTTAATAGATGGGTAACTCAACGAACAAAGGGTAAAGATATGCTCCAATTTATTATTTCTAAACTTTGAAAAGAAATTAGTAAAAAAGAAAAAAAGAAAAAAAAAAGCCTTCCCCCCAAAATCCAGACAAATGCCAATTATGATCATAGTAGCTACTTGCAACTAGTTAAAAGATAAAATTGCAGTTAAGGGGAAGTCTTCCACTGCTGGTCCAGGAAGTAGCTGAAAACTGGACAATGACGGTTCCGGAGCATTTGCTCTGGGGCAGACCCCTGGACACGGTGCCCATAGAGCGAACCTGGATGGCGGGCTCTGGGCCCTGAGGGATGGAGGCGTCTAAGGAGTCCAGCAGCACAGTGCAGGTGAGCTTCGTGTAGTGGCGCTGTAACCAGCCCCTGACACTGGACATGAGCTTTAAGATCCTGGACCGTGTAACCATACAGGAGCTTCCAGCTCCACTACCTGCCACAGTCCAGGCGAAACAAGGAGAGACCCAGGAAGAAGGGGTGAACTCAGGAGAGGAACAATTTATTGAAACTCGTCAGGATGGTGTCTCTCGCAGATGCATCCCCCCAGCCAGGATGATGTCTACAGAAAGTGCCAACAGCTTCACTCTGATTGGGGAGGCATCAGATGGTGGCACCATGGAGAACCTCAGCCGAAGACCAAAGGTTACTAGGGACCTTTTTGACATTATGTCAGGCCAGATAGATGTGGGCTCATCCACTGTGTGAGGAATGCACAGATACTCTTTTAGACCAGCTGGACACCCAGCTCAACGACACTGAAAATGAGTGTCAGAACTACAAACGCTGTTTGGAGATCTTAGAGCAAATGAATGAGGATAATAGTGAACACCTGCAAATAGAGTTAAAGGAGCTGGCCCTGGAGAAGGAAAGGTTGATACAGGAGTAGGAAGATGTGGAAAGGAACTGCAAGATAATGGCAGAAAATCTTGAGAAGTTCCAAGTTGTGGCGGAGAGACTGGATCAGGAAGAAGCTCAGTATCAAAGGAAATACAGTGAATTTAAACGACATCAGCTGGAGCTGGATGATGAACTGAAGAGTGTGGAAAACCAGATGCGTTATGCCCCGATACAGCTGGACAAGCTGAAGAAAACCAACGTCTTTAATGCGACCTCCCACCTCTGGCTCAGTGGACTATTTGGCACGATCAACAACTTCAGACTCGGTCGCCTGCCCAGTGTTCCTGTGGAATGGAATGAGATTAATGCTGCTTGGGGCCAGACAGTGATGCTGCTTCATGCCCTGGCCAATAAGATGGGTCTGAAATTTCAGAGGTACCAACTTGTTCCCTGTGGAAACCATTCCTATCTGGAGTTACCATTATTCTGTTCTGAGGGGTTGCGGTTTTTGGGGGGCGACAAGTTTGATCATGCAATGGTGGCTTTCCTGGACTGTGTGCAGCAATTCAAAGAAGTTGAGAAAGGCGAGACACGTTTTTGTCTTCCTTACAGCACAGATGTGGAGAAAGGCAAGACTGAAGAAGACACAGGAGGCAGCGGCAGATTCTATTCCATCAAAACCCAGTTTAACTCTGAGGGACAGTGGACAAAAGCTCTCAAGTTCATGCTGATAAATCTTAAGTGGGGTCTTGCCTGGGTATTCTCACAGTTTTATAACAAATGACTTTTCTTCAGGGAGATGTTTGCCTTTAAAGGCTTAACGTTTTGTTGGCAACAAAAAAAATTTAAATTTAAATTGGGTAATATTAAACAGCACATGTTTATAATACTAGAAAACACAAAACAAAACAAAACCACTACAAAAGCTACTTTATTTAAAATATCATATGACAGTTTCTAGAGCTACAACGTGCCCTATATAGCCACCCAATCTTGTCATAGTTTTGATTCCTAATCTCATGTCTTCCTTTCCCTCAAAACAACTAATTTGTTTTTTAAGTAAGAGTTGAATTGAGATAGGTGTGTTCTCACTGGATTTTATCTCTTTCAACTTCCTGCATTTACAATATGAAATAGAAACTTCTGTTTCTACTGAGACAATTAAGATGTGTGAGAGACACAGTTGGAAAACATGGGAAATGACATATAAGTTTTGCCTGGTCACCACGTGATATGATCAGAAGCTTGAAATTTAATACTTCTCACTTGGTTGTAGTACTAAATGCTTACTCTGCTCTGTGTTAGAGCTATCATATGGTGTTTGATACTATTTGAGGCGTTCTGGAGAGATTTAATTATTTGTAATAAAAGATTTGCTGCAGTCTGAAAAAAAATTGCAATTAAGCAATTAAGTGCTTATACTTTACAAAATACTTATGGGAAAAGAAGTATTACTCCAGACCACATACTTCTCCAATACTGAGTTAAACAATCACACATATTTAAATATCTTTTTTATCTTGGTTATTATCAGAGAGGACAGAGTAAATAAAATAAAAGACAAAATAGTCTTTGAAAGTAAGATACTGTTCTGTCCTGAAGGGTAAAATGCCAATGTTTAGATTACATTTAAACAAACATAAGAGACCGTTAAAACATTGCAGTTTGTAATATGCAAGTACATCTTCAGCATTCCCCAAATAATCCTCTATTTATTAAAAAGTCATGGGACAAAGACAAGAAGGATAGTGCTTCTGTTTTTTTTGTTAAGTATAAAGTTTTAGAAGCAGGAAAAGGGATAGGTGTGTGTTAAGAAAGCCACAACGAGAGCAGTAGAACTTCTTCGGTGCTGAGTCACCCAGCAGAACCCAAGGAGATGTGTTTCAAAGTACACAATCCTGGAGAAGCCAGAGAACAGTGATACAGTGGAATCCAAGGGACTGGGGAAAACTTAAATTAACAGTGGTTGGCTACTTAGGTATATTTAGCCACGCCACATAGCCTGATGCCTAACTCTCTTTTCTTACTATTTGAAAGATGAAAGAATTGTTCTCTAGATAATTTGATGTTGGGTTCCAGATTCAGTAATACCAAGCAAAGAGGCTGGCAGGGCAATACATGGAACACTCTATTATTTAGGTGTTTGACTCATCATTCCGCTTCTAGAGCTTGGCATATGGGTGCCCCAAGTAGTAATACGAATTCATCCACAAGAAATTTCATAGCCCTAGAAAAATGCTTCAACATAAAAGGGATAGCAAAAGGCTCCCTCAATGTCTTTTCATTCTATATTAAATTCAACTAGTAGGAAAAAAACCCAGATTCAATATCTAAGTTCCAAACTATAAAATTTATTTGGGAAGCTAGGATCACTAAGCATTTAATAAAACATTTGTATCTAATGAGAGAGAATAAAATAAAACAAACTCACAAATAAAAATCTATGAGAAAATGTGGACTATGAGAAGGCAGAAGAAACACTTAAGAAAATCCTAGAGAAATAAGAGAAAAAATGCATCCATGAAGTAAAAATATGATGATACACAAAAAGAGAATATTAGGAAATAGGATGTTCTTGCAAATGAAAAATATAATAAACCAAAAGTACATTAGCTTCCTGCCAAGATGGAGTAGTAAGGCTGGATTTACTCCCATTCCTAAAACAATTAAAAACTGGATAAAATAAATGAATCAATAGTTTTTGGAGATCAGACATCAGACAACCTGATATTGGTAGAGGGGGCATAGATATTGGTATTGATAGGAGGATATGATAGTGGGGAAATAAATGAGGTAAACCCTACAAGTGCCCCAGTTGTCAGCTTCTAGAGAGTTTCCAAAACACAGAACAGTGAGAGCACCCCAGAAGAGTTAGTAGTCTCCTTTAGTAGAAGAGAGGAAGCTCGGGTGTGAGGAAGGCAAGCAGCTAGCCAGCCAGAACAAGGCACGGTGCTTGAGAGGACAGAGCTATGGAGAGAGTTCTCCAGAGACAGTAGCGGGTGAGTTCTGACCAGAACATCAGGAAAATGACTTACACAGGCTGCAGAACCACCCTCAAGGCAGTGGGAACAATTGCTGGAGATCACACAGGGCCATGTTTAGTTTGTGTTGCGAACAGTCAGAATAGAAAACATTGCAATTCAAGGGCATAAGATAGAGTACTCAAAAGGTTATCACCTCCATAGTGGGGCAAAATTAGCCCTAGAATAGAGGCTGCACTGGTTATACCCAGCAAAACTAGAAGTAAGTCTTGACAGAAATCCAGTTGTTTCCAGGACCTTTATTTCAGTACAGCCCAGAAAAAAACTCAAGAATATTTATGAGGCTTTTTAAAAAAAGAACAGATCTCAGAAAGCATAAAATTCACAATATCTAGCATCCAATCAAAAAGTACCAGATCTGCAGATAAGCAGAAAAATATTACTCATAAAGAGGCTAAAAAATAATCAGTAGAAACAAAGTCAGAAATGATAGATAAAATTAGCAGAAAGGCTATTAAAACTGGTATTACAAATACATTCTTAATAGTCAAGATGGTGTGAAAGATGGAGCATGTCAAAAGGATATATGTATAATATAAAAAGACCAAAATTACAGTGAAAGGTGAAAATGGAAATGTCTATGATAAAAAAATATATAGTTGGGTAGAATAAAGAGTTAATTAGAGGCTTCAGAAGGAAATATCAGTGCTGAAGACATTGCAATAGCAAGTATTCCAAATGAAATACAGAAAAAAATAAAGACAAAAAATTAACAGCGCATCTGTAATCTGCAGGGACAACTGCAAATCACTTATGATAAGGGGAGTTGGAATCTCAGAGGGAAAAGAGAAATAGAAGGGGGCAGAAATAATATTTCAAGAAATCATGACAGAAATACTTAAACCCACAGATCCAAGAAACTGAATGAACCCAAACATTAGGAAAATGAAGAAAACAAACAAAACATCATCAAATTAATTGAAAGTTGTGAAAAAGATAAAGACTAGTGGTTGTGGCTCCATCTGCTTCCTCACTTGGAACTTGGGAGTAGGAAATTCTGATTCAAATCTCTTCTCCTCCCCGCTCCTGTGAAATTTTTTTGATCTTCAGTTACAGTTTTGTGCTTTGTGACAAAGCTTGTCATCAAACACCATGGTCAGCAATGTTTCTAACAAGACAGATCCCTGCACCTTGAACTCCCGTGTCTTCACTGGGAATCTCAATACTCCTGTGGTGAAGAAATCTGGTGTAGAGGCAATCTTCTTGAAAAATGGCAAAATTGGGGGTTGCTCTGTTAATAAGGGCTTTGCCTCCATCCCGAAGGTTAACAAGAGAAATGCCCATGCTGCTGTAGCAGAAGAAGATGGCAGAATGACTGATGGCCAGCTTTTAGATATTAATCAGGCTGCAGAGCCAAAAGTGAACGAGGAAAAACAGGTGTGAAACCATCTGCAGTGGAGATGTATGGCTCTTCTCTTGATTTGGACTTGACTCTCAGTGGGATTATTATGACAGGATGTACAGCTAACCCAGCACATGTTCCTCCACCTCTTCCCATCGCTCCTGCTGGAGTGCCCTCAAAATGCCAGCATGTATCAGGAAATACCTCATGAAGGGGCAAAACTGGCTTCAGTTCTAAGAGTGGACAGCAGGGATCTTCTAAGTCTGGAAAATTGAAAGGAGATGACCTTCGGGCCATTAAGAAGGAGGTGACCCAGATAAAGCAAAAAGTGGATTCTCTTCTGGAAGGCTTGGAAAAAAGAGAAAAGGAACAGAGCAAGCAGAAAGTAGGGATGAAGAATGATAAATCAGAAGAGAAGCAGAACAGCAGCTCCCTGAAGAAGATGAGACTAACGTGAAGATGGAGTCTGAGTGGGGTATAGTTGACTCTGCTAAGGAGGGGGACCTACTGGATGATGATGATAATGAAGATTGGGGGATGACTGGCTAGAGTTGATCAAGGATGATGAAGAAGAGGCAGAGGAAGGAGAATGACAGAGACAGAACCAATGGAGCGGATGACTCTTAAGCACATAGTGGGGTTTAGAAATCTTACCCATTATTTCATTACCTAGGCACTTGTCTAAGATCAAGTTTTTCACCAGATCCTTTCCCCTGGTATCTTCAGCACATGCCCACTATTCTCCTCATCCTTTTCCTTCCCATGTTCATTAATTCATATTGCCCTGTGCCTAGTTCCATTTTCACTTCCTTTAATGCTCCTAAGCAGTTATGGTGAGTCTTACCCTATAATTTTTGCTTTTAATTTTGATACCTCTTTATGACTTAACAATAAAAAGGATATGTTGTTATAGCAGTTTGATATTATTGATGAATTCCAAAATGAAATATTGGATTACGTTTGTAAACCAGTCTTTTCCTCTGGGCATATTAGATTATATTGAATTAAGTAATCAAATAAACCTCTTGTGTCAGTAGGACGTTGAGTACCTACCCCTTGGTGGGTGGGGACTCACAGATAAAAGGCATGGGAAAGGACAGAGTTGAGGGTTCTTAATGTTGGAGTTTGATGCTGGTCTTAAGTTGGAGCCCTGGGGAGAGAGACAGAGCTATTCACCTGATAGTCTATAGCTGACCTTGTGGAGAAAACAGAGGCACTGAGCCCAGAGGAACCCAGGAAGCCTGAACCCTTGCAGACATCGGCAGCCATCTTGCTCCAACATGTGAAAATAGACTTTGGTGAGGGAAGTAACTTATGCTTTATGGTCTGGTTATCTGTAAGCTCCTACCCCAAATAAATACCCTTTATAAAAACCAACCAATTTCTGGTATTTTACATCAGCACCCCTTTGACTGAAAAATACAATAGTTTTAAAAAATTGTGAAAAACATAGACCAAATATAATACTAAAATCTATAAATCTTCAATAAAAAATATTATCTTTAATTATGCAAAAGATTTCTTAGCTATTAGACAGAAAGCAAAACCCATAAAAGCACAAATTGATGACTTTTATTCATCATAATTTAAAACTTCTCTTAAACTGTTAGAAAGAAAAGTCAATCCACAGACAGGAGAAAATATTTGCAAATTATTTTTCTAAAAAATCCAATAAAAATGGGCATAAGATTTGAGCAGAAGCATTTGTAAGAAGATATTTGTATAGCAAATAGTAATTGAAATGATGCTTGCCATGTGTCATTAGGGATGTGAAAATAAAAACCATAATGAAATATCACTATACATCAATTAGAAAAATTAAAATTAAAAATACTGACCATATCAAATGTTGGCCAGGATGTGGAGGAAATGGAATTTTCTTACACTGCTGATGGAAATGTAAATCAGTACAACCACTTTGGAAAACATTTTTCAGTTTTTTTAAAAAATGAAACACTCACCTACCAAAAGCTCTAGCAATCCCACTCCTAGGTATTTACCCAAGAGAAATGAAAGTTTATGTCCATATAAAGATTTGCTAATAAATGCCCAAAGCAACTTTATTTGTAAAAGTGCAAAATTGGAATCCACCAGAAATTCTATTTGCAGATGAATGGATAAAAAAGGTGTGATATATCATACAATGGAATAGCAGTCAGAAAAAAAGGAATAATGCAGGAAACAAGATGAAAGAATCTCAAAATAATTTTGCTGAGAAAAGAAGCCAGGGAAAAAGAGTACATATTCTATAATTACATTTATATAAAGTTCTAGAAAATAACAACCTAAGCTACAGTTAGAGAAATCCTGTCGGTGGATTCCTTCAGAGGAGCTGGAGGTCTCAGGGAGGGATTACAAAGTAGCATTAGGAAACTTTTGATCATGGTATGTTCATAATCCTGATCCTTTCACTGCTTTATGTATATGTCAAAACATCTAAGTGTACACTTTAAAAAAATTTTTAGTTTATTGTATGCCAATCATTCTTTACTAAAGTTGTTTAAAATTGGAATCAGGTAAGATCTACTAAATGACTCACTGTCAACTTGTTAAATGAAGTTTTTTGAGCTCTCTAAAAATGGCAGGCTGCAAGACAGTGACCTGACATAGACTGGCTAATCCAGCTTTACTCCCATTACACAGTTAACTCAAATTTGCTGTGGCCCACTTGGAGGATGCTAATTTGCTTTCTCTTTTTTTTAAGGCAGGGAGAGGGACTCTAGTTAGTTTTTTTGTATCCCAATAGAGAGATTTTCCTGTTCTGAGGGATGGCTCTCTTGATTCTCTGTTCTAATGGGCATCCCTTCGCAGCCCCCAACCCCCACTCCCCAGTGGGCAAAGCCACCATTCCTGGGCAATAGTTAGGAGAAGGAAGAACAATTTAAGCAGGAAGTAGAATTGTTCAGTCATCAAGTCAATTCACAAGCAGGCAAGGATTACCAATATTCAGAATATCCTGCTCCCAGCAATGGCAAAGAATATGATGACAACAGATGAACTATGAGATTGACTAATTACACTGATATAAATAAGCATCCTTGGGAAAAACACCAGGGAGGCACTGCTTAAAATGTAAGCATGTAAGCACCAGTTCACCCTTTTTATACTTTTGTCAATGTTCCCTATTGACTTTATTGGGGAACAATAACACCAACTTTCTTCCAGAACGATCACGTAATTTTGACCAAGGTAGACCATAAGTAGTTCTGCTTTTCATTACTGTTTGTTTTCTTTGCATATTTTCTCATTATTATATGGGACTCATTGCCAGAGAAATCAGGAGGGGTCCATATGCAGTTTCAGCTTTGTTTAAAATCACAGATTTTTTTTGGTTAAGCATTGACAGTATTTTGGCTTATCAAATTTTTATAAAAGCCAGAAAGCAAAATTACTCAGTTTTCTCATCTTTTAGACAAATTACTGAAAATTAAAGCAAATAAGTAGCATTGGTTCTTTCCTACTCTTCATTTTACCTTTATCTCCCCTATCGTAACTGTACAAAGTAACAATGGGTATGCTTGAAAAGCAGTCGCAGAAAACGCTGCTGCCTCAGTAATGGGGAGGCTAGAAAGAAATTATGTAACAGAAATTTTTGAAAAACAAACGTAACAATACTTCCCTTCATAAGACTGTGACTTCAGGCTGAGCTCTATGTCATTCTCATTTTAAGGTCTTCCACTAGAGGATTATTAGTTCTGACAGGGTTTCTCCTCCTATCTCATTAGAGACAGAGGCAAACCTGCTGAGAGGCTAATGTATATAGTTTGTCTGCCAAGATAAAAATACAAAAAAAAGTTTGATCCCTGAAATTCAAATGGATTCCTAGTGTTAACAGACATTACACGCAACAAAACTATGTAACACATTTACTTTATTTTAAATGAAAATCACCTCTGTCCAGGCACAGATCTCCACAGGCGTGGAAGTAACCTGTGAATATCCCTGTTAAGGATTCTCACAAATGCACGTCCTAGAAGAACCTGAGCACCCAGTGGCCATGGGCTCCACAGCTTCCTATCTCGCGCTACCTGACGCAGCGCGCATGCTGTCAGGCATCCTTATTCATCACAGCGTATATCACAATCTCCACCAATCCAAACGCTTGAGATACCAAGCGACAGCACAGTTGGAACAAATGTATGCTATTAATTCCTGCTTGACACTCCACTCCAGAGTGCCACTGGCCATCGTGGAACATCAGTTTGTGTTTTATGAAATTTCAAGAATTCAAGAATTTTTATCTTTTCTTTTGAAGTTTAGCTTACCATGTTGACCCAGAGTCACAGAGCTAGTCACTAGAGAACAGAGATTTGCTTGTAGTTGTAATCGCCCAAACACTTTAATGGCAATTAAAGCTCTGCTATACCAGGTGTTGCTGACATTTCTACAAAATTCATATTCATTACTTTGTGTTATCAAAGTTAATTGCCAAAACCCTACCACTAAACCCTCTAACTCTAGAACTAAGGAAAAGATTGAGTATAGAGCATACAATACATTCTATTGTGTGCCCTGATTTCTTTATTTTGCTCTCAATGAGGAATTGCTTTTAACAGAGTAGTTTCTCTGTGTCTCTAAAATATGGGGTTTTAAAAACTACAAAACAGTAGAATTGTTTTTTGTTAAGTTTTTTTGTGCTGGATTCAATTGGTTTTTGTTTGGTTGTTTCTTAGTTTCTTTTTCTTCCTTTCATTTTTCTTAATATTTTACTTTGAAATACTTGCAAACTTACAGGACACTTACAAAAATGATATAACCCCCATGTAGAGAACTTCAACATACATTTCCCCTACAGACTGCCTGATCCACCAATTTTAACATTTTGCCACATTTGCCATATCATCCTGTCTATGTATTAATCTATTTTCTGAACACTTGAGCATAAATTGTGTACAGCATGCTGCTTCAATACTTGATACTACCATGTACATTTTCTAAGAACCAGAATATTCACATATGCAACTACTTTGCTTGATCAAGTTCAAGAAACTTCACATTGATAAGAAGCTTACTGTCTCTATTCCAATTTTTTTTTTTTACTATATCCCGATAATATATCTTTGAGCCTTTTCTTCTCTCTTGCTAGATTCCATTCAGGATAATGTATTGCATTTAATAGCAATTGTCTTTAGTTGCGTCCCCTTTTGGTTTTTTGTGGTTTTTTTTCAAGGTACTGGGGCCAGGGATTGAACCTGGGACCTCATATGTGGGAAGCCAGTGCTCAACCCCTGAGCTACATTGGTTCCCCCCAAGTTGGTTTTTTTGTTTGTTTGTTTTTAGGAGGTATCAGGGACTGAACCTGGGACCTTGAATGTGGGAAGCAGGCCCTCAAGCCACTCAGCTACATCCAATCCGTCTTTCTTTTATTTTTTAATTGTGGAGCATAAAACATAGACTTGCCTACCTCAAGCAAAATATTCAATGGGATTAATTACATTCACAATATCGCAGTACCCTCACACCCTTCCATTACTAATTTTTTTCCATCTCTCCAAACTGAAACCCTATGCCAATTATGCATTAACTACCCATTCCCCTGTCCCCTACAACTGGCACCCTGTTCTCTAATTTCTGTCTCAATGAGCTTGCAATTTCTCCATTACTTTCTTTGTAGTTACCAAGGAGTTTAACACCATAAATCTATAATGATCTTGTTTGTTCTGATAGCAACTTAACTTCAATAGTTATAAACACAAGGTTCCTATACCTCTCTTTCCTGCTACCTTGTCACAAATTGCATGTTTATACATTATGAATCCCAAACCACCGACTTATATTACATTTTAGGCATTTGTATTTTAGATCCTATAGGAAGTAAAAAAATGGAATTACAAACCCAAAATACAACAATACTGCCATTTATATTTACCATGTCATTATCCTCCCTGGAGATCTTTACTTCTTCAAGTGGCTTCAATCTATTGTTTATTGTCATTTCTTCTCAACCTGCAGAACTCCTTCAGTGGTGGTGAACTCACTCAGCTTTTGTTTATCTTGGAATGTCTTAATCTGTCCCTCACTCCTGAAAGAACTCTTAGTTGGCAGTTTTTTGCTGTCAGCACTTATACGACACCCCATTGTTTTCCTGCCTCCATGGTTTCTGATGAGAAACTGGCACTTAATCTTTTTCAGTTTCCCTTGTATATGACATGTGCTTCCCTCCTGTGTCTCTTGGAATTCATGCTTTGGCATTCAATAGTTTAATTCTAACAATGTTGTTTGGATCTATGTGGGCTTCTCCTGTTTTAATTTCTGTTAGTGTCTTGGATGTGTATATTCACGTCTTTTGTTAAATTTGAGAAGTGATTGCCATTATTTCTTTGGATATTTTCTCTGCCCCTTTCTTTTCCTTCTAGGACTCCCACATGGTATGCTTGATGGCATCCCACAGGTTTCTCAGACTCTGATCATTTATTTCATTCTTTCTTCTTTCTGCTTCTCACACTGGGTGATTTCATTTATCTTATCGTCAAGTTCTTTAATTCGTCCTTCGGCTAGCTCCAATCTGCTGTGTTGAACCCCTCTTGGGAATTTTTTATTTCTGCCACTATGGTCTTCAGCTCTGGGAATCACATTTCATAATTTTCATCTCTCTACTGATATGCTATTTGGGCTTGTCTCTCATTTTCCTGATTTTCTTTACTTCTTTGTCCATTGTTTCCTTTAGTTCTTGGAGCATATTTAAGACATTGTTTTCATTTTTCAAAAATCTCTATCTGTGATGAACCAGGTCTGGTCCGCTGCATTGATGGTTTCTAGTGCTTAAATCTTCACCTTTGCTTGAGTCATTGCTTCCATTTATTTGTATATTTTGAAATCATTTTTGGAAACCTGGACAGGAAGTATGCACTGGCTCTGTGCCAAGCTGGTGAGGGGCAGGGGAAGGGCCAGCCAGGGAACAAGATGCTATCACTTTTAGTAGATTTTTCTCTTGATTTGGCACTTGCCCTGTTACTGAAACCCTCTAACTGTTTTCTGGAGTTTTCAAAAAGATGTATCTCCAATTCTTCCTGATTGTTTAATCTTCTGCATAGGGATAGAGCTCTGCAGTGTCTCACTCTGCCATCTTAATAAAGGCAGGGACCTCAACTGGTTTTTCAATAGATACAGATATTAGCTAGTAAGCTGATACACATATCTGAAGGTAAGGAGACATTCAATCAGTTAAGAAAACAAAAATGAATTTTCTCATACTAGGAGAATAGGAAGGTATTAGAACGAGCTTTTGATAATGGAAAAATACTTAATAATTTCTGTAGTATCCTAGAATAGTCTAAAATGTCCTAAAAAATCACCTCGTTAAATCTATGCTGATGGCTGCAATTTAATCATCCCTTTAACTTGGAACTATAATACCCATTAGGTAAGGTCTGAGAATGTTGATAGTTTAAGATATCATTCTTTAGGCTGATGCTGTAGTAATCAAATAGATATGGAACAAGGCAATTCCATTCTCCCAGTTTTTTTGGCCCGATGTTTTGGAAGATATTCCTGATTCCTAATTCTCTCACACTCTTCATCTAATCCATCTGTGAATCTTGTCATGCTTCCTTTGAAATACATTCAGACTTTGACTACCTCTCACCATTGCCACCATACCAATCTGTCATGCATCATTATTTCTAACCTGGCCAATTGTAACAACCTGTCTTCCCTTCCGTGCTTTAGTTGTGATAAAAAATAGTATTTCAATAAAACAACAAAAATCCCCACAGCAACTAAAAACCAAGCAATGAAAATTAAAAGATGGAAAAGTGAATATTCCTTAGCTTTTGGGTTTCTTAAAATAGCTTTCATATTTTAACTTTCAAATTGTCAGTATTTAATTTTGCTTATTTTCTGTTCTAAGCTGTATGCATTGAAAATAGACTTTTTCATTAATGAATGTTCCATTTTCAGCAGTGGCTAATAAGAATATGAGGTCCAAGAATATATTATTAAAACAGGCATTAATGACTTCAGAGTCCTGAAATGAAGTTGAGGAAGATTTCTGTTCAGGGGACAGATTTGTTAAATTTTCTTTCTCCTTTTGAACCAATTCAATGTTATATGAAAACTGTAACTAACAATATTACTGTGAACCAACTGATAACCTGAGTGAATATGAATGTTTTATTTAATAAAGATTTGTTCCTAAAATTCATAATTGTGTTTGTAGCATACAACCTAATTAAAAATACTAAAATTATCATTTTATAACATTTGTAAACGATTTTCATTTACTAATTATGAGAAAGCATAGAAACAAGGAGTCTTAGTTTCCCTCTTTAATTAAATTCACTTTCTGTGTATTCAAAAAATTAATAGTTAATATTTGAAATCTGATAAGAAGGGATACAAACTACTATTTTATTGTGGTCACAACATTGTTGGATTTTGCTTTTGTTCCAAGGCATTTACATTTTTCATGCAATAGTTTATCTTTATTGAACTCTTTTTTTCTGAAGGATTACTCATATCCAGAAATATGTGCAATTCGTTGATTTGAATTTTCAACAGGTGGAACACACCCACCCAGCCAGCACTCAGATTGAGGAACCTAACACTGCCAGCACTGGAGAGGACGGGCCTCATGCTTGCATTCTGTCACGAATTCCTGCCAAGGGTAATTACCATTCTAGCTTCTAACACCAGAGATTGCATTATTTATTTTTGAAGATTATATAAATGGAAGCATAATGAATGAAATCTTTCGTGTCTGGCATCATTCACTTTGTTGCATATTGCTGTAGTTCATTCGTCCTCATTTCTAAATGATACTTTATTTTAGGACTATATACCACATATTATTTATTCATCCCGCTCTTAATATGCATTTAGATCATCTCCAATTTGGATTCATGAATATTATTGCTGTGAAAACTGTCATGGTTTCAAATTACTTTTCATGGACAAACTTGCTAGGTCCCAAGTCCTATGATTTGACTCTGCTGCTCCCTCGGAGTGGCTCTGAGGTCCTTTAGCATCCTCTAATCTTGGTGCACCCTCAGCAAGTTCTTTCTTTTCCCACTGGCAGTCTTGACCACTTCCCAAGACACCTTCAGAGGGCATCATTTCTTGGCCAAGCAGGTTGCTCAGTCTATAATCCATATGGAAATTTAAATTAAGCCCCAACTCAGAAGATGGTGTACCATATTTTGCATGAGGTTTTGTAATATGGAGGAAGACTTACATTTCATTGGGAGCATGGTGGGAGTCCTTTAAATTTCTTTCTAAGAAGGAAAAATCCTCCATCGTAAAAACCACAGGGCTGGTGGCACCATAACTGAATTAGGTAATAATTCGTTGTTTAAAATAGTCTACTAATCTCTGTACAATTACAATTTTAACACCTATTTATTCCTGCAGGAAATATTTTCTCCTGCACAGGTGTTCTTTATTTCAGAAATTTTAGTCTCTGTTGTCCTTAGATTTAACTACCACTTCAAATAATCACTAAAATAATATTTTGTGGCCAGTAAGCAGAAATTGTTTGTGTCCCTTTACCTAAGTGCTAATCAACTGAATTAAATTCTAACTATGCAGAGTGAGGCCAGACTCCATAGGTTCAGGGCAATTTTCTATGACATTGTCCTGAAAGCACCAGTTGCAAATTCTGTGGACCAGGTCACCTGCACTTCTGACCAACAGGTTACAAACTTAAGGTTCCTGCCACTCCCTCAGATTCCCATAAATAGCAAATTAAAATGATTACCTGCATTGGGTATTGCAGAGAAGAAATTTTCAGAAGACATAAGCAACTGACCTGCAGGGGTTTTCTGAGAAAATAGAACCATGAGATGTACCCTACAGAATTGCAGATAAGCAAGACTTGATGATAAAACAATTAGATCCAGAAGAAAATATCTTATCAGGATGGATGAGCATACCACACTGATCAATATAAAGCTAGTCCCCACTTTGTAAGACAACTCTATGTAAAATGGACACTTAACATAGCGAGCCAAAACATTTCCTCATTTGCTTCATGTTTTCCCTTCTCTCCCTTTCCACTCCCTCGGCAGTGCTCCCTTCCATCCTGTGGTTTGGTGCTGTCCAATTTGCAAATTGTTTGTTGCCCTAATAAATTTTACCACAATTTTTTAAGTGTCTCAGCTTATCTTTGACAGATTATTCACAAGAACAACTCAAAAACTCACTGAAAGCACTATATTTAGCATTATATTTTTATTAGAGCAAAACCACAGAAATAAGAAGCCAAAGGAAAAAAGTCATAGGGTGAGGTCAGGGTGGATCACAAATGCAAGCTTCTGGGAATGAGTGACCCTCTAGGAACAGATGTACCTTCTCAATGATGGACACTCAACTGAGCTTCAAGTGTCCCGTGTTTAGAAGGGATTTCATGAGGCATGAATGAAGGAATCAGTGTCCACAGGGTTGACTCCATCTCCAATCCCTTTCCACTCCAGATCCCTTGCCCTCCCAAAGGTGAGGGAGGGGGTCAGGCTGAACATGACCATATTCCATGTCCCAACCCCAAAGTCACAGGGTTGCTCTTTCTGGTGGGGTCAGCCCCCACCCTAGGGCTGCAGGTCTGGCTGGTTCCACCTTGTCATCTCCTTCACCAGTGAAATAACAGGCAGGGTCCAGAATCTACCATGACTAGAAAACAATGCTCCCATCATTGGAAATTCCAAAGGTTCAGGGGTTAACATCCCAGGAACTACAGAAAAAGACCAGCCAAGGTTTTCTTATACTTTACTCCTTTAGGTCAGAACTGACTTCCCTCGTTTGTGAGAGAAAAACCTTTTGCCATATTTTATCAAAACTTCATTCAGACTGGGAAGAGTGATTGGCAATTTGTAATAAGTATATAAAAGGGGGGATATAAAATATCTTCCTGGTTAAATAATAAACACAGATCTATCCAATGAAATGTTAATGATGGCAGATCAGATAAGCAATTTGTCATGACCCAGAAATCAGATGGATTTGCAGGGACAGGACAGATGAGTTTAAATTTACGTGTAAGCAAAGTTCCAGCAGATGGTGATATTATCCCGCCATAGGATAGGATAGGACAGAAAGGATGGAACGGGAGAGGAAGGAGTGGATGGGAGGGATGGGATGGGATAGATAGGATAGGAAGGATACCGTAGCATGGAAGAGTGTAAGTCCAGTTGGTAGACTGCATATGTATGTGGGCAGTTTAGGTACAAGGCATTGGAGCCAGGTAATATATGAAGAGAAAGGCAAGATCGAAGACACACAAAACATCCAGAGACAAGGCAGAGAACATATCCCAGTGCATGGTACATTTTCAAGAATTTTGGTTTGTTCACAGAGCCTAGTTTTGGGACAATGATACAAAGGTAGCAAATGGATTTTCTGTGCTGGATAGATAATGGCTGAGGGTTTCTAAAATCCCCACCATGGGGGGAGAATTTGGTCCTAGGTCCAGAGGGCCTTCATCCACCTAGCCCAGAATTGGAGCAGATCTATATATTAGCCTTGTTTGAATTCCTCCTGAGTTTGGCCTGTGGAGGAATATGCACAGGCTTTTGGCTTTGGCTTTCTTAGTTTAAGCAATTGATAATGTCTCACCATAAATTATTTCAAATTAAATATTATAACTCAGAGAACCTCTTATCTCAGATGCATTCTCGATTATTATATTAAAGTTACCAGAATTTTAAACTTGAGTCAAGACTAGTGATTCCCTTTTCATACTCTTTACCACAAAAAAAATCAATCCTAACCATTTCTTTCAAGAATTTCTTCTGGATGCAATATAATAGATTTGCCAATCAGCAGTGAATGGGAAGTAGAGTATTAATTTTATGAAGTACTTGACAATCCTTGAATGACACTTTGGAGGAGAATTATAAATATCATTAACACTCTTAAATTAGATGCCTCAATTTACAGCTGTAGTTAATTACTTTATGTATTGACAAAATTATCACAGCTGAGTGTTTTAAACATCATCTTTGATGTACAGTACATATAATTTTAGTTAGTATATTAGCTATTCAAAAGAGTTTTATTTCCTCATTAATATTACTAATACTAGTGCTAACCATATATATTTATTTGTTTTACTTTGGTACCCTTCTGTCGAAGGAAAATCAGTTATAATATTTGGGGAGGGTCCATTAAACTTTGGTTCATATTGCTTTGATTACTCAAATATGCATATATATAATTTTCTGACAATAAAATTGACAATTCTATCATCTTTAAATATATCAAATAAAATATATAAATTTTATATATTTTATAAAATTTTATAAATATATGAATATGAGGACTGGAAGTGACACAGAGTAAGTGACTATTAGTTATTTGCCATAATTGTAATTATTATTGTCATAAGCTTAAATGGAAAGAGTACAACATGACTGTGTTGTTAGCCTCATTGATAGTGATATACATGCAGATTTGTGGAAATGCCATGATTTTATTGCATATACATGAATTAGAAACTAAATATAGTTAATTGTTAACAAAGTATAAGAAGTGATTTTTTGTTTTGTGTTTTCTTTATAAAGTAGGCTTTCTAAGAGTCCAGTATGACAAATTGTTGTAGCATTGTGAGCCAGTAGTCAATATAAACTATATGGGAACCAAAAGAAACAAAAAAGACTGGAAAACGCTAACGATAAATATTTGTATTAGGATGTGCTATATGAAACATGTTAATATTAGGACATAAACACTAGGAGGAACCTAAAATACATTTAATTTATATTTTTCACTAAGGTTTTGTAAGTGTGGACTGTTGAATTCAGCTATCTGAATAAAAGGGAATCTCAGTGGTCTGAATTAACCATAAAACAATTAACTTTATATCCATTTAGTTTGAGGAAATCTGAGAATACTAACCATTCATGAGTAAGGTTACTGTAAAGCAAATTTACGACAACCTGGGAAAGTTGCAAGTCAGGAACTGAATGTTCAACACCCATATACACTAAATAAAATTGAATATTAAGCATTAAGAGCAATTCTATATCCACTGGTGGGAACATATTCCAATAAGCACCTAAGAACAGAGTAGGACTGGGCTGTGAGATGTGAGGAGCCAAGACCTTTGGAATTCCTTGTGAAATTCTTGCACTTCAAGTTCTGAGTGCTGAGCACAATGAGGATGCAAATGTTCTATATAAACGGTCATAATTGTTCCAAATTTTACCTGTTTCTTAGATTACAACATAAGGATATGATATTAGGTGAGTATTTGGTACAATCAACAAAAAACCCCTGCATAGTTCAACATTCTGCCCAATACCTACTCTTCACTCTAACTCAGTAGCAAGTTTTTAGTCCATTTCTCTTTAACATTTCTGAAACCTCCACAGTACATATCAAAGCCTTATATTTCACATTTATATCATTGTTTACTCTCTCCATCCTACAGCTCTTACTCCATATTTATGATCTATCTTACTAAGTCCAATTACTTGAATATAATTTAATGAATCAATTAATTTTACCAAAATGCATTCACTGATTTTTATGAGAAAAATATTTTAGGCCCTGAAGACTATGAAAAATGAACCAGATAGTGGTGGCTTGTTAACCAAGAGCACCTTTAGTTCCCCGCTGTTTGCTATTCATGGAGTAATTTTGGAAAGATTCACATTTAAGTATTTTCCTGACAGAGTAATTTCTATTAGGAAATTGAAAAGTGTTTTATAAAGAGAGCAAGAGTATTACACTATGTCTGACTTACTACCAAGCCATTCTACAATGTGATATGTACAACATGAGGATGCATAACAGATGTGTAAGAGATGTATAATGTTGATTCTATTTCTACTTTGCAAGGGAAGAAGAGATGTCTTTTTATTCCTGAAATAAATAATTAATCTACCAATAGTAATATCCATAAAACAATAAAAGGACACTGAATTAAAGACAATGCTAACCTTTCTAACCACATATTTGGAATCACTATATTTCTATAACTACTGTTTTTTTCACCCTTATAGAGTAAGTGGATTTCCTAGAATGGAGTTCAATTTCATGGTTTATTAAAACACAAAAACATCAATAAATTTTTGAAACTTTAGTGGGAAATGCATTAAAACCTGTGTTTATGTTTTAAATGCATGCAAATTGCTATTATCTCTGTGAGCACTGAAAGTAGGAATTCAGTGTTGAAGAGTCTTTGCCACAATTATATGATTAAATTGAAGAATACCTTCAGTAGAAAGACCAGTAGTTGATAGTCTAATGCCAATACAAACTATTTTATACTTTAATGAAAGACATTTACATGATATTGATTATCACAAATTACAAAATACTATATATTACATGCGTGGTAGCTTGAAATAATTCACTGATTTGAATATTAAATTCTAGGATAAATGAGCATTAAATATTCGCACTGTTACCTACATTAGGAAAGGAATTTGAAAGACGATGCAATTTTTGCAAATGTTTATTAGTTTATACCTCTGTAAAGGGACTTCTTTTGTAGGATGAATATTAAAGTTAAACTAACCTCTCCTCCTAAATTTTAAGCCTTATATCAAAATATAACTATCATATGGAAAGTACATAAATGGAAAGGATTCAGATCTATGAAATTTCCTTTAATCTATACTTTAACTTCATCCCACATGTTTTAGATGCTTATTCATTTTCATTCAGTTCCAAGTATTTCTAATCTGAACTGGGATTTCTAATAGCCATTTATAAAACAGAAAGTGTATTGTTTAATTTCCAGGAGATTGAGAAGTTTAAAGTCTTTATTATTATCAATTTGTTAATTAGTTCTATTGTATTGGACAGCACATTTTGCATGAGTTCAAACTTTTGAAATTTGTGGAAGCTTTATTTTCTTTTCCCAGCATATAGTCCATTTTGTCAAATTCCCCATATACCTACTGCAATAAAGTAAATTCTGTCATTGGTGGACTTAGTGGCCTATGTGTCAAAAATGTCAGGTTTTCAAATATGTTCTCATCTAAATCCCTACTTCTTCGTTTTCCTGTTTGTTCTCTCAGTGATTGAGAGAGGTATATAACAACGATAATCTATGACAGTGGACTTACCCTCTTCTGGTTAGTTTTATCAATTTTTGCTTTATATATTTACATTTATGTTATTTCCTTGATACAGTTTTGGATTGTGATATCCTTCTGTTATCATGTTACTATAAAACATACCTCTATATTGTCTCTTCTTAAAGTGTATAGTATTTGATATTATACTTATGCCACTGTTTTCACAACATGACTTTTCTAACCTTTTATTTCAAAATTGTGAACTATTAGGTTTTTGCTGCATTAAGTCAGCTCTCAGTTGCCTCAAAGGGAAGGCAACACAGAACTTTATGAAATACAGGACAGAGAGAGACACAAGAGAGGAGGCAAAAATGGGACCGGGGAACTCACGACTTCTGGAACTGACAGCCTCAACCCTCATTTCCATATCGTATTTATTTGGAAAGTAATGAACAGCTGTTTGCCGATAGAACTTCAACATTTACAAAAACAGGAAGCAACTGCAGCATTTACAATAGCAGGAAGCAACTTGCAACATTAACAATAAGGTAACATCTACAATAACGGGAAGCAATTGCAACATCATCTGTAATAACAGGATGCAACGTACAACATCTACAATAAGGTAATATCTACAACAACAGGAAGCAATTGCAACATCACCTATAATAACAGGAAGCAACAAATAGGTAAGCCAGTTTCCCACAACAGGTTTTTAGGTTTTTTTTAAAGATTTATTTGTTTCTCCTCTCCACCCTCCCTTGTTGTCTGCTCTCTGTGTCTATTCACTGCACATTCTTCTGTGTCTGCTTGTCTTTTCTTTATATAGCACCAGGAACCAATCTTAGGACCTTCTGGAGTGGGAGAGAGGTGCTCAATCTCTTGAGCCACCTTACTCTGTAGTCTGCTGCATCTCTTATTGTTTCTCCTCTGTGTCTCTTTTTGTTGAATCATCTCACTGTGCCAGCTCTCCATTTGGATCAACTTGTTGAATGGGCCAGCACTCCACTCGGGTCAGCTTGCCGTGCAGGCCAGCACTGCACGTGGGCCAGCTCTCCTCTTGGGTCAGCTTGCCACACAGGCCAGTTTGCCTTTGCCAGGAGGCCCCCGGAATCAAACCTTGGACCTCCCATATGGAAATGGGGGCCCAACTGCTTGAGCTACATCTGCTTTCTGAGAGCAATTAGGTTTAATGCATGTCCCTTGTAAGCAGTATATAGTTGTCATTTGTTTATAGGATTGAAAAATAGGAACTTTTCATTTGTAAAATTTATTACCTTTATATTAATATCATTATTAATGATTTTAGGTAACATCTGCCACCTGATATTTGTTTCTTATTTGGCCCATTTTATTTTTTAGGTTCTCTTTTCCTCCTTTTGTGCCCTCTTTAGATTTATACACTTAAATATTTGTTTTTCTTCTAATACCTTGTTAGCTATAATTTCTTTAACACTTTTTATATTTAGCCTAAAATTTATATTATATATCTGTGACTTACTATAGTTTTAATTATTTGTTTTACAATTTACCCAACACTTTTCTATTTTAGAATCTTCAACTCTATTTAGCCCCTGCTGGCTTTTCTTGTGTATACAAGACACAACAGTACAACATTGCAGTTATTATCTTCTACGGTCTATATTCATCTATATTTACTTGTATTTACTCTTTTAATAACATTTTCATATATCCATCATTAACTATTGCATGTATATCTTTCCATCTGGGATCATTAGTATATCTTTTAGAACAGAACGGTGATAAATTCACTGCATTTTATACCCTCTCCCTCACTCCCCTGAAAACACCTTTATTTTATCATCTATTTTGGAGGACATTTTAGCTAGATGTAAATTTATAAATGGGCAGACAGCTCCAAGATGGTAAATTTCTGTATGCCTGCTTTCCTGGTTTGATTTTTCTCTTTAGTTATTGGCTACACAGTCTTGCATCATCATATATCTAATGATTTTTTTGACTGGATAGCCAACTAAATGGATAAAGAACCATAGAGGCTCCAGAAGAGATCATGATTCAACAGAGATAATGTTTTCTTATGTTACACAGATTGGCTTAAAGTGCTATCAGTTAAATCCAATTCTGATTGAGCTTTGTTGGGTCTAGGTTTCAGTTTTGTTTTGTTTTTTGTTTTGTTTTTTTAAAAATAAATTTATTGAAATATATCACCCACACACAAATGTACATAAACAATAAGTGTATAGTAATAGTTGTGAACCTACAAAACAAACATATATAATATCATACAGGACTCTCATAACTCACCCACCACCAACCAACACCTTACATAGTTGTTAAACTTTTTAAACTAATGATTAAAGAGCGTTTTGAGAACAGCAAGAGAAAAGCAATGCATAACATATAAGGGATACCCAGTAAGTTTAAGTGCTGACTTCTCACCAGAAACCATGGAGGCAAGAAGACAGTGGTCTGACAGGTTTCCATTTTAATCAGACCAGTTCCCCTCTGGTTTGTCTGTTCTTAGGCATGCATGGTCTTCCCTGGTTTTTACTGAGATCCTGGCAGGTCTTTATCTCTTCAGCTCTGTCAGACTACATGTAGTTTAACTCCAATATTCAAAACTATCCAGCATTTTGCTTCCAAATCCATGAAGCTTCAAAATCTGTCAAATGCCTCCCACACGCACCAGGTCATATGCACGAAGAAGGCCACTCTCTGTTGGGTTTTCTTTCATTGGTACCACAAGAATGCAAGAGATTTTACCCTACCATTTATGAATTCTGGCATGGCCTCAGAACTCAACTGATATCCCATTGGAAATGCCATCTCTGCATTTGAGACCCTTTATTTTCCAGTCAGACCCTCCATACAGAAGAGATACCTAAAACTTGGCAGGCTTCTCTTTTCTGCAGCAGAGGCTTGTCTACCTGAGCCACACCATACACTCCCAGGAGATTAGAACCAGTAAGACCTCCAAGACGAGGAGACATCAGGATTGCTCGCCTTCAAATGATCATCCTCCTCTACATCTGCTCCTCATTGTTTCCACAATGCTCTGCTGCCTTTAAACACAGAACTTTCATAATTTTTCAAGTTTATTTTCATTCATATAGTGGGAATGTAGGCCTGCTGCAACTCACAATAAACTTCCCAGAACTGGAAGTCCTCTCTATCTGCTGTCCATCCCAATAATATAATTTAATTTTTTATAGTTTCAAAGAGTTGCTTTTCTGTATACCCTCATTTACATCAGAAATCTGAACCCATTCATATCTTAAAATTGATACTTTTACAAACCCCACAAAATAAATAAATAAATTTTAAATCATTTAATGACCCCACGTTTTCCCTTGCATTAGAAGTACTAGCCCGTTTGACTAAAGGAAGAAGCAGTATCCTATTTGGAACAAACTAGTAAAGATCTGGGAAAGTGCATCCAATTTCCTGTAAGCACCTGTGTGAATGTTTATTTCCCCATGAAATGAAAAATGATTTTGTAAAGACAAGGAAGTGTGAAAGTATTAATTTTACAAAGACTAGCTACATAGTAAGTGTGATAGGTTAAAACTAGTTATGAAAGGAAGAGGATCTAGAGAACAACCTGCATCAATTTAACATTAACCAATATGAAAATTAATTCAATTCATATGAAGATATGTAACAACTGCAAAGGAGACAGCTAATTTTCCTACAAACATACACGCTTAGAAACTGCAAGGTAAGACAGTGTTAAAAATCATTTCCTAGGACCTTATCTCTGAGGCAATAGATATTGTCATTTTGGCTAAATAATCACACTCTTTATATCACTGAAAAGTATGTATATGATTACTGAAAATGAGATTGGAAAGAAAACCATGAATATAAGTATGTGGAGAAAAGTGGCTATTTCAGAATATAAAAGTAGCTAAATTGAAACTTCAGATAGTCTCTTATTTTCCGAAATGTAATAGTTTGAATTAATATAAAAGCATTTATTTAAATTACTTTTTCAAAGTTATTTTTGAAATACCAGCTGTTTACTGATAGATTATCTTGACAAATTTATCACGGCCATTCGTAACCACTATAAAATGGATCATAAGCAAAGTAATGATATGATGCCTTAAAAACTATTAGGTAAGCATTCTAAATTTCATCTTCAACTAAATATTTAATGAAGTTCGAAATCAGTAATAGGAATTTTGGTTGATTGTAAAAGACATTTGTGAGCAAAGTAGACAATAGACATACCTATTACAAATAATACCATTTACAAATATCTAAACTTAATGCAGAGAAACTGTTTGGAAACAATGGAAAATGTTTTTTAATCGAAACTACTGAAAAATACTGCATAATTTGTTTATCAGTTTTTTTGTTGTTGTTATCATTTTTTTGTTGTTGTTAATTTTACATTGAATTCACTTCTTTTCTTTGAAATTCTGTATTTATAATGGATTAAGGAGGGAAATGTAGATGATACTTGATTTTAAAAGCTGGATCTGATTTTGCTTAAAGTATTTAAATATTCTAGCACTTTTAGAAAAACAAAACAAAACCTTGCTATTTTATTCTGATCCTGCTTGAAGTTTTAAGCAATGGAAAGCAAAAAGCTACAATAACTGAAACAACATGTTCTATAATTTTTATACAAGAAAGTTATTCATAAATTATAGGAGATTTTGCTAAATTTTATTTTTTTGATTGCCCTCATCAAAGTATCTGGAAATAAAGTAGATTAAAACTGACTGCCATCCTGAGTTGGCCAAAGACAATATATAATGCCAAAATAGCCATTACTTACTTTGCGTGGTTCCTGGACTTCTCACCAGAAAAATCACTTTTCCATGCCAGTTTATTTCTTTGTTCCCTAAAGGTCTTTAGTGAGAAGGAGATGGATGTTTCCTAGGAGAATTAATATAATAATTTTACTCAATACCAAATCAATGAAAATTCATCAAGTATTCATTTATCAAATACATTCTTCATCTATTATCTATATAGCATTGAGCTGGATGATGAGGTGACAAAGAAGAATAAAATGCAGTTCCTGACAGATTTAGCATCCAATCAAAGTGTCTGTAAGACAAATAAACAAGCTGTAGTACATTTTTTACTTAAAATCATACTTTATACCTCTGATATAAGCCTGCCCATCTTTTTATGAAAAGAGAAAAAAGATAAAAATTGAGAAAGACATTTATTATGCAAAAAATAGTCATATTTTGCCAGAATCTGAGAGAAATTTTCACCAACTATAATAACACAAATAGCCTGATGGTGAAACATAAGTTGGGGCAAACACTTGTACTCTGACTGGAAACACGCAAAATTACACAAGCGAGTGGAGAAGGAAAGAATCTCGTCCTTCCTTATTTGAGTGTTCGTAGCTCAGAAGAACAATATTTCTAAAAAGGGAGGAAAGAACAACTATCCTTGCTCTTGTGGTGCCTAAGTTTTAAACAATTAAGAGTAGTAGTAAGCTAGATGGTGTCAATAGATAGCCAACACATGTGCATATTTTAAATAGAAGAGAAAGGAAAAATATTTTAAATGGTGAATAAATATAATCAAAGTTTAAAAATGATAAATGAACACTCAAAGTATTACTCGATTGCTAATACAAGATTCTAAAATCATAATGACAAAGTTAAGTGGTGGCTTCTAGGAGTTTGTATTGGCTTGGCTGTAATTTAGAAAGGAGTAAGACCTAGGCTGGAAGAGAATTTGAAGATGAACCTAAAAGAGCAGAAAAAAAGAAGCCCAAACACATTTGGCAAAATGACACTGGAAACAAGCTGGATAGCAATAAAAAAGAGACTGACATTAGTGCTGACATAACTGAAATGGGAAATCTAAAGTAGGAGCAGGCGAGGACAGGCAGCGAGAGAGGAAGTTGGGGAAGAGGATGAAGTATTTACTTTCAAAAACAAGAACACTGACTTTTTCAGTTGATGTCTGTAAATTACTGAGTAGAAATGTCCAATAGTCTGTTAACCAAGCTCAGAGGACGCATGGGGGCCGAACATATATAGAGGAGAGCTGATAATGATAAAATGGATTCAGTCCAAAGAATGAAGTAAAATAGATAGTAGGAGAATGAAGAATCATCCTATAGCAATGTCCAGGATTAAAAGATAAGAGGAGGCTGCAAAGGAGACTGACATAGAATAATGAGAGTTTGGGAAACAACACAACACAAAACAAAAAACACCAGAAGAATGATCACATCCTACAAGGACATTAAAATATGAAGCATCAGGTAAGGTCAACTTTAGTCATAGCCAAAAGTATCCTTAGAAAGCTTTTGATGATCACTGTTTGGGATCTCAAGATGTCTTCTTCAGCACTGGACTAGAATTTTATTGAAGACCAGATAAAGGATTCAGGTTGCTTTAGTGGCCTCGAAATATGGGAATAGTAATCTTTAAGTGTTGGATGGAATACACACCCTATGAAAACTGCAGAGGAATTGAAGGGACAATATCCATATCCAATACTGAATGTTGCTAAATGAGAAGGGACAAGGTGGTTGCTCCTTCTAAAAGACTCCTTGGAGTCTTTCCTGAACACAAAATGCCAACCTAAACTATAAAAATATGCATGCTTTCCATTTAGCAATGGATGTTAATATGGAAGTGAGCAGGGATCAGGAGAGAAGCCCTTCCGCACAGAGGTTTTTCAGAGAAGTGGAACAGGTTGGCCTGTAAAAGCACTCTAAGAAAGGAGCCATTCCATCAGGAAGCAGTCTTTATGGAAACGAAAAGGAAAGAAACATTAACTGTTAAGTCTAGGAAAAAGCTCATCCTTTCCCATATCTTAGCCTATCAAAGAACCTCCTAGCAATAACTAGGACATGAGCATTAAACATATTTACTGATGATTGTGAAAGGAGCTGGCATAAATCAATGTGGAAAGCCTCTAAGGAAAATAATATATATTATATGAAGAAGAATAACAATACCAATGAATAGAATAAGAACAGTTCCATTGCCACAGAAAAGATGAAAATTCTGACCAAATATTTAAACAAACAAGCTTAAAGAGTCATCACCTCTCAAAGAAAATTACAAGACAAATATAAGTACTTAGGGAATTGATAGCAAAACAACAGAAGAAGATAAAAGTTAGCTAGCAAAATACAGAATATACATTGAAGAAAATGAAATCACAGATAAGAAGATAAAAATAAGAAAAAGCCTAAGGAAAGCAGATACCAGCAGAGTCAGAAAGACTCACAGATGAGATAAAAGAGGAACCACAAATGAAACAGAGATAAGGAGTTTAAGGGATCCCAGAGAAGCAAAACATAGAGGTCAGTTGCAAAGAGACCCTAATTGGGCAAGGAACACAGATCATACAGTGAAAAAGTATCTAAATAAAACATAAAATAATATGAGACACCTGAGATCACTGATTATTTCACAAAATGTAAAAGCACTTAAATTTAATTTTAAATTTAAAATAAAACAATTTTCAAGTTAGGTCACAAAAACTGCAACTATTTGATATATTAAAGAATGCTTTGGCAGGTCACTCCCAGTCTTGTAAGCAAGAAAAACAAGTGTTGTTGATACAAGACATGGGGATTGTGTGTTTATTCATTATATCACATGACCATTGAAACAGCGTATAACATTTGGCAAAGAAACGCTAAGGAAGCTAGCTATGTACAAAAACACTGAAAAGAACATTTTATTTGAAATTAGACAAATGTAGAGCTCACAATTTCTTTTAAGAGAATATTTTTGTATTTTTTAACAAGAGGGAAAAAATGGAAATAATCAATCAAAATGAGTGGAATGATTATCTATGTTAGTGAACATAATATGGTTGGCCCAGTGTAGGATAAATAGTATGTAAGTCAATTTCTACTTGAAATCTAAAACAAAATTTCAAAAATCAAAATTTTGATCAAGTCTCCAGTTAGATAAAGCTTGACAGCTCTTAGTAAATATTCATGACTTCATTATAAGTAAAAGAAATTGATTTTGGGAAACGGACTTTGGCCCAGTAGTTAGGGCGTCCGTGTACCACATGGGAGGTCCGCGGTTCAAGCCCCCGGCCTCCTTGACCCGTGTGCAGCTGGCCCATGCGCAGTGCTGATGCGTGCAAGGAGTGCCCTGCCACACAGAAGTGTCCCCCTACGTGCAAGGAGTGCACCCCGTAAGGAGAGCTGCCCAGTGCGAAGGAGGGAGCAGCCTGCCGAGGAATGGCGCCGCCCACACTTCCCGTGCCGCTGACGACAACAGAAGCAGACAAAGAAACAAGATGCAGCAAAAAGACACAGAAAACAGACCCCCGGGGGAGGGGAGGGGAGGGGAATTAAATAAATAAATAAAAATAAAAATAAAAAAATCAAAAAAAAAAAAAAAAAAAGAAATTGATTTTATAATAGCAGGTTATTATAGGACAAACCTTTCTCAATTAAACATCTGAGATGATATTAGATATTTTAGATAATATTATATTGCTTGAAAAGCTGCATGAGGTCACATCAGTACATGCTTACTCTATGTGTGTCTTCAGCCAATTACAAGGGCTACACATTTTGGGGGTCTGTTTTCAATCAAAATTTTATAATATAAGAAGTATATTTATACCTGAGTATAGATCATGTTGCTAGCTTCTTATTTTTCATGGAAAATAACTGGGCAGACTGGTTAAAATGGCAAAGTAAGAGCGTAAAAAACATAAGCTATTCATTAGCGTGTATGTTCAATTTTAAATTTAGAACACATATAAAGTAATAGATGTTGTTCTTACAAGAATAATTTAATTGTATGAAAAATACAAAAACCTCATGTGATTTAAGTTCACGACAACAGAATTCATATTTAATTCTACAGCCAATTCTCATCAGTCTTTAGAAATGTGGTTGATACACCTGGCTGTACTTTAGAATTTCCTGAGGGGTTGTGAAAAATCACTGGCACCAAGCCTATAGTCTGGAGCCTTTGAATAGAGATTGCTCAGGGATTTGGTGTTTTTAAAGACTTCTTTGTTATTCTAAAGTGCAGCCAGTGTACGAAACTACTCAAGATTCTTGGAGGAATCAGGCATCTTTTATCTTAGACAGCATTTGGCTTCTCAAATATAAAAACAGAAAACTCTCTATGTTAAGCTAAGAAACTAAACCTCCTTTTCCTCCCTTCTGGAAGCTTTTGCATGCAGAAGAAAGGATGACAATCTCTCAGGGATGGTTGAGTAGAGCTATGCTGCATAAGACCGTTCTCCTTGCCTTGAGGGGACAAGCATTTGCCCTCCTGTCTGCAGAAATGGTGCTCTCCAAATCACACACAGCACAGTCTAATCGAGCAGGCCCCTACTCATATTCTGCAATTCTGCTATATAGATCTTGCCAAACACGCTGTTTTTTTTTATCTTACTACTCTTTCAACTCATTTCTATTCATTCTTTCTTTGTTCTTGGACTCTCTTGGGAATAACAGGTAGTGTCAACCTTTGACATTTCAAGTATAAGTCTCCAGGATCATCACCAGGAGGTGAATGCTGCTATGCTTCCTGTAGGTCCTTAAAAGTCAGAAACTCATCCCTTAGCTTTGGCTACACAATGCCAAGTTCTTAACTAATTCTGGATTTGGCTTTCCTCTCTGTCTCGAGAGCAGCTAATTTAATGGAGGCCTTCATTTTTTCTCACCTGAATTACTGAAAATGCTTCCACGTAATCTCTCAGCCTTTAATCTCAACCCAACCCACTCCCCCACCAATACACACAGACACACACAAACACATAGTAAAAATAAAATATGCACTCAATCGTGCCAAGAAACCTGCTATAGCTTCACTTGGCCTAGGGAAAAAGTTTCCTATGCTAGGCTTTTTCTTAGGAAATTTCAAAGTTGTACCTGAAGCTTCAAGTCATTAAAAGTGGTGTTGATGCCTCTTTGATTGCTATTAAGCACACACAACTAAGCTCTTTCTGAAGACATCTCAGTTGAGGTTGAAATTATTAGTCATGATCTGATGACCCTTGTCTATAATTAAGTGACTCAAGTTATTGTGGCGGTTTTGGATTTTACATAGTCATGGAGAATTTCATTGATTATAAAATTTTCATAGATGATATGTAATATGTGCTAAAATGACCTGAGCTACTGAACAGCATATAATTTTTCAAAAATTTTTCAAGGCGATTTTCACTAGATCTTGGTAAATAAAATCTGATAGGCCCAACTGGAAGCAACTGTGCTAAGCCAAATGTCAGCCAAACAAAAATATAGGTAAGTTTCTATTCCCTGTAAATGCCTAGCTTGCCCAGAAAACCAGTCTATCAGCTATCGCCTATGCCTATTTTTCCACCAGCTAACTTCCTCATTGGGAAGCAACTACCTGCACTAACCATATTAGGAAATGTAGTCCACATTAACCAATGAAGATTTCCACCCTATGTACTCTCTTGTTCTGTTTATAAAATCCCATTGCTCTATCTTCCAATTCATGAAATGATTCAATAAAACTCTCTGAATCTAACCAAATTTTGCTCGTTTTTATTTTAACAATCTCTAAATTGCATTCATCAGAATAAAATTCTTATTAACATATCAAGATATCTATAATACATCAAAAATCCATAATGAAAAGAAGATAGCAAAGTTTGTATCAAGATTTGCCTTTAATTTATTGGAAAATAAAAACTAATTTTATAATATTTGCAATTTAGCCTGACATTTTCTTTCTTGTTATTTCATAGGAAGCTGCAAAAATTATAAAACATAAATGTGCCGACTTCTACAGTGCAAAATGAAAGGACCATATAAACACCATATATTAATGTCTGCCTATACTCGATGTTTCCAACACAGATTTAAATCAACATTTTAATGTTCTTTTTTCTCCAATCTAAACATGATACAAGGAGTGTAGTTCAATATCTTCATTGAGAAATCTTGATTTTACAAAAATAATTTAAAATACATTAAATAGCATGTGGTATCATTTGTGAAAATAAACACTATTTTATATATTCTGAATATTCACAAACATTAAAATAAATATTATAAAATAACCATTATCATGTAATGAAAGTTTAGGGCTTAGGAACCAGATACCCCAAAGCTATGTATAAAGAAAGTGAGTAGAAAAGACATCATGTGATGGGAATGGGGAGAGATGAACAAGTTATATTTTTATCATGAAAGATAAATAGGAGTTAACCAAGTAAAGATTACCAAAGAAGAGGGAAAGGCACTCCAGATAAATGATAAAGCATAAATAAAGATGGACAAAGAATCTTTATATACTGTTGTTATATTCCCTTAAAAAAAGCTCTAAACCTGGTGAAATGGTCTTTGTACTTATATGAGGGTCGTAGGATACCTGAGTGACTTTTTATTTCAAATTTCCTCAATATGTATTGATATACTTTTTCTTCCATGAATTTTCCATTAATTATTTTGCCCATTTTTCTAATATGTCATATTTGTGTTACTTATTGATTTATAGAACATCTTTACATATCCTGGAAAACTAAACTTATACTGGTTATAGCCTTTTCCTGGACTATGACTTGTCTTTTCATTATTCATGGGGTATTTTGTGAAATAGAAAATGTTAACTTTACTGTATAAATTTTCTCCAGCAACTTCATTCATATAATCTCTTATATTTTCTTCTGAAATGTTTACATTTTGCTTCTTATATTTAGGTTTTCAATCCACTTAGAAATTATTTTTGTGTATGGTGTAAGGTAAAGATTCAGTGTTGGTTTTCAATTGGATATAAACTCATCTGAACAAAACTTATTGAATAGCTTGTGAATTCCAACACTAATAATGTGTTCTATCCCACAAATGCATTGCTTTGATACTTGTTTCTCAGTCTCCCCCGCCCACCCCAGGCCCTATTATGGGAACAGCTAGTTCACACTATCTCAGTTTAATCCAAACTCACAAGATTCGCTGTTGCCATCTCCCAGTTCATATTTTTATCTCCCTTCTTCCACGTGAAAGCCCTGGTTCCCAAACACATTAAAATATTTACTAATTTATCAGTCTTAAAATATACATGAAATAGTTTTAGAAGTGTTAATCCTGAATCACTAATGAATTGCATTTAAAACACTTAAAAATGTGATGATCTGCAAGGAAACTATGTGATTCAGCATTAATTCATTCTGACAAATTTAGAATAATTATTTTCCTTAGCATATATACTCAGCCTCTATGTTAGATGTGAAATCTAACACAGATATGAAAAATTCTGATTAAAATTGTCTACATATTTTAAATATGAAAAGGTTTAAGCATTTATGTTTAAGTAAGTAATGTTTAAAAAACAAGGATTTCAATAAATTAAAAACAAATGAAATTAAGAAATAAAAACATATATTTATTTTATATAAGTTGATGAAAGATTTCAGATATGATGTTTTACACCAAATGTGTTAGTATCTGAATCAGGTTAACATTCTATAGCAAATTGTAAGACTTCCAACGTCCTTCTCCCTTTTGTTTGTAGACTCTAATAACATCAAGAGAGAAAATCAATTATCCACCTATTCCATTTTAGCCAATAATACCTAAATAGCCTGTAAATTACCTTCAAATCAGACTATTCCATTTATCACCTTTCCATATTAATGATTATAATGTTTCACCATATTCACAGTGTATAAGACTTGAATAGAGATCCATGCATTAATTTACTCATTTTACAACTAAATAGTTGTAAGCGCTTTATTGTAAAGCTCTATGTTAGTCTCCCTTATGAGGCCCTCTGAATGAAGGAGTAGTGAGCAAGGCAAGGTGGAAATCAAGGACATACCAGTAACTCTGCTCCTGTCGTTCTGAAGTTCTGAAACACACTCAGACTCTTCAGGTAACTCACACTGCTTTTACACTCTTCAGGGCAGACACAGTTGGAAATTCTTTCCACTTTATTTCATAACTCTTTCTTTTGTACTTCTATAATCTTTTGTACTCCTAATTTGACTCACTTGCTTTAAACTAAGATGCCAGAATGAGATTAGTGGTTTTCAAAGATTTGTCAAGACCAAGGTGTTTTTAAATATTTAAGAATTGTTATCCATCACTTCAATCAGGAATTGAGGGAGAGGATGAGCAGGAACGGCCTTTAGAAAACCTACAATAAAGACTAAGACCTAACGGAACCATTTGCTGCCACTTCCATTCTGCTCTTTCCAATGTTGAGCACAGGTTCCAAGGCAACACCTGTCCATCCTCCTCAAAGGCAACCATGCATCTCATTAATTCTCATAATAAATATGTTACCTGTTTTGGATAGTCAGATAAATGGGATCATATAATACAAACCCTTTGGTGAAAGCCACTTTCACCTAGCATAATGTTTTTGAGATCCGTCCATGTTTTTGCATGTGTCTGTTCCCTTTTATTGCTGAGTGGTAATCTTTTACTGAATATATTTCTGTATTCTCTTACTGAAGGATACCTGTACTGCTTCTAATATTTTGTTGTAAGAATAAAGCTCCTGTAAATATTCTTGTACAATGTTTTTATGGACACATATTTTCATTTCTCTTGAATAAAAAACTAAGCATGGCATAATATATGAAAGTTCTGGTTGTTCCACACTTTCACCAACATTTGGTATTATCAGTCTTTTTAATTTTAGGTATTATGGTGACTGTATACTTATGTCAAATTGTGGTATTAATTTTCATTTCCCTGGTGACTAATAAGGTAAGCCCTTTTCATGTGCTTTTCTATCATTTGAATATATTTTGTTAAGAATCTTCTTAATCATTTGTCCATTTTTAATTCAGTTTATCTTTTAATTATTGAATTGTAGGAACCCTTAATGTCTTGGATACTAATATTTTTATGCTCTGTATTGTGCAGATGTTTTCTCCCAGCATGTAGTGTGTGCTTATTCACATTTTAAGTGTGTATTTTGATGTACAGAAATCTAACTTATCAATATTCTTATATGCTTCTTATTTTATTTGACCTACTTAAGAGATGTTTGTCTACATACAGGTAGCAAAGATATTCTCCTGTGTTTTTCTCTAATATTTTTATTTTTAGCTTTTGCATTTAAAAGACTGTAATCCATATTAATGGTAGGTCATCCATTTTTCTCTCTCTGTTTGCCCAATTAGACTAGCATGATTTATTTAAAAAGTCTTTTCTTCCCGCAATGGCTTATTTTTGCACTTTGACTAAAATCAGAAGGCTATAGAAATGACTGTGTATTGTGGGGCTATTTTGTTCTAGTGTTCTACTTGTTGATTCTTAGTCCAGTTCTACAGTGTCTTAATTACTAAAGCTCTATAAATAAGATAGGCAGTGTGTGCCCTCTAATTTTGTTCTTTAGCAAGACTACTTTGGAAATTCTATATCATTACATTTCCTTAAAAATTTAGAATATTCTCATAAATTTTATTTTAAAAATCTGCTGCTATGATTGGGACAGTATTGAATCTATACATAAATTGGAGAAAACTTCGTCTAAATAATTTGAGTCATGCAATCCCTATACATGTTAGTGCTCTATTTATTTAGAACTTTAAAAATTGCTCTTGGTGATATTTTGTAGGTTTGAATGTAGACATTTTAGATATTTTTGTCATTTTTATTCCAAGGTATTTTGTGTTGCTTAGTGCAATTTTAAGTGTATTTTAAAAATTTCCTCCATACTAGTTCCCTTCTCAGGAATGATTCACCTGGTAGCAAAATGTCCACAAAGCATTCTGCCTTTGCATTCTACCAGCCTAGCAAGCCAGTTAGACATACAAGTGTCTTTTTACCAGTTCCTGATCCATTACCATTTTGTTTCAGGATAATGAATCCAAATACACTCTTTTCCTACTACTCAAACAAAACTTACCTTTTAAGGGATATTTGCCTCATGGCCTAGAAAGTAATTGCTTTCTTAATCTCTGTCAGTCTCATGAAGATAAAATGTTACTGTTTGAATAATTTATTCTCCTATGATTATTTACAATTTTTTAAAGTATTACAGAAAATGTATATTTATTAAAAGGAAAGAATTCTTGATAGTAGGAGTTTTAGTATAGATGTGTTTTTAGGATTGGAAAAGGCACATCAAACCTTTTCTTGCTAGCTAAAGCTTATTAAGTTCTAAATTCTTGTACTTGTAATACTAGTCTTTCTCATATATACAGGGAAAGCATCCTTATTCCCTATAGGTTTGCTTTTTTAAAATCTCTAAAAGTTCCTCTTTTTACTTTTCATCATTTAATTCAATTCTCTTTCTTTGGGTTTGTTTTTTTTTAACCACATTTTAAATCATCTAGAACAGTATCCATTCATTAATTTTCTGGACTGAAAAACACATTTCCTTAACTTAGCTTCATTAGTTTTATTTTCAATCCAATAGTTAATTTTTTAAAATTAATTTATTGAAGTAGGTCACTCATACATAAAAAATAGTGTATAATAATAGTTGTGAACTTACAAAACCAACATATATAACATCACACTGGACTCTCATAACTCACCCTACCAACAATAACTTGCATTGTTTTTAAACCTTTCTAACAAACGATTAAAGAGCATTGTCAAAATATTACTACTAATCAAAGGCGTTTTCCCCAAACCAACATAATTATTCTTATCTTTATATCATTTATCTATGAACATACATAAAAAATTAAGTGTATAGTAAAAGTTGTGAACTTACAGAGCAAACATGTATAACATCATACAGGGGTCCCATACATTAACCCTCCACCAACACCTTGCATTGTCATGAGATGTTTCTTAAAAATTATGACAGAATATTGTCAAAATCTTACTACTAATTATAGCCTTTATCTTACATTTCATGTGTTTTCCCCCAATTCACCCTGTTATTATTTTTTAAATATTTTTTTTTAATGACAGAAGTTGTAAACTTATAAAATAGTCATGCATATGTACAGAATTCCCAAACAACACCCATCCATCAACACATCACACTGTGGTGGAACATTTGCTACAGATAAGAAAATATCATCTGATTGTTACCATGTCCATAGTGTATATTTGACTCACATTTTCCATATTGCCTCATTATCAACACAGTACAACTTTCACATAGATGCAAGAATATTATATTATTACTGCTGACCACAGTCCATAGATCACTCCAGCTGTATTTTTCCCATGCTCTCCATATTCCCAACACCCTGCAGGTAGTGATGTACATTTGCTCTAGCTCTTGCATCTATACCATCAACCACAATTCTCATCCACCTCTTGGTTTACTGTGCTATTCGGTTCCTAGATTATTCTCTAGCATTGTGTCAACTGACATTTACATACCTAGATTACCATTTTCAGCCACAAACCCATTTATAAACTAGCTGTTACTCACTATGTTACCATCCACTCTATACATTTCCACTTTTACAGTAAAGCTAATTAAAACTTCTACATAGATTAAACATCAGTAGTCCATCTCAGCCCTCCTCTTATCTCCTTTAAGAATCCACCACTTACCACCAGGTCTTGAAGATATTTTCCTGCAATTTCTTCTAGAAGTTTTATGATTCTTGCTTTTATTTTTAGGTTTTTGATTCATTTTAAGTTAATTTTTGGATAAGGTGTGAGATAAGGGTCCTCTTTCCTTCTTTCAGCTAAGGATATACAGTTCTTTCAGCATCATTTGTTGAATGGACTGTTCAGCCCCAACTGTGTGGATTTCATAGGCTAGTTAAAAATCACTTGACCATACATGTGAGGGTCTGTTTCTGAACTATCGATTTGGTTCCATTGGTCTATGTGTCTGTCTTTATGCCAGTACCATGCTGTTTTTACCAGCATAGCTAGGTAATATGATTTAAAGTCTGGAGATGAGGTTTGCGTTTCTTTTTTATGATGTTTCTGGCTATTCAGGACCCCTTACTCTTCCAAACAAATTTGACGATTGTGTTTCTAATTTTTTTTTAACGCTGGTGGAAATTTTATTGGGATTGCATTGAATATGTATATCAATTTGAGTAGAATTGACATCTTGATGATATTTAGTCTTCCAATCCATGAGTATGGAATATTCTTCCAGTTATTTAGGACTTTTTTGATTTCTTTTAACACTGAGTTGCAGTTTTCTGAATACAAATGTTTACATTGTTGGTTAAGTTTATTCCTGTCTATTTGAGTTTTATCTGTCTTATTTCATTTTCACCACTCTTTTGACAATTTTAGTTACTTTTATTGATATAATCTTCATTTCTAGACACTTTTCCAGTCCTCTCTCCCCTGTATTTTCTTTTCAGGTTCTAGCAGCCTCTTTAGTATTTCCTGAAAATCTGGGCTCTTGCTTAGAAATGCTCTCAGTTTCTGTTTATCTGTGAATATTTTAATCTTACCTTCATTTTTGAAAGACAGTCTTGCTGGACATAAGATTCTTGGCTGGAAGTATTTCTTTCATAGTATCTTAAATATATCAGACCACTGTCTTCTTGCCTCCATGGTTTCTGTTGAGAAATCAGCCCTTACTCTTATTGGGTATCCCTTATATGTTATGCATTGCTTTTCTCTTACTGTTCTCAGAATTCTTTCTTTGTGTTTGGCATTTGACATTCTGATGAGTATGTGTCTCGGGTTTGGTCTATTTGGATTTTTTCAGATGGAAGTATGTTGTGCTTCTTGGACATGGATATGTCCTTCAATAACGTTGGGAAATTTTCTACCATTATTTCTTCAAATATTCCTTCCCTTTTCCCGTCTCTTTTCCCATCTCTTCTCTTTCTAGAACACCCATGACACATATGTTTTCATGCCTTTTACTATAATTTAGCTCCCTGAGAGCTTGTTCAATTTTTTCCATTCTTTTTTCATCCATTCTTTCATATGTTCACTTTCAGAGGCCATTTCTTCAAGCTCATCAATCCTTCCTTCTGTCTTCTCAAATCTGCTATTATATGATTCCAATGTTTTTTTTTTTATTTCATTTATTGTTCCTTTCATTCCCATAAGAGCTGCTATTTTTCTATGTGTGCTTTCAAATTCTTCTTTGTGCTCATCCAGGGTCATCTTAATATCCTTCATCTTTTTATCCATCTCATTGAATTTATTAAGGAGATTTGTTTGAACATCTGTCATTAGTTGTCTCAACTCTTTTATGTCATCTGGAGGCTTATCTTCTTCCTTTAACTGGGATATATCTTCTTTTTTCTTAGTGTGGATTGTAATTTTTTGTAGGTATCTTGGCATCTGGCTTACTAGAGTATTTTGGGTGCAGTTTTCCTTTCTAGTTTAGGGCTTCCTGCCCTTTCTCTCTTGCTGGTTGTGCAGTAGCAGTCAAGGTTGTAATTGGTGCTATAAGCTGTGGAGGCTCAAGCTGCCTTCATTGCACCAGGGACCAATGAAGCTTCTCCCAACTTTCTCCTTTGCCAGGGGTAAGACAGAATCACAGCTGTGTGGAATAATCCAAGTTGTGCAGGTCTAGACTGTATTTGCCCAGAGGGACTGAAGAAGCTTCATGCCTCTTTCTCCCCTGCCTGGGGTGGGGATGGAGCTGCAGGTGTGGGCAGTAATCTAGGCAATGGGGTCCAAGATGACCACAGTTGCCCTGGTAGACTTCCAATTTCCAGTCTGTGCCAGACAACGGTACCTGCAGTTACCTGGATAGGCTGGTTTAGAGCCTACCAGCCTCCTCTCCACCAAAGATGGGGCTGAAGCCTAGGGTAGGGTTGCAGGCCAATGTGGATGAAAGAAACCAGTTCCTTCCATCATTGTGATTTTTGGTCTTGGCTTTTCCCCAGGCTGGGGCTGGAGTCAAAATGGCAGCCACTGGCCTCTTTCCGACCTGGACAGGTTCACACCCCAGCTGTTCCCAAGGTTATATCTTAGTCAGCCGAATCTACCAGTCAGTAGCTGAAATCAGCAGTCAACTGTCTCCTCCTCCCCTGTTTTTGGGAAATGGAGCTTCCAACTCCAGCCACAGAATAGCTCCTGTGGCAGCTCATGTCACCAGAGTAGGATGGTCACTGGCCTCTGCAGCTTGGCTGGTAATTTCTCAAAGAGGCTGGCGCAGGTCCCCGCAGCTTCCTTCCTGCTGGAGGTGGTGCTGGGGCCTAGGCTAGAGCTGCAATCTGATCTGGATGGAAAGAAGCCGGTCCCCACCAGCACTGGGCTTCAGTTCACCCCACTTCCCCTCATGCCAGGCATGGAGTTCAGATGGTGGTTCCCAGCCTCTTTCTGACTTGGACAGGCTCAAACTTTAGCTGTTCTCAGGATTATACTTTAGCCCACTGAGTTTATTCAACAGTAGCTGAAGTTGGTGAAACCTCTCTTCCTCCCCCATTTTTGGGAAGTGGTGCTTTCAATTCCAGCTGCGGAACAGTTCCCAAGTTGGCTTGTGTCTCCAGTGGAGAATGGGCACTGGCATCCATGGCATGGAGCCTCTACTTATGAGTCTTTTCTGCAGATGGGGAGCCTCCTCCTTCTAGTCCTTCAAGGATGTGACTGGATGCTCTTCTGGTCTCCTGGAGCTCCCAAACAGGTGCTTCTGCTAGCTCCAGATAGCTCTGGGTGTTTACTAACTGCCCTGTAGCAGGAGTTGACTCTAGGAGAGACTTACTCCACTGCTATCTTGCTGGTTCTCCCTCATCATAGGGGTTTAAAGTTAATAGTATTCTGGTCCCATCGTTCTTTTATTTTAGTCTCTATAGTTAATTTTTAATGTTCCCCTGAAATTATCTCTAAATTGCATGTTTCCTCTTAGAAATGAATTACAGACTAGTGTATGTTCTCTAGGATGAATATATCATATTATATATGAGGGGAAGTAGCATATTAAATAAATATTTACATGTTGATTGCTAACAAATGCTTATCTCCAGGGAGACTCTTGTCTGAATGCAATATTCATATATCCAACCCACCTAGTCAACATCTCTGCTTAAATATTTAATAAAATTATTTAACTTAGTACATCTAAACCAAAGTCTTCCCTGCTTTACCCTCTCCTGCTCCCCACTGCCAACAAAACCACACCCCACTGATTTCCGCATATAAGTAAATGGAAATTCCTTCCTTACCATCATTCAGGCCAAAAGCATGTCTGCACCGGTTTTCACTTTTCTGTTTCTTTGACAGCTCACAATCAGTTAGAAAATCCTGCCATTTTTACTTTCAAAATATATATAGATTCTTTTTGTTTCTTGCCGTATCTTCTCCTATTATCCCTGTCCAAATCAACCTTGTCTCTTACCCAGTTTTTCAGAATAGTTTCTTAATGGCTCTTCTGCATGCAGCCTTACCACATGCCCACCTCTTGTCAAAGCAACAGCCAGTTTTCCTTTTAAAACACTTCTCTGTTCAAATTCTTCCCATGAATTCTCTTCAAAATAGCTTATTTAATATCATTGCTTATTAATTCCATAATGTATCATTTGGAGTCATTTCTTATTGATTTTTTTCCTCTTTATGGGTTGTATAGTCCCCCTTTTTTGCCCACCTGATAATTTTTCACTGGATTCCAGATATTGTGACTTTTACTTTGTTGGGTATTAGAAATTTGTGTATTCCTCTAAATATATAGGGTTTTGTTCTGGGATATGATTAAATTGCTTGGAGACAGTTTGATCATTTTGAGTCTGCTTTTAGCTTTTGTTAAGTGAGCTCAGAACAGCCTTTTGCCTAGGGATAATTTGCCCTTATGACAGAAGGTATTCCCTTCTGAAGACTTTACTTGATTCCCCAGGGATGAGTATCTTTTTACTGTGGTTCAGGATACAGACTGTTCTTAGCACTGTGTGAGTCTCTGGAATTGTTCTTCCTTTTCCTTTCAAGTGGTTCTTCCTTGGTCTCAGTAATTTCTTCACTGACAGGCACTAAAATACTTGGCCATAGAGGTCCCATGACATTTTTCTGGTGAAGCTCTCTCTTCTCTCCAATACTCCTACCACTGAATTCTATACTCTTTGGTCTCCCTGAACTCTGAACTCTGCCCCTCAATTTGGGGAGATTCTAGACTCTCTTTAGGTTTCACCTCCCTGCTCTGTGTCCTGGAAAGTAGGAGGGACAGTCGGAGGACTCGCCTCATTTGGTTTCTTTCTCTCAGGGATCAACACCCTGTGCTTCTTGTTCAGTACGAAAATTGTTGTTACGTGTATCTTGTCCAGTTCAAATGTGGAATACAGGAGAGTAAATCCATTTCTTATTGCTCCATCTTGATAGAAAGCGAAGGTATAGAGGTTCCTCTTGTGGAGTATACATTCTGCATTCCTTTTTTCTTTCAAATAAACTTTGAATCAGTAAATTCAGTATATAAACCAGTGATTTTGGAATTGATCTTGCTGCCCCTAATCAATTTTTTTCTTGATTTTAGTAAGTGTTAGCATAACACCAATTAGAAAGCTTTAACTTTATTTTGATCATTTCCACAAGATATTAATAAGATATATGGGCATCTAAATTTTTCCCCCCGTTGTTGCTATCAGGGAAATTTCCTCGCCTGAATGAATTATCTCTCAATTTAGATCATCTGTCACCTATTCCTACAGCAGTCATAAATAGCCATTCATGTTAGTATTCCTCAGATGTTATCAGCTCTCTCATTCAAGCCAAATTTCACTGGCCATCCTGTGTACTGAATAACTGGCTACCCCAAGAGGTGCCAAACTCATCCCTTAGTCATTTTTCCTTGCCCCAGTGTCTTTTCTGGCACCAATCCATATGGTGAGCATCAGAGTACACATTGCCCCAGGTCTACCCAGGTTATGACAAGTATTTTCACACCAGAAGCCAAGAGACCAAAATTTAAAAAGTAAAGAATGAGCCAGGATTAATGCAAAATTTCATCTGGAATGCCCAAACGTTTGAACTTCTTTCTATTTAGTTATTCATTAGGCATTTGTGGGCAAAATGCCAACTGAAGAAGAGAAAATATTGAAACCTATTAGTTCTTAAAGTAAATTCAAAGGAAAATACTTTGAAATCAATTAGAGTTAATCTGCACTAAAGTGCATTAAAAATAAATGCAATAATAATGACTGTCAGTGTTTAAAATTTCATTCTATAAAAAACAACTAATGTTTATAATGAATGTTTTCTGTGTTCTTTTGGGAAAAATCAACAAATGAGTTTAGATACTTTGGGCAGAAAATAAGAACTGCAAAATAGTCCATTTAAGTCAGTATTTTACTTATAATAATATGGTTTTCTTTAAAATGTAGTCTTTTCCATGTCTCCTTGCTCACCCTTCTTTTGTATGGTAGCTTTCAGGTCAGTCCCGCTGGAAGCAGCTTTGGCAAGCTGGTATGAGCACTCTTCAGTACTGCTTGTGCATGCCTTAGTGCATAGCTCCTCGCTTATTTAAAGCCAATTTTTCACATTTTTCCAATGCATTTTCAACTCTGATATTCTTTTAACCTTTCACAAAGACACCCATATTGTAATTATCTCTTTCATTTTGAGAAACAACAAAGAAGGAGGAATAATAAGTTGCAACATCTGTTCTTTATAATGTGAAATATATATTTTATTTCCCCAGTTCCACCTAATCACTGCAGAATATAACAGCAAGAACATAAAAAGAAGGGAAACCTCAGAAACCTCCAAAACTTGAAAGGGAACTAAAATTGCCTCCTGCCTTGAGACACACTCACCAAGGTCCTATCCTGAATCATTGTTTACTAAAGCTGGGTTTCTATTATCCTCAAAATATAACATATTGTTTCAGCATTTTAGAATTTGCAAAGTTCTTTCTCATTTAATAATATGAGAAATTTAAAAATTGAAATTTTTTTTCTCTTTTTGCTACTCTACTCAATAGGTCTGTGTTACTGAGGAGAGGAAGGGTGGAGTGATAATGGATGGAAGCTCTTGTTATATGAGGACTGAGAGAGATGCAGGGAGGATATATTTTATCTCTTTCTTTCTTGATAAGAGCTTTTTTTCTTTTTCTTTATGGGTACCAAATGAATTTATTAGGCTGTGAGACACATCCTATTTCATCTCCCTCACTTTTTAAAAAATCATTTTCCCCCATATTTTTGTAAATTTTTTAATTCTCTCTATCACCATTCTTTTATTTTATTTTAGTTGTTGTTTGTTTATTTTAAGTGAGGGGATATATTTGGTTTCCAATATTATGCACTCCCTCCAGCATCACTTCATTTTTCTTCTTAAATTTCTTCATCTAGTATATGTTTATCTTATACATATTTTAAATTTTAGGGTTTTGTTTTGTTTTGTTTTGTTTTTTTGTATAGAGCATATATTGCTCCTTTTCTTTTTCAATAATTGTGGCTCCCTGAAGCAGGTGGATTATTTCTGGCAAGTGATTCATATGGGAAGGGTCAGGCAAGCATGTAGTTGTCCTCTGAGGTTCTTTGCATTGACCTTGGTCAAAGCAGGTGAGATCTGCCCAGCAGGACTGCACTGCACATAGTAGCTCTTGTCTCCCAGGTCTAAGTGACATGCTTGTGATTTCTCATTCAGCCCAAGTGATTCTATTTCTCCTTGAAACTAAATGGGGCCTAGGTTTGCTCCAGTTAGATGCCAGAACACCTGACACTTTTGTGGCCAAATAACTAGAATTTTTTACCTTAAACTGTGGCGCTCCCAAGGGATAAGGGTGTACTTTGAGCTTGATCTGAGATCTACAACCATGGATATCACCCCTTTATATTCTGTCATACCCTTATTTCACCCTAATTGTCTTTTAGAGGCCTTCTATTTCTATGCGTACTTCTTGCATTTTCACTGTGGTTTGAATTTGTGCATCTCCTTTTTATTTCTACTTTGAGCTGATTTAAGGGGAAAAAGGAGGAAATAATCAAATTCATTCATCAGAATACTTCACGAGGACATTTTAAGAAATCAAAAGAAGTGTCTTTCCTTGATTTCGTCTCCTACTAACCTAAGCCTTTTCTCACCACTGGTTTCTATGGCAACATGGCTCCATTCTCTCTTTACCTGCAGAATTGCAGCAAAGGAAGATGCCAGTTTCTGCTCATCTCCCTAAGGCATGAGAACCATGTCTTCATACCCACTTCATTCTATACTGCCACCTCTTGATTGTGACCCTAAGGATTTCCACATAAGGACATCCAGAAATGTTAAGTGAGGAGCACAGTTTAGTGCTTCCTATATCCCATGATGTTGCCCCAGATAATACAGAAGTCAAATTAGACTTATTTTTATAAAAATTCATGGACCAATTTTCAAAACTAAATCTGTATAGCCCTAGTATTTGTAATCCTTATATTTGAAATCTTTTCTATCAGTAATCTGGAAGTGCAAACAAATTGCCACAAAACTTAGTGCCTTAAACACATATGCAAAACAAACAACAACAATGAAAGTCTGTTTTTATGGTGTATGGGTCAGACAAAGGTTCTCCTGACCTGAGTTAGCTGATCTCGGTTGGGCTTGTTCACCTATGATTGCCAGCTGGTCAAGTGGCCTCACTTGAGTTGCCCATCTTTTTGATGTGGACTTTCACATTCTCCAGTGGCCCAGTCTGGGCTTGTTCATGTAGCTGCTGGGCACGACCCTGAAAACAAAGTAGAAGCAGGTAGGACCTCTTTAGTCCTAGGCTTGGAACTGGCAGAAAGTCACTCCCAATGCATTAGTTTGCCCAAAACAAGTCTAGGCCAAACAAGATTCTCGGAAGGGGAAAATGGACTGTACCTCCTGATGGGAGGACATCCAAGTCATGTAGCAAAGGGTGGGGAAACAAAGAAGAATGGAGGATTGGGGCCATTCTGTGATCCACTATATCAGTCAGAATCCTCCAGAGAAATAGAACCATTCATTGGCTCATGTGGCTGTGGGACCTGGCAAGTTGGAGATCTCCAAGTAGAGCCAGCCAGCAGACTGGGAACTCAGGTAAGAGTTGATGGTGGCATTGTGAGGCAGAATTCCTCCTTCTGTAACCCTCAGATCTTTGGTTTTAAGGCCTCAATAGATGAGATGAGGCCCACTCCCACTGTCCTGGATAATCTCATTTACTTAAAGTCAATTGATAGTAGATGTTAATCATGTCTAAAAATACCTTCTCAGCAACATCCAGGCCAGTGTTGGACCAAACAACTGGACACCCTAACCTAGCCAAGCTGACACATAAAATTAATCATCATATCAACTAAATAATTACTTATACTTAGGAATAAAATGTACTTTTCCATTGTAAAAGATCTTTAAGTATCAAGCTTGCTATATTTGAAGTAACTGAAAAATCTTCAATATTCTTTATCTTTATATAACATATTAATTAATTTACTCAGTACCAAGTATTATATTGTTTCTTCTTATTATCCAATTTAATCCTCATACAAACTCTATATGGTAAATTCCACTATTCTTAGGAAACTGGAGCTTAGAGAAGGTAAATAATTCACCCAAGTTCATGCAGCAGGTAAACAAAGGAATTCCCATGCATATTTCAGTCTCTTTGAGGCTCTACATGATATTTGAATCTCTACACTACAATGCAACTTAAAGAACTCCTGATTTAACTATTCATAAGTAAACTTGAATTAGAAGCCCCTGTGTTGACTATCAATGATGTCACTATATTTTAAAATAGCATGCATCAATGAATAGCTATAGGAAAATTTTTCTGAACATATTATTTATGAAAATACTTAACCATAGTGACATATTTATTTTGAAAAAGTTGACAGCTTTTGGTAGAATTTAGAATTTATCAGAAAGATAACCAACAATATAAGCTATTTCAATAATTTCTGATTTCATGGATTTATTTGAGTTTACTAATGTAGCTCTCTAATAAATTCAGACATTTTAGAGACCACTTGACTAAAAATATATTCACCTCTTTTTTTTGAGAAGTTGTAGGTTTACAGGAACTATCATTCAGAAATTAGAGTTCCTATATACCTGCCCCCATTTTCAACATTTTTCATTAGTGTTGTACATTGGTTAAAATTGACCAGAGAATATTATTGTAATTGAACTATTAACTATAGTTTACATTAGTGTTCACTGTTTGTGCTGTACAGCCTTATGGGTTTTTTAAAAAATTTTTATTCTAGCAACATATATACTACCTAAAATTCACCTTTTTCACCACATTCAGATATATAACTCAGTGGTGTTGATTACACTCACAATCTTATGTTACTATCATCAACATTCATTTCCAAAACTTCCATCTCCCCAAACAGAAACTGCACCAATTAAGAATTCCCCACTCCATGCCCCCACTCTAGCCCCTGATAATCTGTATTCTAGTTTCTGACTCTATGAATTTGTTTATTCTAATTATTTCCTATTAGTGAGCTTGTTTAATATTTGTCCTTTTATGCCTTTCATTCAATATGAGGTCTTCAAGGTTCAAGGTTCCTGATCTCCTCTTAACAACCAGCAGTGTATATTCTTGAAATCGATGTCTCTTGCTTTAACTATCAACTGTTTAAATATTTATACATTTTACCTCCCCCACCCCTAGTAATTCTCTCTGAATAGTTTTTCTTGTCCACTTTTCCATCTTCATTTTACTGCTCATCAGAAGCTTCACAGAAGTGAACTAACTTCAAATCTGAAGAGGTAAGAAGCCTGACATTTCAGTAGAATTGCACATCTATCACCAAGACTCTACTTTCCTTTCTGTCTTACCTTTTAGTATAGCTAATAAAATTGAAACCTTTTTTTGGCCCATACCAATTTGCAGTATCTCTGATATTTCCCTTTTATATTGAACAGGAAAGAAATGAATACAAAATACACAGTCCTTGAGGTTATTTAGAGCTGAACTTTTGGCTTTTTCACAGCATGAATCTGTGAATCTTGTTAGACAAAAAGGCTCCATCCCTTGAAGCAATGAAGCCTCAGAAGTGAACCCCACACAGCAAATGGTCACCCTGCAGCTCCTCGGCTGCTGCCAGCTTCTTCAAGAGCCCATTTAATTATTCCAAGCCACTGACTCACCTTTTCCAAATTCTGATGCTGCCTCATCTCTCATATCTCAGATACGCATTTCTGAGGAAGCCAAAAGGTAAATGTGAGTTCCAGAAAGTGCACACTTCCCAGACTTCCTTAGGAACTCAACTTTTTGTGTCACCTCACAATAATTTACACAGTACACTGCAATGACGGGATAGAGAACACATATTTACTCATATTTCTTCATACTGATAGTTGAAGACAACCATTAATGTCATAATGCTATAAAACATGTTTAATTCTACTAATTTAATATTAATTAATTTACTTATTTATAAAACATGCTCTACTGATCCAATCTATTATCAGTTCCAATTCTCAGGGCAAGTATACTCTTAATTGAATTTTAAAAATCATGTTTTAGTTTGCATGATCCGTGTGTATTATTTTTTTTAATATCAAATACTGTAATGAAAGTACAAGAAGAAAAAGTCAAATAAAAAAATCACCCAGCATCCTCCCATCTAGGTATAATTAAAATTTACACTTGGAAAACATCATGCCAGACTTTTCTCTATTCAAATATAGATAGAAGATAAAATAACAAATGGATGAATCTGTAAATTGATGCACAGATATAGAGATAGCCAGACTAAATTTGAATTTTATTACAAAACATAGTTGTAAATTTTAATATATGTATGTAGTGGTAGTAGTAAAAACAGAAAGTAAGGCAACTCTGAATAATTACATAGGTTTGGATCAGTATTCTTTAAAAAAATCATAGTTCTTAAAAGAATCCTTCAAATCAGTTTGTATCTAGTATTTTCTTTGACTTAAAATGTATTTTCTTAATCAAAAAATTTCACTTAAATATCCAGATATCAGGTGTCTCTCACAGAATAAGAAGCTCTGAAACCACAAAGTTCACATCCTTAGATGACAACAGTTGGTTGAGACTCAGTATTAGATGCTTCTTTACACATGGGAAATGCTAACACCCCACTATCCTCATTTGCCCTATGGAATTCCTAATGATAAAGCTGAAGGTTAATTCCCTCTGACCATTATGTTTGTTTTTCATTTTTTTAAATTCATTTCTGCCTAATCCCTTTACATTAACATATTGCCCCCTCAATACACGTGAATAAACTAGAAATAAGAATGAATTATTTTAAAAAGACATTTAGCGTTTGAAGGCATACTTTATTTTTATTTATTTTTCTTTTTTTCTTCTTTTCAAAAGCATACGTTTAAAAAAACTTTTTTAATTAGTTCTCAGTGACTCTATAATAAGAGAAATACATGAAAGCACTCTGACACTCAGGATCATTAACAACCGGCTTGTACACACTGGAGTGGCCTTGGGAGGTTTCAGCCAGCTACCAATGGGGTTCCTTTAGTGTCTTCTCCCCTACCGACTGTTGTCCTTGCCACATGTGTTGTTAAAGATGTTAAATATCACTCCCTCAGCTACCCCACCTGTCTTTTTCCATCACTCAATTTAAATTAATTTTATTGCGATTATCATTTAACCTTATTTCTATATTCAAATAGATTTAAACTCAGGTAAATTCTGTGAAAAAGTGAAGGGGCTGAAGAATTTACGGCATTGGGCAGAGCTCCTGCAAAGACCAGCATAGCTGACAAAAGAGCAGGACAAAACATTGGAAAGGTGGGCCAGAACCTTTAGGTATTTTTGGATATAAAAAAGAGTGAGTTCTTTATTTTAAAGACAAGGGAAAATTATTGAAAAAATTTATGTAGGAGATTTATGCTCTTTCTTCTTCCTTTTTAATAACAAGAACACTGGACTAATTGTCAACCAGTTAAGGGAGATTATTTTGTCACCTTGTAACTAGATTTAGCCATGTGACTAATTTAGTTTCTGTGGGATGGAAGGAGACTTGCTTGTGAACATGTTATGTAATCTCCTCAAAAGGGTGGGGGGTGAATTCTTTGACCCATCTTCCTTCCTGCTGGCTAGACTGAAGAATTGATGGGTAGATCTTAAGCAGTCATCTTAAGCCAGAAGAATTAAAGCCAAGTGAGAGACTGGGTCATTAGAAAAGGGAAAAGGGGTCCCTGACAACTTTGTAGAACTTTCATACCAATGTTTTAACTGCCTACATCAACGTTTCTTTATTATGTGACAGAGACATCAATTTGTTCAGAATTATTTTATCATTTCCCTATTTTTTTTTGCAGCTAGCACCTAATAGTAACTGATAACACAGAAGTGTGATACCATGTAGTAACCATCTGGAAGGTGTTCCATTACCTAAAGGAGAGGCAATGTGGACCAGGTGAGAAAAATGGCAGTTAATACACCAGACTTGAGATTACTTTGAAGAATAAATATTTAAGACTTGCTGATATATTGCATTTTGCAAGAGAGGATAGGAAAAAGGAGGAAATTAGATGATGCTGTAGCAGTTTGATATTGTTTATGAATTCCAAAAATAGATACTGGATTACGTTTGTGAACTGGTCTCTTCCCCTGGGCATATTACATATTGGCATATCGAGGCATACTGGGTTCAGAGGTTTCACTTTTACTTGATTGGGCCATATCAGTGGGATGCTGAGGAAACGACATGGCAGAGGAGAAAGTGAGAGTTTAATTCTGGAGCCTAGGAAGTAAGCACACAGAGAAGGGCCCATTAGACATGCCATAAGTCCTGGGAAGAGAGAAGAGTCATTAGCCTAATAGTCTACAGCTGCCCTTGTGGAGCGAGCAGAGCAGCTGAGCCCAGAAGAATGGAGCCCGGGGGAGAGAGACAAGGCCGAGAGAGCCTGAGGGTCTACAGCTGGCTTTGTGGAGAGAGCAGAGCAGCTGACCCTGGAGAGGAACGAGCCCCAGGAGAGAGACAGAGGAATCCCAGCCTACAGCTGATATTGGAAGAAGCTGGGACCATGGAGCCTTAATAGGAAGAGGAAGGCTGAATGTAGGCAGCCATCTTGTTCCAACACACGGCAACAGACTTTGGTGAGGGAAGTAATTTATACTTTATGGCCTTGTACCTGTAAGCTTCTACCCCAAATAAATACCCTTTATAAAAGTCAAAAGATTTCCATTACTTTTCATCAGCAACTCTTTGGCTGAGTAATACAGATGCCCACAGCAGTATCTTGGGTTATAAGAAGGACAGCATTATCCAAATGCTGAAGAAAGATGCGGAAGGTGATGGTTTGGGGGAGAAATGTCATTAGTTCCATTTAGAGCAATTTACTCTTGAGATAATCATAATATCTTAAGATAGTCATAAGCAAGTCTTTATACATATTTGAAAGCTCCATTTAATAAATAGCTTGTGGTGTTAGCAATTTTTGAATTAATTGAATACCCATTTCTAATTGATGATGGGATATGATTACTAAGTAGGAAAATATTAGAAACAAAGAGAAGATGACATCTGCAAGAAAGTAAACAATTCATATTTCTGTGTGCAGTAATGCCTAAAAAATGATATGACATGATGATTGCCACTGCCCGAGGAGCTGCAGGGTTGTTGTGTGGGGTAAGCTTCCGAGGCTTCATTGCTTCAAGGAATGGAGCTGTTTTTGTCTAACAATTCATATAAGTCAGTTAAAATCAGTAAATATTTTTCCATTAATATATTATGCACCTAAAATTATTGTACTCTACTTTAGGGATGGTTATGTTTAAGAACTAGTATCCAGATTTTTGTTTCCAGAAACACAGCTGAGCTGACATGAATTATGCTTTGCTCTAACACCAAACAACTACAAATAAGGACAGTAACAACTGACATTATAAAACAAAAATGCTGGAAAATTACCAAAAGAATAGAACACATATTTTTTGACACATGATAACTAACTCAAAAACAATTGGTCCTGGCTTTGTAATTGACAAAACAATGAGCTAAATGCAACAAATTCCAAACATCAATTTACTTAATTTCAAAGTATAAAAAGTGTGGTAGTTTGAGGCTTTTATGGACCCAAGGAAAATCATGTTCTTAAAGCTAATCCACTCCTGTGGGTGGGAACATACCATAAATGGGACCTTTTCAGTAGGTTGCTTCTAATAAGGGCCTTTTGATTAGGTCGCTTCAGTGAGGTGTGACCCAGGGTAGGTCTCAATCCTCTTCCTGGAGTTCTTTATAAATGGGATGAATTCAGATAAAGAGAACTAAAACCAGAGGAAGCCAGAAGCAGAGGCAAAGAAACCCCAAAGAGAAGGGAGAAACCAGGAGACACTGCCACATGCCTTGCCATATGACAGAGGAGAGCAGAATCGCTGACAGACAGCTGGTCTTAGGGAAGAAAGTATCACCTGACGATGCCTTAATTTAGCCATTTTTACAGCCTCAGAACTATAAGCTTGCAAACAAATTTCCATTTTAAAAGCCAACTGCATTTTGGCAGCCTAACTAACTAAAACAGAAAGCAAAGAACACAAACACAATAAAGACCTTTTACAACCTGAGATCTTGCAAAGCATCAGGCAAAACTTCTAAGTCCATTTCCTGCACTGGGCATTTTCCACTGAAGGAGATGAGGCTGAAGTGTGTGCACAACATTTCAACTCAAGTGAAAGTACCACCTCCATTCCTTACCTCTTCCTTAGAACACATGCCTACTTGTATCCCTCTCGTTACAGTTTCAATGCATCCAGGAGGGGCATTACCATAAACAATTTGGATAACCAGAAACAATATTTTGGAAGAGTGACAAAGTTAATATTTCACTTTTATTGAAATCACTGCATTTTAGAAATCAGTGGTGCAAGAACTAGATCCAGGGTTATAGTTCAACATATCCCTGGGTCTGGGTTAAGAGTTCATATAAACTATTAATCTTTCTGCCATGAAAGACAGAGGAATTCCCAGTTGATGAAAATGGAGAGCTGTAAACCCACAAACTGTCTCCTGGGTAGCCTGGGGAACTATGAGACAGATAATCAACATGGCAGCTCAGGGACATAAGAAGAGATGTTTGTCCAGCACGGAAAAGAGACCTTGAATTGAGAATCCTAAAAGTAGGGTATTGGATGTACTTTACTCACAATTAAAATCATCATAAAAACTCTATCCCCTGGTGCAAGGATGCAAAATAACCACGTCCCCAGCCCAGTTTATGAAAAACATAAACATTTAGAGTTAGAAAGACTGGTATTTGAATTCTCAGTCGCCTGTTCACTAGCTGTGAGACCTTGGAAAATTGCAGTAAGTTCTTTAAGTTTTGGTGTATACAAATGGAAAAAGAGATCATGACCCTTCTCCAATACATTTCTGTTATGATTAAGTGAGGTAATATGTCTTGTACCTGACAAGAACAAGAATTGGTGTAGCTATTATGAATTACAGTAATGAAAACATTTTCACATCAATACAGCATTGTGAATTTTAGTACATAATTCTAATACAAGTTACTATTAATGGAGCTGGTAATTTTATGTATATATAGGACAATTCTACAATGATGTATATCAGTTGTGGGATAAGGAAATTACCAAAGTAATAGGTGATCAAGCGTATGTTAGTCTCAAAATTATTTTGTATTCAATAAATGCTTCCTTTCTTTGCCTGACTCATAACAAACTTCAGCTGAAAATAGTTTCCAAATATTTAAAAAATAACATTGTTTTTGAAATGGCATGTTACATTTTGATGATTTCATCTGGCATTATTTATGCTCAGGTTTTTATTAAAATTTATCTCAAGAGCACTTTTCAATAATATAGTAGATAGTTGAAGCATGTATCGTCACTTTTTGTTTTTGGCATTGAGCAAATAAAAGGCTTTTAACAAGATAATCTAGCGGCACAGAAAAATAAAGAGAAAGGACTGTTAATTTAAAGCTGGATGGGTTTTCAAAGAATACAAAGAAAGGAAAAGTAGAGACTTTTATTTTTGTTTTGCTTTTTTGTCCCTCTGTTTTTCTTTTTGCCTGTGAGAGAAAACTCTCTCATAATGCAGAAACTTAGTTCAGTGTGGGAGAGTGTTGAAACTCCTTGAATTAACATAACAAGCAATACTTATATATCATATGTTAACCCATGTTTACATTAACTGTGTTGTTTTATGTAGGCTTAAGTATTTAGTCTTAATTTTTTTTCAGCTCAAGTGGCAATTTTAAACAAAACCCCAGAAACAGAATAGACAGAAATTCTATGCCAATTTTATTATCAAAAATTTATTTAGGTTGATGTTAAATTCTTATTTTAAGATAGGAAAACACAGCTGTTCATCAACTATATGTTCATTCTATAAATGTGTATTAATTTCCTGATTTATGCCAGACATCATGCTAGGTTCAAACAGACATCCATAATTTTTGCGTGACTTTACTGTACAAAATTTATAAACCTAGTGACTTTACTAACTGTCCTCAGTGGGCATGTAAGGTATGATATACTGGCTTCTATATTTAGTCGTCTAGATTCCCAGTATTCCACTAAATGAACTGAATTTTGGAAATTCCCTTTCAGCAAATTTCCAAATTTTCATTGGTTATTGATCTGCCTGTTCCACAGAGATGTGGGTGGAGCAGTCTCTTTGGTGGTCATTTGGATTCTCTCTTTAATTCCTAACTTTTAGGTAGTCATGCTTGGTTTTGTGTTTTGTTTTAGCAGATTTCTTTGCTTTGAGCAGCCTATTTTCCCACCTCTTTTCCCTTTCTCATACATAGACATTGTTAATTACTTGAGAAGATGTATAATTTAATTAATTTATCAAAAGCCACCACTTTCTCCATTTTTATGTATTCTGCCCCATGCGACACCTCCTCTTTACACACCAGCACGAGGACCGACTATCTCTTTATCTTCTTTTACTCTCTTGGTTTTAAGGGCTTGGGAATATGTGTTGAAAAACAGCAGGGCAGGCTGGACAAGCACAGAATAACACACATGATCGACACCAACAGTTCATCTGGGCACAAAGGAAATATCTATTTCCTAATGCTAAATGGTTATTTAAAGTTACTTAGACGCAGGGCATTTAATCATTGGTCTTGAATGGTTTTCATGAATACTTAATGTGGGAGGATAACCTAGCTGGTCTCTTAAGTACTCCCCTGAGATCATGATCTGGTAAACTTTTATACAGTTAATACATGAGAAATACATTATGTGAAGCAACATGGATTATGACTTTGGTATTTCCCAAATCTTTAATCACTGTCAGAAACATTATATATATATATATATATATATATATATATATGTTTTTTTAAACTGCTACAGCCTTAATAAAAATAAAGTACTTAGTTTTTAAACTGCTTTGTGTCTATACTAAATGATGAGTTTTCCAGGGAAATTAGGAGACTGATTCATAAAGGACAACCATATACACATAGTGGTTTGAAGTCAAAAACAAAAATCCTTTAATGTGAATTCCTGAGGATAATATCTAACAAGTATATTGAATTGGCACAAAATAGCCTATGTTTTTTCAAGAACTAGCTACATATATAAAAACTGAAATACTGCTAAATGGGCCAATTGTAAATTTTTAAATATAATACGAAGAATACAGATTTTCAAGTCCTTATGAAAAGGAAATGACTTAAGAAATTTTGGCTTATAAACAAAGGTAGTCACTTTTTCCTTAGAATTTGAGTATCTAAAACATTATGATTTCACTATGGAACAACTCAAAACAGTTAAACGCCTTTCCATAGCAGCAAATCATAATTTTTCAGGTGTTTTAGTGAAGAAACATTTTTAAATGTCAGAATAATAAATGCAAATACACAGTTGTCATAAATGAGTTCAAAATAGGTTGAAAATTGACACCAAATGCATTTTGGCTGAAAAAACTCTTTATGTTATAGATTTATATTAAAATAACCATTTCCGTTAGAACTTAAAAGAAATGTGGAGTTTCATTTTCTCACTGTTGTGAAAGTAAGGTATATGTTTATTAAATTATGTGAGCATAATTTCGGTTTTACCTCAAATGAGTTATTCTTTCAGTGACCTCGCATCTATGAGTTTGAAATATTTCAAAGATACTTAACAACTGCCTTATTTTTGCTATTTTTACTTTTTTTGCCAAAAACATCATGCAAGCCAATATTTGGTCTGTTCTAATTTAAAGATTAACTGGTGGCCTTTGTTATCTGCCATTTAACAGACAAGTTTATGGTTTTTGGTCAGAGAGTTTCATCTGTTTATAAATTCCTTCAATAGGTAGCCAGAAATGTCCATAAATTTTATGTTTAGTTGAGTCTCGCATCATCCTTAGACGAGGGTGCCTGTGTCCTTTCTCTTGATTGGCTGCAGGCAGAAATTACCAAAAGGCAGCAGTGAATCAACCTGACTTATTACCTTCAAGTAATAGGTTAGCCTTTTCACAGTATTTCAGTCCGAAAATGTGATTTGAAACTTTAAAAACTATGTATTATCTTCTAAGTATGCACTTACAAGAATATGAACCAGAATGTGATGGTTTTGCAGATTTGGTTAAGAAATTTATCAGATTCTCTTTTTGGGATACTAATTAAAATGTCTAATTTGCCTTCAAAAACTATAAAACATAACAACTTTTGCCTGCATGCTTATATTAAAACCTAATTAAAATTTACCTTTAATTTTATTTAAAATGTTATCAGATTTGAGAAAGATATACAAAGTTACATGGGATAGATTATATCAATTATTAAACTTTCTTTGGTGAGAATTAAAAAGTTCGCTTATTGTGAATTGTTAATATTAAGAGCAGAAGTTCTTTCCACTAAAATTAATGTAATCTGGAATGTTAATAAAACTATTTCCACATCCTATTTTTATAGGTATACAAGGAATAATGTATTAGACTGAAGAATCTAATTTTGTAATCAACTGCAAAATGGATCTACCATGATATCGTGCGGTATTATGATGGCGACCAAACTACTAAGTATTTGAAATACTTTGGGGAAGTTTTACCTTTAATTCAGCATAACATAATTGGAAAAGGGTAATTGGTAGTGCATTATAAATGAAATAAACTAAGGCTGGATGCTAGTGTCACTGTTGACTATTTTTGGGGGCTATGGTTACTTAGTCTGTTTTATGTTTAGAATCTAAAATATTAAATGTTAAATATCTGCAGTGGGGGTTCAGGGTAAAAGGTAGCAAATATATTCACTCCCAGTGATTTTGGGAACATTTCCTCCAAAGCCTCCCCTTCTAATTCCTTGAATTCATTTGTTCAGACCATCTGTTCTAAAGTGGCTTTAAAACTTCAAAATTCGGGAAACGGACTTTGGCTCAGTGGTTAGGGCGTCCGTCTACCATATGGGAGGTCCGCGGTTCAAACCCCGGGCCTCCTTGACCCGTGTGGAGCTGGCCATGCGCAGTGCTGATGCGCACAAGGAGTGCCTTGCCACGCAAGGGTGTCCCCCGCGTGGGGGAGCCCCACGCGCAAGGAGTGCGCCTGTGAGGAAAGCCGCCCAGCGCGAAAGAAAGTGCAGCCTGCCCAGGAATGGCGCCGCCCACACTTCCCGTGCTGCTGACGACAACAGAAGCGGACAAAGAAACAAGATGCAGCAAACAGACACCAAGACACCAAGAACAGACAAAGGGGGGGGGGGGGGGGAAGGAATTAAATAAATAAATAAATCTTTAAAAAAAAAAAAAAACTTCAAAATTCATCAGAATCACCTGGAGAGTTTCTTAAAAACACAGATTGCTGGGACCCAAAACCAATTTTCAGTTTAGTGAGTCTGGAATGGAGCTCAGGAATTTGCATTTCTATCAATTTCCAGGTATTGTGGATATTGCTGATCTATACTTCGTAAGACTCTGTTCTAGAAGAGGGATTTTGTCCCATTAGCTCACTGTTGCATTACATTGACCCAAATTATAGCTGAAATACAGTAGATGCTCACTATTTATCTTTTGAGGAAGTTAATTATTCTGTTGGATGTTTACCACTTCCATCAACTCCTGTGTGGTATTTAAGTTTCAGGTTCTATGTGGTATTTAAGTTTCAGGTTCTCGATGTGATTTTTATTTTGGTAATAGGGTAGCATATATGATATTAGAATTATTTTTACAAATTCTTCCCTAATTAAGTTATGAAAACCCTTATACATGACTTTTAACATAGGCTTGTTATAAAATTATATACAATCTTGAAAATAATTAAAAGAAGAAAAACACACAACAAAAGGGAAAGGAAGGGAGGTGAAAAGAACAGGAGGGAAACGGACTTTGGCCCAGTGGTTAGGGCGTCCGTCTACCACATGGGAGGTCCGCGGTTCAAACCCCGGGCCTCCTTGAGACGTGTGGAGCTGGCCATGCGCAGTGCTGATGCGCGCAAGGAGTGCCGCGTGCCATGCAGGGGTGTCCCCCGCGTGGGGGAGCCCCACGCGCAAGGAGTGCGCCCGTGAGGAAAGCCGCCCAGCGTGAAAAGAAAGAGCAGCCTGCCCAGGAATGGCGCCGCCCACACTTCCCGTGCCACTGACAACAACAGAAGTGGACAAAGAAACAAGACGCAGCAAATAGACAACAAGAACAGACAACCAGGGGAGGGGGGGAAATTAAATAAATAAATAAAATCTTTAAAAAAAAAAAAAAAAAAAAAAGAACAGTAAAGAGAAAGAAAACTCCCATAATGTAAATATAAACATACCATACTAATGGTGCTTGATTTTCTTTGACTTTTTTCTATACTTATTTCTAATTACGAACTGTTCCATATACACATCAAATAATATACTAAATGTCAATTTACCCAAAACCCAGTTCAGCTAAATGCCTGCCCCCTTGCACAACAACTATCCTAAATTAAGTATGTATCCTACTTTCTACATATAAATAAGTATAAATAGAATTAATAATATAGTAGTGATTTTTCATACATAATTTTAAATATTAACATAAATGTATGATGGGATACATATCTTTTAAAAATTTTTCTCATTTTTGGAATATATGTTTGATATATGTAGATACTGTCACTCAATTTAATTCCTTTGTAGTATTCTTATGAAATGGATTACAAACTTTTAAATCAATTTTTGAATTGAAGAATGATTTTCACTTTGTTGCTATTTCATGCAGTGATGTGATCGGTAATCTTTAATATAATCCCTTGTCCATAAATGAAGCCTTTGCAAAGGAATGTACCGTGGAATTATAAATTACATGCTTCTTCAAATTTACTCTTTAAAATGTTTGCATGTATTTACATGTTCACTAGCAACATATGAGTTCAATTTCCCCACATCTGGCCAACATTTGAAATTGAAACATTTGAAATCATTTGTTATTTGACAGCCACATGAGCATTAAATTTTACTCAATATTTCATTCAAGTCCATGAACGAAAATAATGAAACTAATTTTTACCAATGTTTACTGGCTATTCAGGTTTCTGCTCTTTTGTATTGACTGTTGAAACTGCCCATTTCTTTATTAGATTGCTACCATTTTGTTTATGTTTTATCACAGTTATTCACGTATTCTCAATATTTAAGTTTCTTCAGCTAAAATCACTGCAGCCTGTGGCTTTACCTTTTATTTGTTTGCTGGAAATATATATTTATTTTAATAGTAGATAATTTTACTGAACATATATATTACAGTTTGGGGTTTTATGATTATTTATGAAATCCTTAATTGCTCTAATTACATATTTATATTCTCATACCATTTTTAAATGTTGTGTTTCACAATTCACTTGTAATTTATTCTTTGTGTATTGTGTGAGGCAGGAATCTACACAAGATTTTAAAAGGAGAGATGCTTGTCTTGGTAAATTTTTTTTAATAATCCCTTTTCCCCTTTGTCACCTTTGTCATAAGTCAAATTTCCTTATATTAGTAGTTTATATCTAGGCCCTATATTATTTTCTTTTTTGATCCAAAGACAAACGATTTTAATAAATATAGCCTGAAGGTAGTTTTCAATATGTAGTAGAATAAATACCCTTTTATAAGTCCTGTTTTTCTTATCCCCTAGTGACATTTTATTATTCCACATTAATTGTAAGGTCTTTATTTTCAGTGTATATGCATACACACTCCCACAACATGTACATCACTGATGGAAGTGGAACTAGATTTGCAAATTGCATTTGAGGAAGAACTGTCATCATTTAATATAGCCTATCTCTCCATTTTCTTTGAATTTTTAATGAATTTATATTTTGTAATTTTGATCATAGTTTATTCCTGTTTTAATGAATTTACTTATATAGCCCTTATATATTATGTTGCTATTTTGAAAGAGATTTTGTATTTTTCTATATTAATCCTATCACTTCAGATCTCATCTGCCTATACTGACAGGTTGTTTTGTTGTTTTTGTTGTTTATTGTTTGTTCTTTCTAATCCTTACACTGTTTAATTCTTTTTCTGGTCTTACAAAAGCAAATAGGAACTCTAGTTCAACAATGGCTTGAAATGGCAATTGGAAGCATCTTTATAACTTTCATTATTTTAAGGTTACATTAAATGTGCTAATTGTTGTAGGTTTCTGATAGGTATCCTATATCTGGTTCAGAAATTTCCATTTTAATTAGTTTTTTATAAGGTGTTTTCATCATAACTTTAAGAGATATTTTAAACTTTAAAAGATATTTTTCTAAATACCTTAGAATTATGATATTTTTATATTTTAATCTCCCAAGGTATCCACTCATGTAATAAATTTTTCCTTTTCTTTTCTGGATGAATTGTTTTAAGCATACCCCAAAAAACATACTCTACCATGTAAACTCTGAAGAACTAAAATAAAATTATGCCCCTCAGCTTAAGAAGTAGAAAATCATCAATGACTTTCAAGTTCCTGTGAGCTCATCTCTGTTCTCACCACCCTCTCAGAGGGAACCACTGTCTTGAAGCTTGTGTTTGCCCCTCCTCTGAATGTATCCTACAGATTTTTAAATGTTTATCATTTCATGTGATGGAATCCTTTTGTATATATTCTTCCACTATGTACTCTTTTCTTTAAAGCAAAATAGATATTGTTTCCATGTTAATGTTTATGACTGATGAATTTTCACTGATAAATAAATAGCATTCCATTCATGAATCCATTGCTAATTGATGAATACTCTGGTTATTTCTGGTATCATGAACATTTATTCTTGTGAAAGCTGTGAAGGTATCAGGTGTATCCTTAGGTATGGAAATGACTACTCACCATGTACGAAAATTATCAAATTTACTTGACGATACCAAAAATTGTTGTCCAGATTGGTGGTGCTTCTTTTCACATCAATGAATACCGTGTAAGAACTCTCATTGCCCTGTCCCTTCAAAAATTATTATTGTCTTTATTTTATATTTGATAATTTGGTGGTATCTGTGAAGTTGACTTGATCATGCTCTTCATTTTTATGCCCTTTACTAATGAGATTGGGCATCTTTCCTTTCATTCATATATCATTTGTTTTTCTTCATCTGTGAAATATTTATACATTTTTCTATTGATTTTTTTTTCTTTTTGCAAAATAAACACATATTCTGGATCCTAATCTTTTGGAAATGTTATGTGTGGCTGATAACTTCTCTACATATGTGGTTTGTTTTTGTCTACATATTTTCTCTGAAGAAAACAAAATTCTTAAATTGAATGAGGTTGAATTTCATAATATTATCTTGTATATTTTGGCATTGGTATCTTGTTTTTTTTCTCTCTAATACAGATTCTAAAAGCTATTCATCATTTCTTGGCTATATTCCATTGATTTCAATATTTAGAGTTCTAAACATTTAAATTCCATTGTAAAAATAAGTATTTTAAAAATTATTAAGAAATATGTTTTTAAGTTTCTAAATATTTTTTAGGGATGCATATTATCTTTTAACTTTGTTTTCCATTTGCTAATTGAGATTTGATTTTATAATATCAATTGGTGTATATCAGAGTTTACTATATGGCCACTATGCTTGAAAATATAGATCCTTTAATTATTGGATTCAAAGACACATACACACTCACACACACATTACCAATAGATCTTGCTCAAATCTTCTTTAAACCTATGCAGGTTTTTTTTTTCCTGATTATTCATAAATTACCAAAAATATTATCTTAATATTAATAGTATTATTTTAATAATCTTAATTTTTATTATGGATCTGTCATATCATTTTAATCCTATCAATTTTATTTTATTTTGTATTTTAAGTTTGTCTTGTTACATGAATAAAGTATTAGAATTATTATATCTTTCTGTTTTTTGCCTGCTTTTTCATTTTATAGTAACTATTTTTTACCTATTATTATTTGTCTGAAAATATCTTGTATCAGATATAAATTATTGTATCTTTCTGATTCTTTGGATATTTTTTTATTTTATAGTAACTCTTTTTTCACCTATTATTTGTCTGAAAATATCTTGAATTCAATATAAATATATCAATTGTATTTTTGTCTTGTGAAAATATATAATTTTAATCTCACACTTTATTTTAATCATTTAATGTCACTTTTTTAAGGCTGTGTCTTAATTATGGGTTCTTTTTTGTTTTTCACACTTATTTAAAAACACTGATGTGGCAATTATATACGGCTTTCCTGCCATAGCAAAGGCCCATTTAATTGTTTGTTTGTTTTTTATTATTTTAATGAACCAAGAGCTGTCTCAAGAAGATTCTTCTCTATGCTGAGACAACTTTTTCAGAAATTCTCTAAAGGTCAAAAAGTCAACTCTCCAAAATCCATTCAGCTGGTAATTTGTTCTGTTACCAAGAGAGAGGTTTTGAAAATTATTCATGATGGCAAGGAGTCAAGAAATCACTGCTGCTCAAACCAAGGTGTTCCATGGAAGCCAAACCATGTCCTCAGTGAATCTACTGGAACCACATTTCCCGGGGAAATGTCAGGATTAAAAGCAGCATGTCTTTCGTGCCAAAGATGTGTTCGGAAGCTAGAAACTCGATAACCCTGGGTTGCTTTAAAACCGATTCTTGAAAAATATAGGATAATTATTTTTAGACATTTCTGCCAACCTTCCCAAATTCACATTTGATATCCTTATTTCACCTGTCTTTCTTTAATTAATTAGAACATTAAAATTCTAATTCCCTGACTGAGAGCTTTACCTTTGAACGCCTGCTACTAAATTCCTAAAACTCATCTGAAAATGCATGGGGCGGGCATTAAAAAGACAGTAATAAACAAGCTATTTATTTTCTAGATATTTTCAGTTATATCTGTGCATATGACTAGATCTCTAAGACATACATACTTGTCTCTATTATCATGTTGTTGTTTTCTTTTCCTACTTAAATAAATGGATCTCTTGAGTGTTACTTAATACTCTACCTTGATGTTTTGTTGAGTTTTCAGTGATAAAGTTCCACAAATATATTAGGTACACATGCTTAATTTGGCTTGTTAATGAAAGAGTCTGTAAAATATTCTTACATGTCTTTAATAAAAATGGTTCTTAACTTGCATTTAAAGTTAGTAGCAAGCAAAAATTTCATTTTGAAATTATATAACTCATTCTTTTTCCATTTTGCCCTTGCTGCCAGAAAGCTCAGTGATAAATTTATATCCCACACCAAAATTTATGTCAGATTGATTAAATTTAGTTCTATTTATTAAATTATTTTCCTCTAATATTAACTATTTTTATCATAAGAATTTTATGCCGTATAAATCTTGTGAGTCTTAAAGTACTTTGGAAACAGGCTGGACATATAAATTATGAATATATTAAAGAAGCTTTATTTTATGATTATACTTATGCAAAGGAAAACACAGAAGTATAGCCTTCATGTATACATGTATTAATTAGAAGAATATCTGTATGGCAGTTTGAGATTATTTATGAATCCCCGAAAGAGAAAGATTATGTTTGTAAACTAATCTGTTCTTCTGGGTATGATATCCGTTGATTGTATTAAATTTAAAGGATTTTAGTTTACTTGATAAAATCAATTTAGGGTTTTTGATTCTACCATGTCAGTTGGGCACAACTCAGATTGAGTCCCTGCCCTCTTTGTGGGCCTATATGGACACTCACTCAAAAAACATATGGGGAAACAGAGACCTCTGTCAAATTTGATCCTGGGGCCCTGGGGAGAGATGAGCCATTCTCCTGATAATTTGCAGCTAAAGAGAACAGGATAGGTGATATAGAAAGCCAAGAAAGAAACAAGACCTATGCCAGGAGAAAGAGGAACCCCAGGAGGGGGAGACCAGGCAGAGATCAGCCACCATCTTGCTTCAACTCCTGGCAACTGACTTTGGTGAGAAAGCAACTTTGAGTTGGCTTTTTAGAACCTTGTAACTGTAAGCTTGTACCCCAAATAAATACCCTTTATAAAAGTCAACAGATTTCTAGTACATTACATTGGCACCCCTTTGGTAGACTAATACAATCTGTTCTTTTCATAAAGTTCTGGGTAATTTTACATATAAATGGATAATTTGTATAACCTTCTTTCCAATAAGACCATGATACTCATAAATTATTCTTTCGAGTATGTTGGCCACTAGATGATGCATAAACCTTAAGAACTTCAATTTGACTTATGAGATTCTATAGATAAATACTGAGATAAAGAAAAGCAGCTTCTGACAACTTTGAGCTAGCATAATCTAAGAGTTGGGTGCTGGTTTTGCAACAGCTGGCCTGGCATTCAAAGTTAGGCCACGACATTTTCCAAAGACCATAGAGAATTTCATTGAGCACCAACCTTAGATAAGGCAGCTCTCTAACCATGGAACAATAGGAACAAGACATTTTATCATGACTAGCATGAGTGACTATTGCGTCTTTATCATTATAGCATTAATGTTATTTCATTCCCTATCCATTGGGTATTTTATTTATTAAAAATACCCAGTTATAGAATTGTCCTAATTTCCTGAAAATGTCCAGTTCAGAGCAAAATCCCATTTCCTTGAATCCGATACAAAAGCATCTATCATAAGCCCAAATCCTAAAATATGTCTGTTCTAACACACTTTTACTGAGATGTTCCCGCGTTGTATGGTCTCTCTTGATGCAAAAAGGTATTGGCAGAAGTGAAGTTTCTGCCATGAGAAGACTTCTTTGCCACAAGCTGGGAGCCCAACTCAGTAAGTGTGCATGTCTGAGACATGCTTGTTCCTCTGCCACTCTGCCCAAGGCAAGGGGATTAGTTCTTACGGAATTGAGTTTGGATCCATTTTTAAGGCTCATAAATTTTTTACGTATTTTTTATATATACATTCTTTTCTTTATCAGAGAAGTTATACGTTTACAGAAAAATCATGCAAAAAATACATGCATTAATAACTCACATTAGTGTGGTACATTTGTTACAATGAATGATAGAACATTAATATATTTGTACTATTAACTATAGTTCATGGTTTACATTAGGCCTGTTTGTGTTGCACAATGCTATGGGTTTTTAAAATATTTACTACAGTGACATATAATATGACCTAAAATTTCCCCTTTTAACCATATTGAAATATACAATTCAGTATTGTTCTGGGGTTTTTAAAAATTTATTTTTTTAAAGGTACTTATATAAGAATTTCTGTTTTGGGTAATGACAAAGTTCTGATAATGGATAGTTGGGACAGTAGCACAACATTGTAAATGTAATTAATTCCACTGATTGTACACTAAAAATTACTAAAATGGCAAATTTTATGTGATATGAATGTTACCACAATAAAAGCATCTGTCTTAAAATATATGTATAGGGGATTCCCATATGCCCTGCTCCCCACACCTCCCACACTTTCCCACATTAACAACATCCTTCATTAGTGAGGTACATTCACTGCAACTGATGAACACATTTTGCAGCACTGCCACTGAGCATGGATTATAGCTGACATTGTAGTTTACACGCTCTCACACCCAGTTCTGTAGATTATGGCAAGATTTGTAATGGCCTGTTATCTGTTGCTACAATATCATTCAAGTCCCCAAAAGGTCCCTGTATTACACCTGTTTTTCCCTCTCCCTGCCCTCAGGACCTCCAGTTGGCCCTGCCTCCACATCAATGATATAATTTCTTTCATTGCTAGAATCATAATAAGTCTACAGTAGAATACCAGTAAGTCTACTTTAGCCATTGTTTATTCCCCAATCTTGAGGATTCTGGGATGGTGATGTCCACTCCACTTCTAATTGAGAGGGGACTGTGATCAATCCCATTGGGCTGAAATCCATGGGACACTCGCCTAAAGTACCACAAAATGGGGAGTTTAAAACAATAGATACTTATTGTCTCACAGTTCTGGGCACATGAAGACCAAAATTAAGATGTCAGCAGGGCCAAGCTTTCTCTTCATCCTGAGGGGAGACTCTGTCCCATGACTCTCTCCTGGCTTCTGGAAGTGGCTCATCAGCAATTCATGGCTTTCTCTGCCCAAATCATCACACATCATTGTCCTGTCTGTCTGTCTGCCTGTGTCCAATTTCCCCTTCTTAGAAGAATACCAGTCTTGTTGGATGAGGGCTCATCCTAATCCAGTTTCCAAATAGGATCACATTCATGGAACCAGGGGTTAGGATGTGAACATATGTTTTTGGCCAGTAAAATTCATTGTATAACATTGTTATCTAAACAATTTGCTTTAGTCCTTGGTGCCCTTGTTTCTAGAATCCTAACACTTGTGCCTCTGGTCTGCCTATTTGTTCAGTGTCTTACATGTTAAATGAACAGAGGAGGAAGTCTGTGACAAGAGGGTGGGCATAGACAGACCCAAGGGCTGAAGCATTCAGAAGGTCTTCTCCTATTCATGTCTTTTGAACAAACTGTCCCTTAGGTTACCATGTTATAACCATAGGAGGGTGTTCACAATGATTTCATTCTTTCAACTTATAAGAAGCACACCCACGTTAGAGGATAAAGATTGGATACACTGTACACATCTTTTCACCTCCATGAGTCTAGATTTTCAAATGCTCTCTACCTTTATTTTTTCCTGAAAGGTGTGGACTGTCACTAGAGTACTGACTCAACATGGGAACCACCAGATGCTTATTGCTTATTTCAGTTCACCCAGGAGCCACAGTCTTTCCTCTTTCCCTAAGAGCAGCAATAGCAAAACACATGAAAGTTTCAGTCAATTTAGTTCACTGGTATCCATCAATCTTAATGACTCCCTTGCTGTATAGACTCTTCTATTAGCAAAATATATGCAGCTCTTCTCACCTAGTTGCTTTGCCTTCTCTGAAGTATTTGTTGCTTTCCTTTCACAAATCATCATGCTGAACTGCAACTCTATATGCAGCCACTCTCACTTCCTCCCTAAAGAAGGAGGCTATGATCCCTTAGTTACTTTTGTCAAGGTGTTCCCATGATCAGACATTAAATATGTAAATACTTGGATTTGACTTGAGATAGGACACAGCTCAACATAAGGGCATTTGCCAGTGAATGATTTCCTTGAGGTAGCATGAAATATGAGGCAGGTAATAAAGAAATTGAAAAGACAAAGAAACTAAGGTTGAAGAAATCAAGTTTATCTTAATGAATTTAGAGAACTGATGTTGTAAAACTACTCCAGTAGACAGATCAAACTAACTTAACTGGAAGGAGAACAGGTAGAGGTTAGAAAGAAAAATACTTGGAGATGAGATTTGAGAAATATTAGTTATTGAAGATAGCAAGCCCAAGTTAACTCTTGGGAAAATGTGGCTCAAGTGCTATAATGAAACAAACATTGGTGTGAGTTCAAGGGTAAAGAGGGCTAGATTCATCTTCCCCTAAGATGTTGAAATTTTAGAATGAGAAAACTCTAGGAGTGGCAGTACCTTCCTGTACCCAGTCAGTTTTCTGTTAGAGCACAAAGGTGAGCTCATGAGATTGAGAGTGGTGTCTTGATTAATTGCAAAATTCACTGGGGAGGAGTGTGGGATAGTGTAGGAAAGAGATTGGAAAAAATAAAGGATGGTGATTGATACTGAAGATGATAATCAGCAATCTTTGAGGAAATGAAAAATGGAATTAGTCCCGAACTTCCTCAAAGAGGCAAGAATAAGGGCAGCATGAAAAATGATGCACAATATTTAATTAGAATTAAGTGTTCACTGAATGACAGTGCCTCCTTTGGAAAGGTCAGTTTCACTGGAACTTGAGGCTCTCTGAAGGCTTCCAGAGATCAGTGGATCTCTCCAGGATGATCAAAGCAAATGGAGGACAATCAGCTCTGTCACTAGGCACAGTGATGGCTTCCTCAGGACCTTAGCCTCTCAGGGAGCTGCAAAATACTTTCAAAATGGATTTGACTTCTCTGTGCACCACCTACATTTGTGTCACCTTGGATTAGTTACTTAACTTTGCTGGATGTCAGTTACTGGTCTATATATAACTGTACAGTGATCTTTGAGGACTGTGATTCATGATATACTCTCAAGTCTTCAGGACGTAGCCAAGAAAGAAGAAATAAGAGAAACTTATCTAGTGAGTCAACAAAAGAGATTACAAGATATTTCAGGTAAAATTTCTTATATTTTCAAATTCTCACGAAAACATTTACTTTACTTCCCATGTAGTTTCTACCAAACCTAATAAGATACTTTCCCATAAAACAGCAGTGCAAACGGAACAATGACTAAATGAAATGAAGGAAAAGCATATCATGCCAAAGATTACATATTAAATTACATGAAGAAAAGTTCTGGAAAACAGCCTTCTGGGATTTTTAGTGTAAGACAAACATTTCTTAAATAAAGTTCTTGTAATAGTGCTAAAAAAAACAAATGAAACAAACGCAAACAGCTCAAATGTAGACTGGGCTAATTTGAAAAATATAGTTTTTTTTAAATCAAAACTGCTTTGTGTATGCATACAGATTTTAGGAAGATTTCTGTTAAAACAATTTTACATCTATTTTATAAAAATATAAAATGTTATATTTAGAAAATCAACTTATATAGAGTTGATTATCTGAACCTATCAACAAAATTATTTATTGTGTTACCTTGGATACTTAAATATATAGTTTGCTTCCACAGTCTGTGTTATGGTATATCATATATAAATATTGAGTAAATTGAAGGAAATATGCATTAATTGACAGAGCTACTTGTTTTTCCAGAATCATAGTGCTGTTGTCTGTAGGCTTTTTAAATTATTGTATCTCTTACTTTGAATAGGACAGATCTTTTTTATAGTTTCTATAATTGAGCATATAAAATATTTAGTATATCCCTAAACTTGTATTGCCTAGTTAATAAAATGTAACAAAATACAATGAGGAAAATAAGCTAATTCATACTTAATATGTACTCAATACATGCTAATTACTATAATTATAAATATACATAAAATATTGGAACTATTAATATTAATAATATATTAACTATTATTACACAGCATCTGAAGGAAGACAGATTAATTCACTAGCCAAGAAAGTGATATTTAACAAGAATGAAATTGGGTTAAGTCCTGAACTGAAGCAGTGTATTAGTCAGCCAAAGGGATGCTGATGCAAAATACTAGAAACCAGTTGGTTTTTAAAAAAGGATATTTATTTGGGGTAGAAGTTTACTAGACCATAAAGCATGAGTTACTTTCCACATGTGTTGGGGCGAGATGGCTGCTGACATCTGCCAGGGTTCAGGCTTCCTGGGTTCCCCTCTTCCTGGGGCTTGCTTCTCTTTCCTCACAACCCAGGTCCTCTGTGTGCTTACTTCCCAGGACTCCAGCTCAAGACTCCAACATCCCTTCTTTGTGGTTTAGTTTCTCTATGAGTCCCCTCCCACCAAGGGGGCAGGGATGCAACATCTTACTGACATGGCCCAATCAAAGCCTAAGTCATTATTTAATCAAATAAAAGTGAAACCTCTGACTCCAATACATTCTAATATGCCCAGAGGAAAAGACCAAACATAATCCAATATTTCTTTTTGGAATTCACAATAATATCAAACTGTTATACTCTACCCTCTGAATTCCAAAAAGACATTACAATATTTAAAAAAAAAAAAAAACACCTTAAATCAGTAACAATGCTGAGTACAAAATCATATAATATAATGGTCAGTTTAAAGAAATACAGGTTTTTTTGTGGCAAAGTCCAGTCTGGCTGTAGACCTTTGAAACTTATAAAACAATTTATCTGCTTCCAATACACAAATGGACAAAGGATAAACATTTTCATTACAATAGGGAGAAATTGGGAGGGAAACATGAGTTATGGGTCCAGAAGTTCAATAAACCTGCAGGGCATCCTCCACTCAATTTCAAAGTCTGAGAGTCATTCTTAAGATGATAGTTTCTTCTCCTTAGGGTCACATGGGGACCCACCCTTTCCATAGGCTTGCCCAATGGCCATTTACTTGGTTCCACCCTCATCAAGCATCTGGGTGTCAACCAAGCTCCAGACCTCACCCTCTAAGAGTATTGGGGTGATTGTCACACTTTACCCAAACTTAGGGTTAGCCCCTCTAGTACAGTGAGGTAAAGGCAACCTCCTTCCTAACCTTTGAAATACAGGCTCAACCCTCTCAGAGCAATGAGTTGACCACCTGGCCTCCCCTAATCCATGGGGGACAGGCACGCTCCTTTCAGACCTATGGAGTGCTGGCCTTAACTGCCCTAATCCTTGAGGAATTTGCTCCCACCCTCTCTGTACCCAGGGCAGCAAAACTCTACCCAAACATCTGTTGGGAACATCCACCCTCTTCAACTACCGGGGCAAACTCACCCTCTCTGTACTTACTTTCTATGTCTGCATTTAAATATTTATTTAAAACCCTTCGCATTCGTTTTAAATTCCTAAAACTAGTAGGATTGTTTGACAGCATATGTAAGGGCTCTTTTGAGTTTTGCATCTGACAGTAGATTTTTGAGTGTTCATTGCATAGAGATTGATTGAACGAGTTTCTACTCTAAGAATTAAACACAAGAATCATTTAATCAGCATTCCAAATTGATTTACTATGGATGACACAAACCAATCAGTGCCCCTATAACACTGGCCATCAATATTTTATGCTAATGGTTATCTTCTGAATTATTTCTTTTTGTTTTGAGATAGGCAGGTTGACTGAAAGCCACAAACTTACCTCAAATAAACTCATATATTAATAATAGAGTAGGAAACTGCAAAGCAACCTATGTCCCTTAATACATTTTCCCTCTGCTTTTTACTTTTATGGGAAGCAAACATGAATGGCAAGAATATATGTAAATATCTGACAGTTGACAAAAAAACGAATAAAAAATGTGGAAGTCAGCACATATTCACTCTAACATGGAATACTTTAGACTGTCTAAATTGTAAAGCCTATTTTCCCTAAAACACATATATCCCTTGAACCATAAATTGTATTCCATCCACTTTTTTTTGCTCTGACTTTCATCTTCATCATTTACTGAAGCAGTTTTCACTACAAATCTTACACCTCTCTGTGTTGCTAAACCTACTAGACATTTTGAGCCCTCAACTTGCAGGCCCACTCATGGACCTGGGCCCCATGTTACAGAGTGCCCTGCTTAATTACATAAATGCCAAAGAAACATCTTAAAGAGCCTAAGAATGCCTCTCTCATTCAGGAACAAATGCAGTGGGCACAGGAAAAGCTAAAACCCTAAATATCCACTCTCATTACTATCATCCACCCAAGGAATCTCTTCTTGATAACTCTGACCCTTTCTTCTCTAATGAAAAGCAAATGCGTCAGAGTGCAGTAAATAATTATGCTTTGCCTTGTTGCCAGCACCACAGCTATTCTTTGCTACATTGTGCAGAGGATTTAAGCAGAAGTACTTAGGTGAGAAAAATGACAAATTACTTGATCTGCCAAATCTTCCCACTTGGCATAAACATCACAGTTCATTTCATTTTTCAAAAAAACAGATTGTTTCTTATGTTGATGTACAACCTTTACTTTTCTTCTTTTTCCAGCCAATGGTTCCAGAGGTTCCCACAAATTAATGTGTTAAGCACAACATCTGTGAGTGGTAGCTAAAAATTATTCTGCTATATTCTCTGAAACATATTTTAAATGATATATGCACTTATTTGGATATTGCTTTAAGAGAGAGGGGACATAAAAATGTATATGATGGATTTTTATGATGACGTGGACTTAGTTTCTAATATCTCTTAACAATGAAAGCTTTTCATATGCAATCCACTAAGATATCTGAATATTGATATATAAATTCATGGCCTATTTCCACATCCAAATGTTGCTTTAAATTTTTCATAGACAATGTTAGAAACAATGAAAGATAAGTTTCTCCAATATTGAAATTAGCCACAAAAACTAAGACTGAAGCTGAAACAAGCAACATTGTCTAACTTATTACTGCTCAAAATAGAACATGAATTATGTGAAAAGCTTTATGACAACCTAATTATTGATTTTGCAAGAAAAATATTTTTGCATAAACACGTAGAATTTATGCATAATATATGTATTTATATATTACTCGTCCAAACCAGTATATCAACAGAATTCCCAACATGTGCAGTAATTAATTTGCATCATTTCTTTGCTATTTTGCTGCTTTCGTGTGAAAACCACATCTTCAGAGATATTTTTGATTTTTTTTTCACACTTAACGTATACGTGAAGAGTATGAAGATAAAACATTTTTAATGTAATCCTTCATTTGTTTGCTTTATAACTCTTAAGTACTTAGTCATAAGGCATGTGGACCTCTATTTTTACTCTCACCTGGCCCTGCACATGTCAGGATGGTGTCTTCACCATCTTGCTTGCCTTCACTGGGGTGCTCAACAATATTGATCATCTCTTTCTGAAACACTCTTCCCTTATCCTTGTTGAAACCCTCCTCCCTTGACTTTCCACTTCTACTTCCCTGGCTCCTACATAATAATACTATAGTAAAAATAATAATTACTATCTCCAAACCCAAACATAGGTCAAAAATTAAACATACGTGATGCTCTTCCCACATCAATTCCCCGCACCATTATTCTACATCTTTGTGAACATGTCCACAATCTATTCATGCAAGCCACTAACCTTATTTGTGATGTCATGTCACACTTTATGTCTCCCAGTAAAAAATGCAGCAGTAACTTGATTTCACTTTCTCCATATCTTAGTCTTAACTCTTCACCCACTACCCAAGCTGAATTTTCTATATCCTTCCTTATTCTGCTTTAATCTTACACCAGACAGGAGCTAAAAGGGCCTTTCTAGGTATAAATACAATAATGTCATTCTTCTTTTTAAAAACATTCAAATGGCTTTCTTTTACTCTTAGGTAAAAACCAAAACCCTCAATATGTTCTCCAAATATCTGTGCTTTTGGCCAGTGCCTTTCACTCCCGCTTCATCTCACACCAAATATATCCTTACTCTTTGTACAACAGCTACATCTTCATTCTTTCAATTCTTTGAAATAGCACAGATCCTAACCACATATGCTCCATGCTGCTTCAAATGCCCTTTCTATCACCTTGCACAGAAAACACCCATTCTTCTTTACATCTCAAAGATAACTTCCTCAGGGCAACTTCCTTTGAGCTCCTAAACTGGTCATATTGGTCCTTTGTGTTCCCTCCTGCCACTCTGTAACTTCATATACACTTTCATACATTCTCATATTTTATGTACAACACACGTTTTTGCACTTAGTTGTTATAGAAGCTATTATCTGATTAATTACCTAACAAACTACTGGCATTTTACTTCAATGAGTACCTAATTACAGGGCAAAATATTTCAAAAAGATTTTCTAGTTAATTCAGTTATATTTAATCCTCTAAAAGCTCATAACTCAAACATTCTGGTTATTTTAACTTTTTCTCCCTGCTGTGTAAAGCCAGTTTCATCAATGATTCTCTTTCCCGTGATTTTATAGGTAAGTTTAATGTCAAAAGTCTTGATTACATGTTATGCTACTTACTTAAGGAGCTGCTTCAACAAGGGAACTGTACCCAGAAATCAAAGGCTTCTCAGATCATATTCTTAGAGCACATAGTCAACACAGAACTGTACTGTTTAATACTCTTATCAACATTTTTGGTCTTTATCTTTTTGCTTATCTCTTTATAAGCACAACTGAGGATGTATAAAATATGAGCATATGCATTTTTAGCAGGGATGCCAATGTTCACTTGTTTACTATTACTTTTGTCCTGTCCTCCAGGCTATAAGCTCTGTTGATCCTTATTCTTAGCCAACATCTTATCTCATAACCTTTAAGACACCAAAAGTGGAGACACTCAAAATCTATATTGAATTTCAATTCCTTCCAAAAGCTTTTCCAAGGAGAACAACGTGAAGCAGGGCTGACTGATAATTGTTTTCACATAGTAACTATGTGGTCATGAGTCATTCAACAATTCTGTCCTCTAATTTCCTCATGCGTAAAATAGAGCTTAATTAATTGATTCCTGGGTATCTTGCATCTCTAACATACATAACCAGAGCCAGAGTAGAAGTCAACTTTATATTTTACTATATATTCCAAAGTTATTAAGATTTTAAAAAATAAAATTAAAACTAAAACCATAACATGAAACATTGAATATAGATCTGCATGTACTTACACAATCAATGATATATGTACTTACAAAAAATTAATTATTCCCATTCTCAACAAGTGTTCAAAAAAGCGAATTAACTAGATCAGGTTAATTCATCAGTTTAGTAAATAAAACTAATGGCAAATGTGCCAGGATTTGAATCAATTTGTTTGATTTATTTAATTGTGACAAGAAAACTCATGATTTGGCATTGAATTTTACTAAGTTGTATTTTTCTTAATCATTTAAAAATTCCTCAAGAGAATCAATAATTCCTAATTGGATTTGGCAGACAAGTCCAATTTTGCCACATCCAAATACTAAAATCAATTCAACAAAAAGACAAATACTAGCCAATTATTCTCTTTGGTTCATAGCAAAAGGATAATGCTCTCTATTGCTAGAGTCCATATCATTTTTATTCCCAATAAACTCAGAAATTAGAGTAAGTTCTCCCTTGTCCTTGTAAAAACTGGAATTGCCCCTAAGGAGGGCCAGCTACATAATTTGTTGGGCCAAGTGCAAGATTGAAATGTGGGGGTCACTGTTCAAAAAGCATGGAAAAGGTGGCATTAAAGATTTTTAAAATATATATATATATATATAATTTTTTTTTTTTGCCTTTCTTTTGCCATCATCCTCTCTATTCGCCAGGATACTTTCTTGCATTTTCTATTTAGCCTCATTCTCAGTAAAGAAAAGTTTAAATCTAAATGATTAGCATGAATTTTACCATTCATTTTTATGTTGAGCAACACCATTTTAAAATGCCTATAAGAGCATTTAACTGGGATGCAGAATCACTGAAAGTGTGCACGACATAGTTGGAAGCTCACACCCGCAAATAAACTGCCTTCTTCCCTGAACAGTGACCACCCATCTACACAGAACTGTTTTTATTGAACGTCCTTATGTATTCGCATTCCCTCAACACTCTACCTCTGGCTTCCAGATGAAAATGCAGAATTAACAGGAAGAGGAAGTGTAGGGTGTAGGTCGCCCTCCGGGTCCCCTTCCTCTGTGTCCTCATTCTCATCTTCCGTGGTTGGCTAGTTCCGGGAAGTAATACAGAAGAAAACCTTCCCTGGTCGTGCTGTCCCTGGTAAGGCCATGGCCTTTTTTCTGCTTTTGAAGCCAATTTTAGTTAGAAAAGTGTGGCTTCTTGAGCTGCAGTGCGCCCACATCCCCACCAAGTCCTACCCATAACAAGCTTACCCTGTGCTCTCGGTCTCACCGAACTCCTCCTATTAAGAGTTCGACGGAATTCTATGCTCAGGGGCCTCGCGAACTTTATAGGCAAAGGGACCACGAAGACACCGCGGGCAGACTTCGGGCCCCTCGGCTCCTGTTGCGCATGCTCCACCGTCCATCAGCCTTCCCACACGAAACGCAGGTGCAAAGGAACCTTCAGGAGCATGGCAGCAGCCCGCGAGGAGCGGCCGCACAAGTCAGGAGCTCAGGAAGTCGGTTGTGACTGTGGGGAAGCTCAACACGACTCCACAGGTTTGGCCTCAGGGCCCAAACAAAACCAGGGCTTGCACTAAATTATGAATCAGGAAGCATTTTTAATGTGGTTTGTTGTTTATTAGCCTTACTTCTTTTATCCCTCAGTTTATTCCTTCTCTTTTGCTCTTGAATTCTTGTTTATTAGCTCTCCTGTAGATTTTATATTATTTAATTTGCAACTGATCAAACTGTTAGCATTAGAGATGGCAATGATAAGAATTACTCTGTGATTGTCACATATTTACTCATAGAACAAAGTCAAAATGTGCTTATTTCTGTCGAAAGTGTAGACCAAGTCAGTTCACCCTTTGATTTCATCCAGTGGATACATTAGACAATATTAGAGTGCATTTCTGCGTTTCTACCTAATTGGGGTATAGCTTTTCTTTTTCAAATGGAAAGCCATAAAAAATGAAATTATGTATATTCTGGGGGAAAAATGGCTTTAATATAAACATCTGAAAGCTATTAGAAAATTAGAAGTTGAGCTTAGGCAAACATTATATTAATTTCATATTTTATTTTATCTTCTTCATCAGGTTGACATATTTCAAAATAATTGGCCAATATCTCATGTTTTCATATGTTCCAAAGAGTCTTCTGAGGTAGATTAGATAATTCTGGGAAACCACACCAACTTTCTCAGGCAAATGCGTAATACATTGTTTTAGGATGGAACCCCTTCGGTGAACTTAACTAGACTCCTGATCACCTATGTGCATTACTGTAGTCTTCCAAGTTGAAGGATTTATTAAGTAGCAACAGACTTAACAAAAAGTGGAGCTCTAAAGTTTATAAATTTAACTTCTGTAGGATTTAGAAGAAAAGTATATACCTCCAGTATCCAAATGATGAAAATCATTTTTATAAGTGCATTTTGAAACTGTATCAATTAAAAATCCTAAAACCAAAATAATATTAAAAAATAAATGTTTTCATCTGTCATAAAATATGTTCATGATAATTGTTGTAATAATTAAAACATAAACTGGCTCGTGGTTGAATAAATAAAATAATTTAAAAGTTAAGTAAAGAACTTTCCTTTCTGTGGTATGATTCATACTTTAAAATGACTTTTTCTTTTAACAGGAATTTAATTCAATGGACCATGGCTCACACTGAACCAGAATAACTAAATTTTACAAAACTTGAATTGGGTCTCCAATAATGTAACTAAGGCACTGGAAGAAAAGGAAAGAGAAACCTTTGAATTTCTGAATTTTATTTTAAAACAAATAAAAATAACATGATGGAAGGATTTTTAAGAAAATCAGATTTGACTCTGGATAGTTTCTTCGTTCTCCTTTCAATTATTCTTCCAAATATATTCGTATATATGATTATCCAAACTCTATTCATGCTCCCCTCCTTTTAGTCCAGGACTTTCATTTAAGACTAAAGCAAGATTATTTTGGTTCCTCTTCCAAAAAGAACCACTTCACCCTCCATTGCTAAATAGGCAATCCACAGCACTCTCCTTCATTGCCACACAGAGGAGTATTAAGAGAAAAGCAGTGGCTAAACCATTTGGCACTTAGGTGTGTATGACAAAAAGGCAAGTTATATAGTGAAAAGAATATAAATTCCAACTCACAAAATGTAAAATTATATCTTCAACTACTGTAATAAAAGTTTAAACTCAGAACTAAATTATCTGCTTGATAGCACAAACTCTTCATAGGTTATGCACATTCGAAATGAAGCTAAGTGTAAATCCAAGTAGCTCAGCGCTTATTAGAATGCCTCATTCACAGTAAATACCTGATAAGTATTTGGTAAATGAATGTAAAACCAGAAATTTAAAAACAGAAATAGATTAATCCACTCTAATAGTAAACATCTTTAATATATCCCTCTAAGAAATTGCTAGATTAAAGAATGAATGAATCATTTACAATATTGGAAATATGGAACCCAAAGTTAACATTTATTATCTGATAAAATAATGAATTCCATATCCAAGCACACAAAGAACATTGCCAAAAGTAAAGATGAACTAGTCCATCATTACTGAGGAAGTCTGAATGTTATCATACAGATTATTATCACTGTCCACTTTGCAAAAATCAGAAATTAATAAAATCTATCTAGATAGTTTAAACCCTATTAAACTAAAGCGTATTTTAAATATCATTAGCTTCTACACAGTTTTCTAAACACCAACCAATATAAACTATAATAAATAATGACGTATAGAGCTCCAAGAATACCTACTCTGGTAGAATTTCTAGTGTTTAAATTTTAACTCAACAACTCGTGCCTCATGATCTTAAAAATTGCATAGACAATAACTAATTGCTTCTGTTACCTGGTTCTGTTTTTACTTGTTATGTGAGAACTGCATCACCTGCTTACTTTAAAGATATTTTCTTAGGTAAGTAGGGACAAACTGTGGTCAACTTATGAAAAAATATGATTTTTTCAATGACTAATCATATTTGAAAATATGATTTTTTAAATGACTTTGAGCCTAATGTAATAAACAATTATAAAGAAGACATTTCATGATTATCAGATGCTTTGAGAATGCAAGTCTTTTGTGTAGAAGCAAACCGAGTATGGAAAGACAATGCATGCCAAGTCAGTAACTAGGCTGAATCCTCAGGAAGCTAAAAATTAAAATATTAAAGAACAAATATGTGGGTGTTTAAGGTACCAGCTTAATATTAATTTAATTTAACTTATGAAACTAAATCATAGTATTGATTTCTGAGTGTGACATTGTTCAGAAATTTTATCTGCAATCATAGAAGAAAATAAAATTGAAAAGGAAAAAGCTGTTATTTGCAAACATAGATTTATCTAAATAGAAGCCTCATTATATACCATCAAAAACATTAGAAATAATTCAGCGTTAAGTTGTATCCATGGAAATGAGAGTAGTTAAGGAAGCGTAGTCTGGAGTCAGAATACTTCATTGAGAATCCTGGGTCTTCCACTTATATTGGTGAAAACTCAGCAGGCTACTTACTATGTGCGCTGCTTTTTCATCTTCTAGATATGAAAAGCAATTGAATCTTGCACATATGCTTGTTGCAGGAAAGGCATTACTTATTTCAGAGTGTGTGCATTAGTAACTGAGTGTACTAATTATTCTATACGTGCTAGTTGTTATTTTCAAAGTGCACTATTTGATAATGCTGATTCCTTGGAACAAATAATTAAACACCATTAATAATAAGCAACTCTAATATAGCTAGCTGTGAATTACTAAATATGTGCAACTTTGTTGAATGAAACTGGAAAATATTATTGAAACATTTAAATTGCAACCTAGAGAAATGGCCAAGAAGTACAAGAAGTAAAGATTGAGACACAACTCCTCCCCCAAATTTCAAAATTCCACTCAATTTATTTTAAAACTTTATGGTACATTTTGTAGTATATTTTATAGAATATTTTGTGAACACAATGGTTTTAAGTCAAATACAGAAGAATATTCTAGTTTAACAGCCAACAATTTACAAGCATTTACTGAGCAAGTCTGTATCCTGTATATGGTCTGACAAAGGAACCTACAAAAAAAGATTTAGATAGAAGGAAAATAATCAAACACAAATCAGAGTTCGCTATTTCAGATGTCAACAGTCACACCAGGCTTTATACAAAACTTTATAAAATGACCCAGAGGAGTCCAGGAATACAGATTGGCTTTCAGGTTCGTACCTTCTCTGAATACCAAGCATATTCTCAGAATCCACCAGAGGATGCAACGCAAATAACAACAATTCTCAGATAGCTTTTATTAGTAATCATTATTTTCAAATCCATAATAAAATTAAAATAATGGTAGACATGATTCAAGTGCCTTCTATGTTTTGAGCACTGGGGGATTAAATTCCCAGTTAGTTTCTAAGCCATTACTAAGGAGATGCAGTCCTGTTCTCTGTGGAGGAAAACTGATAGTAATGAAAATTCCTGAGACAGAACAAGACAAATGCAGAAATATCAGGTGGCTGCTCACCAAGGTACACTAAATGAAGAAAGGGTAACCAAGTGGTAGTGAGAAAAGGAGGGAAGCAGTAGGAGTTGCTTTAGTAGATTTACCAGAAGAATAAGGGTACGTTTTTTTCAAAATCTTCAGATTCTTAATGAAAATTAAGTTTTTATTTGAGAAGGTTTGAGTTTACAAAGCAATCACGCATACCATACAGGATTCCCACACATCACCCCACCATCACCACCACCTTACATGGTTGTGACACATTTGTTAAAAATGATGAAAGAACATCATCATAATATTACTACTACCTATAACCCATAGCTTATATTTGGTGTATTTTTCCCACAAACCATCCTATTATTATCATCATTGTATTAGTATTGCATATTTGTTATAGTTCATGAGGAAACATTCTCATATTTGTACTGTTAACCACAGTCCATCATTTGCCAAGGAGTTCACTATGTTATATGGTACCCTACCTTGTACAATCTAATCAAACTGTACCCTCAGTGGCTCTGAGTTACATCACAGAGTTGTGCTGTCATCAGCTCAGTCCATTTCATAACATTTTCTTAACTCCAAAAGGAAAAATCCCATACCCCCTTATACACCCTCATTATTGACCCTGAGCATTAATGTAACTTATTTACCATTGCTGTAAAAATATTACATTATTACTGTTAACTATATAGTCTATATGTCACATTAGTTGTATTTTTCCATGTATCTACTTATGCTTTACACCTTGTAATAGAGGTATATCTTGTGTTTGTACTATTAGCCACAATCATCATCCACTACCAAAATCACTGTTATACAGTCCCTAGAATATCCTCTAGCTTCTTTCAATTGACATTAACCTCCTTAGACCACTCCATTATACTTACTGTAATGTATTACCATCGACTCTACTGATTTCCACACATTTACAATCCACCTTATTAAACATTATACATACATTCAGCATCAGCTCCCCTTTCTCAACCCATATTCTATCTTCTAGCAACCTATACTCTAGAGTTTGCCTCCGTGAGTTTACTCATCATATTTAGTTCTTATTAGTGAGACCATATAATATTTGTCCTTTTGTGTCTGGTTTATTTCACTCAACGTAATGTCCTCAAGTTTCATCCATGTGTCATATGGGTCTTCACTTAAATTCTGCTCACAACTAAATAGTATACCATTGTATGTATATGACATATTTTGTTTATCCATTTATTGATGGATGGACATGGGTTGTTTCATCTTTTCACAATTGTAAATAATGCCACTATGAACATTGGTATGCAAAAGTCTGTTTGCATCCTTGCTACTTCTTCGGAATATATTCTTAGTAGTGGGATTGCCAGATCATAAGACAATTCTATAATCAGCTTCCCGAGGAATTGCCAAACTATCTTACACAAAGGCTGCATCATTTTACATTAACAACAGTGAAGGAGCGTTTCAATTTCTCTCCAGAACTTGTAGTTTTCTGGTTTGTTAATAATGGGCATTCTGTAAGGTATACCTCATTGTAGTTTTGATCTGCATTTCCCTAGTAGCTAGATGTTGAACATGCTTTCATTTACTTTTTGGACATTTGTATTTCTTCTTTGAAAGAATGTCTATTCAAGTCCTTTGCTCATTTTTAAATTGTGTTGCTTGTCTTTTGTTTTGTTTGCTTGTTTGTTTTTTGAGGTATCAGGGCCAGGTATTGAACCCAGGACCTCATATGCAGGAAGTCAGTGCTCATCTACTAGCCACATGGGCTCCCCTGGTTTACTTGTCTTTCTTATTGTTAAGTTGTATGATCTCTTTACATAACAGGGAGAGCAAACATTTATTGGATAAGTAATTTCCAAATATTTTCACCCATTGAATAGGCTGCCCTTTCACCTGAACAAAGTCATCTGAAGCACTTATGAGTCCAATTTTGAGGAGGACCCCTTTACCTATTTTTTGTTTCATTGCTCATGCTTTGGGTGTAAAGTTTAAAAAGCCACCACCTACCATAAGTTCTTGAACATATTACCCTCCAGTTTCTTCTAAGAGTTTTATGGTTCTAGCTTTATATTTAGGTGTTTGATCCATTTTGAGGTAATTTTAAAAATAAGGTGTGAGGTAGGGGTGTTCTTTCTTTTAGCTATGGATATCCAGTTCTCCTAGCACCATTTTATTTTTGATAGGCTGTTCTCTTTTTTCTCCAGTGTCTTATTATTTTTTTTCATTTTATTTTCAAAGAAGCTTTAGGATACAGAAAAGTCACATAGAAAATAGGGGAAATAATTTCAATTAAAAAATATATGTGGAGATCCAAGATGGCAAAGCAGGGAATGGCAGGTTGCACTCCTCCTTCAGAAACCGTGGGAAGGTAGGCAGGTTTACCTGGCTGAAGGGAAGCCATGAGACCACAGGGGCAATTGGAGAAGGCAGCTAGAGAGGAGGGATCGAGCTGAAGGGGAGAAAGGGAAGCTGCTAGGAGATAGGGCACTCAAGCCAACACACAGATGGCTTAGAGATTCAGGGAAGCCAGGAGTGACTGAGCTGGAAGTCCAGTTCTTCCAGCCAAGATTATATACTATAATGAAATATTGCATAAAACATAATAATATAAAACAAATGAAATGGTATAAACTACAAGAAAATTTTTTCTCTCTTTCCCATTCCCTCTTCTTCTCTCTCCTCTCCTTTCCCCTCCCCCTCTCTTTTCTCTCTCAGAATAAATTAATAATGCCTGTCCCAAATTCACTGACAATAACTATATGGAAACATTTATTTGTTTTTTTCTGTGAATGTGCCATTTGTTGTCCCTGAGTTCCTGAGTAACATCGCATCACTTTCTCTACAGGGTACAATGAATGAGGACAAAGTATTCAAGATGATTTGTCAAACCTGCAATCTATACTGCCTGAAAGTATAGAAGTAAATCTTTTGCTAGCAGAAAAATAGTCGAGGGAGTCAAGCAGGTCAGATTTAATGAGTCTATGGAATTGAACTGAAGAGATTTAGTAGTTTCTGAATGTCACAAGGCACTTTAGCACCTAGTGTTTCAGAAGGGAAATTAGATTAGATAGTAGCAAGCTGGAGGCCTCTGCTCTGGTCACCATAAGTTGTGATCCTTGGGCTATTTTAATGAAACCATTTGGGGAACTGTGAGATCAGGTTAAATGCCCAGGACTCTTAAGAGGCAGGAGAAATCTCACTTCTGTGATTTTGGAAGTTCTTCTAACTTATTTAGATTTTATTCTGAGGTAGATTTGTGGGCACTGATTTAACATCTGGTGGGCTTTGGCTTTTTATTCCTGTTAGATTGAGATTCTGTTTCTTAAATATAAACTAATTTCTTTCCAATTAATAATAAAAGTTTTTAAAAAGGCTTTATAATCAGATAATTTTGAGTTTGAACATCAGTTTTTAAAATACCTAGAAACAACTTTTAATCATACTTATTTAGCATAAATAGAATTTATATTCTAATTCTCTTATTTTAAAACACTACCATCATCGTCATCATATTCACCATCACACTTGGGAGGATTTGAAGAGGTTAAAGCACAGAGTCTAACCCTAGGATAGGTTTTAATTTTGTTAAGCCCTGCTAACAAGTATCATTCCTGCCTAATCTCCAATATTTTTCCCCCAGCTTTGTACACATCATATGCTATTCTTTTCTCCAAACAAATCTTAGAAAACAAAGAAATAAGTATTTTGCACACCACACACACACACACAAACTCTTAAAATACAGTATAGAAACATGGTGTATAAGCTGGAACATTCCAGCTCACGAACTAGAAGAGGTGACCCTGGGTCACACTAACTTTCCAAGAATCGTGACTGTGCTGATACCACCTTTGTTATTCATTTGTAACTTCATGCTTGCTCAGTTCATCATTAGATAGAAAACTAGACTGTCCATGAAAGAGGAGCAAAAAGCAACAAAATATACTTTGCTGAAACTATTACATCTTGCACCCATTTTTTATAGCAAGTTAGCACAACCTATTAATAGATTGCTTTTTAGCAGGTGAAGAGAGAAGTACAGTTACAAATTTACATACTTATTTGGGTTCTACTTAACAACTTGAATACAAACCAAGATTCGATTCTATGATGTCAGAATGGGAACCCAGGTAGTCTGATTCCAGAAATTGCATACAAGTAAATTCAATATACTTAAGTGCTTGTTCTCTCCAACCCTCAAAGCTTCAGGTACCCTGCAGAAAGCCCTGGTGATTAAATCTCTGCAGCTCACAAAGCATTCAGTCTCCACCACCTACCATGAATTCCAAACACATGTAGTCTGTCCTGATTGCCAAGTATTCACTCAGGTTTGCCTGTGCATCCATGTGGTTCTTCTGGGGGACCCAGAGCCTAAGAGGTCATGAGACTCAATCTGATCTCTACAGACTTCCAGGTCCAGTCTCACAACTGACGGAACAACTTTGGCTAAGCTTAATTGGTTCCTCCTTTGTTTAGTTGTGCATTCATTTCATTTCTTCCTAGCAATCACATGACCAATTCAATCTCTTTATATTCAAGCGACTTATTTATTCTGACAGTTCCAAAGGTGTGAGTTTGAGATTATTTTATGAATCCCCAAAAAGAGAAATATTATGTTTGTAAACTAATCTATTCCTCTGGGTGTGATATCCTTTGATTGTCTTAAATTCAGTTGAAGGACCTTTGATTAAAGTACCCGTTAAGATTGATTTAGTGCTTTTTGATTCTAAAATGTCAATGGGCGTGACTCAGTGTGAGTCCTGCCCCCTTGCTGGGTATGAAATAAATGGATACTCTCACAGACAGACACAGGAAGAGAGAACTCTATCATGTTGATCCTGACATTTGACAGAAAGAAGGCTCCAACAGTTGAGGCCCCTGAGAGAGAGAAGCCATTTACCTGATAGTTTACATCTGAGATTGGGAGGAGAGCAGAATGGCCAAGACTGATAGAGAAGGCCCAGAAGGAAACAAGCCTTATGCCAGGAGAGAGAAAGGACTACAGGATCACATAAGTAAGAAGCCCCAAGAGGCTGGGTCCTCAGAGCTCAAGTGGAAAGGGTGAGCCGGAGGGGAAGGCAGAGCTAGTCAGAGATTGGCAGCCATCTTGCTTCAACTCATGGCAGCTGACTTGGTTAGAAACTACCTCTTATGGTGCTTTGAGCTGGACTTTTTAGGCTTGGAACTGTAAGCCTTGGCCCCAAGTAAACCCTTTATAAAAGCCAACAGATTTCTGGTACTCCATACCCCTTTGGCAGACTAAGACAAAAAGTAATAAAATTAACCCTTTAAGTTCTTAGTTTCTGTGGTACTTTAAAATGGACGTATGGCTTTCACATGCATTTCTTATTTGCCAGCCTATAAAGTGGACACTACTCTTAGTATGTTAAAAAAAATAAGCCATCTGAGTGTCAGAGAGTACATATGGTTAAATTAAAATCACAGAGCTTGGATTTTTGCTTATATACACTGGGTTTCATATGGCAGCACAATTTTACTTTATTTTAAAATTACATGAGTGAAATGAATGTTTAAATGTAAAGAAACATTTTCCACATTAAGAAATAAAAGCTTACTTCTATTATTTTTCATTGAGATATATTACTGAAGTTTATTTCCAATTTTTTAAAAATTTGCTATTTTTATCTAGAAAGTGTAGAATGAATCAGTGTTGTTTAAAATCTTTGGTTCTTTGTAAAAGGAACATCTGTCTTTATTTCAATTGCATGGAATTGCATTCAGGGCCCTGCTCTCCCCCAGGAAAATCAGATAAACAAAAATTTCTTAAAATAGATGAAGTTAAACATGGGCAGAAATGGATGATGGGGCTTTATAGCACCCTTTGGTTCCCCTGAGATGAAGAGCAGTCCCAGAGGTAAATCATTGTTTAATTTAAAAATTCTGAAGATTCTGAACATACCATTGCTAATTTGATATATTAATGGTAAAAGTTTAACAGCTATAGCGAAACAATTTTTTGAGATATGATCCACTAATCCCATTAATAAAGTAGCTGAATAAAGCAAAAGGAAATTACCATTTCAAAAATAGCAACTGAACCCTTTTCTTTCCCTTGGTTTTTATGTGAAGAATTAATGGTATTTGTGAAGGATGTATTTTCATATTATACTTCATGACTTCCTGTAGCTTTTCTTGAGTGTGAAAATCATCTCAACTGTTTCAACTGACTTACTTACTTAACTTTAAAGGATAAGACTGTGAGCATGAATCCAGGGGAAACTTTTAGGATATTAAATTATATCTGATTTTAAAAATGAGTGAATGTCACATTTCCAGCTAAAATCTCATATGGGTGCCAACTTTTTGGAAAATAAGTTACATGTCTATTTGTCCTGTCATTGTTTTAAGAAGGAATAATAGTTTTTTAAAAAATCCTGGAGTATTGTGTAAAAGTGTGTGCATGTGAAATGGAACTATTTGGAGAGCATTTCAGGGGAGAAATGTTATCAATGGTTTTCTGGACATTTTTGGTGTTTGTGTCAGATCACCTCTTTGATATTCATTTGTATTTACCTGGCACAAGTTGAACAATTGGTCTTCATTGTTTCCATGGCATTCCTCTTTTTTCATGTTCAGTCAACATTTTAGGGTGAAGCTTAAACTTGAAAAGATCCTACAACATTTATAAATTACAACTCAAAAAATGTTACACATTTCATGCACATTGTTATATGCCAGTCAAATTTACTTTTTCAAGAGACTACCTTAAATATTCTGTATCAGAAACCAAGGGGAATAGTTATGTTAGAAATCATAGCTAGGAGTATAACGTTGAGTGAATAATTAACATTAACTCTTAATACACAATATATACTCTTATTTATTGTTAATTTTATTTCTTGTGTTAATGATTACTTCTATCTAAATATGTATATTTCAATTATACTTTAAGATTTGAAATCTCTTCTCTCCCCCTAAGATTTCTTCATCTATAACAAGATAGAATAGAATTTATCTCTAATATCGGCTTCTTTGAATGAACATGTAAACATATTCAGGTCTTTCAAACCTCTAACACACACACACATGTATACAAAACAAACAAACAAAAATGCTTGTTCTGCCTCACATCCCCTTTGGGATAGTGACCCATCTTTTTGTTCCCTAATCTTCACAGTGAAAGTCCTAGAGAACACAGACTTTCTGTCCCCTTAGTCACAGGACTGGAACATCATTACTTTCCCACCACTCTATGAAGATTTTGTAACAGAGATAAGTTCTGTCTCCTGCTATGACTTGGCCAATTCTTTTTTGTTTTTGTGATTTTGTTTGTTTTTTCTGTCCATCCACTGAACATTTGCTTTATCCTTAAGGATCACTTGTATGACTCTCTTCCTGGATGAGAACATCTACTCCCATGCTTCAATTATCCCATGCTGATAATTCCACAGACTGTATTTTTGGCCCAGGCATATTTGCCGAGCTCCACCCTATTCCTTCCCGCCATCCTGTTGTCTTTTCAAAATCTCCCTAATTCAGTGTATTTAAAATTAAATTTACCATTTGTTTCTGCAAAGATTCTCCTCTAGTGCTCCTTCCCTGTGCAGTTATCATCACTATTCACTTAGTGTCAAAATCAGAAGCACAGAGGTCACTCTTTGTTCTTCCCGCTCCTCATCCATGCAACCACAAAACTCTCTACCTTCTGCAATCCTGAATAGTCCCAGCCATCCCCACTATGCATATTCTCTCTAGGCCACTATCACTTTTCCCTTGAAAGTGACAACCTTCTGTGACTTCTCCTTGCTTCTGCTCTTGCTACTCTGCATTCTCCATCCCCAGTGGTAATTTGAAAGCACAGGTCATACTTAGCTCCACTATGCAGAGCTCATCAAAGACATTTTCATTGCCAGCATAGAAGAGGCAAATCCCTTTATGTGCCTTATAAGGTGTGCCATGACCTGGACTTCCCAGCCTTTCTTCTGTCTCTTCTTCCTGCCTACCCTATGTTCCAAATATTCCCAAGGATTTTCAGTTCTGGAAACTTCCCCAGGGTTATTTAGCCAGTACCTGGATGGTTGCCTAAAAAAAAATACTGTTTGTCTCACCCCCTAAGTTCCATATCCTTGCCACTTACCGTTCCTTCTAATCCAATTCACCCTTCCTACACCTGTTTCAGTTTTATTAACTCTGGAGGATTCTTTTCTAAACCCTAGGATTATATTCTCTTGGTTATGTTCCCACAGAGAATTCTCTACTTCTTAATCAAATAATTTATTATCTTCTTGAAATATTTTATTGTTTTATTTTATAATTATGAAAAACATGATGGCAGGGATTATTTCAACCTGCTCTTTTGTTCCTTTTAATGGCATCTGTATTAGTCAGCCAAAGGGCTGCAAAATACCAGAAGTCAGTTGGCTTTTATAAAGGGTATTTATTTGGGGTAGAAGCTTACAGTTACCAAGTCATAAAGCATAAGTTACTTCCCTCACCAAAGTCTGTTGCCACATGTTGGAGCAAGATGGCTGCCAACATTCAATCTTCTTCCTCCTAAGACTCCATGGTTCCAGCTTCTTCCAATATCAGCTGTAGGTGATCAGTTCTCTAGGCTTTGTCTCTCTCCCCTAGGTTCAATTCTCTCCAGGCTCAGGCTTGCTTCTTCCCACAAGGCCAGCTGTAGAACAACAGATGGGTGAGGCTCGTCTCTCTTTCTGGGCCTCTGCCATGTCTGTGGCACTGTCTCTATTCCTCCTTGTTATACTCCTGTGTGCTTACTTCCCAGGCTCCAGCTCTGAACTCCAACCTCCCTTCTCTGCAGCATGGTTTCTCTGTGAGTCACCACCCACCAAGGGGTGGGGACTTACCTTCTTACTGACATGGTCCAATCAATGCCTTAATCATTATTTAATCAAGTGAAAGTAAAACTTCTGAATCTAATACAAGCTAATATGCCCAGAGAAAGAAACCAGTTCACAAACATAATCCAACATCTATTTTTGGAATTCATAAATAATGCCAAACTGCTACAGATTCTGCCAGGAATAAGCTCATATAAGGTTATGCAGCAATTTCATCAATTACCCTATTGACTGATTAATATTGCATGCATTTAGTAGATAATGTATCTAAAGTAAATAATAAAGCATCTGGAATGGTATAGGAACCATGGAAATTGTTGTTATTATCATGGATCTAACTGTAGCTTAAATTTTACCTGATAAGTTTCATGCAATTGAAAGTCTCTTTAAAACTTGAATAATCTGTAATTCGGTCAAGTATTCAATATCGTACTTGCAAAACTCAGTTGCTATATTTCTTTTCCTCACCAGAGGCATATATACCCTAAATGACTATCCTCTTAGATTAAATATCATTTATTTACCAGATCTTTTCTGTTGCACAGCACACCCCTGCTGGTCCACTGTCACAAAAGTGCAAATGGGAGACCTGTCAGAACCAGTCGCTGCTGGGTCCAAGCAGGCAGCTGTGAGCAGGGCAGCTCGCTCTCCTCCAGGTCCCCCTGGCTGCAGTGACTGTGCAACACAGGTCGTACAAGAGGCAGGTGGGTGGAGTGGGCTGCACATTCTACTTACGAGGAGGCGGAAAAGACTTTTCCTAATAACTTTCTTGTCATCTACTGTGATGGACTCACTCCTTTCTCACTCCTCTTATTTTTGTTGTTTTGTGAAGACAAAAGTCCAAATCAATATTATTCAGTTTGTTTTTTAAAACATTGCAATGCACATAAACATCAACATATGTTTACAAACAGAGACACACTACAGAAAAAAATTCAGTTAGGAAACATAGGTAAATAGGTTCAACCTCATCACCAATATAAAAAGTAATGATAATGAGAATTTTTAAATTATTTCTTCCTGTTATTTTAGAATATTATAGATAATGAGAAATTTTGCTTAGATTTGTGAGAGGTGGTTTTGCCTACTTTGGATTTCTGAAGATTTAACTACAATCATCCAGGAAAGTTCTACTCAGGCTAACTCGATAAGTTTGTCAATAACCAAGAGAATATATAATTTAGGAAGTAAGCAACACAGAGTAGTATTTAGAATGTTACACCTATAATAATTATACAATTGATATGGTGAGATTCTAATATAGATCTTTAATATTTCTTTTCTAAGGAACTTGGGAGTACTCTTAGCTAGGAAAGACTTAAGGAATTATGTATGCCAAATTTCATCTTGATTCTTCTTCCTGTGTTGTCTGTAGATCCTTAATCAGACTTAGTTTCTGCTGCATTTTTTTTTATATACCCAATTTATTTGGAAAAAGCTAAATGCCTAGTTTCAAACCATAATGCCACCATCATTTCCTGTTACTGAAATGATATTAAATTTGAAAGGATGGCCATTTATGGTACATCCTTTGAACGGAAAAAGAAATCCAGGCAAAACCCTTAAAATTTCATGGTCTCAGTTTTTCCATTGATGATATTGATACTTCATATGGTTGTAAAGATTTAGTGAGTTGACACACATGAAATATTTAGAATAGTTCTTAGCATATAGTAAACATTCATGAAGTTAACCACTTTTTTTCCTTCACTTTTTATATAGAAATATTTTTAAACTTACAGGACAGTTACAAAAACAAAACACAGCCCATACAGAGAATTATAACATATCCCTATCCCCCCAGAAATCCAGACCACCAATTTTAACATCGTGCCATGTCTTTCTTTCTTTCTTTCTATCTATCTATCTATCTATCTATCTATCTATCTATCTATCTATCTATCTATCTATCTATCATCTACCTATATACCCACCTATCTATCTATGTATTTATCAGTCCATTTTCAGAACACTTGAGTGTAGGCTGTATATATCACAGTCTTTGAACACTTAATACTTCCATGTACATTTCTTAAGAAAAAGAATAATCATTTATGTAAGTGCAGTTATCAAGTTCAAGAAATTTTAAAAGGCCATTAAACTTACAGTCTATATTCCAATTTTTTCATATGTCCCAATAATGTCCCTTTGAGCTATTTTTCCTCCCTTGATTAATCCCATCTAGGCCCATGTATGGCATTTACTTGCCATTGTCTCTTTACTTGCTCTTAATTTCCTTTTTTGTTGTTATTATGGGAACATATATATATATATATATATATAAAATATAAACTTGCCCATCTCGACATTACCAAGATTACCATATAAATGGCATTAATCACATTCACCACGTTGTGGTACCCTTATCACTTTCCATTATAAAACTTTTCCTTTTCCCAAACAGAAACCCTACACCCATTAGGCATCAATTCCTCATTTCCCCTGCTCCCCACCCCTCACAACCTGTATTCTAATTTCAGTCTCTATGTGCTTGCATGTCTGCCCATATGTCTTGTAGTTACCATTTGGCTAAAATTTAGCATCCTAAATCTTTAACAATCTCATGTTTTGATACCAACTTAATTTCAATAATGCACACAAACTATGTTCCTATAACTTTCCATTCCCCCACCTTTATGCAGTTCTCACAAATTACATGTTTATACACTGTGAGTATCAAACCACTGATTTATCATTTTACTTTATGCATTCACATTTGGAGTTACAGACCAAAAAACACACTACTCTGCCCTCTCTGGAACTGGGACTGAGGATTCTTGCTTGGGAACACAGGCTGAAGGTGCCAAGCCAGTGGAAGTCTATTGCTTTTAAGTAGCCTTTTCCTTGGTTAGGCTCACCCAGCTAACTGCAATCTTTAAATTGTTTCCTGGAGCTTTCAGAAAGATGTTTCTGCCAGTTCTCGCAGGTTGTTCCAAGCTCCTTTGGGTTGCTGGAACCCTGAAGCATCTACCTCTCCCATCTTGATGAGAGAGGACTCCTAGCTTCTTTTTTTTTAACCTGACTTAAAATCACTTTAACTATACTGTTTTGACTGTTGTACACCATTTGCTTTCCACAAATTAGCTGTATAAGTTTAGAAATTTGATTTACTTTCATTGCATGAATGGGTATTCTTTTTTTTTTTTTTATGTTGCATTTCTGATTCCTAACATAAACACCAGTATTCACCTTGGTCAATAGCTTTCCTATTTTTATTCTTAAATTAATCCTCATTTTGATAAAGGCACTATTGCATTTTATGCATGTGTATATTTGTACTGTTTCTTGTTGACTGCGATTTTCGTGGGAAGGTAAATTTCTGTTTGTAAACAAACTAATAGCAAATCCCTCAAACAGAACATTTAATAGCAATTAAAAAATAAAACAAGGAAAGCACTTGCTGCAGAGTTTTCTGTTTTATAGTTGTACAATCACTTGTCATAGTGGTTAAAATAATTTTGGGTGATGATGGAGCAAACAGTGAAACTGGTGTGCTCATACATGGTTGGTGATAATGAAAATGGATAAGGCACTTTTTGGAAAGGATCTTTAAAATTTATTTTTAAATGCAAAATAGCTTTATGTATTTGATTTAGTAATTTTATTTCTTAGACAAAATCTTTTTAGTAAAATAAAATACATGAAACTGTAATCTGCATAAATACATTAGTGTGATACAAGGACTTCTTTCAAACTTTACATTGTGTTCCATTCATCCCTATTTTCCCCCATCCTTATGAATTTCCTAAAGAGGAAAACCTCTGATATTCATTAAGGATAAAATAGACCTTTTAATAAAAGTTAAATAAATAGTCATGGGGGAAGAAGGGCCATGTGTGTGGAAAGAAGTAAAGATTTTGTAAATTGGAAAGTAAAATTAGACAGGAAGTTGCTGCTGTTAATTGTAAATAGTGGTTTTATTGTTTGTTTTTTCACAAAATAAATAAAATAGTACTTTAGGTAGGTTCTGTTATCCCCTTTTCACAAGTGGGAAACTATGGTAAGGCACAGATATGGGAGTACCTTGCCAATATCTAGTAAGGTCGTGGGGATACAATAGGATCCACCCAGTTTGGTCCCAAGGGCCTTGTTCCTAAAGGCTATATTTAACTAATAACTTCTCTTTTGACCCTTTTATGGGCTTTTCTGTGGATGTGATTATCTCCTGCCTGCGAGTTTTTCTCCTCACCTTTGGTAGACCAAATAAGATGAGGTAGATACTTTTGGAAATGCACATAAGAGGTAGTCAGCTTAGGTCAATTCTCATCTCTGCCCAACAAGAGAAGAGCTTTTCCTTCAAACATTGGGATTGTTGAGATCCAGAAAATCATATCAGATCAGACTGAAGTGCCAGGTAAATTCTGTCATGGAGGAAGAGAGCTATGAATAGGTGAATTTTTATACAATCATTGTGAGGTATGAGGGGCATTCATTAGCAAATGATGTTTTTAAATTGTGCAAAAACATGGAAAATTTCTATGATAAGTTTTGTGAATCATTACTTATATGTGAAAGCAAGAGTTTTAAGTACAATATTTTCAAATACTTATGAAATACCTAAGGTGTGTTGTGAAGAAAGAGAGAAGTTGGCTGTGTGCAGTATTGAATGTCAGGACTTGAGAAACTGAGAAAGAAGATTTATTATGACTGGCTGGACTCAGCAGACTCCTGTCCTAATAAAAGCTGAGACCTGAATAGGATTTTTGGATTCCTTTTATACAGAGGATGTAGGAGCAAGTGGGGAGTCAAATGGTGCTAATATGTAAAAGGACTTTTTGTTAGTTTCTTAGAGTTTCAAGTGTTTTATCTAAGTATTAGATAGGTTTTGAATTAACACATACTGTCCAGGTAAGCTTGAATTAACATGTACCCTCCACATCCTAGGTAAGCTTGAATTAACACATTTAGCTTACACACACAGCCCAGGTTATTTATGAAGAAACACCTAGACGCCCCCCCCGCCCCCCCCAGCCCATATCATTCCGCTCTTTGATGCCAGCTTAACTTGTTAAGCTTTGGCATCACTATTGTTGGAGTTATGAGGTGGGCGGCTGTTTGTTGTTTTGATTATCCCACCTATTAATTTCCCAGTGAGAGTTTAAAAATAAAGTTTTTGGGTAATATCTAGGGCTTTTTCCTGTTCTCAGAAGAAGTTTTTGTTCTGGAAAGCAAAATCTTGGGGGTGGGGGTTTTTCAGTAGCCATCTTGGGGGTTACTGATGTTCATGTGGACTTTTTACCAGGTTCCAGATCCATCTATTAATTTCTTTTTTTTTTTTTAATTTTTTTATTTTTTATTGACTTTGTAATAATATTACATTAAAAATATATATGTGAGGTCCCATTCAACCCCATCCCCCCACCCCCCCTCTCCCCCCCCCAACAACACTCGTTCCCATCATCATGACACATCCATTGGATTTTGTAAGTACATCTTTGGGCACCTCTGCACCTCATATACATTGGTTCACATCATAGCCCATACTCTCCTCCATTCCATCCAGTGGGCCCTGTGAGGATTTACAATGTCCGGTGATTGCCTCTGAAGTACCATCCAGGGCAGCTCCATGTCCCAAAGACGCCTCCACCTCTCATCTCTTCCTACCTTTCCCCATACCCTTCGTCCACTATGTCCACTTTTCCCATTCCAATGCCACCTCTTCTATGTGGACATTGGATTGGTTGTGTCCATTGCACCTCTATGTCAAGAGGAGGGTCAGATTCCACCTGGATGCTGGATGCAATCCTCCTATTTTCAGTTGTAATCACTCTAGGCTCCATGGTGTGGTGGTTGTCCTTCTTCAACTCCATCTTAGCTGAGTGTGGTAAGTCCAATAAATCAGATTGTAGGTGCTGGAGTCTGTTGAGGCTCAGGATCTGGCTATCACATTGTCAGTCCAGAGATTCAAATCCCCTAAATATATCTTAAACCCCAACATTAACTGCACCTCCAGCACATTAGCATGAAAGTCTTATGAAGGGAGATCCCATCTGAGTCCAGATTCATCACACATAAACACCATTTCCAAAGAGGGGCCATCTGCCCTGGTAGTTAACCCCATCGGCCATGACCATAACTCCCATGGGTCTCTTTAGCCCTCAAAGGAACCAATATCTGGGGGTTGTATCTGCTTTATCTGTCTCTCTGACTCTGCTCAGTTGTGCTTGAGGGCAAACCTTCTGCCAGCCTCCAGACTCTTTTTTAGAAACTCGTAGCCATATAAACTCATTTCTCCTTTCCATTTCCCCCTTACTTTAGGTCGAGACTGGCCACATTTGAGTAACATGAAGGCTGACAGGAGGAAATTCCCAGGCACAAAGTTGTTCTAGGCCTTGTTCTTATTTTGGGTTTATCAGCTCACAAGCATAGTCATTAGCATCAGGGGCTCACTGTTGAACCCACACTCCCTCCCGGTCCCCGCCGCTGTACCTGGGAGACTGTCGCTGCTCCCCTAGGGACCACGACAGAGCACCACTGGCCAGGAACCCAGTACCCCCCCTACTGTGTTTTTTAATTGTTGCCACTATGAGTATATCCAAACATTACCATGCACCCTGGACATATGTTCTGTACAGCTCCCTGTCAGCCATATATCACCTGTCATTGGTACCCCATACCAGTATTCCTCCATTGCCATTGTTGAAACACTCTGATCCAGAACTCCCCGAAATTTGAAGCCCAATATAATTTCATGGTCCCTTACTAGGGAATGGCATATAGCGATGAGCTTAAAGGATAGATGAAGAACTTGGATAAAGTTAGATAAAGAACTTAGATAAAGAATGTTGACTTGAAAAAATTCCACATCCTATCTTTTTCTTCCCCCCCCCCCCCTAATTATTCAGCTTTTCTTCACAGGAGTCCTAGACCACAGCAATGTATATATATAATATACAGCACTCCCACACATCCACCAGAAAACCTTTTCCCTTCCACAGTGATACTCTTACGCCCTATTCATATCATATTTACTTAAAGTGATGTACAGAGTCTGAGACATTAGCTTTCTAACAAGGTGACATCTGTGCTTACATTGTGGTGCATACTTTAGGATACACAGTTCTTTACATTTTTAGTTATCCTATGTTTTACATTATGGTTTACATTATCAGTCTGTCATCTCCTATATGTTATAGTGTAATATTACATGTTTTATATCCATCCTTGTGTACTCTCAAGAAACTCCTCTCTTACCCCCCATTTACTTTGGTTCCACACATTTAACGTCCATTTTCCCTTCCACCTTGGTGTCCTCAGTGATAGCCAACCTCCGTTTCCTGAGGAGCCACTTCCAGAGATAGATGGAATAGTGTTCAGGTCCTAACTTACTCAACTGCCCCAATGCCCTGGGAGCCACCCTTTCTCTCGAGGGATACAGTTCCCTCTATTTGATGGCATTAGTCCTCCCCAGGATGTGGGTCCACCCCCACTCTCACTACTTGGGTTTCTACCCCATGGTGTCACCCACTCTGGCAGAATGAGCATTTAGACATTCCCCAGGAGTCCGTCCTGCATCAGACCCTCCCCTCCGAGCATTCTAAACAGGTAACCCTCTTTATTATATTTTGATATGATTTTCTCAGCATTTTACTCTCCACCAACAAAAATATGGAACGCTTCACGAATTTGCGTGTCATCCTTGCGCAGGGGCCATGCTAATCTTCTCTGTATCGTTCCAATTTTAGTATATGTGCTGCCGAAGCGAGCACTATTAATTTCTTATTTTATTGCCTTGCCTTATTTTTCCTTTAGAGAGTTTATACCGTTAATCTTAAAGGGGTGCTCAAGGGAGATGATCTTTTTTTCTGTAGCTACTTCCTGCTGGCCAGGGACTAAAGTCCCTACCTGATAAGGTATAAAAACTCTCATTTTATTTCAACTGGAGGAAGATGGTTCTGGCCTTCTGTGTGAAGCTGGATGAAGTTTTCCCATGGCTAACCAGATGCCCATCTGAAAGAAACAAACTTAATTAGAATTTTGGGAATACATGGTTCGTTTAAGATGACACTGGATCACAGAAGTAGAAAAGGTTAGGTGCCTGCAAAGATGTTACCTTTCTAAAGTTAGTGGGGAACAGTATATAAATATATATATATTAAGTTATTTTATGCTGTTGGTTAACCCCAGAGAGAAATTGTAATAGACAACAGGATTAGGCATGAATCATTAATATTAGTTTTTATGGTAGAGGAGAGAAATGAGAAGAGGTATTTCTCTTTTCAGTTAAGCCAAAGGAGATGAAAAGAGGCAAGGTTTTTAAAGGCAAGCCTTGTTTGTTTGTTTTCTAGCAATAGGCATTTGGGCTAGAGTTAAAGGAAACAGTTGATTTTGACATAGACATTACTTAGCTTTGTTTTATGAAGACGCATTCTAGGTTGTCCCATGACTGGCACTCAGTTGTTTTGCCAGATGATTCTGGTGAACTGGCACTCTTGGGTAGCTGATTTTATTCAGGATTAGTACCCGACCCTGGATATTTCTTGAGCTTTAATAGCTATGGAAGTGATTAGAGCTACAGAGTAAAGTTTTTATATTTTGGCTTTAATTGAGTAAGTGCTGATAAATTTTTTGACTATTTTTACCAGGCTTAGTTTTTTTGAAAGTCCATTTGGTTAAGCTGGTTAAGGAATTTTTCTCCAGATGAGTGCTTTGGCGAAGTTCAGGAAGGACTTTTTATTGCATTGTTCCTGACAGGTAGATTTGAGAATTTTTAATATGCTACCCATCTTTTTTTAGGGTGAACTTCAAGTTAGCTGCCCTGGTTTGTTTACGCTGGGTACACTGTGGAACTTTAGGTACTAGTACAGGTGCTGGAATAAGGTGTTGGAGGGAAACCTGGGTTAAGAGTTTGACACACCCTTATTTGTACCTTGGGGATTTTTAGTAATTGAGCCTAATATTAATTAACCAACTACCTATAAGCCACTGGTGGCCCTGGGCTCAAGCACATCCTTCACCTAGTGTGGGGAGAAGGATATGAGAGGTTGCCCCTAAGTTAGTTTGGTGGCTTTTTAATTAAAAGTCTTGTTGGCCCCATTGCTCTCAGGCAAGGTGGCCACTTTTTATTTTATAGACATGTTTATTAACTATTTAGAAAACAAAGTTCTTTGGGACTTTTAACATGTTCAATTTTTTGTGTGTATTAGAAGCATTACCATAGTTATCAGACATATATTTAGAACAGGATATAGGTATAGTACTTAATACTAATTAATGTATTACTCAATGTATGAGTTTTTCTTGAGCTGCAATTAATAGCTTTAAGCTTCAGGTATGCAATACTATACAGGTTAGTTTTCCGTGGGAGCAAGCTATAGTGCCAATTGTGTTTAAGTTCTACTTGCAGTATTCTGGTATTTACTGCTTCACTTCATATGTTCTTCATAGAAGCTGTGCGCCATTGATTCTAGAGAGGAATTAGGGAGTAGATCTTATTGGCCTGGTGCATAGTGCTCTCTGGCACTATGAAATGGTGCCAGTTTGGAGACAATATCTATTGTGTTGGCTGCTGCAGGAGTTTGAAACTGCAAAGTAGTTTCCATCCACTTCAAGAGCACAACCAGAGATGTAGTAGATACTTTTATTGTTTTAGGGGTCAGTGACCAAACTAGCCAATAATTCACATGGAGAAGTACCCTGCATGTATTGGATACCTGGTTTGAATGCACAAGAGATTTTGACTATTTTGAAGTTTATCTCTTGATTTTAATATATTTTTAAACATTTTTAATGCAATGTGTTATATATTAAATTAACGTTTAGTATTTTGCTTTTTATTTTTATATTTTTACCATGAAGATGCTAATTACACAGGTATTTTATTTTAGTAGTAAGGGAAAAATTCTTTTTTTCTATTTTTAAAATGAAGACTGATGACTTCTAATGGAATCAAGGTGACTTTTTACTACCACCACTTGAATATGCACACTGAGGTGATTTTTAGATAGATTTTATTGTTACAAAGTTATTTTTTGCTATTAATACTAATTTAGATTTTTAATTAATATTGGCTTTTTAGAATTGGCCATTTGAATGCTTTAATTTGTAAGATGCTTTTACAAGTTTTTTATACTTAAACACAATTATATATACTGGTTAATTTGCCTTAGATTATAGTTGGCAAGCAAAGGATTTTACTTTAAACATTTAGGAGAGGGCAGATTTACATTTTTTTATTTACTTTTATTAAGCACAAATTTACAGCCTTTAGTATTTTAAAGATTTAATATGTACAGTGCCAACCTATTAACCTGGTATTTTACAAACCAAGAGACAACACTTAAACAAAATAAATTGAAATTGTTATTGTTTAAACAAAGAATGTTGTTGTGTGGTTTTTTTTCTATAAAACAAGTTTAACTGTAAAAAAATATTTGAAAGATTTTCCTGAAGGCTTTTTTTTTTTAGCTATTTTTTTTCAGACTAGGGATTTGCAGTTTCCCCCTTTTGTGGCTTTCTTAATTAATGGCTTATAACTAAAATGTTTTTAATACTATGATACAATCTTTTGTTTTAGAACCATAAACAGGGGCAAGGAGTGATCCTAGACTGGCAGTAATCATAAACAAAATAAAATTCAGTTTATGATTACTATCACAATAATTGAAGTTTAGGGGCAGGTGGAGTTAGTTATAAAATAACTATAATTAAAGGTAAATTTAAGTTATAATTACTATTACTATGCTAAGCACTAAATAAACTTGAAGTAGTCATAAACAAAAGTAAATTAGTTTAAGTTACTATTAAAATAGCTGAAATTTAAGCTACATTTACTCTGTTGTAATAATTTCAGTTATTAGTTTTTTTTATATAAAGGTACTTAAACAATGATTTTAATTCTTAGTTTCTAGAAAGTTTTTACTTAAAATTAATTTGGATACTTTTACTTACTAATTATGCAATTAAAATACTTTTATTAGTAACAATTCTGTGCAGTTTTTCCACCTTTTTCAGCAATTAAATAAATTTTACTCATGAGGTATGCATTAAATTTACTAGCAAGACAGTATTGGCTTTCAAAGATTCATTTCCAGATTACCTTTTATCATCATCCAACTTGTGACAGGTGAACTCTAAATTTGATTTTCTAGGCACAAGCAAACTGACAAAGTTAAATAGATTTTAAAGTTGAACACAAAATTAAGCACAGATTAAAACAAAAGAATTTTATTCCTTTAGTATTTTAAGGAGACCTTTGATTTTAATTGATGGCACATGAGGTTTTTCTTGGTGTTCTGATTCCAGGTATCAGATCAATGACCCTAAACTGACTGGGAGACCTGAGCAATGGCCCTAAATCAAAGTACCTGAGAAGTCTGTCCCAGGAGATATTCAGATGCTCTCTGAATGGATGGATGCACTGCATTCATTTTGGCTCTGCCTGGAGCCTTCCTACTTCATTTTCCCAGGTAGCTGGCTGTGGTCAGATAGGAATGCAGCTTGCAAAGGTGTGGACCTGCTGGGAGGGGTAAGCCCTCAGCTCTCCACAACTGCCATGCACCTCCCTAGGGGAGAGGGTGGGACAAGGCAATGGCAGGTAAGTCCTAGGACAAAGAATGACTGCTACAATGGCTTGAAGAAGTTTTGCAGGACCCAGCACTCTCCTGGGGGAATCTTTGTCTTGGCAGGGTCATGATTTAAGCCACTGTTCTATGACCCAGCCATCCTGACTGGGGCCAGATTTAACAAGCCTGGGCACATGGCATGGACACAGATGTGGATAATCCCCAAGCCCTGTCAGGGGAGGGGCTCCAGCTCAACCAAAGTTCACCATTTCACAAAATTTAATACTACTGTCCAGAGGCATGAAAACATACACTGGCGTTGAATAAACACAGACAGAAAACACAAAGCCCATCAATTTGACTCATAATTTTCATTTTTCTGGTATGGCCATTTTTGAGCTACAGCTTGTTAATAATTGCAACCTTAGGAAGGAGGAACTTCTAACACCAAACTTTTAACAGGACTTTTTGCCTACCCTTGCTGTTTACAAAACAAGCTCATTTGCAATACAGCACCAAAACAAAGACTCATTTCTGGCTAAACCTTTCCATTGTTTAACACATATTCAGACTAAGCTTTATTACAAAAGCCAACCCATTTTTCTGTAACCAAGATTTTCTAAATCCAGACCAGTTTTTCAGGATGCATTAAGACTTAAACACATCAATGCCCTTTTCCACTATAATCAAACCTTCACTATCTTAATAAAGGCAGAACCAGATGCTAACCCACAGTTAGCTAAACTTAAATATCAGGGTTTTTTTTTTCTTTCAGACCTGGAGAAGATGGCTTACCCCAGATTTTTTGGAGGTACTGGGGTCTTTTTTGGGAACTGATCAGGCTCCCCTTCTAATGTTTAAAGTTAGGTTTACCTGACACCATGCCCCCTGGGGGTGTCTTACCTGTTTGGTGTGTGGACTTTTTTTTGCTTCATTCTCAAGGTCTCTTTTGAACCCCCCAGTGCCTCTGGTTTTCCAGGATGGCTCTGGTGGAGTCCACAATCTTTTCCTGGACCAAGGGAGTACAGGGGTGCCCAGGGCTGGGGTTTGCCTGAGCCCTCCCAGCTTCCCCTGAGACATCTGGGAGGGGCAATCTACCACTGCTGTCTGTGGCCCTCTCAACGTGTCCTGGATGAGCCCCCAGATGTTGTGGAGAGAGAAGTCAGGTGTATGTGGTATTGAAGGCCAAGATGTGAGAAGCTGAGAAGGAAGATTTATTATGATTGGCTGGACTTAGTGAACTCCTGTCCTAACAAAAACCAAACCCCAAATAGGATTTTTGGGTACCTTTTATACAGAGGATGTAGGACTCAGTGGGGAGTCAAACTGTGCTTATATGCAAAAGGACTTTTTGTTAGTTTCTTAGAGTTTCAAGTATTTTATCTAAGTATTAGATAGGTTTTGAATTAACACATATTCTCCAGGTAAGCTTGAATATCCTCCACATTCCAAGTAGAGCTTGAATTAACACATTTAGCTTACACACACAGCCCAGGTTATTTATGAAGAAACATACAACCCCCCCTCCCTGCCGCCCCTGTCCCCCCAGCCCATATCAAGCATGCCAGATATTGTTCTTGGCTTTTGGGAGAAAAAGTTGAAAAAAGAAGGTGCATGTCATCTGGAAGCTTTAGGAAATAAACGGATGAATGAATAAATATATAAGATGATTTCAGAGGGGAACTGTATCATGAAAATAATAAAAGATGGTAAACCGAGATTTGATTAATGAGAAAGAATGAGTCACCTGAAAATCTTGGTAAATTAATCTTTAATTCAATAATAATTGGATGCTTACAAAGTTCCAGTACTTTGAAAAATTCTGGGGATATATAAACGATCAAGTTGCATTGGATCTCATGGAACTAATTTTCTTATGTGACATGCTGATGCAAAAACAAGTGTGTAACAACTAATTAAAAAAAAAAACCAAAAACTGAAAGCTGTAATACCAGCTAAGAAGCAGATAATTCAATATTTCCAAAGGTACTAGGATAGAGTTTCAATATTTAGATAGTTATTTTGATTTGAATTCCTTCCTTAATTAAACCAGCATTTACTAAACTCTTATTACATGCAGTACACAAGGACTGAAATCACTTAAAGAATTATGTGGGTAAAATAAATGATAAATAATTTTCTAAGCAACGTGCTAAATAATGTGGGGACAAAAAGATAACTCACAGTACCACGTTGCTTAGAACTTATTTAAGGTTAGAAATAAATGATCTTGCTCTATATGGCAAGGAAAAGTAGCTGGCAGCATTAAAATACAATGTGTATAAATATTAAATTGAACTTTATTGCATGCCAGAAATATAGAACAAAATTTAGTGCAGTATAAATGACCCATAAATGCTCATGCCTATATTTAGAAAATTCAAGTTTTTTAAACCTAAAACCCTGTCAGCCAATTTTAACTGAATTGACTTGAGATATTGCCAGCAAGATCCCCTGGATACATGAGCTCATTTGAAAAAAAAAAAAAAGAACAGATTACTCCAGGTTAAATCATAGGGCGATTTGCACAGGATATCAGATTAAAACCTTTTTAAATTTATATTTATATTTGAAAAATATTTATATTTATATTTATTTATATTTGAAAAATAAGGAAAGTAGACTTGCATGTTTTTTTTTCTCATTTTATGGGGACAGAGATCTATTATCTTCTCTTTCTGGTTTAAATAGCAGATTTATTGAACAAAAGCCTTATACGATGGCCTTGTGGAATTAGGTATTATATGAGGATTTTTTCTGACATGCATATTAACTAGACTGAATACCTGTCAGAGAAAAAAAGAGGCCATCACTGTCCATTTAACCAAGGGCTTTCAAAACCCGTCTTCATTCTTTGAGACCAATAATAAATATTCTGTATTAATTAACCTGAAGGAAATTCATAACTAAAGAGTAAAACTACAATTTATTTAAAAAAATAGGCATTTGTGGCATCCTTTATAAATAAAAGGAATTATATCACAACAGAACCGAAACATGCCTCATTTCGTGGTTTCAGAAAAATTCATAGATCACATCGTACTTTCTGAAACATCACCATAAATAATTTTTAATTATTGAAGTTTTGTTTGTTTACTTGCTTATTTATTTTGGATGGAATTTTAAGAGGCCAGTGCTGTGAAATCAGGAAAACAATCTATGGAAATAGGAACCTTTGAGACAGAAGTAACTCTGAAAATCTAAATCTCCTGGAATCTGCAGAAATCACAGGAAGGACTTTGAACATGTATAGAGAACAGAATATGTGTTTGAGTCAAATGCATCTAATTTTCAAGTTAAACTCTAACTGGCACTTGGATTATACATATATATATATATATATATATACACACACACACACACATAAATATGGGTTACATATATATATACTTCTTATATATATACATATATACTTCTTGAAAGTCCAATAAAAATGCAGATGTCTACGTAATGGTCTATCTCTCCCATTCAGCACTTTGTAATTAATTCTATAGTAATAATAAATATCATAGTGTATCTTAAGCACTAATGTATGTATTTTCCTCTCTGTTTTCTGGACTCTGCACACTTCATGCAAATAAGATGTACATGTTCTTCCTCTAGGACAGGGACTGCATGTATTCATTTCTGTATTCCCAGATTCTAACATGACATACTATACGATATTGATATATTATGATTTTTTATAATATGCATAATGATATTTATCTCCTATGTCATAGATAATCACTAAATGAAAAATAGATTGATGGGTAATGTATTTTTAACTATTGTAGGTTTGATGCTTGTATTCTTATAATTTGAACGATAATATACATATTATCTCAAAATACATTTTAAAAAGTTCACACACAAAAAAACTAACAGCAAAACAAAATCAAATTTACATATATATATTCTATTTTACTGCTCTGATGCAAAGAAGGATCAGCTATGTATAATCTTCAATGTTAATATGAGTTTATGCTCATAAAATATACAATTTTGCTAAGGGAATTTCATGAAAAACAATGATCTGAATCATTCAAGAACCTTTGATTAACTCCTAAATTAATCAACACTGATTTTTAAATAGCTAGAGATAAAATGAAAATGATGCAATTTGCATAAATGTCAATGTCTGCCCCTAGTAAATTGTATTTTTCTAGACTGAATTTTGAGAGAATAGCATTTTTACTACTAGTATTCAATTGACACTCTACCTCACACTATCTCAGATGATTTAAATATTTCATTTAAATAGCATGTTAGTTCTATGTGCTAAGTAGCATTATTACCATTAAAATCAAATATTTTCAGGAACATCAAACGATTTTCCCAAGATCTCTACTCTGATAAATGGCAGAGCAACAGTTCGATCCAGGCTCTGTTTGTCTACTCAGTCAGGAAACAGCTAAAATTTACCTGCTCCCAACAGCAAAACACAGACTAGCAAAGGCCAGAGCGGGAGCTTGTTTGTTCAGATTTGTTAGATCAAATAAAACTAACATCATCTGTTCTATTCATTACATTGGACACACTCTTGAAATTTATTGCCAATGAATGTCATCTCACATGATATTAGGAAAGAAAAACTATACTAAATAGAAAATGTTATCTTGTTAGGAAAAATTCTGAGACTGAAATGGGCAAAAATGGGTGTGCGCTCAGTGAATTGCTGGACTTTTTCTAGCTGACTTGAGCACTTATCTAATTCTATGAAGGTCTTTTGGGGACTGCTTTGCAACTGTAGGGATAGTAGTTAATTTTTGGAAGCCTGATGGGTGACCTAAATCATTCCCGTTCTTAAAATGCAGGTGTATTTAGTGTGCCAGAGATATGATTGACTTATTCTTGGTAGAAAATATGGTTCCAAACACAGTGTTTGGTTAGCATCTATTATCAGATTCATTTCAGCATTGCAGGTTGCTGAGATAGGTCTGTTCTTTGGATTCTCCTTTAAACTAATTATAACATTTTACCTGCTCCCACATTCTGGGTGACTTAACATATTTGATATGAAGTCATTTTATATTTGTTTTAAAGTTATGATTTTCCCCTTCTAAAAATCTTCCTTTAAAAATACTTAACGTTTTTTTCCTTAATACCTTGAAACTTATTGGCAAGCACCCTTTCCCTTCTACGGGAATGCTGTACATGCCCCCACCCAACCAACCCTTTGACCACCATCCACCAGGCACTCTCAGACTTCAGAAAATACTTTGTTGAGGGTCCTCGCCTTCAAAAGAGGTTTAGGAGCGCCCCCTTGTCACTCTGGACCTTGTTAATCTGTTATCATGCAGCTTTCCCTGTTCTCTTTTCTTCAGCAGTCTGTGGGCTTATTGGGATCATACATGATTACCCATCGTATCCCCAATATTTAAAACATGTCTTGGCACCCAGGAGTCAATTGATAAATACATCAAAATGGGTACCAGCTGCTGATATTCTTCAGTGGAAGAGTTGAAGTTGTCTCAGGTAATTACAAAATTAACCCTGAAGGATCTCTAGGAGAATGTAGCAATGTAATTTAAGGGACTCTATTGGGAAGCTTTCCTGAAATCAGTGTTATTCTACAACCACCACCAACATGCCTCCAGCAGCAGATCTCTTTGCAATGGTAACAATCATTCTTTGGAAAGCCAATTGACATCAACTTCAAAGAGAGTTTATTGCCTTGTGCAAACCAAGGAGAACGGAAGACCTATAGGTTATAAACCTGTCTCCCAGAACTGAAGAAACTTAGTGTTTTATAACATTCAAACAAATGCAGTCGGGCTCCTGATCCAGTTAGAGACAGCCTAATTACAGAACAGACTCTGACTGCTGACATGCTCAGTTCACTTAGTTTAAAGTTGGAGCTACGGTGCATATTAGGTGGACCTACTCTGAATACAACTGCTTTGGCTTAACAAGATAACTTAGAAATTTGGGGTGATCAGTCCTGGGCTGTCTCATTTTAATAAACAAGAGGCTACGTGCAAGGGCACTTCAGGACTGAAAATAAGATGAGAAACAACCGGAGAAAGTAACAGCGACCGGGAAAGGTCATGCAGTTTCAAAACAGCATCAGCCTTAAAAAAACAAGGCACCTGGGATGCAGTTCAGTGATTTACAACAGTTACAGGTCATTTTTAGGAAACCCACTAATGTTTCTGGATTCGTATTAAGACTGAACCTTCTACTAATATCTCAATATCTGTAAATTGGTGACATGATTTTCTTGGGACAGTAAGCCTTAGAGCAGTTTTTATCACATGATGATATTATGAAATGACATGGGTAAATGCATCTTCACACACATGCCACTTATGACCTTGTTCAAAGGCAGTAATCTATGCCTATTTTTTTCATATGTAAGATGAAGATTTTTATTTTATATTGTAAAGCCCCCCCCCTTTCATAACCATAAACATGATTTAAATGGAGAGGTAGATGGGCAAGGGGCTGGGCGGAACCCCTGGGGATGGGGAAGCCGCTGTTCCCAGCTGTTCCCGCTGCCTTCCTGGGGATGCCCCGTGTGGGAGTTGGTGACCCGAGGGTATCGGGAATGAAAGAAATGAAGAAAAAAGAAGGAGAGAGCTGGGACCAGGGGATCTGCGAGTAGACACTCATCAGACAACTTTATTGATTACAAGGGGCTCTTTTTTTTTTTTAATTGACTTTGTAATAATATTACATTAAAAATATATATGTGAGGTCCCATTCAACCCCACCCCCCCACCCCCCCTCTCCCCCCCCAACAACACTCGTTCCCATCATCATGACACATCCATTGGATTTGGTAAGTACATCTTTGGGCACCTCTGTACCTCATAGACAATGGTTCACATCATGGCCCATACTCTCCTCCATTCCATCCAGTGGGCCCTGTGAGGATTTACCATGTCCGGTGATTACCTCTGAAGCACCATCCAGGGCAGCTCCATGTCATACAAGGGGCTCTTTATATACCACAGTGTACGTGTCTACAAGCAGGACCACGACAGCCTACGTGCCAATAAGCACAGACCTAGTAGAAACATAGCTTACGAGACATTAAGGAGCAACTCGTATTAACTATCAACATTACCTATAGAAAAAATCTTATCTCAAGGTGCAAAGTCTAAGTGTTCTATACATTACAAAAGGTATGAGCTCATCTTTTCCTTCAGCCTTTAACAGCTTCTGCCCATTTGCTGGGAACTCCCAATTGCTGCATTCCTTAGGTTGCAAGCGTAGTCAGGGAGACAGCACGAACATGGAGACAGCACGTCTCTCCTTGAGAGGCCATTGTACCTCAGTTTCCAACAGCCCCGGGGCTCTTCTTTCGGGAGGGGGCTCCCCAGCCCTCCTCCCCGAGGTTTTCTGGCTGTGTCTGCTCTGGGGCTTGGAATCCCAAGCGCCCTTTGATTCTAGAATCCTTCCGAGACCCTTGGGTCCATTGGGCAGCTGCCCTGGTTCTCAGGTCTTGCCTCCCTGGTGGGAGAGGGAGATGGGAGGGGCCAGGAGAAGCTCGGGCCTAGGGTGAGGTGCAAACGGGGTGCAAACACGGGGCACTTGTCCTTGGGGTGATTCCGGGAGGCCCCGAGGGCCAGAGGCAGGGGTGGGCTGGGAGCTGCTTCTCCAGGGCCACCCCCATTGACCACGTGCCCACGTGGCCTCTGAAGAGCAGGCTGGCTTTGGACAGTCCTCCTGGTGCCCAGAGGAGATGCTTGGATCCCCTGGTTTTATGGTAACTCTTCCTCAAGGGGTAGTGGGGAAGATTAAGTGCATTGAACAGTATTAAAGGTTTGCAAGGTTGTTTTTTTTAAAAGATTATTTATTTATTTCTCTCCCCTCCCTCCATTGTCTGCTCTCTGTGTCTATTCGCTGTGTGTTCTTCTGTGTCTGCTTGTATTCTCATTAGGCGGCTCTGGGAACTGATCCTGGGACCTTCCTTAGTGGGAGAGAGGTGATCATTCTCTTGTGCCACCTCAGCTCCCTGGCCTGCTGCATCTCTCAGCACCTCTCCTCTGGCCAGCTCGCCCCACGGGCCTGCTTCCTTCACCAGGAGGCCCTAGGTATGGAACCCTGGACCTCCTATATGGTAGACAGGAGCTCAACTGCTTGAGCCACATCCGCTTCCCAGGTATACAAGGCTCCTGAAATGTGATAAACCTTCAGTAAGTGTTAAATATACCTGTGATTATTATTCATTGAAAGGAAAATCTATTACTGTAGAACATTTGCCAGTGAAGGCTTAATCAAATCCAAAAATATTGGGATCTTATATAATTTTGTGGAAGTAGATGCTAAAATACAAAGCTGTCTTGTGGCTCAGTAGCTTTCATGGTTTGAAATTAGTTGAGTTAATAAGTAATATAAGTTTCTAGATTGGTAATAAAAATGTTCCCTAAGGCGCATTCCTCAGGTTTTTATACAGTGAATTAATTTATTTAAAAAATAAATGTCTAAAAATATGGTTTGTGAATTCACATTTCTGCATTCAAAGTACAGCATCAAAGTGTTCAAACTCCAAGTTGAAAATTCTTGTCAACAGCTATATGCAGATTAATAAATTCTTAGTGTACAAAGCAGATTCAATTCTGAAAGGTAAATGTTAAATGGGGTTTCTGGCACTCTGTCATTAGCAAACCATGGAGCCACAACGCACTTGCATCACAAGAACAGACTATTTCTATTTATCAAACTGGAAGAATTATTTATTCCTAGAATTCTTATTTCAAGAATATTGAAAGATTTCTGCTGTTCTTTCTATTTACAGATTACTATAAGTGTAATGCAACTATCTGAAAAGTTGTTGAAGTAATGAAAGAATGTACTAAAGCATATAAGAAGAAAGATGTTTCTAAATGTTACTTTTTGAAAGGATTAATCTCCCATGAGTGATTTATTCTATTAAAGGAGTTTATTCAGAATCAGATAGCAGGTATTAAAGTGTTGTACTGACTGAGGGCCCTTTCTCTCACAGACTCTACCTTCCTTTATCAGATCATTAAACACTATCTTGCAAATATTCCATTCTTTTCTGCATTTCAGCATGTATGAGTAAAAATTGCATTCTCAAGAAATTCTTGCTCCATCTATCTTTTTTCCCAAGTGCTCTTTTGTCCTTCTGATCCTGGTCATATTGAAAGCCTAGAAATACATTGTTTTCTCAAATAAAATCACTTGTGTTTTTTCTACACCTGTGCAATGCCTGTTAACCAATAACAAATAATGCCCTTGGGGTTGAAATGTTGGTGCCCTTATTTTTCTTGGTCATCTGTTCATATGATTTCAAATATTAAAGGTACCAGGATGACTTTGATTTATATTTCCAAACCTGACCCCTGTCCTTTACAGCCCCATGAGTTTCACAGCCTGCTGGATGGTAAACATTACAAAAGACCAATTTTTTGCCTTTCTCACCCATATCTCCCTTCTTTTCAATCATTGTTAATAGAATTCTGAGAACCCCCCCAAACCACGACCTAAAAATCATCTTTCATTTCCCCCATCCTGTGTTCTTCATGTGAAATCAAGAACAAAAATGTGTTCTCTGTTCTCTCTAAATCCATCTTTCCTTCTCCTATCTTTTCACTACCCAACACAGGGGAAGCCATTTAAACACCTTCACACACAGCAACAATGTCTTTTTTTTTGGCGATATATTAATTATAAATACCAATATTTTACTCAGGTTACACTACCTGGCTTCCTCAAATTGCTCCACTAGCTCCTTTTTACCTCCTTAAATGAAACTCTTTTATCAGTAGATTCAATAGCTTCGATTTATACCATTTGTACATGACATATTGAGACATTTTGTTCTAATTGGATAACCTCTATCTTTTTCCTCTCCTAGATGTTTCTTATTGAAGATGAATTATTTACTCAATTACTACTATGTTTAGGGTCTGCTCTTTCCAGGTACTGCGCTAAATAAGTATCAGGAATTTTGGATCAACGAGCTACACAGTGACCACTCATGGAATGTTTTTCTTAGAGTACAGAGAAGTGAGCAATTTTCACTCTGATAAACTTAGAAATAAAGATATGTACAAGATAGTACAGCAAAGGAATTAGTGGGTTGTGATGTGGAAAGGGTCTTGTAAATAAATATTAACTAAAGAAAAGGCTCTCCAGAAAGAATGAAACAAACAAGTGAGAGAGATGGGAAATAGAGCAGGGTATACTGAGAATAATGATTATTTCAGTAATGGTAAAATCAAATTTCTAAGGGGCAATCTTCTTTGGAATAAATATTTAGGAAAATTTTTTATTGGAATGAGTCTCAATTAATGAAAACTATTATTAATTATTCCTTTCTCCAGTATGTATATAGGTTATCAATTTTTCAATATGCATTCATAATATGAAGTGAATTTATTCCACTTAAGCATGTCTTTATAAAGGCCAATATTTATTTATGGGTTCATATATCCCCTTCATGATGATAAACTTTTTAGGGTGAAATTTTGTGCTTGGATTAGGTAGAGGGTTCCACCATAGCTATATTGGTTATCTGGATTCCTAAGGATTGGTCAGGCGGGCTAGGTCTAAGAAGATTAAAAGACAAAGCAACATTCCTGTGCTCATGCATTCCCTCCATATGGCACAGCCTTTATTCGTTCTTTAGGCCTAACTAACTCTTTTTTCCCCTTTAAATGTCAGCTCATTTATCACCTCCTGAAGGTATTTTTGAAGTTGCTTGCTCTGTCTGCTAAGTGCCCTTGCTCTGTAATCTAAGATGAATGTTTCCATAGCTGTATCACATTCTATATATAATATTTCTTTTCATACAGTATTATAAGATGCTTTAGGGTATTATCTTATCAATATTTTTATTATCAGAGCAAAACATAGGGCCTTGTTTACAACTGGCTCACTTCACCTGTAAACTTGCATAGTCCCCATATCTAATGTCTCTCCAGTCATGCATTCCATAAATAATATTAAATGCCTGTAAAATAACTCCATAGAAACGAAAGAAAACATGAATTAGTACAAATGGCTGTCAGAGAAAAGAAGAAGACAAGTAAGGAGATTGATGTTAAACAGGCTATCGCAGTATAGAGTGCTCCCCAAATTTGAAGATGAGAGCATCTCAGCAGGGTGATGCTTCTAGGGAGGGGTAAAGCTTGTTGCAGGTAGGTGCATTACAGGTGGCTTGCTCTGCAAGTAGTGAAAGTCTCCATTATTGGAACTGAAATGTTTTCCTCTGCAGTTAGTTTCAGAGGGGCAAACGGTTCTCATCTCAGCTACTCAATTATACAACAAAAAACGTGCAGTTGGGGGGTCCATGTCTGGCCTTATCAGCAGGTTCAGCCTAGGGGGGAGATATCTGGGGCCACAGGTAAAGAAGGGGTCATCCACAAGCCTGATGGGAGTCATGAGAAGAGTGGACCCACGTCTTATCTAAGTCACATGGGGCAGAATGCCCTTGGCAGTAAGCCACTTCCCAGAACACAAGAAGGTGGGGATTTCAGAGAATAACAGGTTCCAAGTGTCTGAATAGGTGTTGTTTTCTGAAAGCAAAGAACTCAGGTAAAGTTCAGCAACACCACAGTTTATAAAATCCCAGTGGAGATAGTCTCAGGTAGTTGTATTCAATGCTGTTAACTATCAGTCATTCTCACATATTTTCTTTTTTCTTCTTCAAAATTAAAGACTTTGTTAAATACCTTCACGATATTTTTCCTTCCAAAACATTTTTGACACATAAACACCTTTATTGGTCTTACTTCCATTGCTAACTTTGATTTTTTTTTTCCCCTCAGCATGATTCCAAATTACAGTAACATATCATTGCCTCCAACAGATGTGAGCTCATCTAGGGTCAGAAATGTGACTCCAAAAATGTGCTAATGCAATAGAATAAAAGATTGGTGCTTTGTTTAATGTCATTAAGTAAGCAAGATTTTTTTCTTGTGCTATATGGAAACTAGGGTAACTCTTCAGCTTTAAAAATCTTATGAAACAAATGATTGTATGTTTGATTTACACAGGCAACAAGAGAACCATGCACTCTAAAACTAAAGGAAAAAAAATGACTTGGATTTCATACTGGGATTTAGGCTTATGTAGTTTGTTAGTTGTGGGTCAAATTAATGGAATATTTCATTGATATTGCCCTGTCAGAATTCATAAGTATGCAATAATTTTGCACTGTTTACTGTTCTTGAATCTATATTAAAATAACAAAGGCCGAGTACTGGTGACACATGGTGCTATAATATTGATTGTTTATAGGCTTACTTTTACTTTATCATGTAACTCCAGGGATTCCTGCTTCCTTTGAAATGCATAAATGTTACCTATGGGGCACAGGGATTAACATGAAACAATAGCAAATTTCGGCTAAAGCTCTCTGTCCAATAAAGTGTGGCATTCCTAATCAGACTCAGTTTTGGTAGAGAAGAAACTGTCATTTTTTCTTCATGATAAGTTTGTGGTAAGATATTTATTGTAATCAATGTAAGATATTTTGATACTGTTGAGATTCATACCTATTAAGAAAGAATGAACAATGCATGTCTAAAAAGTTAGCATTTGTGAGATAAAGTACTGTTCTCATTTATATATCTTTTCAACATTACTACAAACCAACTATGGCACAGCAAAGTCTGTTAAAATACTGAATACTATTCTTCTTGCTGTAGAAATACGTATTAAAAGGATCAAAATATTGCAGACAAAGCGAAGGATATGTTTTTAGATTTTTTAAACTACCAAATTAAAAAATAGGTCAAGGTAAAGCAGTAATAACTCTAATCATCCTGATTGATGACAATTTTTCAAAATCTACACAGAAGAAATGGTCAATAAACAATGCTTTTGAAAATATAAGTTTTCTTCCATTGTGTCAAATGTAAAAGATTGTTCACTACAGAATGATTTGTAGATCTCTAAGAGTAGTAAAGAATCATTAAATTTCCATTACTATTCTATGTTTCTTAGTCTTTGTAAAACCGTTTTGTAAAATGATTGGTGATATTAAAAATAAAGTAATTATTTAAAAATAATGTCTCCTTGGAAAACTGTTCCATTAAAAGGGACCCTCAATAAACATAAAAATGACAAAAGAAAGATAATTTGTAAATTCAGAAATTAATTGCTGGTTAATTTTTATCATTTTCTTTGGTTGATGTTGCCATAACAAAAAAACTTAAAATCTAATAATATACAAAGTTATCCTTCTTGTTAAATATTCAAATCTAGACAAGCTGAGGTTCAACTGCACATTAATTTTATTTTGAGTCTAGGCTGATAGAAGACAATATTTGATGAGAGACATAAGGAAGAATCTTTTAATTTCTACTCTTATTCCAAAGTAAGAATAAATGTTAAGTTTTGCCAAATGGAAGACTATGTTATTGTTTAATAGATATTTGCTGTCTCTTCTCCTCTAGTGGGAGAATACACTTCCCTCACAATGAGGTTGAGCCTGGCTGTGTGACTTACTGTGGTCAATGTGATTTGTGTAGAGTTCCATACCGTATACAATGGCTTCTCACTGTTGAGGTTTATCTTCATCTCCTGGCTGACATAGCATTCCCAGTGTGGTTTTGATTTGTATTTTCCTGATGTCTAATGATTTTGAGCATCTTTTCATGTGCTTATTAGTCATTTGTGTATCTTGGTAGGAGAATCATCTATTAAAATCCCTTACCCATTTTTTAATTGGATTATTTGTCTTTTTTATAATTGAATTGTAAGGATGTTCTATACATTCTGGAAACAAACCTCGTATTAGATATATAAATTACAAATATTTTGTAGCATTGTTGTATTGTCTTTTAATTTTTTGATGGTGCCCTTTGAAGCAAAAAGTTATGTTTCAGTTAAATCCAGCCTATCAAACTACTCTTCTGTCACTTGTACTTTGTCTTAAGTAAGAAATCATTGTCTAACCCAAGATCATGAATATTTACTTCTGCATTTTCTTCTAAGAGTTTGTAGCTGTAGGTCTTATATTTAGGGCTCCATATATTTTGAGTGAAAGTTTATATATGGTCTAATTCAGGGTAAAAATTTATATTTTTGAAGGTGGTTATTCATTGTCACAGTAACATTTGTTGAAAGACTATTTTTCACCCATTGCATTGTTTTGGACCATTTGAGGAAAAATCAATTGACCATAAATGTGTGGGTTTATTTCTGGACTCTCAGCTCAATTCCATTGATCAGCATGTCTATCTTCAGACCAGTACCATGTTGTCTTGATTACCACAGCTGCTTAATAATTTTTGACATTGGGAACTATGTGTCCTCCAACAGTGTTCTTTTTCAAGACTGTATTGGCTTTTCTGGGTAATTACATTTCCATGGAAATTTTAGGATCAGCTTGTCAATGTCTGCAGCTGGGATTTTAATAGGAACTGTGTTGGCTCTGTGGATCAACTAGTAATTAGTGTTATAATGTCACTGTGTCACACACTGTAGTGTGTAAAGTCACTCTAGAGAAACAGGTTTTCTATGTGTATATATGTTTGTGTCTGTATTTTATGTATGTATATATATTTTATATTTACATCTATGTCAATATATGTCTATATATTGATGTATATGGATGTGTATATACATATGTACATATAGATATATGCATGTATACATATATATACATATACTCATATATATGTATGTGTATGTATATTGAGATTTAGATGTATCTCAATATGTATATTGAGATTATTATATAGAATTGGCTCGTGCAGTTGTGGGGCTGGCAAATCCTTATTCATAGAGCAGGTTGGCAGCTGAAAATTCTGGTGAGAGTAATGTTGAATTCTTGAGTCCAAATTTCTTAGGTTGAAAGAACAGTCAGCAAGAACAGAAGGCAGACTTTTTCTAGTCACTGGAACCCTCATTTCTTAGTGTTATGTCCTGCCACTGATTGGAAGCTGTTCATCGACTTCATGAAGTATAATCTCCTTCACTTAAGATTCGCTGATTGCAGATATTAATCCCATCTATGCAATACCTCTACAGTTACAACCAGACCAGTGCATGACCAAACAACTGGACATCATGACTTACGCAAGTTAGCACATAAAATGAAACAACACAGTCATTTTAATAGTCTTCTGCTCCATGAAAAAGGGAGGACTCCCCATTTATTTAAATCTTATTTAATTTTGGAATAATTAAGTTTTATGTCATCTATTAGCCTTTGGTTCTCAGATGTAGAGGGCTTGCTATGGTTCAGGTTATTTATCTAAGTGTCCATGCTTATTGATTCTTGCTTTGCTAATCTGATGAATTTTCTCTTATATAAATAATTCTGCAACGGCTCCTCAGATCATAACCTGGTTCACATGGGATTCCATAATATACTCTGAGATCCCATAATTCCTTCATTGGCTGTTGCTACCAAGAAATGAAGACTTCACCTTTCAACAGTGTTCCACTCCATTTAGAAAGTCACTGGAACCCTTCGGTACTACGTATGCATTTTTCTGCATTGGCAGTGACTTTGCTATGCTCTACCTCAGTTGTTTTCATAGCAGTTCCTTGTCAGAGTCCAACTCCTTTTGAAATTAGAGTTTGCTTCTGGTTTCTGAGACTTGGCACTGCCCAGTTCCCTCCATGCTTCCACGCACAGTCATCTGTGCTGCTCCATCAGCTGATCCAATTGCTGTAGCAAATTATAAGATGCAAATTTTCAGTGCTTTCTCTCTTCTAGTTTAACTGAAGATATAATTTGTGTAGTCTTCATTATATTATTGTTCCTCTTGTTGCTTGGAATGGTGTCAGGAGAAGAAATGGGGAGATTCAGGACCACATTCCAACTATTCCTACAGTAAATGTGACTTCTATGTGGAGACATAGAAGCCTACCTCATGGCTGGTCCTGGGATTCTCTCTGAGCCAGGTGGGACCACTATCTCTGTCTGCAATTATCAGTCACATCCCTATGACTTATCAGAGTGAGCACTAGCCCAAAAATACCTTTCCACAGAACCCTGAGAGAACCAGGATTCATATTCCTGCTGCTATGTGGACTTGAGATTTTCAGGCTGTTATCAAGTGATACTGATGATTTTCACTTCAAGCTCTTTGTAAAAAAAACTCTCCATGAATAATAGTATTGAAATTAAAAACTATAGCAATCTGCAACATACTCAAAATTTTAAGCCAATACAAACAGAGCAGTAACTCATAATGGGAAATATGTTTCTGGGCACTTTCAGCAAAATTTTAGGTGTTATAAAGGCACAAAACCAGAGACCAAGACTATATTGAATGTTTCTGATTAATATTTACTGTTTAGTCAGAGAGCAATTCAGCTGTTATTATTATTTCTCAGCCTCAACATTTATTTTATATTTTCAGCTTTTTTTTCTGAATTGAAAATCTAGAGTATCTAAGCAATAGAAAGCCATCTGGTTTCAAAAAGACCATTAATTTTCTCAAATGTTAATCTCTTTCAGTCTTTATCCTATATGTGTATATCTATGTATGTTTAACATAATTTAAATTTCAATACATTAAGGCAGTAGCACCCAGAGACATCAAAGAATTTTAGCTGTTGAACCACAAAACTTAGAAGATACTGTTGAGGAAATCTAAGAGTAGAATACTAAAATGATCAAAGGGATAGCAAGGGTTTGAAATAAAGAAGACTGGGATAGATATTGAAAAATTAAAGCACAAGAAAGGATATGATCAAACTTCTTAGCAGGTATTCTAGATTGAATTATGTGCCCCAGAAGACATGTTCAAATCCTAACCCCTTGTCCTGTGATCATGGATTAATTTGTAAATACAATCTTTGAAGATAAGTGCAATGTGGATTAGTGTGAGCCCTTAATCCAATATGACTGTTGTCCTTCTACACGGAGGCAATTCGGAAACAGTAAGGCACAGACAGAGAGGGACAGCCATGTGACAGAGGCAGTGATTGACCCAAGCCAAGAAACATCACGAATGCTGGCCACCCACCGGAAGTCAGGGAGAGGCACAAAATGGATTTTCCCCTTTAGGAGGAAGCTTGGCCCTGCTGACATTTGATTTTGGGATTCTAACTCCAGTACCTGAGACAATAAATTTCGATTGTACTTTGTTAGAACAGTCCTGGGAAACTAGGGCATCAAGTCTTTTAAACTTCTCAAGCTCTAAATTGCCTGGGTAGTAATCAAATACTGCAAATAACTATTTGGGAGAAGTTGAGATACCCACAAAACCCAGAACTTGGACCACAATCTGGATATCCCAGGGAGGAAAATTTTATCTTGGTGTCATTAAATGCATTTCAATAATTGTTTCTAGCAATAATGAAGTATGCAGTTTTTGAAAAGTGAGATTTTGTTCCCCTGGAATTATCAGAGTTTAGAGAATTGCAGATTCTCCTATGAGAGCAGTGCTCCTTTACTTTGATTTGGGAATTTTCCTGTATCCACTGGAGGCTACAATGGATGACCTCTCAAGATTCCTTAGATAGTATAAGTAAAGGTGTTTTTTTCTAAAAATAAGTAATAAAGACATTTCTCAAACACAAACCTATAGACAGAAATGCATGTATTTCAGACAGCCAGAGAGAAGAGCTTGATGAAACCCCAAGCATTCAGGTGGCAATCCATATGGGCTACACTTAAGGAGGAGGCTGTTCAAGCCCTGGGGTAAAGATGCTCACATTTACAGAGCTGAAAAGAAGCCTCCAAACCAAAAAACAGAATCACAAATATTTAATCAACCGATTTTGACTACAGTCCAAAAACAATTTAAAGTAGAAACGATAGCCCTTTTCAAAACCTGATGCTGAAACAGCTAGATGTCCAGATACAAGTTAAACTAGTCTAAACCAGACAACAAACAAACAACAACAAAGAAATCCAAAAAACACCACCACAACAAAGAAACAAAAAACTTCAACCTGTACCTCACACCTTATATGAAAATTAATCTGAAATGAACCTCAGACTTAAATATCAAACATGCCATTATAAAACTTTTAGAAGAAAGATTAGGAGAAATATCTTTGTGGCATTGATTAGGCAGAGGTTTCTTAACTATGCCCTAAAAGTATGATCCATAAGGTATAAAATGATTAATGAACATCTATATCAGCCCCATATGGTCATACAGTATAGGACATTTCAATTTACTTTTCTGAAGCATTGGAAAGGATGCTTATTATTAGTTATTATGAAATGCTTTTTGAAACTTTGAAAATATACATTACTGAATGCAGCAGTAATGCTTTAGCTTTGATAAAAACACTGTTAAAAGAATGAAAAGTGAGGTTACCTACTAAGATAAAGTACTTTCATACTTTCTGATAAAATATTTTCAAATTTGACAAGGCACTTGTTAATGGACTATATAGAGAACTCTTGATCTCAGTGTTAAACAAAGAAAACCCCAAATATGGGCAAAGATTTGAACAGACACTTCACTCAAGAAGATCTATGGATAGCAAATAAGCATTTGAAAGATGCTCAAAATTATTAGTCATTAGATAAATGCTGATTAAAACCACATTGAGATAATACTACCCACCCGACTAGAATGATTAAAATGAAAAAAAAAACACACAAAACAAACAATAAATAAGTAGTGGCAATACCAAGTGCTAGAAAGAATGTTGAACAATGGGGACTCTCATTTACTCCTTCTGGCAACGCAAAATGGAACAGCCACTTTGGCAAACAGTTTGGCAGCCTCCCATAAAGTTACACATTCATCTTTCACATAATTTAGCAATCCTACTTGTAGGGATTTACCCAATGAAAATAAAATGCACGTTCATGCAAAAATTGTGTGTGATTGTTTATAAAAGCTCTATTCACAATTCCCTAAACTGGATATAATCCAAATGTTCTTCAACCAACAAGGGCATAAATTAATGGCAGTACATCCATACGATGGAATACTTCTCAGGAATATAAGGGAATAAATCCTTGATACAGGCAACAGATGGATGGATCTTGAATGCATTTTGCTCTGTGAAAGAAGTCAGAGCCAAAAAGCTACATATTGCATGATTTCATTTGTGTGGCATTTAGGAAAGAGTCCAATATAAAGATGGAGAACAGAGAAGTGGTTTCAAGAAGCTAGGGGCTACTGCATGAATTTGACCACTAAGAGGAGCACAAGGGAAGATTTGGGGGGGAGGGGTGGTTGATATTGAACTTAAAGCGTCTGTCAAAACACATAGAAATCTATACTACAAGGAGAGAATTTCACTCTATGTAAATTAAATAATAAATTTTTAAAAAAGATAATTGGAAAATGAATTATAAATTATTTTTAAAAACAGAGAAAAACCCACATAGGAAGTAGTAGTTCAGGTGAGAAGTTCCAGGACCTTGAATGAGTGAAATGGGAATAATAACAGAGAAAACTGATTGAAATTTTTATAAGTACTACAAGGAGAATTGATAAGAATTATTGATGACTAGAAGAGTGCCCGATGCATAGATGTTCCTCAAAATGTATTTGTGCTATGAATGACTAAATAATGAACTTTGGATGAAACTGGAAGGATTACCCTAGTTTTCTGGTTCAAACCTTGGATACATGATGAAATCATTTACAATGGAAGAAAAACTTCTATCAAGGATGAGGAAACAAAATTTTCAGTTTGAACATGCAATTTTGAGAACTCCTTAAATCAGAAACAGGTGGGGATATGAAATAAACACTTAGATATTTAAGTTTCAAGCACATTAGAGGGATATATTGTGTCCTCATTTTTATGTATATGTATTTACAACATTGATAGTGAACCTAAGTCTTTGGCGAATGCACATGTCAGCAAACTCGAGCACAATTACTTCTTTCACAAATTCAGATAACATCAGAATAAGGTGTGTATTTCAGTACACATCAGAAACTTATCCATATCTCTCCAAAGAATAACCCAGCTCTCAAAGAGAAGTCACTAATGATTTAGCAGAATGAACAGCTATTGGGCTACTCTCTGCGTAATAGCCCCATTCTAATATAACGTACAAGGATTTCTCCTTCTGTCAGGGCGTTAGACAACTGGAACTAGCCACCTGTGTTTATGCTTTCATGATGCCATTCTTCTGAAATTTGTCCCACAGGACACACTGCAATTTAGACTTCACACTCGGAAACACTGGAATGGACTCTTATTTGCATAGTGCTGACTCTGATTTGCACCAGAGGGGATCTATGATATTAACTGCTTTAGGAATGATAAGTGTCATATTAGAGGCAGAGGTAATAGTGTTCAGAGGCCAGGGAACCTTTCAGAGGACTCAGATAGTCCTACCTCCCCTCTTAGGGAAAGGCACATCTGCTCTCATAAATAAATCTGATATAACTTGCTCTTGTGAATGTCATCCATCCCCTCACTTCTTCTGTCTTTACATTTCTCAGCTCATTTTAGCTTAACCCCCTAAGTAAGGCTTTCCTGCAGGTGCCATGCACCACTATTCCAGTTGTCTTCCTGCCCTAACATGGAGAGCATTAGGAAAACAACCCTTTTCCCCTTTCTAAGTTAATTTGGGCCAAAGGTTAACCAGAAAGAAGACTTGTCTTTTCTAGCAATTTCCCCATTCTCTGTATTATTGAGTCCACATGGGGGAGCACAAGTGATTGAGCTCCTGCTTCTCATGTGTGAGGTCCTGGGGTTGATCACTGGTACCTCCTAAAAAACAAACGAGAAAACAAACTCTCACTGGAGAGCCGTTGTAGTTCAAGTGGTTGAGCACCTGCTTCCTGTGTACAAAGTCCTGAGTTCAATCCCCAGTAGTCCTTTCAGGACCTAAGTTCAATACTATAATAACTGGATAATTCCCTAAACCCCTTTTTATGCAAATATACCTTTCATTTTAATAAGAACCAAGGAGCTTGTTTTTTCAATTATTTTTATTCCTTCACTAATATCTTTTTTAAATGTTTTACAGTAGATTTTAACTTTATAGGATTCCAAAAAATTATGCACAAATTGCCCTCCTATACAACCATTTCTTATTCTCCATCCTAGTGCCATGGATAAACCAGATTTTACAGTAGGAAAGACTGAATGGACAAGTCAGAATTCACCTGTAAGCTCACATCTCCCATCTGTAGATCACATTCCGAATCACTTTCCTTATGTATAGACCAGAAACTCTTTAGCTTTCCAGCTGTAACTGTAATATTGGAAATATTTTGAACATTTCAATACCTTTCTATTTTTTGCTTTCTTCTTCATCTTTTTACCTATTTCTACTGCAATTCTAACAGTAAAGGAAAATGTCTCAGTTCATTTTCTGCACTGTCTATGTCTCTTGTCTCCTTGAGCCATTATATAAAAAGTATCACAGAGTTTGTCCCCCATCTTTGTGCTAAGAATGTAAGATAGCTTCTGTCATTGTTTTCTCCCAAAATGTTTGGCAGCTTTGCTTTTTCCCCAACCCCATCTGTTTGTTTGCAGCTGCTCAGTTGCATTTGCCTTTACCACAATCAATAATTAAAAGTTATTTTTTTGTTAAATAAAAATTCTCCAAGCCTAAAACTCTAATGACCTCTCTTCCCTTCTGACTGACCACCAGATGCTCTCTCCAAAAAAAACCTGATCAATAAAATTGTGATTAAAAACTTTAAATTCAGAATTTAAAATGTTCACAACATTTATTTATTTATACCTATTAGTGTAAAGTCACTTTGTAAGTTAAATATATGTGTGTGTGTATATATATATATATATTTTTACATTTCATTTTCAAATAACCTGTCATAAAGAGAATTGTGCAGATATTCTTCATGACCATACTTATGAATTGGTTATATTATAGAGGGATTATTACATATTTATTGAATTTAATTTCTAAGGTTTTCCATACATGTAAGTTTTCAGTTTCTTGTTTACAGGGACATATTCCACTTAAAGGGGCCAACATAAAGCAATACTGACCAAATGTCCTGAAATTCTAAATATGTTTAGGGACATTCAGGAAAAGAAACACAAATGTCTGTCTGTATCTCTGGAAATCCAAATTCTTATGCAGACACCAGGTATGTATTCAAAGAGTTGGGATTTTTCTAATGTAAGTGAAGACAGAGGACTAATTTGAACACTTAATAATGCATCTGATAATGAAAAAAAAAATGGTTCAAAGCTTTGACCACATTGCTGAGCCATACATTCATAATTTTAAGTCTTTGGTTGCTATTCTAACTGCAAATTCAAATTGCTTTGAAACATAATACCAGAGGGGATCTATCATATTGACTGATTTAGGAAGCATTAAGGGAGGACCTACAATCAAAAGCAAAAAGAAATAATTGGATTCAAAGGGAAATGTGACAAGTAACTAAAAAGAGCTATGACTATATGGTAACACCACAAAGTCAGATAAGCACTCATCATTTGTCAACACCCCATCTTATCTCCCACAGGTCTCCCTAGATGCACTACCCACACTGCCAGCCTACACAACTGCTGGTATGAATTCCTGCCTCATGTGACATTCCAAGGGGACTCAAGGGAGCCTCATGATAACAGGACAGCTTCTGGAGATGAGTTGCCTCCACGAGATGCCCCCAAATTAGTGCTGGCTGAAGTTGTACCGCCTAACACTCGCCAAACACAATTCCTTTCATAAATGAAACTATGGTAAGATCGATTTAGCAAGTGAATAGAGATTTTCTTTAAATAAAACATATCTGTAGCTATACAATTTGAAAAGTGTTCTAGAATTACCTGAATTGCACCTTTCTATTTCTATGAAATTTGGCATTATTTGCGTGGCATGACTCTTTCATTTCATCAAATTCTTGCAAGTAGTCTTGAAGATTAAAATCAGCTTCTATGTGTCATGCAATACAATGGGTCTTTTCAGTTGATAGTTGCCTCTTCTTTTTATGCTGCTCTGAACAAATAACTTTCTAATGCTCATTACATCTGAAACAAGTAGCCTTATAAAATTTAAAATAGAAAGATGCTTCTTTTACTATAAACACAGCCATAGACACACATGTAAACTAGAGTTCATACAGGGATAATAGGATTTCAAGCCATTACTTGACTGACAGTAATAGAATATACACAGATGAGAACAGTTGGCCAATCTTTGTTATTTGCATTATGATATCTCCTGAGAACAGCATAAAGAAAGTTGCTTTAAAAGCTATTTATATTAAAATACAGGCAATGGCTTCTTGCCAACTTAGCTTTGTCACACAGTTTTCTAATTACTACATTCTTTTTGTTGTTTTCTCAGCCATTCTAAAATGCTAATCCCTCTCACAGCTGTCAAATGTTGAGGGCTTTTTGTGTATTTCACAAACAAATCAGATTGAACATCATCAGGAAAATAATGCAAACAGTTTGTCCTTTATGACGCATAGTCAGTGGTTATTATGGATGCAATCATGGCCCTGTAAAGTCATGTTCAAGTCTGAACCCCTGGTCCTGAGAATTTGTAAATAGGATCTTTGCAGGTGTTTTTAGTTAGGATGAGGCCAAAGGGAATTAAGGTAAGGCATAATCCAATATGGCTGGTGTCTTGACGAGCAGAGGAAATTGGGACAGTCAAGAGGAGAAAAACACGGAGAAAGATTCCATGAGATGGAGGCAGAGTTTGAGCTCTTTCGTGGAGGTGGATTGCTGCAACCCCCGCAGGAACTCTTGAACTTGAAAGGAAGTGTGGTCCCCAAAACACCTTGACCGTGGACTTCTGGCCTTCAGAATTGGAAGACAATGAATTTCTGTTGTGTTAAACCACTCAGTTTTGGTACTTTGTTTCAGCGGCCCTGGCAAGTGAAGATGGTGATATTATCCAGATGACAATAACATGTTTTTATTTTTTTGAATTTAGAATGTGTTAAAACTTGATTTTAAAGGAACAACTGGCTCAAAGTCTGCTTACGGGTAAAAAATAAAAGCATTAAAATTCAGCCTCAGACTATGTGCTCAGGATGGCACTCGTAGGTATCTGAGGCTTTTCTGGAAACCAAGATTATACTTGACTGTTCTTTTGAAGCTTATCATCACAAGTAAGTAATGATGGCTCTTTCTCTTTTCAATAAACTCACAGTGACAAAGCCAGCTTAGAGGCTTGGTCTTCAACTGCTTTTTAACTGGCCCTTTGCCTTTCTTAAACTCGTAGTTGTGTGCATGGCAGAGTTCTGTCGCTCTCTTTCTGTCCTTTTTCCTGCCTCTCTTGATACCTTCCTTTTTCTCTAGGCTTTAGTGCATAGCAGATTTCGAAGAGGGCATTGGTGTGCAGGACCAGGCAAGCAGCGTGGGGCCAGCCCAGAGGTGGGCGTCGGTCACAGCGAGATGCACAGCAGGCCGGCCAGTCCATTACCGCCCCGGCCGCCAGGGCGAGGACCAGCTCAGGCTGCAGTTCAGGCTGTCAGTGTGCATTAGAACAAACGGACTTGCAGCAATACACATGGCATAAAATAAGACCATGGGACAAGAGTTGAAAAGAGGAAAAAATAGGGAATGCTGTTGTCTGAAAACCTCATGTTTTCACTGAGGATAAAAAAGGCCAAAAAAAAAACACAAAAAAAACAATTTTCCCACTTCTTGGGGGCTGACTAGGCAATAAATACGTTAAAGGACCTAAGAGAGAGGTAGGCTCAAGTTTTGCTTAAATATGCCTTGATTATCTGTCAAAAGTTCATCATTTGTAAGCAATTGACTTAATTCCTGAATTCCAAACTTGAAGAAATCAGTCATCAGTAAAAAAGTAAATATTCCTATTTTGTATTGATGACATATTTTCAGAAATGTGTTGGATATATTTAAATATACAAAAAGTTATTTGACTTCTATATATTCCCAAAATACCAATGAGGAAAAAAAAAATACGTTATCAAGTGGATTTGAGTTTTAAAAAACTTACCCAAAGGACAAATATTAGGTTCAGATTCCTGAAATTGGCTTAGATCTAGGCAGTGATATTAAGTTTTATGTGTAAATTCACTCTTGCTATCTTACAAAGACAATAAATCCTGGTCTGTAAATTTTATTAAGTAGAAGTAAACTAAAGTAGATAGCACTATCTCATTTAATTAGCTAAAATTCTTAAATGCCTTGACTTCAAATAAAAATACAATCTTTCATCGATCTGTTGTCAAGTTAGAGCAGACATAATAACAAATTATAAAAAGATACTATTAAGGATAATTAAGCATTAGATTTTTTCTAATTCTGAAATCAAATAGGAAATCTTTCAAGAAAAAGAAAAATATTCTTGAAGCAGTTTTAAAATTTGGTTTATGAAAATTCATCCCCTGGCACCGAGGGATCACTACCAAGTACCAGTTGATGATGCAACTAGAAAATGACCTTGAATTAAAGGTTCAATGGGGACCAGCAGAATATCCCTGTCTACATATAATAACAGGAGTTAAAAATGCTGTTTGACCTAAATTAAGGGGGAAATGGAAAGGACAAATGAATTTATATGGCTATGAGTCTCTAAAAAAGAGTCTGGAGGTTGTCAGAAGGATTGCCCTTATGCACACCTGAGCAGAGTCTCAGAGACAGATAAAGTAGATACAACCCCAGGTATTGGTCCTTTTGAGGACTAAAGAGACCCACAGGTTCTATGGTCATGGCAGATGGGGTTCACGGCCATTTCAGTTGGCCCTTCTTTGGAGCTGGTGTTTCTGCATGATGGAGCTGGACTCAGATGGGATCTCTTTTCACAAGCCTTTCATGCTAGTTTACTGGAATTGTAGTTGGTGTTGGGGCTTAAGATATATCTAGGGAATTTGAATCTCTGGACTGACAATATGATAGCCAGGCCCTGACCTCAACAGATTTCAGCTCCTACACTCTGATTTAGGGGACTTACCCCACTCAGCTAACATGGAGTTGAAGAATGTCAACCACCACACCATGGAGCCTAGAGTGCCTACAACTGAAAGCAGGAGGAGTGCATCCAGTATCCATGTGGAATCTAAACCCCCTCTTGACATAGATGTGGAATGGACACAACCAAGCCAAGGTCCACAGGAAGGAGGAATACAGTAAGGATCAGAGTGGTCTTAATGATATTCTATTCATGAACTATTGTGGTTAATATTCGAGAAAATGTGGCATTGATGAGGAAAAAGTGGCCATGATGGCTGCTGGGTGCAGGGAAGGGGAGGAAGAGAAGAGATGTGGAGGCATTCTCGGGACTTGGAATTGTCCTGGGTGGTGCCCCAGGGACAATTGCTGGATGTTGTATGTCCTCCCATGGCCCACTGGATGGAACATGTGAAAGTGTGGGCTATGGTGTGGAACACGGGACATGGGGTGCAGCGATGCCGGGAGATGTACTCACCAGGCGCAATGGATGTGACATGATGATGGGGGAGAGTGTTATTGGAGGGGGAGTGGTGGGGTGGGGGTGGTGGGTGTGAATGGGGACCTCATATTTTTTTAATGTAATATCTTCTAAAAAAATGAATAAATTGAATAGAATTTGGAAAAAAAAATTCATGGCTTGTCAATTTTGCTACTTCGTCTTTTGAGCCAGTGAATAAATATTGAGAAGCCTTCAAAATTTGTGAAAAATTATGCAATGATTTAGTGAAGCATTAAAGACAAAGATCAAAAATTGTTCAGAAAAATAGTACCTTTTTTTAAATTATAAAGGAACACTTAGAATTATAAATTATATATAATATAATTTAAATTCCTTTAAATTATAAAGGAACACTTAGATAATATACTAACAATTATACATATTAAGTTACAGAGATGTGTGTATGTCACTAGGAGATAGAACATTCAATATTTGAATATATTCTATGTAAATAAGCCATAGAATTGTTCCTCTTTATTTTGATTAGCATGTATTTTCAAGCGCTCATATTTCTACTGTAGTAATTGCAATTTTTAATCTCAATCCTTGTATGTAAAAATTGCTCAAAATAATTTTGAATACTCTTTAAATAGCAACATGCCAGCTAATAAACAAATAGATGGGCTTTTTTTTTTCTTTTTTGAAGAGTCCTTAATTGATATAAGAAAGTGAAGGGCAAGTGTTCTTGGAAGAGTTAATTATGTTATCACAGTATTAACACAGAGTTAGAAGAGTTTAAACAAAATCCTAAACTAAATTGACAATGCTCTTTTATAAATATTTTAAATGTCAGATTTTGAGAAAAAAGTGAAGATAGAGGGGTACAAAGCATTAGGTTTAATCAAGGATGGAATTTATTCACCTATTCATTTTGTTAAGTAAAATAAAATGCCACCTATATTGGGGATTCCTGGAACAAAAGCAGTTGACATGTAGGGACTTTCTGAGAAAATGGCACAATGGGACACATTCTAAAGAATTATAGACAAACCACTCCTTGTGATAAACCAGTTTAAGTCCAGTAGAGAAAGCTTCTCAGAATGGATATGTATCCAATATTAATCAATGTAAATCAAACCCCCACCTTCTGAGACCACTATGTAAAACGGGAATTTAGCATCAGCCAAACAGAACTTTTCCTCTCTTGCTTTGGTATTTGCCTTATATAATCTCCCCCTTCCCACTCCCTTAGCAGAGCTCAGTACACTTTTGATTTGGCATTTCCCAATTCATGAATCATTTGCTGGTCAAATAAACTTTAACTAAATTTTAAAAATGAGTCAGAATATCTTTGACAACTTATTCAACAGAAGTTTATGAAGTGCTCATAAACTTTATCTCACATAGTGATAAAGGTACAGGAAAAGCCAGTGTTCAAAAATTGGACAAGATTTTTCACCTTGGGAATTTACATGCTAGTAAAGAATGGCAGAATAAGCAATAAGAAAAATCTATGTTTATGTAAAGGAAATACATATGGATGTACAATGGTGTAATTTAGTCTGATTTAGATTGAATGATCAAACTGTGGCAATGAACTTAGATCAAGAATGTGAAAGAATAGGTCAGGGATTAGCAAATTGGAAAACTTGGGCCCTGTTATAGGGTTGGATGTAGGTGAGAAAGGAAAGGGCAGAGACAGAATGATTTCTAAATTTTTTATTTGAACAACAGGGTGGATGTTAATTTTATTTTCTGAAGTGGGAAAGATAAAAAAGAATTGGGTAGAGTATAATTAAGAATGCTTAATTCTTTTGGAAGAATTAACTTTGTTATGACTGGAGGTCTATATGGAAATATTAAGTAAATATTTAGAGATCTATGTTTGCAGACTCAAAGGAAGGATTTTAGTTGGAAATATAAATTGTGGCTCATTGGCATCTGGATGCTATTTAAATAATGGCATCTAGTGATGCCCCCTGGAGAAGAAATTGTAGACAGAAATAAGAAGCGTCAGATCTGAAGTTTGTAACATGCCAATGTTAGGATGTAAGGTAGAGGAGATGGAGTTTTGTGTTTTATTTTTAAGGAGTTTGTGGTAGAGACACTAAAGAAACCAAAGGGAAACTAGGGGAGTAGAGTATCACAGAGCCAAAAGAGAAAAGTGTTTCCAGAGGAAAGGAAGCATATTATTTTAATGCCACGGATTTAGTTTCCCAGGCTGCTCAGATAAATATCATGAAATGAGATGACTTTCACAATGGGAGTTTATTCACTCACAATTTGAGACTGGAAAAAACATAAGTCAAGGCATCATCAAAGCAATGCTTTCTTCCTGAAGACTGGCATTCTGGGGCTGGCTGTGGGGGTCCTTGGCTCCTCTGTCACATAGCAATGCCCATGGCAGCCTCTCCTGGTCTCACCTTTCTCTTCCTGGTTCCATTGATGTTCAGCTGCTGGCTACTCCCTCTGTGGCTTTCTCTCTGCCTATCTGCAGTTTATTCTGCTTATAAAGGACTCCAGTATTAGGATTAATAGCCATCCAAATTGAAGTGAGATGCACCATAAGTGAAGTAACCTCATCAACAGGTTCTACTTACAATGGGTTCACACACATGGGAATGGATTAAATTTAAGAACATGTTTTTCTGGGGTACAAACAGCTTCAAGTCATCACAGCTACTAAGAAGTCAGTCAGCTAGGATGAAGGCAGAGGAAATGTCTCATCCTTTACATTTAGTAACGTGGAAGCCACTGTTAAGTTTGAAAAAAAACCACACAAATATATGAAGTGGAGAAGTAGGTTCAGAACCAGACTGCAGTGGCTTAAATCATGAATAAGTGTGAAAACAGAGACGTGGAATCCTGGGTAATGTCATCTCCAGTGAGGGATAGAGGATTTTATTCAAGGGGTTGGAAGGCACATTGAGGAAGTTTGGAGAAGGGTTGATTTGAGATTCTGAAGTGGGCACATCACATAAACAGAAGACCCTTTGAAGCAAAGAGAGTGGGAAACACAGGTTCTGGTAGAGGAAATGAGTCCAAAGGAGCAAATGTATCTGCAATATTTTAAAAATAAATAACTATTGGAACAAACCTCACTTGATGCATTAAATAGCATGTTTACAGTCTTAACACCTTTAAATCTATATTTTTGACAAATCACTCAAGTGCAAAGTATCCAAATGTAATAAAAGCAAAAGATTTTATAAGCTTGGGAAAATATAGTTCAAACACAGGTGTGTTGAGTGGTAAGCCTTCTTTGTGAATCAGAGAGGACCACGGGCTCCCAGCACCATGGAAAGGAGTCCAATAAATAGATGAGCTACTTTGAATACATTCTTAGAAAGGGATATGAGCAGCAACCAATTCATTTCTTACAAAGGAATATATTTCAGAACCTCAATTTCTAGCTTTCTGAGTGTTCACTTTTATGCATATCAAGCAACAAATCGGGAGAGACTTATTTTATTTCACTTAGTAAAAACATTTCTGATTATATTTAAGGCTGTTGCCTTATAATACGTTTTGAAATTTAAATCCAATCATTACTTTTGTATGCTTCTCTTTAATTGAACAGTGAAGAAAATATTAGGAGGCAATTCATTGTTTTGGGAATAAGCACAGTATTTTGTCAGTAATTATGATGGCCATATTGAGAGGATATGCTGGGAAGGTCAATTTTCATCACATCTCATTTTAAGAAGTAGTGTATTATTGTATTCAGTAAGAGTTTAAACTTAGCTAGTCACTACTCAGACCACATTCTCAGTTTCTTTAAAGAGGGTAAATAAAATATACAACAACAACATCACAGCCAAGAAACAGCAATAAAGGTGTCAATCATCCCTTAGGTGACCATAAGACAAATTGCTGAGCCATCCCGTTCTATGAGTAAGCTGACTTCTACTTATACCAAGAACACTGTAAGGTTTGGGTAGGACTCTGGTCTATTTCCTTTTATAAATGACATCATTTCAAGAAGTCCCAAATATATACATGAGAAACGAGAATTCATTAAATGTGAATGGGACCCACTGGTCCATGGATGCCATTCATCATGTCTCCCCGGCTCGTTAGATCTGTCTCAAATATAATACATCTGTTTCATGTAAAGCAATATTTTATACTCCTGAAAAAGGCTTTCTCCCTACCTATTTTCATCAGTCATAAATGAAAACAGTGCATAGTATGTAATAAATGCTGTCTGATACTAGAACATAAAATGCCTTAAAAATGACTGGATTTAGTGGTCATAAGCGTGATGGACTGTGTGAACGCGGCCAGCGAAACTCTGTCACCTTCCATTGTGAGCCAACCGGGCTCCTCTGTGCTCCATCTCTTTTTACTTCAGCTCTTCAATTTTTTGACAAAGCATATTCCACCTACTCGATGCTTAGCAGTTTTGGAATTCCTTGAAAATACATACAAGCAGTGAATTGTAGCAACATAACCACTTGAATAATATTACTCAAGCATTCAAGGGCAGTATTGTTTTAGTATAAGACTGATATCTCCCTAAACTTCTGCTGGAAGGAGCTAAAAAATCATATTTCTTGGTTTCTACTGCTGCTTTTTTGCATTCGCTCTCAACCCAATAAATAAGTGTAAAATACAAATGATAATAATAGTTCTCATCCCTCTGTGGTTTATGTTTTCCAGATGCCTTAACATTGCTATCTCTTTTATATTTTTATCTCCTGCAGCAGTCTTTTTGTTTAACAGGAGCTCTAACATTGCTTCAAACAATTGAAGTTAAAAAGAAAAATATCCTCTTTAACACTAGAAAGGCTTATTTGCAGGCTTAGAAATCCAAGTTTTCATTGTATCTTATTTGGAGCTCTCACTATTTCCTATCACTTCTTAACTCGTACATCATAGATAGGGCACGTGGAATGATTTTTCTTTTGTAGCAAAGATATCTGAGGATCAAGAAGGGTAGATGAATTATCTAACATAATTGAACAAATCAGGACAAGAATAAAAACTATGGTATGTCTTTTTTACCACACCAGCTGTCCAAATCCAGCATCTAAGCAGTGTTTCATGATGCACAAATCAGGTAATTTGATAAGTTCACTAAAAGGGTGGAGGCATTGCCAATCATGACCATCATTGAAATTTTGAGTTATTACAATTAAGTCCTGGTGATTAGAGTGAGAGCTATAGAGAAAGAGTGTGATGATACACTGGGGAACCCATTATTTTCTACCTAAAGAAAATTATTAAAAATTTCTGGAAATATAGCCCTAAATTATATCTTTGGGAATTTTATGGAGAGAGTTGTATGCTTTGAATTCATAACATTACAGATACACATTCATGGTTTGATTTAGGTTTTCAGGTTTTAGTGACATAAACTGGATAGGCAGTCTTGATAATAAATCAAGTATAATGCCAATAAATGATATTGGAAGAGCTTTTATTTGGCATTTCATTAGCAAAGGAGCGGGCATAAATGACAAATATTGATATTAAAATTGTTTTCATTAGTAGAAGTAAATAAGATGGCTCTGAGACATCTTAGTAGGTGAAGATCCATTTCTAACGGAATCCACAATTTCCAGTGTCAGCCTGCATTTATGGTAAAGCATTTTAAAGGTTAACATGATTACAAAGCCCTTTCTGAAGGATATGCAGTATAGAGGTAAGTGAAAGTTATTCCAGAAAAGTCAAGAATATGTGAGAGAGAAGGCAACAGAGAGTAAAAAAGAAAATGATAAAGTATTACACAATAACGTGGTTGGAAAAAAATAAAAGCACATTTTTTTTATCAGAAGAAAGGCAAATGTACATGAAATTTTTTTCTACTTTTTGTCCAATGCCAGACTTTCTTAGCAACTATACACAAATCCAAGGCTATATTTTTCTGTCCACTACACCATTATAAGAAACTGGATTTATACTTGCTTAGAAAAATGTTATTCTATGAAAAAAAAATTGTTCTGATTGCATTGGAAGACTGAAAGTTCAAATTAAAAATAGATGAGAAAATTCCAGTATACCACTTAGTATTTTTAATAGATTCAAATCAAGAGATTCAGGTGAATGGTGTGTAGAGACCTTTCAAATTAGCAGATGCTATTTGTGCACTCTTAGTTATTATTTTAACAATTAAAAAACAGAGAAAATAATCATATCACAAAACCTTAAATATACTATATATAACGTGAAAGATGACTAAATGGTGACGCTAGCCTGGTGGTGTTGCAGTCAGTAATAATAAAAGCACTCACAGAGAATTTATTGTCCAAAGCACTTCACAAACAACATTGTATTTGAATCTCACCACAGTCAAATTCAGCTCTTGTGACAAGAAATGCTTTCCTTTGTTCACTGTATTCATTGAAGGTAACCATAGCTTCTTAGAATAATCTATTCATCTCTTCATAAGTTCATACAAAAAAGTGATTTGCGGTATAACCAACACAACATTTCTTTCAGAAAAGTAAGTTATTTCTGACCAATTTTACTGTTTCTGATAGACAAAAGAAAGATAGTAGTATAATACATTGATATCTGAAAACCAAATACGATTGCCCTTAAGTTTTAACACTCAAGTAAACATGTGTGGTTTAAATCCCTCCATCTACAAGAAATGCCTAAATATGATTGTTGAGGAAAGAAATAGCTACTGTGAGGGCTTTATTTAGACTACAACAAACTGAACCTGGAATAGACAAGCATTAATGACATAAATGACAGCATTCAGTCAAATCGTGTCAGAATGAAACAGAAACAAATGGTGTCGGGTTAGATCAATAGGAGCAGAATGGAAAAGTAATCATTGCAGCATGGCTAAGATCATGAGTTATCAGAAAAAGCCTACAGAAAATAGTGCATAAAAGGGAGTGCTGAGCATTCATACTGTCTAATAGAATAGCATATAGCAAGAATATCTACCTTTTAAAATAATAAACATAGTAAGCATCACATATTTTTAACACAAATCACATAGTTTATGTATTAGTCAGCCAAAGGGGTGCTGATGCAAAGCACCTTCATGTTTTATTTGAGTATTTATTTGGGATAGAAGCTTATAGTCATAAGGCCCTAAAGAGTCCAACTCAAGGTACCATAAGAGGTAATTTCTCACCCAAGTCTGTTGCCATGTGTTGACACAAGATATCCGGTGATGCCTGTGAGGGTTCAGCCCTCCTCTTTCCTCTTTCCTTTTTTATTTTTTTATTTTTTAATAAGTGTTAAAGATATTTTTATTAAATTTAGAGAAAGTGCAACTACAAACAAATGCATAACTTCTTTCAAAGGCCACTTTGTGATAAAGTATATACATATAATGCTCAAGATTGGTCATTGCTTGTTTTAAAGGGCCCTATTGTTTCTGGCTTGAGAATCACCTATTGCTTTTATTTTATTTATTTATTTATTTTAAAGAAACTTTAAATTACATAAATGTTACATTTGGGCATCCTCTCCCCTCTTAGGGCTCCGTGGGTCCTGCTTCTTTCCATCTCAGCTGGAAGCTGACACGGGACTCGTTTCTTTCCATCTCAGCTGCCTTGGTCTCTTCACGAGGTCAGCTGTAAGATATTAGGTGAATGGTTCAACTTTCCCCCAGCTCCACCGTCAAGTTCTTTCCTCTTTTTCTGTTATGTCTGCTTCCGCGTGAGAGTCTGTTTTATCCCCACCAAAGTGATGGGGACTCAGCCCTGCACTCCCTAATGAGGTGGCCGAAATAAAACCCTAATCTTAACATAATTTAATCAAAGCCATCTCAGCTGAATCTAGTGCAATCAAAGGGTATCTCACCCAGAGGAACAGACCAGTTTACAGACATAATCAAATACCTTTTTTTGGAAATCATACATAATATCAAACTGCCACAGAGTGATAAAATAAAACTTTTCTTAAGTATATTATGAATTTTAATAAAGACATATTTCTAATTCTTGTTTCATTTCTAGGAAATGTTTTCAACAATATTCAATCAAAACAAAACTACAATTAGGGCATTATAAGAAAGAAAACCCTTGAATTCCACTTAAATGCAAGTTTCAATTCTTAGACTATAATAAAATTATGTAGTATATTTTAGTAGGCACTAAAATGTTATTTTCCTACTGTAAAAAAAGAACTATAAACCTGGCTTTCCACTTTCCTTAGGATAGTTAATAATTTCATTAACTCATACTAGAGAGCTCTATCTGACCTCTATCTTAGCACTCCCCTCCTCCATTCTCTATGTCAGTAGCCTGTTCTATTTTGTCACATCATTTGTGTCCATCGACATTTTTTCATATGCCCTTTATTTTTTATTATTAATATATTTTTATTAAAGAAATTGTGAGCTTACAAAACAATCATGCAGAACATGCAGAATTCCCATACTGTCCCACATTTTACAAAGGAAACAAACTTCTATGCAAATAAATTTATTAAAAATTAGGTAAGTGAACTTTGATTCAATACACATTTATTATACTGATAATATGTGAGACGGTTGAGAAAAACTAAAATGGCCAAAGTAGTTGCATGGGCCAATTATAGCAAATGAAAAGATATTTAAGAATTGCAAGAAGAACCTGGAGAAGGCTAGATGAAAGGCATTCCTTATATATACAACAGTGTTTTCCACCAGTCTTTAATGATTTGAGAGATCTGAAAGTTTGAATCAGGACTAAATTTGTCTACTCTTTCAGGGAAAATGTGAAAATTAATCTTAAATGTATATGCAGTAAAATGTGTTGTTATTCTCAGTCTAGAGTGAGTCCACCCATATAGCCCAGCAATTATAATAATAAAAATAATAGTTATTTACTAATAACTATTTTCTAATTAGTTACTAAATATCAGACATGCTACACAACACTTTATATAGGTTATATCTTTTTACTCTAACACCAAATCTAACAAAAGTATGTAATAATATATATGCCTATGAAATAGATGAGGTATCATTTACGATACTTTCCCAGGGATACACAGCTAAACAGTAGAAGCTCCAATATTTGAATTCATAACTCTTTGACTATAAAGATCATATCATTAACAGTAAGGCCACCTAATCTACCTTCTACTCTAGGTACCTAAACCTCCATCTTTTTTCTACTTAGTCTCTATATCTCAAAAATCACATTAAAGTGTACTTTTAATAGTGTCAGATGGCCCAGTGATATATGTTTTCAATCTTATTATCCAAACCCTAAAATGATACACTCATATGTTTGAAAAGCATCAATCACTAACTATCCTTTTAATCAGTGAACTTATTTCTACCATCTTCCTGCCCAATGGTTGCCCAACTTATCTCGAATTAGGATAGTAATTTACCTTCTGAGCCAGCACTTTCCTACGTAAGTAGCTGTTACAGTGACTGTGGTTGTGTTAAATTGAAATATTTCTTTCTGCACATCTCATACCACTGTTCTTGTTTTATATCTGGAACATCGTAGAAATTTATTTCTACTCAACATAAGAGTATTTTAAGTACCTGAAAAATGAGTTTTCCCAATTGTAACATTTTCAGTTTCTTTAACTTCACTCATCCCTTGCTGCCCTTTCCATTGTGATCACCTTCTTCTATCTGTACTTTTTTTTCAGAGTAAGACATTATTCAAAGAAGGGAGCATATTATATGAACCTAGATGTTTCCTGGATCATACAAGATGTTGCCATATCAAAAAGGGACATGAGTTTCTTCCCATATGAATTGTTTTTAGTAAATGTGTACCAGAAGGCAGGCATGAGTTGTGAAATGAGTAGTATATTTGCAATCAGAATATCTTAATCAAATCTATTCCCACTACTCATTTACATATGTGACCTTGAACTAGCCATGGTCTTTCTGAGTTGGGTCATTGTTTTTACTGGGTCGTTTTGAAAAAAATTTTATAAACTAATTCACATTGTTATTATTTGTTTTTTAATATTCACAAACCATATTTAAATACAATATTTTAACTTCTAGTCATTTCTCTTTTGGCAAGGGGTTTAGGTAAGAAAGGGTATCTAACTGGTTGGTAGATGATCCTGTCATCTCATTTTTTAAAAATTGGCTCTATTCTAAAACTTGAGGGACTAACTCCTATGAGCTTTCTGGAGAGCTGTTCCACCAGTTATTCAATTTAAACATGGTCAAAGTCATGAAACCAAAGACAACTATGAGTATGTAGTCATTCTGACATGTAATCAAAACCATTTGATTTTATTGATGTGTTGCAATGAAGGAACACCATTCTTTGATGAGCTCCCAGGTGTCTCAGTAAGAAAGCATTAGAAAAAAACTTCTTATGGGTTTTCAGCTTGTCATAAGTAATTTTAGGGAGACTTTGGGGAAGTAGGTTTTTGTTATGAATTGCGTACTGTCAAGAAATGGGGTTGATTCTATGGCTGGGTATCTTAATTTTATCTCAACAGTGGGAGGTATAAAAAGAGGTTCTGGTTGTAACTATTATTTTTTTTAATGCAGGTATCATTCACATTGGCTCTAGAAATTTTTGTCACTTGGGAAAATCCTCATTGTCTCTGGTTATGAAACCACATGTTTATGAAAATAGTCTTGTCTTTGTTCTATCCAGAGTTGCCTTGTATGACGCTGATTTTCTTTGAAACTGTTCATATTCAATAGGAGTATGCCAAGTCCTAACTGTGCATGCTAGATGAGCTTGTGCCCACACTAAGTGCCAGGCCAGGTTCTGGCTGCAAGGCTTTATAGCCTGTTACCCCTTTGGGCCAAGAAAAGACAAAGTTGGGCTGGAGAGCCCTGATCATGAAAACATTTTTCAGATTTTGCTCATCAGGGGATTGTCCAGAGAATGCTATCTATAGCTGGACTTGAGTAAATCCCTCCTTTTCCATTTTTTGCAGGTTGAGTTGTTGAATCATCTGACATTACAATGTCTGTGCAATAGCATTCAAGACTTTGGGTTAGATAAGTCAGCCAACTCTCACCTAGTGATTATCAGACTCTGGTAACAGACTCCAAAACCAAGAGCCAAATTATCTGACTCACAAAATAAAAACAGTCCCAGATTCCAGCTCAGTCTTTTTTAGAGAGCCAAGTGTCTTGTTTGTTTTTGTTTTGCTTTGTTTAGCCAGTCCATGGGAGGATCTACTTGAGTTACAGTATTTATATATGCAAAGCAGGAAGTATTATTATAGCTCAAATTCCCCTTCAGCTTGCTAAGGGGAAATCAAGGCTTTTAAGATTGTTCAAGATAACTGATCTGTTGGGCTTTCAGAGAACAAGTTATGCTTTCATATGAAGTAGTGACTTAAAGGGGTATAAAAACTATTGAGAATGTACATATAATTTATCTCAACAGGAGTAAGTCCCCTCAGGTGAGAAAATATTTTGCGTGGAGATAAACAATTACTGCAAAGCAGACTAATATTGCCTTAGAAAATAACAAATTATTTATAATAGCAAGGATAGCCTTAATACAATTCCCATTCCTGAGTGGCTAAATTTTGCTGACAGCATTTTAATGATATTTGTATTCACTGGATTCTGAAAAATCCCTAAGAATCCTCAGCTTGATATATCTTGATGGAACAGATGTCCAGTAGTTAGCTAAAAGTTATATATTTCTTTTTATTTGGGAATTATTAAATCCAAGTATCCATGCTTTGGACATTTGCTGAATCTGATAAGGCCCTTTTCAATGATGTTCAAGAACAGTCTCTTTCTGATGTTATTTCTAGAAGTCCAAATCTCTAGAATCAATTTATGTGAATATTTAAGATGCAACTTGAATCTACTAATGATAAATGTTTTGTAGTATTTGGTACCAGTAGGCTGAATAGGGTAGAATATAAGCTTGGGGGTAAAATACCCAAATTCACTGGAAATCCTGTTATTAACTCAGAAGATGCTAATTTGTATATCCTACATGGGGTTGATTTCAATGTAATCAAATATAATAGCAATGCTTCAGGTCATAGGACAAAACATTCTGAAGATTCCCAAGTGGACTTTCAGAATTCTATTAGGTACCTTTATTTTTTTTCTGGTATTTGTGGAGGATAAAGCTAGTGGTATTTCTAAATATAAGATAAAGCTTTACAGAATTCTTTGAAAACAGTACCAGTAAGAATTGTTTCCCTGTTACTTGGTTGATAAATTGTCATTTCTTAGTCAGTAATTCAAAATCAAACAAATATTTTCCCACCAAAACTATTATAGCTCATCTGCAAGGAAAAGCCTTACCCTATGCTAAAAATAAACAACACTAATCAAGACATACTCATGGATCATTTGGAGGGGTTGAAAGTGACCTCACTCTTTAGGCTTCTGCCCATGTACTGCCTGAACAAACTTGCCAAGGCTCGATCATTACTGAAGAATATTGCTGGGACCATGCTCAGTAATACTCTTGAAAATGTGGCTCCAATGTTGATTTGATTCAGTAGTCAATGATCTTAATCACGTGGGTAATATCATGAATTATTTCTGAGAATGCTCCTTTTATTGTGGCTTCCTCCCTAGATAATAGCAAAGCATCTGCAATTTTTTAAATTTGTTGCCCACTTTGCAGAGGTCAGGAAAACTCTCTTTTCAAAGAATTTCAAAGATGTGGACTAACCCCAAGATCACAATTATTATCAGATTAGTATTTTCTATTTTGTCTTTCGCAATTAAGAGGTTTGGGATAGGGTAATTAGTTCAAGCATATAAACTCATTTAATTTCTGGAAGACATTTTGTTACAGCTTCCAGAATAGATTCAAACCTATGATAGAATAGCTTGCAATCCTATCACAAACTCTATCTTTTAAAGCATAATCCAGCCACACAAAAAAATTAAATCAGTGTTATCCAAGTGAACAGCTGGAAGTTCCATGCAGGGTAAGGATAAGTAAACAATTGTGGCCTGCTGCTTTCTGTGATAGAAGGAGGGTGACTGGATTTAGTGTGTTTTAATGATGGATAAGTGATGTGTGAAAGGAAACCAATACTGCAATTGTAAGACAAGTAGCTGAGGAGTGCTGGTTTTTGTTGTTTTTTTTGTTTGTTTTTTGTCAATAGACAAGTCTTTAAAGCAAGGGGCAGCATTATGTGTAGGTGAAATGACAGGACTATATCAACTGAAGTTTTCCCATGTTTTCTATAGTTGCCCTGGTTCTTCGAAAAGTGGAAGGGTCTTGGTTACAGGGTGGAAAGGAAGACTGAAATAAGCAAAAGACCTCTGGTTATTCTCATATGATTGAGTCACTATGGCTAGTGCTAGTCTGCATGTTTCATGAAAAAAACAGAAAAGGGTTTGGGAGTCTCGATCAATGGTGACAAATAGATTTGTACAGTCTTATCCAGTATTGGTCCTTCTATATGATTATGTTTCTTCTAACTTGAGAAAAATAAAACCATTGTAATATATTTATGCTAACATATTCTATTTATGTAATTAACCAAGGAAGATGAACTGGCCTTTTGTCACTTTTTTCATTATTCTAAGCTTGTTAAAAGATCTCTTACAGTGGTTTTGAAATAATTAAAATTTGGATAATTTTAGAAAAAAATTCTGCCCTAACAATCTTTTGTTGTTGTTGTTATTATAGGGTGAAGGAGAAAATTTTTCTATGTTGTGGTCATTTTAGGAAGCCCTAAGACACTTCGGGCAAATGGACATATTAAGAATTTCATTAGCTGACTATAGAGCCTGAATTTGGAAAGGCAAAGTAAAGATTGTCAGAGGAAATAAGATATATCATAAGTTTCTATTTGTAGGAGATATTGTAAACTCACAGGATAAGAACAGCAAGGGGTATTTGATATTTAACTGTTTTCAAAAGTAAAGAACATTTTCCAAAATCATTTAAGAATCTATGCAAAAGCACAGAGCATACACCAAACATTTTGGTGCTAAAAGAAATCTCTGCTAATTTGGGTAGAGAAAACACTAATTTTACTCTTTTTGTACATTACCCATTTCTTTTAAAAATCTGCAGTAAAATATTAATATACCTCTGCATATATGTGCTTAGGCATATAAGGGTATAAAATATAATTGAAGGTAACAAATTTAAATATTTCAGCTTTACTTTTAAGATATGGTTATCTTAGTGTGTTGAATAAAACTACCTATACATATATAAGTACATGTATGTATATGACATAATAAATTATAATCTTAAACTGTAATAGCTGTCTTAAGATACAAGCAGAAAATAATATCCATTATCATCATATTTGCATTGCCCTATAATTTCTATGTAAATATTGTACATACCACTATTAAACATTTATGTTATCATTTTAACTAGAGTAACCAAACTTATTTTTCTCCAGACACAAGAGAACACTAACGTCCAGGACACCAAGAATTGTTTCATTAGTTTTTGCACCATAAGCACTCATTTCATGTCATGTTTATAATTTTAAATTAGCAAAATAAACATACACATCTCTAATATACTCTATAACAAATTTGCATATTTGTTAACCTCTTACCTTGTATATAATAATGGAGAATTAAAATTTTGTTCGATGGCCTCTTTTTGCCTCTCTTCCTTATTTATAAATTTCCCTGGAATTAAAAAAAAAATTACTGATTAAGCACTGGTCCAAATGGAAAAGAGAATATGCTCAAGCACAGAGGCTGTAGCACTTTTTAGAGGTCAAGGACATGAGTTTGATTCAGAAATGGAATGACCAAGAGGGGCCAGTAAGGGAGAAATCCTCAGAGGGTGGTGCCCTGAAATGATGAAGAAAGTGATTGGGGGAAGGAAATTGATAACCATGCCAGATGCTGCTAATAAGTTAAATAAAATGAGGACTGGCCTCAGTGAGTGGACCTAGCAACCTGGAGATCAGCAGGGTCAGAACAGGTTCAGTGGAGAGGTGGGGGTAAAGTCTTTGAAATGGGTCAAAAGACAATGGAAAGTGTAGAGAACATCATTTGCTCTCCAAGGGACATTGAAGTGCAGTGGTAACTGTGAGGAAAGGTGTGGTCAAGGGAGAATATTTTTTCATGAAAGGGAAAATCACAGCAGATTCAGAAATGTGTATGTGGAAAGGTAATTTTTAGGTAAGAGGGAAATTTAATGGCCTGGTGAAGAAAGGAGATAATTTCTGGAGTGATGTCCGTGGGAATGCAAATGGAGATGAGATGTAGTTTACAAGTAGGGAGTTAGCCATGGGGAGGACAGAAATGCATTTTTTAATTGATAGGAGGGAAATCATGGTTTATTTCCAAAGATCTAGGTTGGTGACAGATATAATGACAGAAGTTTGAGAATTTGTCCAGAGAAAGTGATTTCTTATTCATCATCTGAGAGTGAGGATGAGGAAGGATATCTGTAAGATTTGAAGAGACAAGCTATGAAATAGTCATCAAAGATTGTGGGAGATTTAAAGGAATAGAGAAATACCATATGAGAATGCTGGGCATCACTAAGAACTGACTTGAGACAGTTTCATGAATTTTAAGTAAGATGATTCAGCCTGACTTTGTGTCTTTCTAAATCCATGTTATGTTTCTGTGGTGAACATACAAACTGTGCAGAGAAACACTGGAATTCGGCAGATAGAATAGGGTGAGCAAGGAAATAAAGTGTTTGCAAGGAGGTGATTTCAAAGTTGACTGTAAGCTGGGAAAGGGGTTATGAGATGATAAGGCAGTAGGATCAGTACTGTGGATCCAGAAGGGCTGAAGACCTTTTGGAATCAGTATACAGGAAGGAGAAAGAAGGACTAATGGGGATTACGGTTAGAAAAAGGAGTGCTCAAAGCTAAGATTTTGGAGAGGTGAAATTTTGGGTAATGGCAAAGTTTGGCATTTGACTGTGGGAGTGACTAAAGTTAAACGGAGGATAGAATTGCTGGAAAGATCATTTACTAACTACAGAAATTATCAAGAAATCAAACAACAGTGATGGAATACATTACTATGATCAAAACCTAAAATGTTCCAAAAATGAGTAACCCTGGTTATGACAGAAACAGAAGAATGAGTGGTGTAATTAGAAAACATAAAACATTGCTGGATGTAGAAAGCAACAAGAGATGGGAATAAAAGCATGCAGAAGTGGCAATGAAGATCTAGGAGGACACCTAAAACAAATCTAAGCCAATATGTATGAAGGTGCAAAACAGAACAAAGCTAGAACTTCAGAGGGCTGGAGGGGAATCAATGACTTCAAAGGAGAATGAGTTTGCAGTTATAGAAAAAAATGGACAGAACATTCAGAGGAGAGTGTGAGGATAGGGATTTAACTGCTAGCAATAAAAAATAATGGCAAAACAAATAAGTTCTCTGTACAACTAGCTGGGCTGATGTTGTTTTCCTGCTAGTCATAGATCCTGAGTTAATATCTTTCCTTTTATCCAGTTTTCTCTCACTCTTATTTTACTGAGAAACTCTATCTTCTTAAACGGAATTCAGATTGGACCTACAGAACGTGTCCAGGAAGACTTCCCCTCCCTTCTGAACAATAGCTTTTCTAGCAAGCCAAGAGCCCATCTGACTTCCTATATTTAATCACAAGTTCCCAGTAAACATGGATAGTAGTAGAAATGCAGAGAGAATATGAGTAGTAGAAAATAATATGAAATTATATTAAGAGAAATTTAGATTAATAATAAAAGTGGGCACTTAAAATATGCCTATGTTTTCATGATTTCAGATAATATTAATTCATATACTCATTAGAAAAACTGGATATCTCTGATCTTAGAAAATGACTCATCCTGCTAGTAATCAAAGATGGAATTAGAACATTTGACACTGTATTCAGTAGTAATGCATCCAATGTCTCCATGGAGGTAGTGGACTCGATAATAAATTTCAACTACAAATCAGAATACTAAATTGGATATTTCATTTAAAGATTCTATGTTTTATGCTATTTTGTATGTTGTTATCCCTTCATCACTCCATACCTCAGTGTTAAATGAAAACAATTTGCCTATCATCCAATACTATTGTGAATCAGGATTCTATAGCCTGATGGATCAGGCTAAGGAAAAAAAAATTGGAAAATGTAAACCAATTCATTTCCATAAGTAAAACGGCAAGATTTAAGTTTACTACTCCCAATCTACTGTAAGAGACCACGTAAAAAGTAATCGTTACATTTTACTTGAAATTTTTAAAAAAGATATTATTTAGAGAATTACAGCATGCTCTTTTAAAACCAGACTTGTTGCTGTAGAGATTAGGAAGCTTCAAACTTAAACATAAATCTCTAAAACACTGAGGCTCTGATTCACAGAAGGGTGAATTGACTGGATAACTTAAAAAAGTAAAAAAAAATCTGAAGAGTAAATGGTTTTAATTTTCCTACTGTAAGTTTGAAGAATATTCCAATTAGCATTTAGAAACTTATATGTCTAATTCCATAGAAGAAATCTGTCTGCATCATTTGTAGAAAAATATTGACTCTGCTTTTTCTATAATTTTCAGTTTTTTCTTATTTGTTCATAAGGCATGCAGTTTTAAATGATGTGATATGTCCATTTTCTGACAAATATGAATGGTTATGACCCCTGCCCCAATAACAGAAATGCTATTGTCAAAATATTAATTTTCTGAATTATCTATATATTAGCTATATTCTCAACCAAAAGAAAACTAATGCTAAGAATGCTAATTAAATAAAATCACCAAGAGAAATTACTAAGAATATATCTTTTCTGCCTTTTCAGAAACAGATTTAAGATAGAATAAGTATCTTAAATTCTTTTGTTGTTTAAAAAAGCAATGGTTTATTTGCCCATCCTTGCCCATTGTCAAATGATTTAGCATTCACTCTGGGTGAGCTTTACCAGCGAGAACATCTGAGAATGTAATAACTCTACGGTTTAGCAGAGTAAGTATAATTGGAGTGTTTAGGAGAGGTCTGATTCATTTAGACGTGGGTAATTGCTATTGTGAAGTAGATAAGCAGCGTGAGGGCATGAAGAGGAGGCTTTGGGTAACCTTTTGTACATTGCTTAATATCCTGTTGTTTTCATAGAAGTGGGATAAGTGCTCAAGTAAACAATGCATAGCAACTGCATTAGTCACATACACAGACTTTAATCCAAAATAATCAACGATGGGCTTATGTCATACTTCCTAATTGTCTTTAATAACTTTTTGTTTCCTTAATAATAACAATGTCAATTAAATCAATCAAACAAACCAAAACAGTGATGCCATGAAAACAAAATGGTGAGGACTCAGCACCAAAATAGGAGAAAACCTACCTTTGAATTATATTTGTATATATATATTCATTAAAATATAAGTACATACTCATCTGTGTGTATGTGTGTGTTTTTGTGCAGTTACCTGTGTATTGTTATCTGGTAGGTATTGAGATATATCAAGAAATTAAAGACTTTCATTTTTAAAGGAAGCATGGTTAGAACATGAATAGAAGAGAAATAGCCCCAATATATTGTAAGACAGATGAATGAGACTATAGAATCTGTGGATAAAAATAAGAGCATACAGGCGTGTTATATGGCAGATTGCTTTTTAAAAATTATTTACTATAAAAAGGAGCCATCAGCATGGTGGTGCATGGGAGATATTACCATTGTTTCTATGGATTTTTTATAGTAAAAAAGATAGAGAATATCAATAATGTAGATTATGCACATTTTCACAAAGCTGGATAACAAAAGGACAAAGTGAGATATTAGAAAGAACACGGTGTAGAAAATGAAAAGATGCTGTGGCTTTGTAAGATGTAATACTCAAAACTCTTGCAGAAGTATTTATTCTAAAATTTAACCTCGGTATAGAGATTCTGCATTTTAATTGTTAGACTTCAGAGGAAGAAAACGTCTTTAAACGAGGATCTGATTTACAAACTTCCTGATAATCTGGTGGTAGATTTTAAACATTATCATCATCTTTCAGTGCCTGAGAGAAAACAATGAAGTGAAGAGAGAGGCGGCTTGTAGTAAGGCATTGAAAGTCTCTGGTGTGTCTGATTACAGTCACTCCTGCTTCTTGGAAAAGAGTGGTGTTTCTTTCTATTTATCTTCATCAACAAAGAAAGAACATCTCATGGCATATTTTTAATATTCCAAAGTAGAAACAGCTCCAAATCACTGCTCTCTACCCTGGCCAGGACCCAGCCTTGACAGCTTTGAATTGTCCTGGCACAGCTCCACTGCTGTGTACCTGAGTATGTACATTCTCATTCTTTTCTTTTCTCAGGGTGGGTTTCAGTTCTTGATAATTAACTGACTGATTCCAGCAGAGTTAATAGACCAAATTATTTTTCACTTTTTTTCTGCTTCCTTATTAATCACCATTCCTCAGCTTCAACAAAGTCCAGCTTTCACATTGGCTGGCCTTGATGATTTTCTTTGTATGAAGGACAGTCCAATCTAAATGTCCCAGTAATGGGGAAGGAAGACAAACCTCCTCTTGGCCTTTCCTAACCTTCTCTGCTGCCAAATATTGAAGATTAGTGCCCTGGCCACAAGGTATAAGCCTGGTGGCAAGGAACCAGGTCACAAAAATTGAGTTACAATAATCAGAGATTTTGCTATGAAGATTGTCAGGGTATACCTAAGGTAAATCATCATACGTTGTGCTTTCCGTGTTCCTAGTATACCAGATAAATATCCAATAAGTTTGCCTAAGTCAATAATATAAAGTATTTACTGGCATTTTGGCTGCAGAAAGCATACTGAGGCAAGATGGAACAGGGCCAAAATGAGGAAAGGGGCAGAAAAACCTAATAAGCCACACATACACCACCTAGTAAGAGAAACTGAGGCAATGACCTACATTAACCTGCTGAGTCATACAGGCAAGTTAGGAAGGGGCCCTCACAGCCCACACCCTGCACCTCACAGCAAAGACCCCCAAAGGCTGGGTTATCAGAAGGCAGCCTGTAAAGAGGGAGGGAGCCAGAGGGACAAGACCACCACCACCCACCCAGCTTTAGGCTACCCCACCCCACATGGACAGTAACATCATGCCCTGTGGACAGTGACCAGGTGCTAATCACTGCTGGTCAACATGCCCTGCAGAGCTCATAGACAGCAGGCAGAAGCCAATCACCACCAGACAGCAACCCCCACATCCCTGGGTCCCTGTACCCTAAGCCCTAGCTTATCAGCACAGACCCTGGAGTCCTGTACCCCCATAAAAAAGGGACCCCAGGGAAAAACTTGCATTTCTCTCCCTTGAGAACACCCACCTTCCACTCTGAAGATATACTTTGTTTTCTTGCTTTTACTTTCCAATAAATTCTTTGCTTGCCTGATTAATTTGTGTTTTTTCTGGAATTTTTTTCTCGTGATGAAGCCAAGAACCTAGACATCGACTCTAAGGACAATACATTGTGGTATTATACATACTTCCTGCTCCTTGCCTTGGATATAGTGTTCCGTCATTCATTTAAAAAATGTTTACTGAGAACTTAATTTAAAATCATCCTTGCCCTCAAGTATATCACAATCTGATGAAACAAATAATCATATATATGAATATTTATTAGGCAGCTTGTTAAAGAGTGCAGAATGGAAAATATCAGGAAGCAAAGTGGAGAACAGAGAGCTCTAAGTCCTCTTTTGTGGGACTCAGATCCTTCTGAGGTCGCTGATTGCTAGCAAGTACTCTGTGTACATCAATGTTCAAGGAGGAGGCCAGGATAATGGAAAAGGTATGCAGCCATGCCTGCAAAGATGTCTTAGCTCTAGAACTCCAGAAGCAGGCAAGCCCATTCTTTCATTCGATTGTCCAAAAATATTTAATTGGGCACTGCAGTTTTACAATGTGCTATGTCCTATAATGAGGCACATATTCCAAATGGGAGAATGCTGAGATCAGCTCAGTGATAGGTTGGCTCGAAAGGAAGGCAATGCTGAACTTTATGAAATAAAGGGACAGAGAGAGACACAAGAGAGGAGATAAAGATGGGACTAGGGGACTCACAGCTTCTGGAACTGAGAGCCTCGACCCTAGTTTCCACCTTGTATTTATTGGAAACTACCAAGCAGCTGTTTGCTATTAGAACTACAACGTCATCTATAATAGGGACCAACTGCAACATCGAACAACTGCAACAGCTACAATAGAACAGGTGAAAGTCTTTCCCATAGGACAAAGTTGAGGCTTTAGAATTTCTGAATTGCACAAGGCAACCACTGCTGCTAATTTATGGTTGCATTGCCAGTTTCTTTTCCTTCTGTATTAGTCAGCTAAAGGGGTGTCAAGTAAAGTACCAGAAATCTGTTGGCTTTAGTAGAGTCCGACTCAAGGTACCATAAGCGATATTTTCTCACCAAAGTCTGTTGCCATGCTTTGAAGCAGGATGGTTGGCTGATCTCTGCAAGTGCTCAGCCTTCCTCTTTCCTCTCCCTCTTTAGGCTCTGGGGGCCCAGCTTCTTCTAATCACAGCTGTAGGCTAGAGGGCTCGTTGCTTTCTAGGTCTTCTCAGTTGCTCAAGGTCCTGGTCTCTTCAGCTGCGAACTATCAGGTACATGGCTCAGCTCTCCTCCGAGCTTTAGCCTTCTCCTTTCTGTCACATGGCAGGACCCAAATGAGAAGTTCTCTCGTCTTATTTGTCTATGGAATTCTCGTTTCTCCTGTGCCTTCTTCTGTGTGTCTTCTTGAGTGAATGTTCATTTATATAGCCCACCATGTGGGTGGGGACTTACACTGAGTTACACCCTAATGAGGTGGTCAAATCAAAGCCCTAATCTTAATTTAATCAAACACATCTCAGCTGACTCTAATACAATCAAAGGGTATTATAACTAGAGGAACAGACCAGTTTACAAACATAACCTCTCTTTTTGGAATTCATAAATAATCTCAAATTGCCACACCTTTCTTTCTCACCATGACTTCAACTTCTCTTTTATCTCCTTTATATCCATGAACTCTTCCTCTGTGCCTTGCCTGAATTCAACATCATATTTTATAGCCCCTGTCTCTACAAATATATCCTACCTTCTTCCCACACCTGGGCACTACTTTACTGAAAATCATAATATGTTAGAGTTTTTATAAAGCAAGTATCTGTATACTCTCTTGTTATTTCATATCTTGAATCTTCTGTATTTAGAATTCATTCTCGGTGTGTCTTTATTTATTAAGTATTGAAAAACTACATGGAATTTCACTTTATATTTCAAAAGTCTTAGTCCTGACTCCTTAACCTTCTTCATAATTTTAGCATTCAACAATTATATATCACTTCAGGAAAATAACATGTGTTTGAAATACCTCAGGTTTCCTATTCCAGTTTAGCCCTTTGCAAATTGTAAAAGCATTGCTGTTTCTTTCTAGTCCAACGTCAAGCAAAACCCAAGCACAGAGGGTTGGGAAATGAAAAATAAATTCTGGTGATGGTCAACTAACTTCCATATTATGGTCTGTACACTGAAATTTTAATCCATTTGCTCTTTGTTACTTCTACAATTATCTGATGCCTTTATATATCAGCTTTTAGTACTTTCCCTGGCCATTTATTTATTCATCCATTTATTTTTACTGGAGCATTGTTCTGTCCCAACCTACTTCATCCAACCTAGAAGCATGCTGTCATAAGAGTTTTATCACAGGAAATTTGCTCTGGACACAACATTGAAAACAAATTAAAACAAGTAAAGAGATATTTAAAAAAAAAAGAATTCTGTCTAGAACCTTTTAGCAATTAAGGATGCAATTTACCTTTTCATTTCCAAAAGAGTGACAATAATGATGGAGAGATTTGGAAATATACTATATATTCTAATAACACTTCCTGAGCATTTGTTTTATACCAGATGCTGTTCTACATGCTTGGGATATATCAGTTAAGAGAACACATTTGAATCCTTTCCACAATTGGATTTGGGAAGAAACATATAAGACATAATATGTACAAAAAATGATAAATGATAAATTAGAAAGTGATATGTACTATAAAAATAAAAATATATTGGGAATAAAAGATTAAAAATATAAAGATGGGAGTGGTGGTTTGCAATTTCAAACACAGTGATCAAAATAATATTGGTTTTGATATTTAATAAGGAGAAATGAAAAGACTTCATAATTGAACTGATGTGCATGGGTGGAATTTGGGGAAAAACTGCACAATTTTTGTATATTGTAACAAGTAATTTGGCAAATCTCCTTTATTAATTTTAATTTGTAGATAATTTTGAATTTTCAATATATTCATACAGTCTGTGAACAATGGCCTTTTAATTTTTTCCTTTACAATCCTCATCTTTATTTCCTTTTGGAAACACCTAGAACCTTCTATCTTGAATAGAAATGGTAATCAAATGCATTGTTTTCTCATTCTCCACACAGGGGGGAGTTTCTTGAATGAATATGAGCTTTTCTGTAGTTTTATTTTTCAACATATAATTTATCAGGTGATGTCACTTTCATTCATGGTTTCCTAGGCATTTTTTCATGGACGTATTTTGAATATTTCCAAATGCTTTTCTTCATTTATTGAGAGAATCATGTGACTTTTATTCTCTCAGTCTAGAGAATAATTTTGATTTCTTTTCAGATGTTAAACCAACATGAATTACTGGAACAAATTTGCTAATATTTTATTATTTTCAAAATATATATTTATAAGAAATATTGGATTTCAAGATGTAATTTTACATTTCTGCATTTTAAAAATTTGGCCATAATTCTAGACGCACGCTTCTAATACATGTAACATGTACCTGCACATTGTGACCTTTGTGAAAAGAAATTTGCATGTATAATCTGTGTTTACTTGTAACTTTCTGCTTATATTCTGCTTATATCTGTGGATTCAAGTTACTGAAGTGAATACCAATAAAGAAACGTAGGCATGTTCATTGGTTATACATGTTTGGAATGTTAACCAAAAAAAAAAAAAAAAGAAATATTGGCTTCCAACTTTCCTTTCTGATAATGCCCTTATGTGGCTTCGGTATCCATGTTATACTATATACTCCTATTAGCTGGAGTATGTTCCTTCTTTTTTTCTTTCTCTGGAAAAGTTTTCAAGGTATAGATTTCTTTCAGTGCTTTGAAAAATGTATTAGTAATTACTTTGAGCCCAGGATTTCCACTGTGGAAATGTTATTAATTATGGATTCAGTTTATTTAAGAGAAATCAAAAGTGTCATGTCTTCTCAGGTCAAATTTGGCATTGCATATTTTGAAGAATTTTTCAACTTCATGAAACTTTTCAAATTTATTGTTATTAATTTGTCACATTGCACCTCTTATTTTTTACTGTCTCTAGCCTTACTAATAATGGCCCCTTTTTCATTCCTAATGCTCATAATTTCTGCCTTCTCTCCATTTATTTATATCTCAGTCATTACAATTTTATTAATTTTACTAATCTTTCAAAGCACCACAATTTAGCTTTGTTGATCCTTTATTGGATAACTACTTTCCATTTCATTAACTTACACTTAGGATTTAATTTGGTCTACCTTTTCTGTCTTCTTGAGATTGTTGTTTAGGTCACTGATTTGTAAACTTTCTGCTTCTATACTGTATGTACTCAAGGTTATAAATTTCCTTCTTAGCATGGATAAGACTTCATCCCACACATTTTAGTATGTCGTATTTTTTCAATGTTTCCATCTAAAGGATTTTCTTATTTCCATTGTGATTTCTTCTTTGATCTATGTGCTATTTAAAAATTTATTGTATATCTTCCAAATATTTTTAAATGATCTTTCTATAGTTAATTTACAGATTAAGTCCATAATGATCAGAATACACAATATGTATGAATTGGATTCCTTGAAAGTCACCAAGAATCATTTTACATCCATACATTTGGATATTTTGGTGAATATTCTAGAACATGTGAAAGATTGTATGTTTTTTGCATGTTCTGTTTAAACTGCAAACCTCATTCAATATAAGGAATTGGTCCATATATGTAATTTCCATCTGGAATTCGGTTAACTTTGCTAATCATGTTATTCAATTTTTCTGTATTCATCATGATACATATTCCTGGTTCTTTCATCAATTTCTGAGATAGATATGTAAACTTTTCTAATGGTGATTGTGGATTCAGCTATTTCCTGTTCTGTTGAATTTTGCTTTTGCATATATTAAGGCTATACTATTAGTTGCATACACACATACACATGCATTTCCACTGGGCCTTATTTATGGAGACTTTTATTTTTGGTTGACCTTTACTTTTAAGGTGTGGCCCTTCAAGGCTCTCAACTTAAATTCTGGTATATTCTACCTTCTTTGGTGGATCCTAACTTCCAACTTTTGTCATCACAAACACTGGATGTTACCAAATGCTCTCTTCAGATTGTACACATCCCTCCACGCTATGTGGATGAACAAGCTCCTTTATTGGGATTAGCAGCATCAAACATGCTTTCCCCTCTCTGGCCCCTCATATCAGCCATGCTTTCCTGGCTCTGTGTTACCTTCGCAAGTCTGATTTTTTTCTCTCTATTAATATTTTGTGCAGCTTGTCCAGTTTTTAATAGTAGGAGAGTTAGTCTGAAATAATTGAGTGGGTTTCTCATGAGGGCAGTTTTGTCAGAGTTTGATTTTAAGATTGCTTCACAGATTGAATTGAGATCTAGAAAGTTATTTAATTAAAAAGAAAAACTACTATTTTTAAAGACCCGGATTTTCTTCCACATTATTTTAAATTAATTTTGGCATTCACTATATGAATTTCTTTCAGTTATCTGAATGTTTCATTAAATTATTTAACCAGAGAAAGTGAATTTTTACTACGTTATATCAGTGTGCTTAAATTTGATCTTTACCATAAAGTCGTTTGAGTTTCTGAACGAGATTCTAAGAATTCCCAAAAAAGGCTTATTTCGTAGACATAATCAATCCACAAGAGCTGAGAATATTTTTAAAATGACCTCTTCTTATCATGACACATAGATTCAAAATAGCTTTTCTGGGCACGCATGATCTTTCAGGATAATGATTATGATCACAGCTGGACAGAAACTGTATTTCTCCCCCAAATCTGTTGCCTCATATTCTTTTCAGCAACTGAAACAGCATATGTTAAAGCAATGAGGCATGGGCACCCTCTGGGCTTTCATATGCCGGGGTAAAGAGAATGAATGTTAATGCCCAAAATAAAGAAGCATATTAAAAATGCAGATGCTTTGGAATAGTATTCTTCACGACTTCAGGGCTTAAATTTGCCATTTTATGTTTTTTATGCAACTCTTACTTGAATAATGAGTGTGACTTGTTCTAGATTTTTGCAAAAAACCACATGCCTAACTTCGTTAGAAGCATTTGCCTTTTTTTATTTACCCATTCACTTATTCTACAAATAATTATTGAGTGCCAAGAATGTGTTTGCTTGTCAGTGCTAGATTGGAAAGAAGAGCAGCATTAGGTTAAAAATACCAGTGCCTTTAGAGATTCAATATTTGAAATAACTTAATACTTTATTTTAAATTGATATTTTAAGGTATATTTGTCATTTATATTTGCAGTGTTGTCACATATGGTTTGTAACATAAACAATCTATTTGTGGCAAATATTTATTGAGCTTCAAATTTCTAAAAGCTAAACTTCTGGAAAAAATTGTACATATGGACATATAGATATATAAAATGTTATAATAGAAAGATTATTAGAAGGTAGGTTTTAGTGAAAAATCAATGGTATAAATTAAACATAGATAAAAGTAATTATTGAAACTACAATTTAACATGGTTACCTAAAAAGTTTATAAGCAAGTAAAACTATGGTAGAAAATATTAGATTAATCATGAAAGAATTAACACATTTATTTGCTCCAGCCCCAAAGAAAATCACAAATTAAGATTATTTTGTTTTCCTAGACTTGAGATACAGTAAAAATAAAGGAAGAATGATTGTGATACTTTTTTGATTAAATATATATCGACCATGATAATATGTGATTGTAATAGTAACCACCGTTGCCAACTTTGCTGGGGAAATCACAGGCACATCTTGCACAGCCATGTCCCAGCCCTCACCTCCCCCTCCTTTTCTGTCATGGGCAGATGTTTCAGTGTGTTCCATTTTGCAGCAGGGAGTGGGGAGATATTAGCTCTAATGAAAGTCCAGAAACCAGGGACAAGCCAGGGACAAGAAGCCCCAGCTCCTCATCCAGACGGAATTCTCAGGAATTCTCAGTGGTATTGCTCCCTCTGGGATGTATAGCCTCCCTCCCTTCCAGCCCCCCACCCCAGGCAGCACAGATTGGCCTCTTTCCTCCCACAGGAAGTTGGGATGGAGGAGCTACCATCCACCCATGCTGACCTGAGCAGTTTGGCCTCCCCAGGAGACTGGTCATGCAGGGGTCTCTTTCCCCACTCTTTAGGATCCTTTGTGCTGTGCCATTTGCTGAAAGTTTCTGATGTGCCTGAACCTGTGTTCCTGTGATGCACAACATGGCAACTTGCTCCACAAACTGACCAGTTTTTCATAAAATAGTCTCATCATCTTTGCTCTTCCATAAAAATTCCTTGAACTTGTGGTCTATCCTCCACTTTCATAGGAGTAAGTCAGGCTAATGCATGAGTCTGCATGAAGTACCTGGGAACTAAGGATAAAGGATTTTTTAATGCAATGGTTAACCCAAATATTTTAGTCATTTGCCTTAAGTAAAAGATGGGATTTAGACTATTGTCCACATAGCAAATGAATATACCATGGAATTGTTTTAAAGCAGTGATCAAACAAGTCCAGATCCCTGACAGTTAGTGGTATAATTAGAAATCGCCCTGCAATAATTATTTTGGAAGTGGGTCTCACTGTTTGTACACATATAAGTATTCAGATTTAATGCTGCTTACTCAGCTTCCTCTTTTTATGTACACTCTCTGTCCTGGTTGCTTTATCCTATTTGAATATTGACATATGTGGTAGGTTGAGGCATCTATGAACACCAGAAAAGATCATGTCCTTGGAGATAATCCATTCCCATGGGTTTAAACTGTTGCAGGTGGGACCTTCCTTTTGATTAGATTACTTCAGCTGGGCTTGACCCAGGGTGGGTCTCAATCCTCTTACTGGAGTTCTTTATAAATGGGATAAATACAGAGAAGAAGCCCCATAAAATGACAGATAAAATGCTACAGGAGTGGAGAAAGGAAGCCACAAGAGGAAGGAGCTAGAATCCACGGAACACAGGAGAGAGGAAGCCGGAAGCTGAAACAAAGCCGGGGAGAGAAGGAAGAAACCAGCAGGTGTCTCCACCTGTGGGTCTTTAGTGAGAAAGCACAGCCTGATGATGCCTTGATTTGGACACTTTCACAGCCTTAGAACTGTAAACTTTTAACCTAATAACCCCCACTGTAGAAGCCAACCCATTTCTGGTATATTGTTTTTGGCAGCTTTTGCAAATGAAAACGATTTATAAGTAATATTTACTCGAACATTTATAAAACGATTCACTCACATTTTATTAAATTGAATATTTTGAAATCACAATTTAAATAAATTTAAAATGACTATTTTTATATAAATTTCATAGAAATAAACATTTTCCTTGATTAAAAACCACATAATAGGGTATGTTTAAGTACTAATTACAAATTTGCTTTGGATAATTTCATTAGCAATAATACGTATTTCTATAGAGCATTTATATACATCCTAAGAATTTTTCTACTTATAAATATAGGCATTAGTTTATATCTACGTCATGTAAACTATGCTAATTATGTTTTCACATGTAAGAGCCTGAAGCATATTAGAAGATATACATTTTAGAATCCCTTTGTCGACTGGACAGTGTTTAGTGTTTAGTGTTCTGAACATATATTTTCTTTGCTTTTGGTTTTTCAAAAATATATTGTTGTTTCCTCAAAATAGCATGGGTTTATTTCTTTATGCGGAAGGAAATCTGTGTTAGCGAAGCTCAAGGCTTCATAATGAAATTTCCTGTTTTCCCTATCCACTTAACACCAATAACACATTTAATAAGATTTCATTGGATCTGCTTAGACAATCCATAAATCTAGCAGCAATTGAAAAGTCAATAACCGTGTAGTACATGTAATCTTCGTCCTTTGGATATAGGTCATTAATATGGTTATTGTGCCGCTGATGAATTATACACTTTATTTATTTTGATGAATCATTTGTAGTTAAGCTTAATGGTCAATTTCAGATGCTGCTTTCCTTCAAATTTCTTCCCACCAATGGTTTCAATTTCTAATACCAATTCAAAACTGGCAGAACAAATTATTTTGCTGAATTTTAACTGTACTACTTGAAATAATTTTTGGACAAATAGAGAGTTTCATTTAGTCATAGGTACATATGTATTGAGATAACTCCCACTATTTGTTATTGAAAATCTACTTATTATTACCTTTAATTAAGAATACACACTTATAATTCATATTTCTCTAAAATTTACTTTCTAAAGGCCAGTCCACAGAAATTCTGTGGTTTCACAATCTGATATCCCCTGGGTTTTCAGCCTCACCATAACTATTTCCCATGACATCTTCTCTAGCTGTTCCAAACCACTTTCAATTCTTTAAATATGTTACATTTTCAAAATATTACTATGACTTTCTTCATGTTCTTACTGAAATATTTAATTCCCAATAGCTAAAAATTGCCTCCACCATCTGTCAATCGCAAATCAAATACCTCTTCCTTTGAGATCCCTTAATAGGTCAACAAACCCTGTCCCCTCTACCTTTCCAGGTTCCAGGATCTCTATTGTCTTTTTCCTCCAACCAGAATATTCTCAGTTTCTTTTCCCTCCAACCAGAATATTCTCAGTTTCTTTTCCTACACTCACTCTCTCCCCCTCTCCCTCCCCCCAGCATTTTGAATCCTTCTAAATTGTAATCATTCGACTCTGGATGTTTTCTTGTGTCTCTAAGCACCTCTTAAAATGCAGTTCCTTGAACAGACAAAAAGAGAACACTTCAGCTCTGATGTCCAGTGGCACAGAACTCTTCCTGCTCCACTGACTACAATCCATCCTCTGCCCAGTGCTGTTCCATGGAAAGTGCTCCTGAGAATGTCATTGAGCACACATCAGGTGGATTCTTCTCTGCTGCAACAATGGTTATGTTACTTCACTCTCCTGTTGCTAGTTTATCTATGGCTACTGAATCCAGGTGTATCTCCCACTTCCTACTTGCATCGAGAAACATTGAGCAAAATGGAATAAGGGCAATGAGATTAGTCCATAAAGCACACTTTTAGTGGTAGATATAATTGCCACTTTTCATGATGATTGGGTTAAGATAGAAAAGAGAATAAAAATATATTAGATACATATAATTTTGATACATGATCAATTTAACATTTGCATTTATCTTTGCTCTCCCTGATGGCCCCATAAAGTGGCAAAAAGGAATAATTTCATTATTTAGGAATAAACCAAATTGAACAAACACTGGGTTCATGCCCTCGAATCAGTTGAGGGTCTCAAATCAGTTATCTTTTCATTTACTCGTACACACTACTTTTTTTTGGTGTCTTAGAAGTTTACATTAAAAGAAGCTTGAGGTTTATTGATTTGGCCCATTTTAATTCTCCTTCCTCTGGATGTGATTCTCTAACTGTCCCAAAAGTTTAGAGGCCACTCTTGCAGAAAGTAGAGGCTTTTGCTTGGCTGGGAGCGCTGTTTTCTAGCAATTCAAGTGTCTCTCTAGAGTTTGCCAGAAACTCTTTCCATTACTCAGGACACCAGGAAGCTGAACCCTAAAATACAAAGTCGGCCTCCTGATGACATTGGTGGGCTGACCTACTGAAAACAGTTATAAAACTTTTTCTAGACACCCAGTTCTCTTACAAGTCACAAAGAAATGTTTTTGACTGGAAGTAAATCACAATTCAATGTTTTGTCTCATTGTACTTAAAAACCTTCTTTCTACTAGACTTGAAATCTATGAGAAAAGAACAGAAGTAATAGCTCATTACTCTTATAACGATTTCTCATATCTTTACTTTTTCTTAATAGTAACGATGAAAAGTAAATATTCCCTGGGGATTATAAAGCCAAATATGTGCTTGAAGTCAAATTATAATGGTTGTCAAATCTTTATTTCCACTTGTTTCAATAATTAAAATAGTGTATCACATGTATTGTTCAACTAAATAATATTACTTTTATGTATTTTCCATTTTAACAGAGAGTTATATACCATCATGTCATGTATCTTGTATTAAAATATTTTAATATAGTCTTTATTTTATTCCAGATTATAATTAAGTTGTAATTATTTTGAGAAGGCCATTACACATATTTTATATTACATGTTGTATGTTATATTTTACTATGTAAGTTCAAAAATGGCATGTAGATATTTGTGGAACAAAAGAAAATGAGTGGAGGTCATTGAATCTAGTTGATATAATCCAGGAAGAAAAAAAATCAATGAATTTGGATTTACTTTTTAATTTTCTTTTCTTTACTGGGTGGCCCTGAACCTGAACCTCTGGGAAGCATTTGCCTCTCTTACGTATAAAGCCATGAGCAAGTTAGTGCAAGCATATTTCAATAGTGAATGGGTGAAAAACTTAAGAATATAAGCAGTTCTTAAGAATATTTTTGAAAGGGAAATAGCCTATACTTATATTTTTCTGCCCATATCATTTATAGATATAGTTATGAAAAAAATTTGTCACTTGATAATGTAGTATTCAACTTTAATGAAAAATTGCTCCATAATATGAAGACATAGCTACATGAAAATAACATTTTTGATAGTATCTCTTCATCTTCATTTAGCAGGGCATAAGTCCGTGTTAGAAATCCTATTTCTCTGATCCAACAGTTAAGATCTTTAAGATGTTAGGACATATGTTTTCTCACTAAACAATCCTCAGCCAATAATTTATAAGACCCTATCATGTCCAATTCTGATCTAATGCAGGGTTCAGGACCCCTCCTTTGGGGTTTACTTACATGTATTTGCCCCAAAGTATCTTATCTGGGCCCATAGAATTAAGGCAGTCGAAAGGCATAGGATTTTTATGAAATCATATATAGTTGAGCATGTGAATAAGGAATCAGCAATCAATGACAGAACCAAAGGCTGATTCTGCCTTAAATTCTCTGCATTTTTTTAAGATTAACTAAACGTATGCAGAAGGCTTCTAATCCCCTTTAAAAAGTACTTGTTTTCAGCTCATCTGTCCAGTAAAATAATTTCTTCCCTGAACATAGCCATACCCAAGGCACTGCTGTGAGCACCTGACGTTATCTTCGTGAACCCTTAGAACCACTGGATAAGTTAAGGGATTTATTCTCTCATTTTACGATTAAGGAAACTAAGGCTCGAAGAACTGAAGTTATTTACAATTGGAGACACAGATTTTAGGACAGTCACCTGATGCCATGCGTGGCCTTTCTACCACTGCCTTCTCACCCTGATTTTACCTACGAGGAAACACACACCCCTACTTCCTTTACACAGTATATATTTGATTTGGCTTCATAAAAGATTAATAATACAAACAGCAAGTCGTGTTTGCACAGAGTGCATTCCAGTTTGTTTTATGATCCTTTCGCCTCAAGCTTGGCTGGGAGCGCTGATTTTAGTAAACCAAGGGGTCTCTAGAGTTTGCCAGAAACTATTACCACTGCCCAGGACACCAGGAAGCTGAACCCTGAAATACGAAGTCGACCGAACTACGGAAAACAGTTACAAAATTTTCTAGACAACCAGTTCTCTTACAAGTCACAGATGTTTTTGTAACCATTCTGTGTTTTTAGAAACTGAGAAAGAAGTTGAGGTTCTGCTTTCAAGCGATCACTTCAAGAAGGTAAAAATTCACGTGTGAGGAAATCTAAACGACAAATTTCCAAAGATCAGACCTTCCCTTTGTCCCTATGATTTCTTAAAGCAAAGCAAAACAATTTAAAAAAAAAACCCTCAAAATCTGAGTAAAATGTATTCATGACTGAAATGCACCATACAAGATGTATCTTACTCAGGGCAGGAATAGTACTCCAAGAGTGGCGATGTCAAGGGCGCATGCGCAGCCCGAAGCGACAGCTAGTGCAGCCCTGGTTCACGCCTCACAGTGTGACTTTCCAAGGCTGTCAGGCTCGCCAGGACTTTCCAGAGTTCGGAGATGTGCTCTTTGTGATTCAAATGGACCAGAAAATATTCTATGCTATCCTTTAAGCTTACTATACATCCTTCTTGGTATAAAAGACCTGGAATAGATACTTTAAGCTTCACGATATGTTTATTTGCTCTGTTTTAGTAGCCTTGCAGCTAACCAAACCTGGCATGCTAACAAATATCTTGTTTCTTGCTGATCAGAGTTCTATTCAAATTCATGTGTGCTTTGGGTTTATATAATCAAAATATTCTAAATATATGTTTCTTACACAATCAGGAAAGAAATGACACACTCAAAACATAAAATAGTACTAATATTTAAATAATATTAGTATTATTACATATATTCTATTATATATTAGTTAAAATTATATGAATTACTATTGTATGTTAAAATGTGTATTAGTGATCTTAGTAAATATAAACAGTAGCATATTAGTATTATTAGTATAATAAAATATATTATTACTATTGTAGTATTTTGAATATTTAAAAATATATTTATGTACATATACATTTTACCTAAATCCCACAGATTCCTTAATAATAAGGATAGCCCAAGAGGTAGGGGATTTAATTCCTCTCATTTATAATCTAATGATAATGGCTTACTCATTTGATTTTACTGAACTTCCTGGATATTTAGGATGTGCTAGAAAAGACTCTCAAGCCTAGACCTCAAACGCTTCTCCCTGATATGCCTATACAAAACAGTTCCAGAGGAAACATATGTTTGCCACCAATGCTTACAACTAGATATTAAGGAAGGAAAACTCTTGTCAAAATGCAACTGCAAGAAGGAATTTGTCCCCACAGGGTACTTTATATTACTTAAACCATCGTTTTGCCCTTTATAGCAATTTTGAAATATCTTGCACAGACTTAGGAGTCTCTGGTCATGAGATAAGACATAAATATTTGATTAATATATGAATATTCTCTAGATGAGTAGCTAAAATATTAAAATATTTAGACTGGGCATCTAATAGAATTATGGGGCATGATTAATTCCTATATACTTAACTTTCACAACTTGAAATGTGAAATTGCACAGCAAAACATTAACCATATTGCTATATTGTAGTTTATCATTAAGTATTATGTTCAAGATAGACTCTTGGTAAGCTAAGAGCCTTTTCTTACTACCCTGATTAAAATAACAATCTCCCTCAGCCCCACTTTGACATGAAATCACTCTCTATGGCCCTACGTTTTTCCCTCTGAACTTTCAAGTTCTTACCTCCATTCTACTTAGAGGGAAACTATGTCATTGTCATTATAAAATAAAAGTGTTTAAAATTGTGTGCTGCTGACACGAGACTCAGTGCAAAAACAGAAGTGAGCAGAATACGAATTTAATGGATGATAATTTTTCACTTCATTTCAGCCACTAAATGGGTAGATACAGACCATTTCTATCACCACAGCAAGCTTCTTCTTAGAGCCTTCACAATTAATATATACAATACTTTGATATCTATCTTTATAGATTAGACTGGCTTGTACTTGAACATCATATTAACAGAATAATAGTGCTTAGTCTCTTTAGTTTCTGGCTTCCTGAGTTCAATATTATTTTCTGTGAGAGTCATCCATGTTACTGCATATTCATTGTTTTTGTTTTGGTGTAATATTCATTCATATATGAATACCACAATCTTTATGCTTTTTACTTGTCTTTCCCTTGACTGTTTTGACCATGACTCCAATACCATGCCAAATAGAAATGCTGATTATGGTCATCTTAGCAGTCTCAAACTCAGAGGAAAATATTCAATATTTTAGCACTGATTTTGAATGTTAGTTACATTTTTGTAGTTACCTTATATCAGTTTTAAAATATTCTATTCTATTTAGTGTTCAATGAGAATTATTAGTTTGAAATTGCTGGGTATTATTATTAAGTATTTTTTCTGCTTTTATTGAGCAGATCATGTATTTTTTCACATATTCTCTTAATGTATTGATTTATGTTGAATGGTGTTGTCTGTAAAAGCAACATTACATCCCTGAAAATACCTCATTAACCATGACAAACCATCCATTTTATATACAATTCATATGATTTTCCCCTTAGGAATTTTTGACCTAGTTTTATGAGATATATTGACTTATTTTCTTTTAATATTTCCAATATTATGATACCTCCCACATAAAATAAGCAGGAAAGTCCTTACCCTGTATGTAAATGTCCTGGAAACATTTTTTTTCCAAGTTAAAAACTGTTTTCATTTTCCTCTAAAGGTTTAAAAAGTTTCATTAGTGAGCTCATCTTGGCATAAAATTCTTTTATAAACTAGAAAATATTAAATCAATTTATTGAATACACACATTCATATTTAATGTAGTTTCTCTTTGCATTGAGGTTTTGGTCTTCTCTCTTTGATTTGCATTGTATTTGTTCTTTACACTTCTTTATTGTATTTCACCTTTTAAATCTTCCTTTAAGCTTAATCACATGTTTTTATTATTTCATGTTTCCCTTTATATTATCACCTTAATTATACTTGCTGTGGCATACAGAATAATGGCACTACGTAGCATCCTGTCATAGACCAAGGAAGCTGTGAATATATTACCTTGCATGACAAGGGGAACATTGAAAATATGATTAAAATTATGGGTCTTGACAGAGAAATCCTATATTGTCCGGGTGGGCCCAATCTAACCACACAAACTGTCAGTAGTGGAAGAGAGAGGCAGAAGAGTAGATCAGAGAGATGTCATTTGAGAAGGACTCGATTTACAATTGCTAGTTTGAAGATGAAGAAAGGGGCCATAAGGCATGGACTGTGGTAACCTCTTGAACGTTGGAATTTCTCTCAGTTTACAGCCAGCAAGTTGTGGAGATTTCAGTTCTGCAGTCACAAGGGACTGAATTCTGTCAAGCCAAATGAATAGGAGAAGCATCCTCTGATGTCTCCAGAAATGATCATGATGCCAACACCTTGATTTTAGCTTGGTGAGACCCACACTGGACTTCTGGGCTACAGAATAGTAAGATAATAATGTTTGTTGTTTAAAGTTACATAAAGTGGGAATATGTTATAACAGCAAAACATAAACATAAAGTGGTAATATATTACAGCAGCAAAAGAAAACAACACACATTTTTAAATTATTTTTGTTGTTTATCTAGAAATTATAATGCACACCTTTTACTAATTGTCGTCTACTTTAATTAATACTTATATTACTTCTCTAAATCTAGGTCTATGCTTTCAGATAAAATTGTTTTCTTTAGTGGCATAACTCCCATCACTATTTCTTGCAATGAAAATGTGATAGTGGAAAATTATCTCAACTTTTACTTGAAAACATCTTAAATTTATCTTCATATTTGAAATACATTGTGCTGGATATAAAAATCTAGGCTTCAGACATTTTAAGGATTTTATTCTAGCTCTTTATCATCCTCTGCCACTTCTTTATCTTCACCTTTTTTTCTTCCCTTCATGAAGGGACACATCATTTGGTAGGACACATCAATGTTAAGTGTCCATTTTGTGTGTGTGTTTGTGTGTGTGCGATCTGTAGGATCCCAGAGACAGTGTGAGTGTCCAAAATGGTGAGAATGACCTGGCATGGCATGTCCAAAGGAATATCCTCAAAAGTAGTAATCTAGTTTTCAATGTCAGAACCTGATCAGGATAATGAAGACACTTGGGCCGAGAGTCTATACTAGCTTTGGAAATCAGCAACAAATTGGGTTGAGAAGGGTATTCACATGTGGAAGTTGTACAGTATTGGTTGTCAAAATCTGAACATAGTGAGATTTGTCAATGTGAAGTAGTGGGCTGGCATGGTATTTCAGAGCTCAGGCCGAGTAGAGAGAAAATTCTCATCAGGAGGCAAGCAGAAGCTACAAGGCAGTGCTCAGGATAGCAAGACCTTCTTCAGAGAGGGGGGGGTCTAGTGTGGAGTGTCAGAGCCAGGAAGGTTGAGGTGGGTCTCCATACAAGGGAGCAGTAAATGTTGTCAAGATTGGGGGCTGTGTCAAAGCTGAGGGACCTTGAGTTTAGGAAACCCCTATCTTTCCAAGGCAGCTGCTAGCAACTCTTCCAGTCTTTCACAGAGGTAAACATTATCTCTATTTTCCTTCTTAGGAAAAAATTTGTTCTCTGTCTCAGAGTGACACCCTACTCTATCTCCCAAGGCTATGTGGTATACAAACATCCTTGACAAGAATGTCTGGAAGAAAAGGTGTCACTGCCCTTTTATAACAAATGCAGAAATGAAAGGGACCCATGGAAAATTATCTTCCAACAACTATATTCAATAAATTTGGACAATTTATTGCTTGTCAATTATAGTTCAATATAACTATAAACGAATTAACTAAATGGATATATAACTTAATTAATTAAATATTAATGCAATATAGCCAACTAAAACAATGGGAAATCATGGGGTTATTCAGGTATAAACAAATACATGAATAAATGGGAAGATTGATAAGGATTGGGTTTTTACATAATTTCAGAATACTCCCTATGAAATAATTCCTAATTTCAAAGGGAAAAAGAGTAACTTCAATGCAAAATCTAGATCAGCATTTCATTAATCAAGCAATCAAAGTAAACATGATCTGTAAAAGGACAAATTATGCACAATATAGCAGGAAGCAAGAGAAAAATTTTGTGATATTCCTGCCAAAGCTTCATGACCTGACTCTATACTAACCCAAATTGAGAAGCATTCATCAAGACAAATGGCTTTTCCTCTTCAAAAATATCAAGGATATTAAAGTCAAGGAAAAGTCTGAATGGGAACCTTTTGCTATAAAATATATTCTTGGGGACAACTGGAAGAACTTGAATGGGGCTCAAATATTAACTGGTAGAAATGAACCAAGGCTAATTTCCCAGTTTTGATGTTTATATAGGGGAAATGTTGGCGAATGTCTTTGCTTATAGATAGGTACACTAAAGTATTTGGGGCTGATGGGGCACATGTTCAGTAACATTCTCCCACATGGTTCTGCATAAATGTTCTTTGTACTGTACTTCCAAATTTTCTGTAGCTTCTTATTTGCTTAACTAAAAAGGCTTTGAGGTGGGGCAAGATGGCGTCTGAGTGAGTGCACCTCATAATCTCTCCTGCAAAGAAGCGACTGAGTAGGGTCGGAGTCCTGCTGGACCAGTCTGTTTCGGGGGCTTGCAGGGCAGGAGGTGTCTGGATGTCAATTTAGTGAGACAGTGACAGAAGAGATTCTTGCAAGAGGTGGAATTTTGGGTTTCTGACATGGAGGTCAGAAGTTGGAGGTGGAACCCCTCCAGCTAGGGCTGGCAGCCCGGCGCGGCGATCCCTGAAATCTTTGTTGTGCTGCAGTGTTCCCAAACCCCGTGGATGCATGGTTCTCAGGTGTGTATTCTCTAAATCCTGGTAGCCCATGCTCCAGAGACTCACACACCTTGAGTCTACAATATCACGGACTTCCCATTACTGAATCCACTGTGCCCTGAGGTCCGTCTGAGGTCCTTGATTACCCTAGCCCTCCATGTTTTTTGTTTTTTTCTGTTTTGTTTTGTTTTGTTTTCTCCTTGAGCTTGGAGGAACATACCAGCTGACTTGGGGAGAGTGGGAAGAAAGGAGAGGCGAATCTGCTGAGAAAGCCCAATTTACCTAAACATCCTGGGATAGGAAACTTGGTCTGGGAGAAAGTGGAGTCAGAAAATCAATTAGATCTCCCCTAGCACACCTAAGGTGGAGGGACTGTAGGACATGCTATCCAAGCTTCCAATAGCATATTTGGGGTTTCTGGAAATAAAGAGTCATAGCCTTCTTTGTTGAGTTGGTTCAACAAGGACCCTCTTGAATCTCATACCGGACCTCTCAGGCAGCTTTCTGCTGCCCTGGGAGAAAGAGAAGTGAAGAAGGGAGAAAGGGGGAAGGTCAGATCCCTAAGTGTTTTATTTAACTGCAAAGAGGATTCCTAGCTTGAAACGTTGGTTCTTTTTTTTTTTTTTTTTTTTTTTTGGTCATAGTTGCTACTATTGCATTGTCTCCTGGTCTTTTCTCCTGTTTTATCCCCCGAGTCCTTTTTCATTTATTTAGTTTTTTTCTCTTTTTCTTTTTCTTGCTTGTCTCCCCCCACTCCTTTCTTTGCCCCCCTTTTTTCTCTCTGTTTTTTTCTCTTTTCTTCTTTTATTTTATTTTCTTTATATAATAGATGCTGCAGGGAGCACTTTACATTTGCTGTTTCCTCATCCTCCATTTCCTCTTTTCTGTGTGTATTGATCTTGCCCACCTACACTATCCCCTTTCCCCTACATCTTTCTATCCTCCATCATCTACTGTTTCTCTTACATTCCACCTCCCTTTCTTTGGCCCCCAAATTGTCTGACTTTTTATTTCTAATACCTTTGTTCTGTTTTCTGTCTTTTATCCACTCTTGATATTATTGTCTTTCTTTTCTCTTTCCTTCTCCCATGAAAACACTGGGCTTTTAATTCATACTATATTCCTCCCCATATTCAGTTGACTATCTCATTATATGTACTCTACTTACTGCTATAACTCTACACAACTTACATGAGCCTAATATCCATTCTCCTAGATTTTACATTGTTGCTCTGTTAGCATTTACTACCAATACTACTTTATACATTTTCTTTTCTTACTCATTTTGCTTTCCCTGGCCCTAATATTTTCCTTCAAAGTGAACAAGAAAATAGAGTAAGAAGAACAAAGTGACAAAGAGAAGACATAACACTTATGCATGAAAAACAACTAATTAATCCCCAAGACTGGACAAAGAAGCTAAGGAACTGACTAAACTCTTCAAGATAAAATGATGATCAGACAGCAACAAAAAACTACAAACCAAACCAATAATCAGGAAAACATGGCCGAATCCAATGAACAAACTAAAAACCAGGAAGAGGAGCAAAACATCAGGCAAGTAATTAAAGCTCTCAAAACATATATTAGAGACCAATTTAATCAAGTAAAGGAGGAAATTAACAATATGAAGAAAACACTTGGAGAGAATACAGAAGAAATTGCAGTCATACACAAAAAGATAACAGATATGATGGTGATGAACACCATAGTTCAAGAAATCAAAAATACACTCTCAGCAAATAGCAGCAGATTAGAAGAGGCAGAGGAGAGAATTAGAGACATGGAAGACAGTACATCTGAAATCAAACAGATAGTGGAATGGATCGATAAAAAGATAGAAAAAATCCAACTGGGACTTAGAGACCTGAATGACAATGCAAAACACAAAAACATATGTATTATAGGCATCCAAAAAGGAGAAGAGAAGGGAAGGGGACAGAAGGAGTGTTGGAGGAAATAATGGCTGAAAACTTCCCAAATCTACTGAGAAGGTTGGATATACATGTCCAGGAAGCACAATGCACCCCAAACACCATAAAGCCCAACAGGCCCACCCCAAGACATATACTTGTCAAATTATCCAATGCTCAAGACAAAGAGAAAATTCTAAAAGCAGCAAGAGAAAAGAGAACCATCACATACAAGGGAGGCTCCATAAGATTCAGTGTTGATTTCTCATCTGAAACCATGGAGGCAAGAAGGCAGTGGTATGATAGAGTGAAGGTACTAAAAGAAAAAAATGTCCAACCAAGAATACCCAGCTAAGCTAGCATTCAAAAATGATGGAGAGCTCAAAATATTCAGATAAACAGAAACTAAAAGAGTAATCCAACAAGAACCCTGCCCTTCAAGAAACACTAAAGGGAGTTCTGCAGGAAGAAAGAAAAAAACAGGAGAGGCAGAGTTGGAGGAGAGTGTAAGACCAACAAAAAAGACAAGAAGAGAAGAAAAAAACAAACAAAATATGACAAACACAAATCCAAAGAAAATGTGGCTAACAGAAATAATTCCTTGAAAGTAATAACACTGAAGGTCAATGGATTAAACTCACCTATCAAAGATTCAGACTGGATGGAGCCAGGGCTCGTGGGCCTCTGGGCGTTGGTCACTGGTGTGGGCAAAAGCATCGGGTGTGCCATAGTCCAGGTGCTGCATGCAGTGGGCACGCAGGTCATGGCCATGAGCCGCACCCGGGCTGACCTGGACATCCTGGCCTGTGAGTGCTCGGGCGTCAAGACTGTGTGCATGGACCTGGGTGACTGGGAGGCCACAGAACAGGAGCTGGGTGGCATGGGCCCCATGGACCTGCTGGTTAACAACGCTGCCATAGCCCTGCTGCAGCCCTTCCAGGAGATCACCAAGGAGGTGTTTGACACATCCTTCGACATGAACCTGTGGGCTGTCATGCAGGTGTCCCAGATTGTGGCCAGGGGCTTGGTGGCCTGGGGAACTCCTGGGACCATCATGAACATCTCCAGCCAGGCCTCCCAGCATGCCATTGACAGACACAGCATCTACTGTGAGTGAGGCACGCCCAGCCCCGCCCCAGCTGGGCCCTGCCCCTCCCCACCACAGGCTTGGCACTTGCCCTCCTCCCCTTCCTCCCAGGTTCCACCAAGGGTGCCCAGGACATGCTGACTAAGGCCATGGCCCTGGAGCTCGGGCCACATAAGATTTGCATCAATGTGGTAAACCCCACAGTGGTGAGCACACCCATGGGCACAGTCAACTGGAGTGACCCCCAGAAGGTCAAGACCATGCTGGACTGCATGCCACTCGGCAGGTTTGCCAAGATGGAGAACGTGGTGGGCAGCATCCTCTTCCTGCTGAGTGACCACAGCGGCATGACCACAAGTGCCACCCTGCCCATGGATGGGGGCTTCCTGGCCACCTGAGCCCCCACCTCCAACTCCCAGCCCAACCCTGCACATCCCTCTAATAAACATGTGCCTGCTGCAAAAAAAAAAAAAAAAAAAAAAAAAAAAAAAAAAGATTCAGACTAGAAGATTGGATAAGGAAATATAACCCACCTATATGCTGTCTACAAGAAACACATCTTAGACCCAGGGATTCAAGGAGGTTGAAAGTGAATGGCTGAAAAACAATCTTACAAGCAAACAATAATCAAAAAAAGGCAGGAGTAACTATATTAATATCAGACAAAATAGACTTTAAATGCAAAACAATTATGAGAGACAAAGATAGATACTACATATTAGTGAAAGGGATAATCTTTCAAGAAGAACAAACAATCATAAATATTTATGCTACTAACAAGGGTGCCTCCAAATACATGAGGCAAACACTGGAAAAACTAAGTGAAAGAACAGATGCCTCTACAATTATAGTGGGGGACTTTAATACACCACTATCAACTTTGGACAGAACATCTCAAAAGAGAATCACTAAAGAAACAAAAACTTTGAACAGTATATTAGAGGAGCTGGACCTAATAGACATATACAGATCATTACACCTGAATACAGCAGGATATACATTTTTCTCAAGAGCACATGGATCATTCTCCAAGATAGACCATATGCTAGGCCACAAAGAAAGGCTCAATGAATTCAGAAAGATTGAAAATATACAAAATAATATCTCTGACCACAGTGGAGTGAAGCTGGAAATCTGCAAGGGCCAGAGGGCCAGATTTCACACCAAGATATGGAAATTAAACAGCACACTCTTAGAAAAACAAGGATCAAAGAAGAAATCTCAAAAGAAATTAATAACTACCTTGAAACTAAAGAAAATGATAACACAACATGCCAAAACTTATGGGATGCAGCAAAAGCAGTACTGAGAGGGAAATTTATAGCCATAAATTCATACATCAAAAAAGAAGAAAGAGCAAAAATTGAAGAACTGACTGCACATTTGGAGGAATTAGTTAAAACAAAACAAAACAAAACAAAAAAACAGCAAAGTAACCTCAAAGGAAGAAGAAAGAAAGAAAGAACAAAGATAAGAGCAGAACTAAATGAAATAGAAAATAAGAAAGCACTTGAAAAGATAAACAAAACCAAGAGCTGGTTCTTTGAGAAGATCAATAAAATTGACAAACCCTTAGCTAGACTAACAAAGAAAAAAAGAGAGATGATGCAAATACACAAAATAAGAAATGATAAAGGAGATATCACCACTGACCCCACAAAAATAAAGACTATCATAAGAGAATACTTTGAAAAACTATATTCCAACAAAAACGACAATTCAGAGGAAATGGACAAATTCCTAGAAATACATAAGCAGCCTAAATTGATGAAAGAAGAAATTGGCAATCTCAACAAACCAATCACAAGTAAAGAGATAAAATCGGTCATTAAAAACCTTCCAACAAGAAGAGCCCTGGGCCAGATGGCTTCACAAGTGAATTCCACAAAACATACCATAAAGAACTAACACCAATTTTGCTGAAACTCTTCAAAAAAATCAAAACAGAAAGAACATTGCCTAACTCATTCTATGATGCCAACATTACCCTAGTACCAAAGCCAAATGAAGACGCCACAAGAAAGGAAAATTACAGACCAATTCCTCTAATGAACCTAGGTGCAAAAATCCTCAACAAAATACTTGCTAACCATATTCAACAATACATTAAATGAATTATACACCATGACCAAATGGGATTCATTCAGGGTATGCAAAGATTGTTCAATATAAGAAAATCAATCAATGTAATACACCATATAAACAGATTGAAGGAAAAAAATCACATGATTATATCTATAGATGCAAAAAAGTTTGACAAAATACAGCACCCTTTCTTGATAAAAACACTCCAAAAGATTGGAATGCAAGGAAATTTTCTAACCATGATAAAGAGTATATATGAAAAACCCACAGCCAACATCATTTACAATGGTGAAATACTAAAATCTTTCCCTCTAAGATCAGGAACAAGACAAGGATTCCCACTATCACCTCTTCGATTTAACATTGTCTTAGAAATACTTGCTCAAGCATGGAGGCAAGAACCAGATATAAAAGGCATTCACATTGGAAAGAAAGAAGTCAAAATTTCATTATTTGCAGATGACATAATCTTATGCATAGAAAATCCTGAGAAGTCTACAACAAAGCTTCTAGAACTCATGAATGAGTTTAGTAGAGTCGCAGGTTATAAGATCAATGTGCAAAAATCAGTAGCATTTCTGTACACCAATAATGGGCAAGCTCAGACGGAAATCAAGAAACAAATACCATTTACAATAGTAAATAAAAAATCAAATACTTAGGAATAAATTTAACTAAAGATGTAAAAAACTTATACACAGACAACTACACAACACTGTTCAAGGAAATCAAAGACCTAAATAAATGGAAGAATATTCCCTGTTCATGGATAGGAAGACTAAATATTATTAAGATGTCTATCCTACCAACTGATCTACACATTCAATGCAATTCCAATAAAAATCAACACAGCATTCTTTAATGAACTAGAAAAACTAGCTATGAAATTTATTTGGAAAGGAAAGAGGCCCCAAATAGCCAAAGACATATTGAAAGAGGAAAAGTAAATTGGAGGAATCACACTACTTGACTTCAAAACATATTACAAAGCTACAGTAGTGAAAACAGCATGGTATTGGCACAAGGAGAGACACACAGACCAATAGAACCAAATTGAGAGTTCTGATATAGATCCTCATATATATAGTCATATAATATTCAATAAAGCCACCAAACCTCTCAACTGGTGCCACCAAACCCTCTTCAACAAATGGTGCCTGGAGAACTGGATATTCATACATAAAAGAATGAAAGAGGATTACCAACTCACACCTTATACAAAAATCAACTCAAGATGGATCAAAGACCTAAATATAAGAGCCGAGACCATAAAGACTTTGGAAAGCAGTGTAGGGAAGCACCTATAGGAACTTGTATTAGGAAATAGCTCCATGAACTTCACACCAAAAGCACGAGCAGCAAAAGAACAAATAGATAAATGGGACTTCCTCAAAATTAAAGCCTTCTGCACCTCAAAGGAGTTTGTCAAGAAAGTGAAAAGAGAGCCTACCCAATGGGAGAAAATATTTGATAACCATATATCTGATAGGAGACTTATAACCTGCATATATAAAGAACTCCTATATCTTGAAAACAAAAACACAAATAACCCATTCAAAAAATGGGAAAAAGATTTAAACAGACACTTCTCCAAAGAAGAAATACAAATGGCTAAAAAGCACATGAAAAAAATGCTCCAAATCTCTAGCAATTAGGGAAATGCAAATCGATACTACAATGAGATACCATCTTACTTCCATAAAATTGGCAGCTATGAAAAAAAACAGGATACTACAAGTGCTGGAGAGGATGTGGAAGAATGGGAACACTCATCCACTCTTGGTGGGAATGCAAAAGGATCCAGCCATTCTGGAGGACAGTTTGGTGGTTTCTCAAAAAACTAGCTATAGATTTGCCATATGATGCAGTAATTCCACTGCTGGGTATATACCCACAAACAAATATATGCACACCAATGTTCATAGCAGTATTGTTCACTATTGCCAAAAGCTGGAATCAACCCAAATGACCATCAACAGATGAATGGATAAATAAAATGTGGTATATACATACAATGGAATACTACTCAGCTTTAAGATTGAATACACTACAAAACACTTGTGATAACATGAATGAATCTTGAGAACCTTATGTTGGGTGAAGCAACCCAGGCATTGAAGGACAAATACTACATGACCTCAATGATATGAAGTACGTAAACCAAGCTGACTCCAAGAGCTAGAGACTAGATGACAGGCTTAAAGGAAACTGGGAGGTAGAGAAAGGATGTAAGCTGACACCTACATGGGTGGAATCTATGATAAACTGGAGGTAAGTATTTGTATAAGGAAGGGATAAAATGGGGGCATAGGGTTACCTTTGGGTGGGGCTTTGCAGGCTTGAGGGGGTCTAGGGATGGGAAAATGGATAATATTACCCAAGAAATTGGGAGGGGGGTGGGGGAACATATGAACATAGGAGATTGTCAGATATAATCTTGAGAAAACTTTTTCAAAAATATAATAAGGAAGGTTACCTGTTTAAGATGGTTAAAGGGGATAATCAGATGCAGAACAGGCTTATAGGGAGTGTGTGAGTGCTCATTTTGTCATAGTGGATTATATCATTGGATAGAGACCCATATAATGAGAGTGAAGGTATATCCACATCCTGGGGAGGACTGATGTTCTCAAGTAGAGGGAATTGTATCTCTTGAGAGAAATGGTGGGTCCCAATGTGTTAGGGTGGTCAAGCATGTCAGGCCCTCAGCATTGTTGCAAGTATCTCTGAACATGGCCCTTCATGGAATGAAGATTGACTGTCACTGTGGGCCCTAAGGGGAGAGGGAAAGAAGTAGAATAGATGGAATCAGTGTAACTGTGTGGGCAATAGAAGTGTTCCACAAGATTATGCAAGGATGGATATAAGACATGTTAAATTACACCAAAAATGTATAGGGTCCAATAGGCTAAAATATAAATCATAATGTAAAACATAAGATAACTAAAAGTTTAGAAAATTGTATAGTCTAAAATATAAACTACAATGTAAACCCAAATGTTACCTTGTTTGAAAGCTATTGTTTCAATATCTGTACATCAGTTTTAATAAATATAGTATGAATATGTAAAAAGGTTATTGCTGTGGAAGGGAAAAGGGTTTTATGTTGGATATATGGGAGTACTGTATATTGTATATATGAATTACTGTGATCTAAAACTTTTGTGAAGACAAGCTTAATAATTAGGGAAAAAAAAGAAAAAGAAAGGATGTAGACACTGAGGTAAAGATGGAAGAAGTTGCCTTGCCAATTTGCATACAGGGCAACACTTATTGCAGTGATGGAAGGCAAAACATCAAAAACAAAGCTTTTGTATTTTTAAATTTTTTGATACCCCAATCTATTTTTATCATAGTTTTTCCAAATTAATATGTATTCTATATCTAACCTTTAAACTCATCACTATATTCCATTTTACTATTAATGGAACCTGGCAATATATTGGGCTTCATTTTCAAAGAAGTTTTGGATCACAGAGAGGCTCAACAATGGCAGGGGAGGAATACTGGTGTGGGATGTTATTGACAGGGGACTCATGGTTGGCAGGGAGTTCTTCAGAGCATATATCCAGGGTACATAAAAATGTTTGGATATTTTCATAGTGGTTACAATTAAAAACAACAACTGAGGGAGTGTTGAGTTCCTAGCCAGGGGAGCTCTATCACAGTCCCTAAAGGAATAGTAACAATCCCCCAAGTGCAACAGCAAAGACCAAAAAAGAAGAAAGGTCCAACCATGAGCCCTTAATACTAATGACTATGCTTGTGAGCCCGTGCACCTGAAATAAGAACAAAGCCTAGAGCTGCAGGGTGCCTAAGAGTTACCTCCTGAGAGCCTCTGTGTTGCTCAAATGTGGCCAGTCTTAAAGTCAAATTCAGCATGTAAATGCATTGCCTTCTCCCCAGCGTGGGACATGACTCCCGGGGATGATCTTCCCTCGTGCCAAGGAATTACTACCAAGTACCAGCTGATGAGGTAACTAGAAAATGACCTTGAATAAAAAGATCAACTCAGACCAGCAGAGTATCTCAGTCTACATGTAATACCAGGAGTTAAAAATGCTTTTTGACCTGGATAAAAGGGGAAAATGGAAAGGACAAATGAGTTTATATGGCTATGACTCTCCAAAAAGAGCTGGGAGGTTATTAGAGGGGTCGCCCTTATGCACACCTGAGCAAAGTCCAAGAGACAGATAAAGTAGATACAACCCCAGGTATTGGTTCTTCTGAGGGCTACAGAGACCCACATGTTCTATGGTCATGGCAGATGGAGTTCAGTGCCATGTCAGTTGGCCCTACTTTGGAGTTTGTGTTCCTGTGTGTGATGGAGCTGGACTCAGATGTGATCTTTGTTCGTAAACCTCTCTGGTTACTTTTACCAGATCTGTAGTTGGTGCTGGGGTTTAGTGTATACCTAGGGGACCTGGATCTCTGGATGGACCATGTGATAGCCAGGCCCTAAGCTCAACAGACTTACCACTCCTACACTCTGGTTTATTGGATTTACCCCACTCAGCTAACATGGAGGTGAAGAAGGTCAACCACCACACCAGGGAGCCAAAAGGGCCTACAACTGAAAGCAGGAGAATTGCATCCAGCATCCATGTGGAATATAAGCCCCCTCTTGATATAGATGTGGAGTGGACACAACCATTCCAAGGTCCACAGGATGGAAGAATAGAGTATGGATTAGAGTGGACTTACTGATATTCTATTCATGAACTATTGTGATTAGTAATCAAAAAAAATGTGGCACTGGTGTGGAGAAATTGGCCATGGTGGCTGCTGGGGGTAGGGAGTGGGAGGAAGAGATGTGACGTGGGGGCATTTTCGGGACTTGGAGTTGTCCTGGGTGGTCCTGCAGGGACAGTTACCGGACATTGTATGCCCTCCCATGGCCCACTGGGTGGACTGTGGGAGAGTGTGGGCTATGGTGTGGACCATTGACCATGAGGTGCAGTGGTGCCCAGAGATGTATTCACTAAGTGCAATGAATGTCTCATGATGATGGAGGAGGTTGTTGTTTTGGGGGTAGGAGTGGGGGGAGGGGGGTGGGGGGTAAATGGGGACCTCATATTTTTTTAATATAACATTAAAATAATAAATAAAAATAACAACAACAAAAAAGGCTATGATTTCATTTTCTTCTATTTTCCACAGGTTCTCTTCAGTGTTTTAATTGTTTCTTTAAAGGCGAAATGTTCTTATTTTTCTCTGACCACTTTCAATATATTATCTTTTTTTTTGGTTTTCAGCAGTTTAATTATGGTGTGTTTATGTTTAGTTTCTTTTCATTTATCTAGCTTTGTGTTCATAGAGCATCTTAAATCTACAGTTTGATGTCTATTATCAGTTATGGAAAATTCATAATTACTTTTTTTCCAAATATTTACAATGTCCCATTTTATCTCTTCCATCCTTCCTTATCTTAGATTTACCTTTTAATTGTGTTCCATATTTACCTTTCCTGCATTCCCATCTTTTTTTTTTTTTTTGGCATGTTAATCAGGAAATTTTATACTGACTTGTTTTCTAGTTCTGGTTCCATAATCTGCTGTGTCTAACCTTTTTTCAAAACTTTTCTATTATATTCTTAATTTCAGTTCTTAATCTCAGTTCTAAACCTTCCATTTGACTCTCTGTAATAGAATCTATGTGTCTTAGATTGCCAGGCTCCTATGAAAAATATCCCACAATGTGTTGGCTTAAACAACAGCATGTATTGTCTCACAATTTGGAGGAAAAGTCCAAATTCAAGGTGTCAGCCAAGTCATGCTTTCTCCCCCAAATCTGTAACAATCCAGCTATGGCTTAATGCAATCCATGGGTTCCTTGACTCATATCTATGCTTCCCTTTACATGGCAATCTCTCCTTCCTTGTGCCTGGTCTTCCTGTTACTGCTTATTTCTGGCTTCTGTATCCTGGTTTCTCTGTGGCCTCCTCTGACTTCTGATTTCTACTTTCTTCTCTCTATAAAGCCTCCAGTAATATAGACTAAGACACACAGTGATTCAGTGGGTTCACTTAAATTTAAATAAATAAAGTGGGTTCACTTAAATTTAAATAAATAAATTTAAATTTAAATAAAGTGGATTCACTTTAATTTATAATAACATTTTTTAGTTTCCGCAGCTGCTCAAGCAAATAACATGCAATGGGTTGACTTAAACAATGGGAATTTTTAAATCTTATGGTTTTGAGACTAAGAGAATGTCTAAATCAAGGCAATGCTTTTTCCCTAAGGACTGTGTTATTCTGGGGCTGGCTACCAGTGATCCTTAGTCCTTAGTTTGTCACATGGCAAAGCACATAGATGGCAGTGTCTCCTGGTCTCTCCCTTCTCTTCTGGGTTTTGTTGATGTTCAGCTTCTGGCTGATTCTCTGTGGCTTTCTTTCTTTGTTTCTGAATTTCATTCTGTTTATAAAGGACTCCAGTAATAGGATTAAACCCATCTTGGGCACACCTTGAATGAAGTAACCTCATCAAAAGGCCCTACTCACAAAGGGTTCACACCCACAGACATGGAATAAGTTTCAAAACATGTTTTCCTGGTATCCACACAGCTCCAAACAATCACCAATATCTTCACAGTCACAGGAAAATGAATTAAGATTAAGAATGTGCATTTTGGAGTGGTGCATAATTCAATCCACCATACTATGTCTCTGATAAAATTCTCCAATTTTATTCTATTTGCATGATGATATTGATCATAGGCAATTTAGTCTCTATCTGATATTTTGAAATCAATTCACCTCATTGTCTATGTTGTTTATATTTTTCCAGACTCTGTCATTTCATACTTTTATCCATGCAATAATATATAGTTACAAAACATAATATTTATTACAGTAATAGTTGTACCTGAAAACTCAGGCTGATGCTGTCTTCCCCCAAAGAAGTTACATTTACTTCCAGCAGGTAGATTAATTAACAGTAGATTAGTTTGTGTTGTGGGAAACTGGCTTACCTATTTGTTGCTTCCAATTATTGCAGATGATGTTGCAATTGCTTCCTGTTATTGTAAATGTTACCTTATTGTAGATGTTGCAAGTTGCTTCCTGCTATTATAGAAAATGTTGCAAGTTGCTTCCTGTAGTAAACAGCTGCTTGTTAGCTTTCAAATAAATAGGATGTGGAAACTAGGGTTGAGGCTCTCAGTTGCAAAAACTGTGAAGCCCCGGGTCCCATCTTTGTTTCCTCTCTTGTTTCTTTCTTTTTGTCCTTTTATTTCTCCAGTTCTGCATTGCCTTCCCTTCAGGCTAAACCTATTGCTAAGCTGGTCTCAGCAAGTTTGACCCCATTGAGGGCAGGTTTTGATGGGGCTAGCTCTTCCAGTTTTGACCTTGTTCCAGGCATTTCCCCTACTTCTTGGTGTGGTTTCTCCAGCATCTTAACTTTTAGCCCTGGGTGTCTATCATGGTAGGACTTAAACTCCAGCCTGATCTCCCAGCTGTTTCATTTTCTACTTGTTTCTTAGAGCCTGTTGGGCACATACACAGCTAAGGAGTCACCCGTCATCTTTACAGGAACTTGAACACAGACTCATATACTCACTTTATTGTCCTTTGCCCCTCTTTGAGATATTGCTCCTCACATCCAAACATTTTAGCAAATTCAAACTCTTCAGCCCAGTAAACTTCAGTTTTCTTTTTGGACTCAATAACTACATGATGGAAAGTTGAAAAACACTCTCAGAAAAATCTGTGTGAATGTGGTGCTCCCTTTTTGTGTTTTCCTTAGCTCAAGAATCATGTCTACAAATTCTACCTACTTTGATAGTTCTCTGCTGCCTTCAAATGCTTATGTGTTCTACCCATCTTTTGCAATTCTTTGTGGTACCTTTAATCTAAGTAAAGCTATTCTACTGTAGCCTAATCTAGAAGTATAAAGAATTTAAAAGTATTTAAACATCCAAAATGAGGGTATTAATTATATATATGTGATATTTCATTTAATTAATCACTAGATTCCATGAAATCATAATCATAAAAATAACTGGAAACAAAATATTTGTGACATCAAAAGTCTTGGATGAGTCCATGTAAAATCTCAATTTATCTCTTAGTGTCTTTGCATACATTTCAGAGGTGATGCTGAAACATATCAATTGTGATTGTGAAATTTTTTGTAGAACTAATTTTTAAAATCTTGCTACATTTTAATCACCCATTTTACTTCTCATTTTACAACACACTTCCCGTCTTTTCTTTGAGCTTGATGCCCTAATTTTCTGGACTTTTAACATAAATTTAATTAATGACATTCTCTTCAACAAACCATCTATGGATCTAATATCTAGTAATGATTCTTTTTGATGTCTTTCTGAAATCTTTCATATATGTATGGCGATTCCTGGGCAGTAATTTCCAAGTAAGACCAATTCTTACCTAAAGCACTTGCAAAGTAATATCTTAAATGAAATAATCTAGAATATCAAATTAGATGTGAATGATAATTAGTTCTGAGACGAATGAGCACATGAACGAAGACTTAAAGCATAAATATAGGTGACCTATACATGTGGAATCATGTTCCTTGATAAAAAATTTATTCATTGTTATAATAAAATTATTTTAACATTAAAATGTGATTCCAAAATATGCATTAATACTTGGTGTTATATTTATATTTTCCTAGCTAATCAAAGTTCAGTTACTGTATTCAAAGTTGGGAGGACAGAATGGTTAACCATACACATGCATTAGTTGGGTCTTGAGTTTATAAAGAAAAAAATTAATAAAAGCATAATTGCTTGTCACAGCCCAGTTGTGATAACATCCAAGTTTACCTCTTTTAAAAATAGTATTGCCATGATTAAGGATTTTCACAATTAATAAAGACAATTAAATGAGACAATTTTATTCACTTAAAAATATTATTACTTACATTAATTTGAAAGACCTTGTATCTATATTATCCTAATATCAATTTAACTAGAGTTTAGCTCATACAATGTCATATAAATTAAGGGAAAACACAGAATAACATATTTGTGATATGGAAAGTGGTGGATTATTCCATATAAAGTCTATAATCCCCAGAGTATAAGCAAATAATTGATTGCATAGTTAGATTTGACTCTATCAAAAATGGGATTAAACTTTAAACAAATGATTCTGATAACATCCAAGTCTACATACTTAGGAATGAATTCTATTCCATTATTTTGGGTATTACAAACAGTAGTGTAAAAAAAAGTGTGGGAAATTATCCATTATTAATGAACTGTTTTCAATGGAATGAATCTACTGAGCAATGTAAAGCACAATTATTGAAATTTAACAATATAAACGTGGTTTTGATCATCTTAATATGAAATGTTATAAAATTTAGGCAGCATTATATTGCAAAACAAGGGTGAAAAAGGGTGAAACATTTAAAAGCCAGCAATAGTTGCGATATGTAGCATAAGTTTAAAGCAGAGCCAGTAAAACTGAAATGCAAAATGAAACTTGCATTGCACACATTTATTTGGATATAAATAAACTGAGAGGGAGTCACTGCTCATAATGACAACATAGGTTACAGAGACACAGAAGAGAATTTTTAAATGTGTCAGTGAACGTGAAATAGTTAAGCAATGCTGTAGAAAGGCATCTGCTCCATTGTGGAAGGCACCATGCAGTGCTTGGTTCTACTGAGTGAGGGATGTCCTTCTAAAGGACAGGCTCGGTAGGAAAGAGTCTCTCCCCGAGAGAAGGAGTCCAGGGGAAAGTAACCACATTCCTGCAGAGAAACAGAATGCAGGAGCAGCTGGGTTTCGTACAGAGCCAGTGTTTAGGGTCAGAAAGTGGCACACCCAGGCACGCCAAGTAGATATTTCCTGATTTTCAGCAATAAGCAGCAAGTATTTGGCTGATATCCTTGGGGGAGGATTTCTTTATTGACTAGATCTGAGAGTGTCCTAAAATAAGCAATAATGATGGATTCAGTACAAGCGAAATAAAACAATGTAGTAAACTGAATATTCCACAAAACATGAATAATGAAAACATAAGATAGATCCAGAACAAGGCAGAATATTGATAAAGTCCTTAACCACAGCTAACTGGAGCCTTTAAAATCTCCTAGGAAATAAGAATTGGAAAGTATCCAAACACCATAGATTGCCTTTAATAGACAGCCCTAGGCAAAATTATTAATAAATAAACTCTATATATTTTTCATGTCATAGTTTGAGTGAAATCATTCTCCGTTATTCCTTTGGCGGATTTCAAAAAGTCCAGAATTTAGAAATAAGAGCTCCTCTAAGACTGACAGATTAGTGGTGTTCAGTCTGTGAGCCACAGGCATCCAAGAGGCAGTGCTTTGATGGGTGGGGAAAAGAGCAACAGCAACCAAAAGCAAAAATAAAAACAGGTGGCATGCATCCACAAGAATTCAGTTAGAGTAGCCTGCAGTTAGCTACAAAGATAGTTGAAATTTGGGTGAAAATGTGCTTATTCACACACTTCCACATGTAAAGGATAATTGAAAACCGCTATTATAACCGATAACTATATTAGGTGAATTCTGATTTTCATAGTGAAGCTCTGGTTTTCACCCCGATCATGCCAGATAAATATGCCAATTTAGCTCACACTTCTTCTCTCCAAAGTCATTCAAGATGCCATACAAAAAGCGAACAAAACAAACCAACCTCATTTCCATCCAAAACTGAGAATATAAGAAATCATATTCTTTAGTTTTCGCTCATGTGTGACTGCACCCCATGTTAGCGTTGCGTGCATTTTCTCCTCTTGTTGAGGAGTGTATATACACATCATCGGTTGTTATAGTTACTTCTTACTTCAACCTGGGTAGTTAAGAATCCTGATAGGCTTTATAGTCATTGAAAGTGACAAAATTGCTCTATTATGAGTATCCTCATTATCCCCATTATATTTCTGAATAACTTAAGTACAGTTATTTACATATGTATTTGTGTGAACATGATGCAAACTTAGTTTCCCCAAAATCAGTGTCTGAGGTATAAATTTTATACAATTAATCCTTTTTAAGTAAATAGTATGTTAAGTTTTGACAAATATATATAGTCATTAAACAGCAACAGAATCAAAAAGGAAAACTTCCTGGTCATTTAAAAAAGTACCCTGAGCCCATTTGCAGTCCACTCTTCCTCACATCCACAGTCCAGGGTAGCTATCTGATTTCCATTACTCCAGCATTTTCTTTTCCCCAAAAGTACATATGAATATAATCAAATGGTATGTCATCCTGTGTCTGGCTTTTTTTACTTATCATAATGTCTTTGTGACTCATCCATGTTGCTGCATATATCAATAATTGTTGTGTTTTATTGTCTAGCAGCATTCCATCATGTGGAGATGCCACAGTTTGTTTATCCACTGACATAACAGACATCTGGACTGTTTCCAGTTTTGGGCAACAATGAATACAGATACTGTGAACATTTACATACAAGTTTTGTGGCAACATATGCTTTCATTTCTCTTTGGGTAAATACCTAGGAATGCAATTACTGGGGCATATGGTAAGTGAATTTTAACTTTACAAGAAACTGCCAAAATGTATTCTAACCTGGCTGTACCACTTCACATTGTCATAAGCAATCTATGTTATTTCCTTTTGCTTCACATTCTCGTCTATACTTGGTATCATCAGACTTTTTGATTTTAGTCATTTTGGTGAATATCTAGAGGTACTGCATTATGATTTTATTTGCATCTCCATATGACTATTGTTGTTAGTATCATTTCATCTGCTTATTAGCAATTTGAATACCTTTTCTGATAAAATGTGTATTCAAACCATTAATCCATGTTTTAATTTTTTTAATTGAGTTGTAGGAGTTCTTCATTATCTGGATTCAATTCATTCCTCACAGATATTTTGCAAATGTTTTTCCAGACTGTGGTTTACTTTCACATTTGCTGAACAGTATATTTTGAAGAACAAAATTTATTTATTTATTTTTTTGGTTTTGATTTTGCTTTTCTTAAATGGACTGCAATTTATTAATTTTTGTTTTTTTAGTTTTATCTTTTGTTTCCTATCTGTATTAGTCAGGGTTCTCTAGGAAAACATAATCCTATTACTGGAGTCCTTTATAAATGAAAAACCAAGACAAAGAAAGTAAGTCACAGAAGCAAGAAGTTGAAATGAACAAAACCCAGAAGAGAAGGGAGGGACCGGCAGATGCTGCCATGTGCCTTGTCATGTGATAGAGAAGCCAAGGATCACCAGCAGCCAACATTGGGAATAAAGCATTGCCTTGAAGATGCTTTGCTTTGGACATTCTCCTGGACTTTAACCATAAGTGGATACATTCTTTATTTAAGCCAAACCATTTCATAGTATTTGCTTGGAATAGCCTAGGAAACGAAAACAACCTGGTCAAGTTGACACATGAGCTTAACTATCATAGTCAAACTCTTGTCTCCTTAAACCATATTTAATCTCTAAATAAAAACAATAACACTCATATTTTCACCTAACAATACTAAACTGCCCTTTGTACAACTGGAAACCCACTAACTTTCTCCAGAATAGGGTACAAATTCTTGGGTAATATTCACTCTTAAACTTGATATCCATATTTAAATATTAAGACTTGAAGTTAATACAACTTATTTCATATAATAAGGGTATAAGACAGGGAAGAAAACAAAGATACATTCTTTATGAATATACAAAAAACATACTCATAACAAAACAAAGAAATATCCATAAGCACTACAGTCCTCGTTTCTGTAATTGGTCACATGGTTATAGTTCATATTTATCACTACTTTCCTCCACTACCCATTCCATTCTCCCTTTTCCCTCAGGAAGCACTTCAGCTGGCTGTGATTCTTTGCATGATGGGATGACTCAAACTTTTATTCTTGCTTGAAGTTTCTCGGCCATAAGTAGTCCTGCCTGGATTGGGTTGTTGCAGTTTTCCATTGACTTTGGACATCACAGTGCATGGTAGTACTAAAAGACTCTCTGGGGAATCTCCTATATTCCACATAAACTCTTCTTTACCTCCATCGTGTGGTTGCAGTTCTATTTCACCTTGATAATCAGGATCAGCAATACCTTTTTTTGCCTGTTGATTCAGAGGCATGAGGAGCCTTAAGTGGCCATTTTAACTACCAGTTCGATGGAATCATTATATCTCCTGGTGGAAGCACTCCTTCTTTTGTAACTAAAACCTATGGACCAGAAGAACTTAAGGCTGCAGGGACAGAAAGCAAACATTTTCCTAGTGAGCTATGTAGCTTCCATTTCCACCCTTTTATTCCTTGACACATGAATCCTGGTAAGAAAGAGCACCATAGAGTGGATACAGATTTAAAGCATGTACCATCTCCAGGAGAATACTGCCCCAGCCCTGTAAGGTACTGCCACATACTTGGTGCCATAATTGAGTCTTCAAAAGGCCAGTCCACCGTTCTATCAATCCAGTTGCTACAGGGTGATGGGGAACATGGTGAGACCAGTGAATTTCATGAGCATGTACCCACTTCTGCACTTCTTTTTCTGTGAGATGGGCTCCATGATCAGAAGCAATGTTGTATGAAATACCAAACTATGATGGTGGATAAGGCATTCTGTAAGTTTCCCAATAGTAGTTTTGACAGAAGCATTATGGCATTGTGTGCAGGGAAGGAAAACCCATATTTGGAGCATAAATCTATTTCAGTTGGAACAAAACACTGCCCCTTCCATGATGCAAGTGGTCCATTCTTATCATCCTGCCACTAGGTAGCAGGCTGATCACCTTGGGGAGTGGTGCCATATTGAGGACTGAATGTTTTCTCTGCTCTGGCAGACTGGGCACTCAGCAGTGGCTGTGGTCAGGTCAGTCTTGGTGAATAGAAGACCTAATTGCTGAGCCCATGCATAGCCTTCATCCCTAACACCAGGACCACTTTGTTCATGAACCCACTGGGCAAAGACAGGAGTGGTTGGGGAAAGAGATTAACTAGTATCCATAGAATGGGTCATCATATCTACTTACTGATTATTAGTCTTTCTCTGCTGAAACCACCCTATGGTGAACATTCACATGGGACACAAATATTTTCATGGTTTTTTTCTTTTTGTGTTTTGCCCTCTCAGAAAGGTCTATTCACATATCTCTACCATACCTCTTTGTAACCAATTTTCCAATCATGCTCCTTCTAAGTCCCTAATCATGCAGTCACTTCCTTGGCAACAGCCCTTGAATTAGTACACATTTGCACCCTCCAGGCATTTATTCTTCCAAGCAAAATAAACAACCAGGTGCACTGCTCAAGGTTCTGCCCATTGGGAAGATTTCTCCTCACCACTGTCCTTCAGGGACATCCCAGAAAGGGGCCTTACTGCTGCAACTGTCCACTTTTGGGTGGTATCTATATATCATATAGAACCATCTGTAAACCTTGCCCAAGTTTTTTCTTCCTCAGTCAACTGATCATATGGGATTCCCAAAAAGGCCATATCTTTGGGCCAGGAAAGAGATGGAAATGTGGCAGGAGTGGTGACCCTGCGTATTTGGGTCATTTTCCCATGTACTTACTTGTGCCTTGGGACTTGCTTGAGCCTTATCTCATATATACTACTTCTATTTTATGATGGAGTGCTGCTGTGCATTACCAACTTTATGGCTTGGTATATCAGGCAACATTCAGTTTATGATAGGCAACTAAGGCATCATGGTAACTTGGTGGCCCATGGTTAAACATTCAGTCTCTACTAAGGGCCAGTAGCAGGCCAAAATCTATTTCTCAAAAGGAGAGCAGTTATCTGCAGAGAAGAGTGTGATGGTTTGAAGCTGTATGGACTCCATAAAATCTTTTTCTTAAAGCTAATCCTTTCCTGTTGGTGTAAACTTATTGTAAATAGGACCTTTTGATTAGGTTACTTCAGTTAAAGCATGGCCCAAGGTGGATCTTAATCCTGTTTACTGAAGTCTTTTATAAATGAGATGAATATGGAGAGAAAAAGAGAAAGCCATGGAAACAAGAAGCTGGAAGCAACAAAACCTGAAAGAGAAGGGAAAGACCAGAAGATGTCACTATGTGCCTTGCCATGTGACAGAGGAGTCTAGGATTGCCAGCAGCCGGTCATTGGGAAGAAAGCATTGCCTGATGATGCCTTGATCTGGACATTTTCCCTAGCCTCAAAACTATAAGCTTGTAAGTTAATAAATTCCCTTTGTTAAAAGTCAACCCATTTTATGGTATCTGCATTTTGGCAGCCTAGCAAACTAAAACAGATGTCAAGGCATTGGTCCAAATTTCTAAGGGTGTGTGTTGTGATTCTCCCATAGGCACCTGCCAAAAGTCTCCAGACGGCATCTCTATTTGCCACTGATACTTCCAGCACCATTGGATCTGCTGGATCAAATGGCCCAAGTGGCAGAGCAGCTTGCATAGCAGCCTGGACCTGTCACAGAGCCTCCTCTTGTTCCAGTCCCCACTCCAAACTAGCAGCTTTTCTTGTCACTCAGTAAATGAGTCAGAATAGCACACCCAAATGAGGAATATATTGTCTCTAATATCCAAAGAGGCCAATTAGGCATTGTGCTGCTTTTCTTTTGCAAGAGAGGCCAGATGCAACAGCTTATCCTTCACCTTAGAAGGAATATATTAACATGCCCCATACCACTGGATACCTAGAAACTGAGGTGAAAGGTCCCTTTATTTCTGTTGGCTTTATCTCCATTCTCTGACATGCAAATGTCTTACAAATAAGTTCTAGAGTAATTCCTACTTCTTGCTCACTAGGTCCAATCAACATGATATCATCAATATAATGGACCAGTGTAATGTCTTGTTGGATGGAGAGACAATCAAGTTCCCTGGAGGCTAGATTATGACATAGGGTTGAGAATTAATATACCCCTTATGTAGGAAAGTGAAGGTATATTGCTGGCCTTGTCAGTTGTAATAAACTGTTTCCAGTGGTCTTTACTAACGGCAATTGAGAAAAGGCATTTGCTCAATCAGTAGCTACATAACAGGTATCAGGGGATGTGTTGATTTGCTCAAGCAATGATACCATACCTGGAATAGCAGGTGCAGTTGGAGTCACCACCTGGGTAAGTTTACAATAATACACCGTCATCCTTCAGGATCCATCTGTTTTCTGCACAGACCAAATAGGAGAGTTGAATGGGAATTTGGTGGGAATCACCACCCCTGCATCTTTTAACTCCTTGATGGTGGCACTAATGTCTGCAATCCCTCCAGGTATTGGTTTTGATTACCATTTTTGGAGGGAGGGAGGGGTAGTTCTAGTGGCTTCCATTTGGTCTTTCCTACCATAAAAGCCCTCATTCCAGAAGTCAGGTAACAATGTAGGGATTCTGCCAATTGGTATGTATTTCTCTTCCAGCTTTCAGGTTTCTACTCCTTTCAAATCAAAACTTTAACAACAGAAACCTACAAGGTTGGGAATTTAATTTATGCTGTAATTCAACTGTTCACACAATGAAACTCTGTGCCTGGTTTTCAAAAATCTCAAGTTTGTAGCTACACAAAATAACGTTTTCTTTCAGAGCACATATAGAAACTTTCATCTCCTTCATGTGGTGCCCATTTTAGGAATTTGAAGACTTGAGCTCATTTTCTTTTTACAACTATATCCTGTATATTTAGAAACAAACAGCCTACATCAATATGCCTTTATTTTCTATAAAACTTGTTAAAATATTCTCACCTAGAAACTTGCTTCTATAAGCATTTAATTAGCAGTATCCAGTGGCAAGATTTTGCATATCTCCTCTATTGCTAAACCACATTGTGAACTATCAGTGCCATCTTGATTGTTGGAAATAGAATCATTAGTGCCTTTGAATATAATCAGATTATGGACCAATTCCAAAAACCCGAGAACCAATTCAGATCTCTACCATAAAATTCTGTTTCTCAAGAACTACTCCAAGTACCAAAGTTGTATTAGCCAGGGTTCTTTTGGGAAATAGAATCTATAGGAAGTATACATGCATTTTTGTACATGCTCTTTAAATGCATACTGTAAATATATATAATATAAATATTATGATATATTCATAAGATTTGCCTCATGTGATTGTTGAGATGAGCAATTCAAATTCCGCTGGGCAGGCTTCAGGCTGGGAACTCTGATGAAGATTTTCTATGAATTCCCAGGAGAAGTTGCTGGCTGAAGTAGAGATGGAAATTCTCTCTTCTGACTTCTGAAATCATCAGTTCTCATTTTAAGGCATTCAACTGATTGTATGAGACTTTTCTCATTGCTGAAGGCAAGTTCCTTAGTTGATTGTAGATGCAATCAGTCAGATGCAATCAATTAACTGATGATTTAAGTCCATCAAATGTCCTCACAGTAACAATCAGGCCAGTGTTTGCTTAACCACACAACTAGACTCTAAATCTGGTCAAGCTGACACATTAATTTAACCATCATACTATGAAAGGAATCTTTTCCTAACACCAGATTACAAGTGTTCTCTCCTGTGTTTTATTCTAGCTTTTCTTTTTTTAACTTTTAGCATTAAATTAGGATGGTATTTTATGCCAACATAAATGTCATGATTACAGCCTATGTAATGGGGCAGACCATTTGGGATCCATCCATGTTTTGTTCTATATTCTATGTGGGACATATAGAATATCCATCCATGTTTTGTTCTATGTTCTATGTGGGACAAATGGCTCTTTCCTATGCCTCAGTGTTCTCTTATGAAAAAAAACAAAGATGACAATACTCAGAACTTGATATTTATAATTATTGTCATAATTGCATAAGGCTATACAATAAACTCCTTAGCATGGATGTCTGAATCATACCTTAGTACATTTTAAACAATGCTATCTATTATTGCTTTTCCATGATTGGTATTGTCATTTCCTAAATACTAAAAATGTTAAAAATCTGTCTTAAATGTTAAAAATAATCGACAAGGAAGGAACCAAGGTTTCACCAAAGATGATATAGTTTGCCATCAAAATCATAAAACACACACACATTCTAACACAGACACAGATGCGCACAACCCAATTTTACAATAACTGAGGTGGAGAAGATATTTTTCAAAAGGATTTAAGATGAATCAATGTTTGATCTATTCAAATAGACCTTTTATCTTCTAATTGATTGGCTCATTTATTAGAAATGTGGTTGTCACTATGAAGCCTATTTGTGTAGACCAAAGATTAAAGATTTTAGGTATATGATACTAAAAGCACCTAATAGATTCCAGGTACACATCTAAATACTTCACAGCCTTATCCATTTAACCTACACAACAACTTTATAAGGTAGGTTAGCAGTTGGCATGATTACTGTTTACATTTTGCTAAAGGGACAAGAGGGGCAAACTTGACCAAGAACCTACCCCTTGTTAGTGCAAAGCTGGTATGTGAACCATGGAGGCGTTAGCACCAAGTCCACGTGCTTCGAGTCTATAGCGTGCTGACTCAATATACTTGCCATGAGGAGTGTGTGGAGAACAGGTCCCAGACGTGTCTCAAAGACCTGTGGAAATTATTTCAGTCTGCTGGACTGCCAAAAGCAATATACCAGAAATGGCTTGGTTTTTACAATGAGGATTTATTAGCTTACAAGCATACAGTTCTGAAGCTGGGAAAAAAATGTCCAAATCAAAGCATCATCAGGCAATGTTTTCACCCTGAAACTGGCTGCTGGTGATTCTGGAATCCTCTGTCATATGACAAGGTGCATGATGGTATCAGCTGTTCTCTCCCTTCTCTTCTGGGTTTTGTTGCTTTCAACTTCTTGGCTCCATGACTTCCTATCTCTCTGTCGAAATTTCATTCTCTTGGAAAGGACTCCAATAAGAGGATTAAGACATACCCTGGGTCATGCCTTCCTGAAGTAACCTAATCAAAAAGTCCTTAACTGACATAACCTAATTAGAAGTTCCCACCTATGACAGGTTCCTACCCACAGGAGTGGATTAACTTTAAGAACATAATTTTCTGGGGTCCATCCAGCTTCAAACCATCATGGGGATATATAAACACCTTTGGAACTTGGGACAAGAAGGAATGATAGCTGAGAAGTTCTGAGAATCAGCTAGTATCTTAAAAGCCAGCTCTGGATTTCCTTTTGTAGAAACCTAATAAATGGGATGTTGTGATGAGTCGTGCTAGCATGTGTCTATAGTTGCTGTGTTATTGCTTACCAATTAGTGGGACCTTCCAGGAAGTGAGGATCATGTTTTCCTCTCCCATTCCTGTCCGGTTTGGCCATGTGAGCAAAGTGCTGCATGCCATTCCTGAGCAGAAGCTTTAAACTTTAGCACACGGTTTACCATATTCACTTGTACCCTATTTCCTGACTAGAGTCTACTCTTTCAGGCTGAGTTCCAGAATGAATAAAACATGGAGCATAACTGCAGTTGAGGCATGATGGAGATAGAGTGTGAACTAGAAATCAAATTCTGATTATCAATGCTATAGATAATTTGTCACTTGCTGCCACAACATAACCTAGCCTATCCTAATTGATAGAGTGTGCTGCTGTAACACATTTAACTTAGAAGAGAACATGAACTCAAATGGGCAGCTGCCAATACCTCTGAATTATTTTTCTAAGCTACCCCAGGAGGAGGGTTTGATGATAGCCAGCAACCACATGGTGAGAACAGGACTCAGGCGTTCCATAATTGTGCAAGGAGAGGGGAGACCTGGATGGGCTCCGATTTCCCTGGTGCTAAACTAGCCATTCCACACATAACCCTTCAGGGACAGTGCATCATTTCACTGAGGCAGGACTGGATTATTTTCACAGACAAGAAAATTTCTGGGGATATCTCTAATTTTGATTATATTCCTCAAGTCATCATTACATAGTATTGATAGCCTCACTATTAAGTCGTTTTGTCTCAGAAACAAAAAAATATGCACTTGTCAGGCTCAGGTGTTTATTAATTCTTGTTGACACTGTAGGAGGGAACATACTCTATGTTAATGTTTATTCCACTAACAGCAAATGTATTTTCCAGCCCTTTAAAACTCACATAAATAAACATTAAAATGTTTATAATAAAACAATGAAAGTGCTCTTTCAATATTTCTCAGTTAAGATAATAAAATAAAAGAAAATCAGAAAAATGTCAATACTGAAATCTCTCAATCTTCATTTTAGCTTTAACTCAATAAAGAAATGGAATGATTTCCTCAGAATAGTGCTAACATGATCCAAACATGATCAATACAGCAAAATAATTTTTAAAAAGAGAAGAAAAGCAAAGGGCCATGCCACAAGTATGAGTTTCTGTAATATTTTTTTATCAGCAAATTTGTAGCGAAAAATGTGGCAGCAAGTCTGCCTAGAAATATGCCAATCTATGGTCCTGAAAAACCAGCGATGTGCGGCAAAGCCAGGGGGAATATGTCCTTCCATTTTCTTGGCAAACTTTTCCAAAGATTGAAGAAAGTCTGAGAAGGGCTGAAATATGAGCTCTCTGCCAGGTTCTGGTCATGGCGTGTTATAATGTCCAGAGACCATAAAACCAAAAAAAAGAAAAGCAGCCAAGAAAGGGCTGAAAAATGAGTTTACTGTCCCAATGAATATCAAACAGAGATAATTGCATTAGAAAATATTAAATATAAGGTTTTCACAACTATGAAGTGAAATAATATCATGGCTATGTTTTTCTTGAATTCATTCAGTTAGTATTTAAATACCTAAACCACTCTACAATTTCTTCTATTACTAGTCACAATAGTTTTTGTAGAATATCACTAAGTCCACCCTAATCCATATTTTATTCCTCCATTCTGTGGACCCTGGGACGGTGATGTCCACTCCACCTCTGGATCAAGAAGGGGCCTAGATTCCACATGAATGATGTTCTATTAGAAATTAATTCAGCAAGTCGCTACTTGCTAAGACCTGACTGGAAATGTAAAACCATACTTGTTCTCTCAGACGGCAGTTTTTAGCACCTGAGACAAATTCATTGTATAATGTGGAACTCTTGGGCACTAAGGCGTCTCTCATATAATACAGCATTATTTGTTCATATCAACGCAGTTCGTATGAGGTCTCCAAGACTTGGGGAGCTGTGGCAACAGTGACACCTCAACTGGATTTAAATTGGGAGGGGAGAGAAAGGACTGGGTAAGAGTGGAAGAAAATAAGAGAGGCTTAAGGTATAGATTGGACTTCCAGAGAAAGACTGATTTAAACTCAATCTTAAATAAGTATACCAATAAGTCAGCTTATAGGCAAGAATTCTCATATGAGGGTATAATGAAAGGCCTCATAATTCTGAGAGATGCCAGAGTAAACAATTCCTCTGTATAGAGATGACTGTTTTTCTAAAAGGGAAATTATGATCTTATAAACAAAGGAGAAGAAAAGACATGGATATTTTACCTTAGGCCACTAGGTCAAAAATGCAAACTAAAATCTCCTATCCAAAGTGGCTAGTTAGTTAAATAAGCAATGTTCCTTATCCTGCTAATGATTAATGCAAATGATTATATACATGTGACAATTCAAATAGACAATTTTCTTGACTTCTCTCAATAAATATGAAGAATAAAGTCTCACATATTTGACATTTTCAGTACTCTTTTGGGAAGAATGTGGAATGAACTAGGTTGCAATTTCTAGTGCTAAAAAGCCGTAACTTTGATATAACAACAGCTCTATCTTGAAGTTAATTCTACTATATTTTGAAGGATTCAGATAACTTTCTATTATATTTTATGCCAAGATGTAATTCTATATATTACATTGTTTTCTGCGAGATGGTTTCATCTACATATATAACAGTGGTTAACATTCACTCAAATCTAAGTTAAGCAGAGTGGGTTTCTTATCTATAAAAAATGTCATGAATATTAATGTGAAATAGTAATATTTACAACAAAAATGACAAAGAAAAAGAGACTTATTTTCCTGTACTGTTTATTTCCTTTTGCCAAATTAATGTGTTCCTTAGCAAGTCCTGCCACCTCTTCTCCCAAAGTGTACATTTAAATCTGTTTATTCCCTATTCCTCCACTATCATGAGAGTCTAAGCCATGATCATCCCTCACGTGGACCAGACCAATGGTCTCCCAACTGGTCTACCTGCTTTTACTCCTGCTTTAAAATTTTTTTGAGGGATACTTATTTTAATATAAGTAAACTATTTTAAAATGCAAGGATTTTTAGCTGTGTCATCATATGAGTTTTACAAATATATAACCCTATTTTACTATAACCCAAATCAAGATTTGGACTATTTCTACCTCCCACAGGACCCTGTGCCTTTTGGGTAAATCCCCTTCCCCATGAAGGGCACCCACTTTCTGATTTCCAATATTATGGATTACATTTACCTGTTCTAGAAATCCATAATAGAGGGATGATGTTTTTTGCTCAACATAATATCATAAAGTCCATCCATACTGTTGCATCATCAAGAAATTATTCGTGTTTACCTCTGAGTAGTATTTCGCTGTCTGCATAAATGAAAATGATTATTCTACCATTTATGGAGATTATATGTATATTAAATGTACAGTTCCTGGTTATTGTGACTAAACGAGTAAAACTGCTTTAACATTGCTGTATGTAAGCTTTTGGACATATGCACTTAATTTTCTAATTTTGCTTGGGAATAGTACCTAGCTGTTTCCATTCAAAAATTTTGCTTAAAGAATAAGTATATGCTTAACTTTATAAGAAACTGCCAAATAATTTCCAAATTTCTGTGCCACTTTTTACTTCTACCTGCCATTATAAGAGTTCCAGGGGCTCCCTACGCTCTCCAACCCTGTGGTACTGTCGGATGTTTAACTGTATCTGTTCTAGTAAGGGTATTTAGTTCTGAAAATGTGTCCTCTGTTTCATCTGGAAATGGTTTTATTTATTCATAGGCATTTTAAACTACATAAAACATAATATCTAATTTATTCACTTTCCAAATTTTAATGTACAGTTTTATTTTACCCATGAACAATTTTTAGCAATTGTAGTGCTCACTTCTGAAGAATACTATAACATACACATGGTAAGTAGGGAAAAGAGCCTTTAGTTAGGAACCAAATATCTTCATTTCCTAGGCTTGTCATAACAAAGGACCACAGCTGGTATAATTTAAACATCAGAAATGTATTGATACACTTCTTCAGAGGCCATAAGTCTGGACTCTGTAGGGAAGAGCGAGTCCTTGCCTCTTCCTCGCTCTTGGTGGTTGGCCAGCATAGCCTGGGCTGCTCTGCCCCACACACCGAGGAGTTCTCCCCTGTGTCTGGGTCTCCGCTCCCCTTTTGATAAGGACATAGTTGTATTGGATGAAGGGCCCACCAACTTCTGTCTGACCTCATTTTAACTTCCGAATTCCATCTATAGTGATCCTATTGCCAAATAAGGTCACATTTTGGGCAATTTATATGGGGGATTAGGACTTCAACATATGTTTTGGGGAGACACAATTCAACCCGTCACACCAAACTTCATAACTAACAAGGTAAAATTGTGATTCACATATTCTCACACATTCCTATGTTGAATTAATTAGGGAACAAACCACAGATAGCAACACAGAGAATTTCTTGTTACACACGATGTTTGTTACAATTGGTTTCCTCAGCAATATTCACTTCCAGGATGTGAGAAGTTCATTGCAAGGCGCTTTAAATTTGAAAAATTTTAACAGGAGGACTTTTTGGTGATAGTTCTAAATTATGTTCCCTAAACTCCATACCAACTGTAACTTTAATATTATACAACAGCCTGTTGGCTTTATTTTTAATCCAATAATTATAGTGTCTATCACTATTCATGGCACAGTCTGTTTAAAACTGCATTTTTGTTTTCAAGTGTGTAATCTTTCATTTTCCTTTATGTCTGTTGGTGATAATTTGAAGGTAAAGAGATAAATATAAATAAGTGCTTTTTCATCTCAGTTTAAATTAGTGTATACTTTGTTTACTGTTTTCCATTTCCCTTTTATCTACCGATACAGACTGCAACACCAGAGCCTGAGAAGAATTGTAAAACTCATTTCACTTTATTTTTGTACAATGAACTGTTCATTTCAAATGTATTGGGCCAATGAATTTAATGGTCATATGCCAGCAGGTATGTTTGTTGGAAAATGATTTCTAGCTTCTAATTCTCTGCTCAGCCAGAAGGATTATCTAAAGTGATGTTTTCAGCCTAAGTAGAAAGAACACTAGGCTTCCTTTTGTCTCATTTGAAAACACATTCCCAGTAGCCTCCATTTACACTAAAAATGCTTCCCACCTGGGGTTTTTAAGGAGACTCGGGTGGATACTTCGCACCTGGCTCCTTCTAATTGGTATCTGGCAGTTGCGATTGATAGCTAGGTAACAGGGAGCACAAACCTGTGAAGGGAGAGCCATTGCTTTTTCCTGCCTGTGGTACACAGGGAGGCAGCTGTGAATTCTGTTTCTGTCTCTGCTGGTGCGAATCTATTAGATTTTCCCTCTCTTCCGCGCTCACTTCTTCTGCACTCACAAACCTCTTTTCTGCTTTTGCATTTATTTTTCAAGTTAGGAACTTCAAATGTTCTCATTTCATGACTATATCACAAATTTTCTTATTTTCTGTTGTGACTTTGATTCTCCTTTGGAAAGATTCCCTTTGCAGAGTCAAGAATTAGCCTGGACTGTTGAATTTTCAGTCTTGGCCACACAGTTTGACTCAGTCTTTCTAAGTTATCGTTCATCAGAATGGCACCACAAAGGCTAATGGAGGGCAGGTTGGTATGGGTGTCAGTGGTAAGAGTAATCTCTCATGGGGCACTCTGGTTTTTCTGTTCATTCTGACTTACAAGACGTAAGGACCAATGAATTTACATTCATCATTCTTCTCATTCAATAGTTGTTCAGAGGAAACAGTTGAGTTTGCATTCTGTCCTAAATTCAGAATCATGTCATAATTCCCAGGGGAAAATACTGGCCATCACTCAGAAGTTCAGGGTAGAAATTCCTCCCACTAAACAGGCACGAATGAATCCGGACATGGAGACTTGGTGTTGATGTACAGATTTTTTATTCTAATTGCTAAAGCCATGGTGATTTTTAAACTTTGGCTGTATCACAATTTATATTAATGGATTTCTGAAATATGTAATATACATAAAATTTCGAGAACTACAATTGCATTTGAAATGCACTTGAGCAGTTCCCTAGTTAATGGAAGTGTGTATTGATTAATTTTGAAAAGTGAATAACCACTGCATCGTTCCTATCCCCAGTAAATGAAGATTTAAGTTTGTCATGATTTGAATGACTTTCTAGATTATTTACTGGTTGTAATGATTCATTCACTCATGTATGCATTCATGTTACTCATGTGTATAAATTATTTTTCAGGCACTGAGTGAGGAATAGGATCAATGACTGAAAGAATCTACATTTTATGACACTTTTTAATTAGTTTCCATAAATGTTTGATGAGCTTTGAAGGAAATAAATAAGAGTGTACTTTTGTGAAAAGCATCTAAAATCAGATTGTCTTATTTTGGTATTTATTAATTGTTAAAATATAAAATATATACTTTTAAAATACTACTCTCATCCCAATTTTGAATTTACTTTGGAATAATCATTTATATTATTGCTGGAAAAATTTTCCACAGTAATTACCCAGAAAAGCCTATATTCTATAACTGACACAAAGGTGAAGTGTGAATTATTATAACTTGTTGAAAGCTGTAATTATAGAGAATAGCCCTGAGAATCACAGTGCAAGTTTTCCACAACTCTTTTTCTGAAACATTGCGAAATGAAGAAAACATTGAAGGTGCCATTCAGACTCATTTCAATCCATCCTATGTGTTGGCATTTGGTGAAATATATGCTAGAGTCTGTCATATGTCCTCATTTTTCCATTTCTTAAAAGTGTAGAAAATGTCCTTAATTTATATAAAATGGACAGTATATGCTAGTCCTTGGATTGAAGTCTTAATAATGTTTATTTCTCTTCAATAAGTTCAACAAGTAGGTGTTGTGGAGCTTTTTTTCCCCTGCCATTAACTTACCAGTATAGAAAAAGATATAATAGCATTAATTCATTGTGCATATGTTGTTTCCTTTGAGGGAATAGAGAATTCAAGCATAGTTAGTTTTCAAACAGCCGTGCCTAAACTTGAATTGTATTCCCACACATTCCAACATGATTGCATATATGAGCACGAACATTTTGAAAACAGTAAAGACTTTTGCACCATCTAAGGAAAATATATAAACATTTGCTTTAAACCAGTGATTCCATATGCCTCTTGGCAACTTGCCCTGATGATATATATCCAGGTTTAGCAAAGATGTAGCCAAATACCATAGTGTAATCTTCCCTACTCCACTCATCCTAAAGTCCAGCATATGTTTTAGCACAGTTCACTGAAAATATAACATTCTCTATAGTATACATTAGGGAAAATTTGCATTTCTTAAACAGATAATATGCAAACTGAAGAGTTAAACACTTTAAGAATTTACATTAAAACAGTGTACCATATTAATGTACCACGCTAATGAAGGATGTTGTTAATGGGGGAAAGTGGGGGGAGGGGGGGAGGAAGTGGGGCACATGGGACTCCCCTATATTTTTAATGTAACATTTATGTAATCTAAAATTTCTTTAAAATAAATAAATGAAATTTTAAAAAAATGAATTTACACTAAAAAGAAAGCAAAAAACTTCATGTGTATTTTTATAACATTTATTTTTCTGTCTAAGCTAAAGCATTCTGTGAAGATGCTCTTGCCCAGCAACTTGAAGTGAGGATTGCCCAGGTATGGCCACCAGGCTCTCTACAAGCCCTGAGGCCACAAATTTGCAGGGACCCATTGTCCCTGTCATTTAAGTCAGACTTTTCTGTCCTGGTCATCAAGTCCAGGGAGGAAAGTCAAGTCCTGAACAGTCAATCACCCTGACAAAGTCCGGGGCTTCATTTTCTAGGGGCCACTTGGGCCGGTGGTCAGAGGAACACACCCAAGTCATTTTCACTGGCAGCTCCCATTACCAAGAGAGAGGTCCACCAGCTGACAGGCCGGTTTGGCTACTGCAAACAGCATGTGTCACATCTGGATTTCCTTTCAGTCTCTCTAGTTAAGGTCAACTGCAAGGCAGCCACCTCTGAATGGGCCCCCCAAATACCTGCAGGGACACAAGCTCTGTCTGAAGGACCAACGGAACTACAAGTCTTGGTGATTCCTGCCCATGCCGGCTGGATCTATGGCAGCAAGGGACTCCCCGGGGTACACCGGCCCCTCAGTTTTGGAACTCACAGGCTACCCCAGGCAGCCACTAGGTACACCTCCTTCAAACAGAGGCATTTAGCTTCTCATTGGGCCTTTGTGGAGCCCGAGTGATTAACCACAGATGTGTTGCATGAGACTCTACGACCAGAACTGTCCATCCTTATGTGAGTACTCACTAAGCCCACTAATAAAGGACCACAGGCTCGGCCAAGCTCCATCGCTTAAAGGAAATGGTATATCCAAGGCCGAGGCTGACCGGGGACTTCGGGGGTCAGCTGACTCCAGGAACAAATAGCAGCTTTGCCGGAGGGAGTGGGAGAGATTCAAGAAGAGAATCATCCTTGGAAAATTTAGAAAACCATCTCTCACATTGGTAAAGTATCTTGTGATAAAAGGTATTAAATTAAAATTAAAATAGCTTTGGCATATTCATGGAGCATGAAGCATTAACCCTCCCACAATCTGAAATCCAAATTAGATCCTTTTTGAAAATTATTTGAGATGTTGTGATTTTGAGCTCCTGCATATTTGAAAGCAGTAAGATGTAAAATTATTTTACAAGTTCATAGACTTACCAAGTAGGAAACTCAAACAAAACTTAATCTGCTGTATATTGTCGGGTTAGCTTACCTTTTCCACTCACAGACTCGTTTCCCCTCCCCCTCTCCCATTTTATATTCTACAACATCTTTCAGGGCTTTACAGGGCTTTACAGGGTTATTTTCTTAGACATGTCACCGCCAGGAATTGACTTAATTAAGATTCTGACCTTCATTTAATTAAGAGGCAACTTCTTTGCCAAAACATTATCTCCACCCTAACATATTGCCTCCCCATTTATTTTGCAACCAGCTAACCTTCACCAGCCATAGGAAAATAAGCTATGAACACCACATGCATTCATTTTTATTCTAATGGAGAAATCCCAATTGTGAAGTTAGTCTTCTTACATGGAGAGTGTTGCCAAATTGTTTCTTTCTATAGCAGGGGGTTCAAAATGTATCCACTCAATTACCATATAGAGAAACTATTCCTCTAGCACATGGGTTGACATAAAATAAATAAAGATGATTGCCTTTCAGGTCTTTAGATAATTATTTTTTATTATACTTTAAATAATGACTAAAAAGCTAAGACACACATTTTGAAAATTTATGATGAGGGGAAAAAGAAACCTCAAGAAAAAGATCACTTTTTTGTCTTTAAACATTTACAAAACCTTTACAAAGCCTCGCATAATATTATTCAATATTTAATGATTTAATTATATTCTATTCTAAAGAGGATTTAAAGCCCCTTAATTATTCAATAATAAGTCAGTTAATATATATTTACTAAGTAACTTGTATAGGAATCACCACGCCTGTGCTAAGAATACAGTGGTGAACAAAACATGTATGTCCTTTGCAAACATTAGAGTAAATAAAATAAATGAAAAACAAACCGAAAAAGATGAGAAAATGCAAAGTCAACTAAGAATTAAGATGAGTTTGTGAGTAAATGTAATGTCTTTAAATGCATGACATGAATTCTACATAGTTACTAAGCAATGGGTGTTGACACCCAGAAATAAGCACATTATCAGTAATCAATCTGAAATTCCTGTAAAGCAGAATTAAATCAACAGTTTTATACAAATCATGGCTAATGTTGGTAATAAGGCGAAAGTGATACTTTGACTTACATTTAATAAACACAGTGATACTTCGGTTATTATACATATAAATAACTTACTAACTTAATGTGTGCTTAAGATAAACATAACAAGAACAGTCAGTAAAAGGTATTACTCTTAGACTATATGTAAATTGAAATTTAATTAGTTGAAGTTAAATACAGCTGAAAATTTGGTTCCTCCTTTGCATTAGCCACAGTTCCAGTGCTCAGATGAATATCAAAGAAAGTTCTGTTGGACTGTGCTAACCTTGGCATCTAAGCTTTCAAAACCTATGGAAAATTAAACATTCCATAAGTGAAACATTTTTGAAAAGCGTGTGAATACTTTTTCTTACTAGAGAAGTGATTTTACAAAACAATCATGCATAAAATGCAGGATTCGTGCTCATGCCCACCTTATATTGAAGGGGAGCATCTGTTACTATTGATGATAGAACTGTTTTTGTAATTGTACTACTTTTTTACCAGTAGTGAATATTTTTATATCAGGTTCTACTCTACTTTTATTGTTTATTTTTGTATTTCTTTAAATTTCCTATGGTCTATACAGTCACTATTCTTTATTTACATTTGTCTTTCATTTTCTTCTTTCATTATTAATTGCAATGAAAGCTTACATTTCTATACTGCACACTGCACACTGTGTGGAGATAATGCAACACATACATGAATATGCATGAACCTCTATTATTCATTGTTATCCTCCACTGTTGGAACAAATGGAGAAAAGGTGTATGCATGCACATACACTTACCCTCTCCTAAATTTTTAATTTGTTATGATTTAACAAAGACAGAATGCAAGGAAATAAATTAAATGATCCTCAGTTTGCTGTTAGTAGGTGGGCAGGAATATAGGTTAATAGCATAAAGGCTGAATCAAGAATAATACTTCTACTTTCCTTTTGGCTATAAGACAACTCAAATGTAGATTCAGTTTGGAGTATAGCCTCTAAATTACAGGATTTAAAAAAATACATTCTTATGGGAATGCCCTATATTTTTTAGGTAACATTTATGTAATCTAAACCTCCTTTAAAAATAAAAAAAAAAATTAATTAAAAAAAATACATATTGGAGAACCAGCAAGATGGCAGTGGAGTAAGAAGCTCTTAGAGTCAGCTCCTGCTACAGAGCAGTTAGCAAACACCCAGAGCTCTCTAGAGCTAGCTGAGGCACCTGTTTGGGGGCTCCAGGAAACCAAAAGGGCATCCTGCCACATCCTTCAAGGAATAGAAGGAGGAGAATGCCAATTAGCAGAGAAGATTTGTAGGTGGAATGCTCCATACACTGGAGGATGGTGCCCATCCTCCACTGGAGGAATGAGCCAACTTGGGAGCTGTTCTGCAACTGGAATTGGGAGCTCCACTTCCCAAAAATGGGGGAGGAAGAGATGGTTGGGCACCAACTTCAACTACTGATGAGTAAATTCAGCAGCCTAACGTATAATCCTGAGAACAGCTAAAGTTTGAGCCTGTCCAAGTCAGAAAGAGGCTGGGAGCTGCCATCTTAACTCCACACCTGGCATGAGGGGAAAATCCCAGTGCTGGTGGGTACTGGCTTCTTTCCATCCAGGTCTCTGAGAAATTACCATCCAAGCCATAGAGGCTGGTGATTGATCTACTTTGAAAATGCAAGCTGCTCCAGGAGCTATTTTGTGGCTGGAATTGGAAACTCCATTTCCCAAAAATGGGAGGAGGAGATGGTTGGCCACTGATTTTGGCTACTGATTAGTAGACTCAGCTGGCTAAGGTATAACCCTAGGAACAGTTAAGGTGTGAACATGCCCAAGTTGCAAAGAGGGGCTGGTGGCTGCCATTTTGTCTCTGCTCCCAACCCGAGGGGAAGCCAGGCTGACTAAAAATCACAGTGATAGTAGGAAATGGTTTCTTTCACCCAGAGTCAGCCTTCAGCCCCACCTCTGGCAGGGAGGCAGGCAGGTCAGCCTATCCAGGTAACTGCAGGTACCTTTGGCTGGCACAGACTGAATAATTGGAAGTCTACCAGGGCAACTGGGGTCATCTTGGACCCACACTGAACAGATTGCTGCCCACACCTGCAGCTCCATCCCTACCCCAGGCAGGGGAGAAAAGGCTGTGAAGCCTCATCAGTCTCTCTGGGAGAGACTACAGTGTAGGTCTGCATGACTTGGATTATTCCACACAACTGTGGCTTTGTCCCTACCCCCCTGGGAAAATGAGGGCAGCTTGAGTCTCCACAGCTTATAGCACCAATTGTATCCTTGGCTCCCACTGCATAACCAGCAAGGGAGAAGGGGCAGGAAACCCTAAATTAAGAGAAAAAACTCCACCCAGAATAAATACTCTAGTAAGCCAAATGCAAAGACACCAACAAAAAATTATAACCCACACCAAGAAACAGGAAGATATGGCCAATTAAAGGAAAAAGATAAGCCTCCAGATGACATAAAGGATTTGAGACAACTAATCATAGATATTCAAAGAAATCTCCTTAATAAATTCAATGAGATAGCTAAAGAGATTAAGGATATTAAGAAGATATTGGATGAGCACAAAGAAGAATTTGAAAGCACACACAGAAATATAGCAGATCTCATGGGAATGAAAGTCACAATAAATGAAATTTTTAAAAAAATTGAAATCATATAATAGCAGATTTGAGGAGGCAGAAGTAAGGATTGGTAATCTTGAAGAAATGGCCTCTGAAAGTGACCACACAAAGGAACAGATGAAGAAAAGATTTGAAAAAACTGAACAACATCTCAGGGAAATTATAGACAGCAAAAGATATGCAAACATATGTGCCATGGGTGTCCCAGAAGGAGAAGAGAAGGGAAAAGGAGCAGAAGGAATATTTGAAGAAATAATGGTAGAAAATTTCCCAACCCTATTGAAGGACATATATAACCATGTCCAAGAAGCACAACCTACTACCATCCAAAAAAATCAAAATAGACCAACTCTGAGGCACATACTAATCAAAATGTCCAATGCCAAAGACAAAGATAGAATTCCGAGAACAGCAAGAGAAAAGCATTGCATAATATATAAGGGATACCCAATAAGATTAAGTGCTGATTTCTTACCAGAAACCATGGACACAAGAAGACAGTGGTCTGATATATTTAAGATACTACAAGATAAAAACTTCCAGCCAAAACTTTTATATCTGGCAAGATTATCCTTCAAAAATGAGGGTGAGATTAGAATATTGACAGATAAACAGAAACTGAGAGCATTTCTAACCAAGAGACCAGATTTTTAGGAAATTCTAAAGGGTGTGCAAGAGCCTGAAAAGAAAAGACAGAAGAGAAAGACCTGGAAGAGAGTCTAGAAATGAAGATTATATCAATAAAAGTAATCAAAAGTGTCAAAAAGGTGGTGAAAATAAAATATGAGAGTTAAAACTCAGATAGGAATAAACTTAACCAACGATGTAAATAAAGCACTTGTATTCAAAAAACTGCAATTCAATGTTAAAATAAATTTTAAAAAGTCCTAAATAACTGGAAGAACACTCCATGCTCATGGACTGGAAAACAAAATATCATTAAAATGTCAATTCTACTCAAACTGATATAGAGATTCACTGCAATCCCACTAAAATGTCCACCAGCACTTTTTTTTAAATTGAGAACATGGTTATTCAATTTATTGGAAAGGGTAAGAGTTCCTGAATAGCTAGAAACATCCTAAAAAGGAAAAGCGAACTCTCATCTCCAGATTTTAAATTATGTTACCTAGCTATAGTGGTTAAAAACAGCATGGTACTGGCATAAAGACAGACACATAGACCAATGGAACCAAACTGATGGTTCAGAAACAGACCCTCACATGTATGGTCCAGTGATTTTTGACTAACCTGTCAAACTCACACAGCTCGGGCAGAACAGTTCATTCAACAAATGGTGCTGAAGAACTGGATATCCATAGCCAAAAGAAGGAAAGAGGACCCCTATCTCACACCTTATCCAAAAATTAACTCAAAATGGATCAAAAACCTAAATATAAAACAAGAATCATAAAGCTTCTAGAAGAAATTGTAGGAAAATATCTTCAAGCCCTGGTGATAGGTGTTGGATTCTTAACGGAGATGAGAGGAGACCTGAGATGAACTACTGATGTTTAATGTGAGTAGATATTTTAATTAGCTTTAATGTAAAAGTGTGGAAATGTATAGAGTGGATGTAATGTATAGTGAGTAACAGCTAGTTTATAAATGCGGATGTAGCTGAAAATGGTAGTCTAGGGATGCAAATGCCAATTGACAGAATGCTAGAGAATAATCTAGGAACTGAATAGCACAGTCAACCAAGAGGTGGATGAGAATTGTGGTTGATGGTATAGATGCAAAAGTGTCCTTCATGAACTAGAGCAAATGTACGTCAATACTGCAGGGTGGTAGGAATGTGGAGAAGCATGGGAAAAATACCACTGGACTGATCTATGGACTGTGGTTAGCAGTAATAATATAATATTCTTGCATCTATGCCAAAGAAGTACTGTGTTGATAAAGGGGCAGTATGGAGAATGTGTGCCAAATGTACAGTATGGACATGGTAACAATCTGATGATATTATTTTATCTGTAACAAATGTTCTACCACAGTGTGGTGTATTGGTAAATGGATGTTGTTTGGGAATTCTGCACAGGTGCATGACTGCTTTATAAATTTACAAATTTTGTCAAAAAAATTTATTTTAAAAATAATAATAGGGTGTGTTGGGGGAAAAATATACCAAATGTAAGATAAGGACTATAATTAGTAGTAAGATTTTGATAATGTTCTTTCATAATCTGTAACAAATGTCTCACGGAATACAAGATGTTGGTGGAGGACTGATGTTTGGGACCCTTATGCAATGTTGTGCATGTTTGCTTGTAAGTCCGCAAATTTTATTATACACTTATAATTTATGTATGTTCATATATAAATGATATAAAGGTAATAATAATAATAATAGGATGGGTTGGGGGAAAATACTTTGGTTGGTAGTAATATTTTGACAATGCTCTTTAATCATTAGTTTAAAATGTTTTGAACAATGCAAGGTATTGGTGGTAGGGTGAGTTATGAGAATCCTGTATGATGCTATGTATGTTTGTTTTGTAAGTTTACAACTATTACTTATTGTTTATGTATGTTTATTTGTGAGTGATATACTTAAGTAAATTAAATATATATATATATATATATATATATATAGTCAAGATTTTCTGCTTTATTTCTATATTTCTTAGTCCTGAATTCTTTTTCTCATATCTACTTTTATCAAGATTTAATGGCATGTTGTATATAAAGACAGGTATAAATAATTAATTACTGTGTTAATTAAATGTGAAATATGTGAATGGGAGAAGCATAAATGTTGTTTGGTATGAAATTAGACTACGATATGAACACCTAAGTTTTAGTCTCACATCTCACTTTAAATGGTTGTGATTTATGAGAAAATATTGAAATCTCTTTACGTCTCTAGGAAATGAGGATGACTATAATTCTTGGCTTTGTCACAAAATTTTAGAATGAATAAACTTAGCTAATATTTTCAAAATGCCCTTTAAAAGGATAAGAATAATAATGTAAGAAATTAAAAATATCTATCTGTGGTTTCTTGTTGCAGAAAATAAAGATAATGGTATTTGAAATTGAGAGACTCATATTTGCAATAGATACCAATATATTTGTATGTATGCATCTATATACGTGGACACATTATAAACATGGATATGGTTATTACAGACAACAATCAAAACTAACATTTATTTCACTGTGGTAAAGGGCTAGGAATGACTTTGCAATGGTGTGGGGAGACGGGATGCCTGCTTCCCCCTCCCTCCAGTCATTCGTGCAGCTTGCTGGGAAAGGTGGGGTTGAACTGGTCAGCAGCCTGACCCTCTCAGATAGAACAACAATAAAATGGGCGACAAGGCATCTAAGCTGTATTTACACATGTAGGCTATCGTAGAGTTTATTCTTAACAGTACCTGTTCTCATTGTACCCATTACGTGTGTCACAAGAACGTGCCATACCCTGCTTGTGCACGTGTACCCCTCTGCTATATTCTCCATAAACCTGTAGCCTCAAGAGGTACCTCCCAGCTGACCATCATCAGGTCCTGTAAGGATTAAAGGCATGTCTACACCTGCTGGCCTCCCGTGAGGTTTCTTTGGAATATCGAAACATTTGGTCAAACTTCCTGGGCTTGACCTCCTACCTTACAATCTCCACCCCAATGCCATTTCCAACTTCCATTCTACGCGCCCATCTTCTCAGGTATTAACTGGGCAGTTAGGGCATTGGGACATTAAATCCAAATGCCACAAAAAACATATAGAGCACAGCAACTACAGATTATGAGAATCAACGCACAGATTGTAACAACCAATACCTGTTTCCACGTTGCGCTTAAAGAAGAAATCCACTTAGACACAGGGTCAGGCGAATATTGATCAATGTTCCTGATTGCTTAGTTAAGATCATTTAAAGCTGCAGTAACGTTTTGAGAGCAATCAGGGAAACATGCACAGCATCCACTCCTGAGCATGGCACAAATGCCCCATTGGGCAGCTGTAAGCACATCTACTACCCCACAATTGTGTACGACTGCTTGTCTCATTTGAGAAGTTCCATCCTTTAGTAAGTGAGTAGGTTGGGTGGTGTCACGTAAAGCTTTTTTGGAGGCGTGATTGGCCTACGCTGAGACTGCCTCTTCAGTTAATTGTTCGTGTGCAATGACAGCTGCAGGAATGAAAAGAGACAGGGGGATCATCCAAGGATTTGTCGCTGCTCGGGAAACTCGATTTCTCGCTTTTATTGATAAACAATTTTGAGATAAGTATGGAAATTGAGTGATTACCCTACCAGGAATAAAAGGCTTACCCCACTGACATAGGGAAGATAGGACCAACCATGGGCCCCCATGTCCAGAACAACCCCGGGGTGATACGTAAGCACCTGTGGGCTTTGAGTCACTTTGTCATCCCCATGTGCCGTTTAAGGAGCCCCAAGAGATGTCTTGTTTGCTGTGAATTGTTATATTGGTGCAAAGATGGCCAGGGTCCACCCTGGATTGTGGGAGTAAGTACAATTTGGTTCGTGCCTTTCAATGCAAGGGCCAGGGAATCGAACATTAATTTGCAACACAGGTGGCCAGCCAAGCCCGTGCCATACAGAATACACTAAAAAGGTCTTGGGGCTTTATGTCGTTGCTGTACCTGTTTACACAATGGAGTATGAGTCTGATTTTGTGACACAGAATCATTCTGCTTTAACCACTGCAGAAGGCCTTGCCAGTCTGATGCACTAGAAGGTTTCAGGGTCCAGGCTAAGCCAGTCGATGCAGCGGCTGGGAACTCCGTGCAGACCCAGCGGCGACTGCGGTTGTAAACTGCAGTGAGATGTCCCGCCCATTCCACAAACAGGTTAGCCGTGGCAAGCTAGAGGTGGAGAGAGAGATGGTTAAGAGGCATAAGTGCGGGTAAATCGTGTTGATCTGGGAAGACACAAGCAGTTGTTCTACCTTTAGTTAAAACAGTAACCAGTACAGGGTCTTTCCCAGGGCAATGGTACCAAGACTGTTCTCCATCAACCCCCTGGGTTTAGATTTAAGGACTTGTGTTAGGAGTGGCCCTACCTGCCAAACCGAAATCATTTAAGAACCTTTTGTAATATTGGCATTACCGGGCAAAGTCTATACCATTTGTAGGCACCAGGTAGCAGTAACTGATGTATGTTAAGTCTAAACCTATACCCCAGGGACTAAGGCATGCCACACCAATGAGCTTCAGTCTTTACCTTCCACCACCGCACAATACTCGGGTTCCCGGGATTATGGTCTGGGGGCTGGCAACCACAAATTGTTAGAGGGGCTGATTCCAGGACCTAAAGCGTCCTCTGAGGTCATACGTGTTCTAATGGGAGCTGCCCAGGCATTCATCATAGTGGAAAAGGGAGAATCTGACCCCTGCTCAGGTAAGACTTAAGACTCAAATATTGACAGTCTTTTTGCCCTTCCCTGTAAGTCTGTATTTTCATGCCTTGAGGTATCTTTTAAAATGCCATTTTAGCATTCTATGAGTCTGACATCTGTGGGACTGTATGGCAAATGAAATTGCCAAACTATGTCATGTTGGTCTGCCCAGGTATGCACATCATGTCCTGTGAAACGAGAGCCTTGATCATTTTTGATGACGTCTGGAGTGCCTTATGTTGAAGCCAGCTGTTTCAGTCCTCTTACTGTCGTGCGCTGTGTCACTCACTCACTGGGAAACGTCTGCAGAGCACCCGTGGCTGTATCCACACAAGTTAAAGCATCCTTACAACTTTCAGATGTTGGTAATGGGTGTATATAATCCACCTGCCACTGGATACAAGGCGTGTCTGCTCTTCTTAGATATCCTTGGCCTTGTAGCCAGGGACAAGGATGTCACGCTGCACAGATGGCACAGCTGTTTACTGCAGTCCACACGTCCACATAAGCTATGGGCAAATCCCAAACTTTGTGGCCCAGATGGTGCTGGTCCCAGCATGCTTCGTTTCCGGTGTATGCAAGTGGCTATGTCCTCCATTGGTGCTTCTTCCATCCATCATAAGTGAGCTGACATATCAGCTTCGTCATTTCCAGGGTTCTGCAAGGATGGGTGGCCAGTAACATGAAACACCATTACTTGCCTTTTCCCAGTAGTCACAGCTGCCCAGATGTCAGCCCACATGTCTGCTCCCCACAGTGGCCAAGTGTTAATAGTCCACAGAGCCAGGTACCCTTGAGGCATCAGACAATGGGTCCTTTGAATGCAGTCCAGCTATCAGTGCCTCCACTTAGCGGGCTATTTCCATCCACACTACTCACAACTCAGCCCACTGACTGCTTAGCTTGGTGCCCTCATCTCGCCAGATACTGTCTGTGAGAGGCTGGAACGCAGTGGCTCTCGGTCTCGCGGGCTTGTCTGGGCTGGAGCCATCGGTGTACTAGGAGTTTTCTAGCATAGGAGGAGTTCCTTTTGTGGCCAGCAATGCAACAGCATTTCTGTTCTGTCCAGTTCTTGACCTTCAGAGCTTTCAGGGATAAATAACACCTTTCATAATTCTTCACTCAAGGGGTACGGTTTGTAACTGGGCTACGGCACTTTTTGGCTTTTTCCGGATGCTGTCAATCTAACCTTTTACAGGGTAGGCTGTGTGCACTTCTACTGCAGCCATTCCTGTTCAGGGCTCAGTAGCAATGAGGGCATTTACACAACCCACGTCTGTTTTTCCATCAGAGAATGCCATTGTTCTACTCCCTTCCATAATTGAAACCAAAATCCTAATGGTAATTTTTTACCACACTGTTGTTGCCAGAGACCGCAATCGAACCCCTCAGGGGTGAGTGAACATCAAGCGTGCAAGGTAGGGTTTGGTCTATTTTCCCCAGAACCTGAGTCGTTTAAAAGCCTTGGTTGACATTTCCTCCAGTGCCACACAGCTCTCTTTTTTATTAAGCTATATAGTGTCCCAGCCGGTTGAGCAAGGTAAGGTATGAAGGCATACCAGTGCCCCATAAGGCCCAAGAACTCCTGCAACTGTGACCCCTTAGTAGGGGTGGGGAAGGCTTGTGTTTTATGCACTGCAACAGGTGGTATTTGCTTTGTCTTACCTGACCAGACAACCCCCAAGAATTTGACAGATAGCCCCGGTTCTTGTAGTTTGGAGTGATTCAGGGCCCATCCTGCTGCTCATTGGTGGGCCAGCAGAGATTCAGAAACTTCTGTAAGTATAGACAAGTCATTACAGGTTAGCATTACATCATGATGGTGCAGAATTAGAGATCTTGGTGTTTTCCACCTCTCCAGATTTTCTGCTACAAGCCCATGACACAATGTGGGGTTGTGTAAATAGCCCAGAGGCAAAACCTAAAACGTCTACTGGTGACCTTCCCAAGTGAAGGCAAACTGATGTGACCCCGGATCAGCAGCAACAGAGAAAAAGGCACTAGCTAAATCTGATACAAAATGATATGTCCCTAGATTGAGACTGATTTCATCTAGGAGTTGGGCAATGTTAGGAACAGCCACAAGCAATGGGGGAGTCATTTTGTTTAATTCTCTATAATCAGTATTCACCAGGACCCATCTAATTTCTTCACTGGCCACATGGAGGAGTAAAAGGGACTATGGCAGGGTCATATAATTCCTACCTTTGCTAACTCTGATGTTGTTTGACTTATGTCATCATGTCTGCCTGGCAGATAGTATCATTTAATAGCCACCATTCTTCGCAAGGGGTGATAAAATCAAAGGAGGGTGTTTGGCACATTCTCTTTGTGAAATTCACCCACAGTTGTTTGTAAGATAAGGCCCAACAGGATTTCTATTCCTAGAATATATTCTTTGATAGAGGAAATGTACACATGACAGGGTTGTGGTGGTACACATCCTACCCCCAACACGAGCATTGTTTTACTCTGGTACTGGCTCCCCCTTACCCATCAGCAGCTACCAGCAGTCCTTTAAATTTGTCAGGATTACCATACAGCATTGAACACTCAGCTCGGGTGTCATTTAAAGCTAGGACTCACTGAACATTGTTTCCCAACCAATGAATAGCAAGTTCACAAGGGGACTCCGGGACCCAGGGACTTGCAATGCTCAGGGTCCCTTGACCCCGCCCCTATTCCAACAGGGACCCCCAAAGATCAGGTCCTCCACAGGATGAGCTGAAGGCTTTGGGTCCTCAGGGTTTTTAAGGAACTCAGTTAACTTGGGTACATCAGAAGGTTCAGGGCAGGCCCCAGCTTCAGTAGCCCCGACAGTTGGTAGGATGCTAACATTACTCAACTGTTTCCATAACATGAGGAGTGTAGGTTTGATTGTTTATCTATTTTCTCCCTCTCGACTCTGGTAACAATCAAATTACTCCACCTGCTTCCTACTTATTTCCGTGGTCCCTCATCATCATCTGATCCTGTGTGTTTGGGGTTTTTCCTGAGCCACTTGTCTGATACATTTCCTAGCGCATGTAATTTCTACTTCACCCAAGTCTGGGATCGCTTGCGCCCCCATTTGTATAGGATGCCCACTGTAGCTGACAAAATAGGTATGGAGCTTCCATAATACATTAAAGGGGCAGTGTGTCTGCCTTTAGCTCTCATCCCCGTAGTGAACACCTCCAAATCAGGCCCCTGAGGGGCCTCATTGCAAACCACGGTGGGCGTGCCCGTGTCTTGCACAATGGAGAAAGGTGACGCTAACGAAGTGGACTGCCTCGTGCTGGGGGCGGACAGGTCATCCGCATCAGGCTGCACATTGTGGAGGGGGTGTCTTCCTGCAGCAGGGAGATAGCAGGCTGCACGCGCTGGCGCAGGGAGGGACGCGTGGTGGTGGAAACCATCCTTACTGATTCATCCCCCTTGAAAGGATCCCATCTGCCCCGGTACCCCACAAGCGCAACAGCCAAGCAGTTAAATCTTCGTGACTCTTGCCAATAACAACGCGCTAGTTCAAGTAGCTCCGCAGCGGTACAGGGTGGGCACAGTATGCACATACTTCAGAGAGGTGGCGGGGCAGCCGCATCCTGCCCGCCTCACCGCTCCTGATGGACCTTTCATTTCTGAGTAATTGCAGGCCTAGCTGGCACCTCCTCCTCAATGATGATTTCACTGTCACTGGAGTCTTCAGTGTCAGTATTGGGGATCCCACCCCTTTTGTTCCATCACCTGTCTTATTTCTGCCCATGTAAATTTCCTCCCTCTTGCCCTAGCATACTTACAGGTCTAAGTTTGCATTTGATTCTGGGCCTCTTCAAATTTTTAGAGACAGTGTCCTTTCCATCCACTTGGAACAAATGGAGGCTTCATTTCCATTTTTAAATCTTCTAATCCTTAAAATTTGGCTTCACTGGCCAGCTGCTTGTCTGTACTCTCCCACTAAGAGTGGCCAGGTGAAAGCAGAGGTCAAGGCACGCTGCCCCTTTCTCTTTATAAAATCTCCCCTATATGATTTTCCAGCTGAACTAAACCTGCAGGTGTAACTGGGGTGTCCCCCAAGTCTCTGTCTCTAAAGGGGCCCCAGTCATCTATGAGGTGAGCCAGGTCATGCCACATAGAGGAAAGAGGCCACTCCAAGATTTCCCCCACAGAATTCAGGATTCCAACTCCTCCCTCCCCCCCCCGCAGAATTCCCAATAAAGGGCAGGATTTCCCTCAGATTTCCCTGTGGCGGGCTTGCTCTCCAAGGCATGGCTACCATTAGGAGTCTCTGGAATATGCTGCCAACTATGCCAATTGTAACACAGCAGGTCAAGCACAGGAAGTTTGACCAAATATTTCAATATTCCAAAAAAACCGCATGGGAGGCCAGCAGGAGTTGGCATGCCTTTAATCCTTAGGGGACCCGATGATGGTCCATCAGGAGATACCGTACTGCCTCTCAGGGGCACAGGTGTATATAGAGAATATAGCAGAGCACTGTACATGTACAAGCAAAGAATGGCACAGTCTTGTGACATAGGTAATGGGTACAATGAGAACATACTGTTAATAATAAACTCAACTATAGCCTACCTACATAAATGCAGCTTAGACATCTTGTTGCCCCTTTTACTGTTGTTCCACCTGAGAGGGTTGCATTGCTGGCCAGTTCAACCCCACCCTTCCCAGCAAGCTGCCCAAATAACTGGTGGGAGACAGAAGCAGGCATTCTGTCTCCCCACAAATGGTCTATTATCTTTATTTTTAAAAGATTTATTTTTTATTTATTTCTCTCCCCTTCCTCCCCCCTCCCCATCGTCTGCTCTCTGTGCATTCTTCTGTGTCCACTTGTATTCTTGTCAGCAGCACCAGGAATCTGTGTTTCTTTTTTTTGCGTCATCTTGCTGTATCAGCTCTCCATGTGTGTGGCCCCATTCCTGGGCAGGTTGCACTTTTTTCATGCAGGGCAGCTCTCCTTATGGGGCACACTCCTTGCACGTGGGGCTCCCCTATGCGGGGGACACCCCTGTATGGCACGGCACTCCTTGTGTGAATCAGCACTGCACATGGGCCAGCTCATCACATAGGTCAGGAAGCCCTATGTTTGAAACTTGGACCTCCCATGTGGTAGGCAGATGCTCTATCCATTGAACCAAATCTTCCCTATTATCTTTTTTTTTTTTTTTGAAGGTATCTAATGTTAATGTTCTTTTATTTATTTTTTTTAAATCATTTATTTATTTTTAAAAATTACATTCAAAACAAATATGAGGTCCCATTTAACCCCACCGCCCCACCCCCCACTCCCCCCACAGCAACACTTGCTCCCATTATCGTGACACATCCATTGCACCTGGTAAGAACATCTCTGAGCATCACTGCACCCCATAGTCAATAATCCACATCATAGCCCACACTCTCCCACATTCCATCCAGTGGGCCCTACAATGTCCCATAATTGTCCGTGAAACACCACCCAGGACAACTCAACGTCCCGAAACCAGCTCCACCTCTCATCTCTTTCTCCCATTCCCCAAACCCAGCAGCCACCATGGCTACCCTTCCCACACCCATTCCACACTTTCTCTGTGGACATTGGATTAGTTGTGTCCATTGCACATCTATGACAAGTGGGGGCTTAGATTCCATATGGATACTGGATGCACTCCTCCTGCTTTCAGTTGTAGACACTCTAGGCTCCATGGTGTGGTGGTTGACCTTCTTCAACTCCATGTTAGCTGAGTGGGGTTAGTCCAATAAATCAAAGTGTAGGAGCTGAAGTCTGTTGAGGCTCTGGGCCTGGGTGTCATATTATCAGTCCAGAGATTCAAATCCCCTAAATATATCTTAAACCCCAGCACCTATTACAATTCCTATAAAGTAGCATGGAAGTCTTGTGAAAAGAGGTCCCCTCTGAGTCCAATTCCATCACGCAGAAACACAGGCTCCAAAGAAGGGCCATCTGCCATGGCAGTGAACCCCATCTGCCATGACCATAGAACCCGTGGGTCTCTTTATCCCTCAAAAGAACCAATACCTGGGGTTGTATCTACTTTGTCTGTCTCTCAGACTCTGCTCAGTTGTGCATAAGGGCATTCCTTTTGACAACCTCCAGACTCTTTTTTAGAGACTCATAGCCTTATATTCACATTTCTCCTTTCCATTTCCCCCTTACATTAGGTCAATCAGCATTTTGAAGTCATGTTATTATATGTAGACAGGGATATTCTGCTGATCCGTATTGAACCTTTAATTCGAGGTCATTTTCTAGTTGTATCCCTATTATCTTTTGAAACAAGTGTGTCCTTAAGTGTGTATGAATATGTAATTATACATCTTGGAAGTTTTTACTTTTACTACTACTCTTTGTAATAATAACTAATCGTGTATATCTGAAAGTGGGAGGTAGTGAAAGAGGGAGAGCAAGAGCAATAGAAGAGAGAAAGAAAGAAATAGAGAGCAACGCGCATTAAGTTCCTAGCTTGAGAGAGTAATTTTGAAACTAACTAGATGTACGTCTTACACAGTTCACTAGACTCTTGAATCATTAATTTCCTCCTCAGTAAAATGGAGTTGAGGGGTTAGAAATGGTCAGAATTCCTGCAAAATATTCAAATTCAATGAATTCTAGGATTTGGATCACATTCAAAGTCAGCTAGTACAATCCTGTTGGGGAATCCATGATCATATTTGCCACAGCCCATACTCAGATTGCCACTTAAATAAGTGAAGGTTTTCCTTATGTGCCACGTCAAGGCCAGAAGAGAAGGAAAATGTAGACACTGAAATTTGGGAAATTGATCAAAATGGTCTAGTTTCACCACCAACCTTGTGTATACCACTTTAAAATCATATTAAATATCAGTGCTCCTTACTTACTATCCTTGCCTTTCTATACCTTCATACAAAAGGGCTCTTTAACATGTAGTAGTCATGTATCAATTTCTTCCAGTTGTCTTGAATTTCTTCCCTTTATGCCTATATATTTGTAAAATATCATTGCCCCTTCTGTAGCTTATGTGTGTATACATATATATATATATATATATATATATATATATATGCAGCTACTATCTTGTTTTTATACTGCTGCCCTGTCAGTTTCCTTTATACCCTGAATTATTTTGAAGTAAATCTCAGATATATTAATTACTCAATAAAGACAATAAATTCATGTTGAAAATGCATTTAGATAAAGAACAAAACAGAGAAAACATCCTGAAATTAGTCCTGGTGGGTTTGCTGTGGAAGCTGGAAACTGGAAGACAGTGAGGCGGAATGTGTTTTCTAAATTAGTTTTCTTCTAATTCTAAGGGATGTCTATTTTAAGCTTATGATTATTTTTGTCAAGTTCCCTTAAATATTGTAAGGACTAAATGTCTATCGTTAGATAGCTAAAATATGTAATGTTTGATTCTAACACTATTTGCACAGTTTGGCAGTACAATCTTATTTCTATTGAAAGGGAATAGATTCTTCCTAATTCCACTAAGACTTAAATGCGTTAATCTGAATAATGCAAATTGTATTGTAGTTTATTCCTTCCCTTTAGAAATTCTAACATATCATTTCCTGAAATCTGTATATTTCTCTTGCTTCTTTTTTCCCCCTCTTCTTCCTAGAAATCAACAGCTATTCTAATCCTTGATTTTGTTTTCCCATTGTCCTACATTATATTATTCTGTGATATGATGGTTGTGCTTTCTTCCAATATTTTCAGCCTGCATATTCCTGGAGAGATTCAGTTGATTTTATGGAACTCTCTTGTTTAATGTATTCTCTGAATCTTATTCTGATGGGAAGTTTTTATAAAACAAATTTGTTACAATTCAATAGTCATATTTAATTCCATGATGTGTTATTTTTCAAGTGAATAAGTTTTATATTTAAAATCATAGTAATATTTTACAAATATATTTTGCTTTTTTACCTTGGGATAAAATTGTAATTTAACAGCTTCATCTGGATACCCATTTGGATAGATTACCTACAGTGATGTAGGAAAATCAGTAAGAACAAACAAAAGAGCAAAAAGAGGAAGTCTTGAAGCATGCCTTGCTGGACTTAATTCCAAATATTACATATTGGGTTTTCTCCCTAGTTTTCATACAAAATCAAGACAACTGGTATAAACTGAAATCCAATCTGTGGATGATTGGACATATGTTTATGAAAAAAAAAACTTAATTTTTAAAATATTTGAATAATTTTCAAGTTTTAATCCATTTTCTCAGTGATTAACTAATAGAAAACTTCTTCAAACTGGTTTTAAGACAAGATAATTTTTGGATAACAGGATGGCATCAGACCAAGGACTAAGAGGCTGTCATGAGGATGATCCCTTTCTTCATTTGTCTGATTTTCCCTGGGTTGGCCTCGTGCTCCAACAAGCTCTCCCCTCATGGTAGGTGCCAGCTACTCTAGACTTATGTTACTTTATAATAAATACTCCAGTGAACTTGGAGTTGATTCTAATTGGTCTAGCATTGATCATGTGACCACGTCTAACCAACCCAAATGGAATGGAATAATTGGCTTAGAATATGTGTAGCACATGCATTTTTATTTTAGCTATTATGATCCCTATGCTTGAGGGGTGTGACTAGACACACTTAAATTACATAGACTGATAAAGGAAAAAAAAAGTTTCTAGAATAAGAGGTCCAAGAATGCGAAACAACCAGTCTGCTACATGACTACATTATGATATACTTATGTAGATTCAGCCTTCAAGTATTACATAAAATGACCATTGAAAGCAATTATATTTTTGTCTACATGTTTTTCAGTGGGGGCTAAAGATATCTATAGTTTTCACTTCTCCATTAGGCAAGAGAGGATATTTTAACTTCAAAAACCGCCAGGACACTTCGCAAGAGGCATGTGTTCAGGGAACTCTGCATAAATACTGGGTGAACTGCTGCAGCAATTTAAGTAATAATTTTCCTCTAGCACATTATAGTTATAATGCACAGAAGCCCCAATTTCCTGCTCAGTTAGACTCCTTTACCAATGGCCAGAGGCTGATTCCTAAACTCTGTCAGTGACCTCTCTATGTGACCGCCTAAGTCAAGTTTACAGACAAAAGTGTGGCTAAGCAACCCCTTGCCATTGTAGACAGATACAAGTGACTACCAAAGTTAAAGGTATATGATCTCTTAAATTAGCTTTTACAAAGATAATTTAGTAAGATGCATGTGTATAAATATATTAGAGATTAAAAACCACATCACCAAACCAATATGTATTGATAACAAACTGTGCTTAGAATGTTACATATAATTCTGCCTCCCCTTTGTCATTTCCAAAGAGATATTATAATGCAAGTAAATTAATGTTTATTTTAGACATGCATTTTAAAAAATTACCTTTAATAGGATACTTACACATAAACATTCTCAAGTATAAATAGAAACCGACTGGGGGAAATTATTAATTGAATCATGAGACAATATGATGTTATTTGTACGATTTAGAACATACAAAATCAATGACAAACTATTTAAAGGTATTAAAAATATCAGATTGGATTGCTAATAAATTTTGAAGCAACTAAAAAAATACAGTCTGTGAATATTTTGCTTATCAAGATTATTTTCTCTCACAAAACAAATTGTAAAGGTGGTAACATTGCAACTCTGGAATATAAAACAGAATCTACATAAAAATATGAGTTGAAAGAAATAATAAAACTATTAATAGTGTTTATTGTTAAGAACATTAAGGCGTGGCTCAGCTGAATCAGGTTGGGCTTTAACCTGCCCTGCTGGTTACAAGCAGAGTAAATTTTACAAGCAGAGTGAAATTTAGAGAGAGAAGACACGGGTGAGCAGACACATTTGAAAGTCAGTAAGATGCAGAAGAAAGCAGATTACCCTTGCCATGAAGGGAAAAGCTATGGGATCCCAGGATTGCCAGCCAGAAGGTAACGGCCCCAGGAGGAAACAAGCCTTCTGGCTTCTGAAACCCTGAGCCAATAGATTCATCTTGTTAAGCCAACCCACTGTATGGTATTTGTTTTAGCAGCAAGAAAACTAAAACACTAAGCTTTGCAGTAAAAGAAATCTCATGAGAAATAAACAAAGATACAAATCAAATGGTTACATAAAGACCTTACTTGAAAATATTATAAATGTATCTGTGTGTGTTTGCAGATATTGGAACTGTGAAAGGATATCATACATTTGCAATAAAAGAACTCAAAGATGAAGCCAAATAACAATGGGATGTTAAATTAAAACTGACATGGAAGAAATAGAAGAAAAAGAAAAAAGCATTTCAGAAAGGAAGCCTAAATCACAAGATACACAAGGTAGAGTATTGTATAAGAGATAAAAAAGAATAAAGGATATAATGAGGAAATGCCAAATACAGAGGAAATGCCAGAAAGAAAAATATTAATTAGGATTAAAATGATAGAGAAGATATTCAAAATAAGTTCAAAGTGCAGGTTCCACTTCAGCACACTTAAGTAAAAAGATTCATGCTAAGAAAAACAATATTGCTGGCTAAAATTGAATTATGGAGGAGAGGGCAAGAAGAGTATTAAATATTAGAAGTTAATATCATTTTTTGCTCATAGTTGGAAATTAAATGTTATGGTATAAAAAAAGATGGGACCGACTGTAATATAAAGCTGCAAACTAAGAAAACTACAGAATAATCTTCTTTTGAATATTAATTTTAAAAAATTAAATAAAGCATTAGGAAAGGGAATCCAAAGCATATTTAAAACAGCACAACATGATTAATAGGGGCTTATACCAGGAATTCTAGGATGGTTTAATATTATAAATGCTATTAATAATAAATTATCAAATTAGTAGTTCTAAGGAGAAAGGTGATATTGCCATCATTCCTGAAATCAAAGAATATTTCCTAAAAATCTTATACATCATGGGAAATTGCTAGTGGTTTTCCCATTAAAGTCAGAAACACCAGTATAAAGTTACATATACACACACTTGGAGAACCATGGAGACATTAAAGAGAAATGAATAAGGAAGATGCTCCTCTGTCTTGTTTGTTTTTCATATAATGAAAGTAGGAAGGAAATAAGTGTCTCTTTGTGTGCAACTTTAAAGTCAGTTTTGAGAAAGGCTATAACAGACTAAAAAACATTGATTTAAGGAAAAGTAGAGAGCAGATGTGATATAGTCATGAGTTTGTGCAGATGGAAAGAGGAGCTTGCCTTACTTCTACATAGAATTTATCATGAGTCTAAAATAAAATAAAAAAAACAGAAAAAAAAAGTATTGCCATTTGAGGTTAACATGAAAATATTTTAAATTTTGATAATTAAAAGTAAAAAGAAAGTGTTTATCTGGTCTTTCCAGGGAACTATATTTCAGTGTAACCAAGTAGCCCTCAATAATGAGAATAAACTTATTTTTGCTGAAGATAGGTAGCTGATACATGTTGAAGGAATGACAGAATTAGAAAGTCTTCTTTAGCAAATGCTACACTAAGAAAAGTTTTACCAATTAATGCTGAAATAATTAAGTAAATGATTATGGAGGACTGGATATTTGCATAGTGCAGATTATTTTTAAATTGCAAGAAGGAAGCCATAACTGTAGCATGGAGGACTCAGGAAGTCATCATCCTAATCAAGTAGTCAGTCTTAATGGTGGGAGACCAGATATGGTACATATTTGACCATCTCGAAATTGGGGAATTGCCTTAGTATTCAAAAGAAATGGAATACTTCAGGAAAACATGGAATTATTTGTCTCCCATTCTCTAAGTTTATAATGCATTAATCAATGTGATAATTGGCCTAATGGATTGTCACTATTAAGATGATTTTCACCACTCTCCAAAACCATTATGGCTCACTCTTACTAGTATCACAATGATTATCAGTATTAAGTATCAGTTAGTTTCACATAGTTTGGAGAATTCAAATTAAACAGTCTATGAGACGCTTTTGGCTTCATTGACATAAATATGCAAATTAGTGATAGCTGAGGGAAGAGAATGCAAGGAAAGAAAGATAAAGAAAAAGCAATGCAGTGAAGCTGGTGTAGCTCAGTGGTTGAGCATGCCCTTCACATGTACAAGGTCCTGGGTTTGATTGTCTTATTTTCACATTTCCTGAAAAATTGGAGGGCAAAATGGAGTCTTCATTGTATGTGTGTTCTCTTCTGTTCCTACTCTCCTCTTTTTGGGGGGCTTAACTTCAGACATTCCTATTTAGAAATCATCAGTTTTCCGTTTGTATACACTCAGTTTTGCAAGATGTTGAAGGTAACTAAAGATTTTTTCCAAAGCAGCAATGAGATGCAAAACTTGTTGAAATCAAGCAATTCTTACTTTTTTCTAAATTAAATAATTAGTGACTTATTCTAACATATTGTTGACTGCACTAAAGTACTCTTACCTTTAAAGACATGTATATTAAAGTTATCTATAACACTGTAATTCATAAACGTAAATGTAGAATGAACTTTTCAATAACATTTTCAGAAGTGCTTATTTAAATAATTATTTTATTAAAAGACAATCTAGGATATAGTATTTGATTGTTCAAACTATAATTGCATGAATGATGTAGGTATAGCCTTTTGGGATTGTACTACTCATGTTATGGACTTGCCTTATTACACACATGAAGTCTGTAAAGTGCAGAATTAATCCCTAAGGCATGTTAATGTGCTTCTTTGACAACTCTTATTAACTATAACAGGTATTTAAATTGCAGATACCCTGCTGAGTGAATATTCAAAAGGCACTTGACAGCCCAACACCGGAATACCAGATGCTTCTTAACAGAAAATTACTGTTTTATTCTGTGCTTTATAAAAGGTTGGTTTAGCTTCATATTGCCCTGCCTTTAAGGAGAATAAAAGAAGAAGGAAGGAAAGAGGGATGGGAGGAAGGAAGAGAGGGAGAGGGAGCCAACCATGTGTTAACACTTTCACATTCTTTTCCACACAAGCTGGTATTTGGACAAGATATTCCTACCTCTTTATTTCACCTTCTTTCCTATGACTTAGTATGTCTCTCGTCCTGTTTAAATATCTTTGTCTTTATTTTACTTAATTTTAATATTAATTCATGATATCACTTGACTTCGGTCTTAAAAATTGGTATGTTTTTTCAATCACCTAAAAAAAAGTGATTTAAACGGTCTTAAATATCATTATCTTCTTGAGAATTAGCCTGTATAACATGACCACTTACTTTTTTCATAAAGCAACAGTAGTTTCACAAAGTAACAGAGAGAATCCCTGGTATGGGGGATAAAGCATTTTACTTATCACTACAAAATTGGAGCACAGGTCTGTTCCTCTTCCTCCAACACTGCAGGAATTCCTGGGCAGGAAACCTTAGCAGAATGCGATGGAATGATCATTAATGTCAGAGTCCCAGAGACTCGCTTTAATCCTATTTCCAGCCGTCCATGGTCCTTTATCCTTTGCATCCTCTAAGACTTAAATTACTCCCTCATTTATACCTGCTTCTCAAGGTTGATATAAAAATTAAATGGTTAGAGTGAACTTTACAGGAGCTGACACTACATTTTTAAAAAGTAAGTCTAGTGCTTGGCACACATACTATTTGGTCAATCAATATTACTGTTATTTCAATCTTTCCTAATTATTGAATTGAAAGCAAAATGTTACCCTTGCCATCCAAGACTGTCCAAATATGCCCAATTCTTCCTTTTGATATCATCTTTGATATACTTCGATATTAGCCTCTAAGCTCCATGTAATTACAGTCTCAACTGGTGCTAAATTACAAACTGAGAGGAAAGATGAAGAGGCATATTAGAAAACTGAAGAGACAAAAGGAGCCCATCCACTTTTGCAAGATCCAGGAGCACAATGACTGACTGATTAATTAAAGAGTTATTAGCAAATAATTATTATCTGCTTTATGCCATATTGAGAAAAATAAAGTTGCAGCCTCATCTGAATGCATTTAGTTTAGTGGTAACTGTACTTGATCAAAATCTGTGCAAAGTTTTAGCAATTCCAGAGTATTATCAAATTAAGCTCATGTGTTATTTATTTATTTTTTTAGGTAAGTAGGAGGATATTCTCTTTAGGTTCTCTTAAGTAGTTCAAGTGAAAGGTTTCAGTTAACAGTGAATAAAATGTAAATTTCATTAGGTAAAACTATATTCCATTAAGTGTTGCTAACTTACTGCTAAGCCAGTTGGAAAAATAGAAAAAAGGGAAACAACAAAACAAAACCAGAAATAATTTAGGAACTAATCTTGAAAAAAATCTCCCTGATGATCATGCTTCCGGACTGCTAGTCAGAAAGAAAAACAAATAAGTAAATAGAAAATGTGTTATTTAATAAAAATATAAACTACTACAATAAAGAAAAAGGTGATTGATTCAAAACAATGCAAACTGAAATAAAAATGCATAAGATTTAAACAAACAAAAACAAACTAAAATGATAAAACAGCTTTTGAAGACAAAACTAAATATCAAGAATAGATGTTTCCTGAAAAGAAAACCTGCATAAAAAGAAATCATTTCCTTTTAATAAAAAAAAAAAAAAAGGCAGAAAGAACCAAGCAACTTAAAGGGCTAAGAAAAGATATTTTAAGAAAAAATATTTTTAAAATGATGACTGAATGGATACAGATAAAACATTTTGACCTGACTGTAAACAGATAACTTTCCAACACTTACAGAAAATAAGATTCCCATTTTTTCAGAGCAAAGAGTTTTGCTGGTTGGTATTTAATCTATGGTTCGATAGAGGGAATAAGGTGAGGTTGGGACCTCAGCTATCCCCCATGTTAAATCAGAGCCCCAAAGCAAAATCAAATGAAAACAAAAATGACAATAATCATCTTATGTATTGGTAGATACGTTATTGACACTTTTGTCAATCTTTTGTATTTTGTGAAGAAAAGCATCTGTAGGTTTTATTTTATATATTAAAAAAATTTTTTTTCTCTTTTCATAGATCCACAGCACAAAACGTAAGCAAAACAGCATGGAAACCATGCATGTTTGCACTGCATATGTTAGCTCCAGGCTGCTACCAGCAGGGACATGCCCTGTAGTGGGGTTTGCTGCTCTCGCAAGGCCTGATGGTTCCAAACCTCGGCCCAAGTGTAACTCCTTCTTGACTTGCTAGTGTTCAGATCAGACTTACTCGGAAGTTCTGCACAAGTCCCACCCGTCCTCCTACATTCCAATCTGCCCACAACCCATTCATCCAATGTAGTTGGTCCCAAATTGAATTCAGCAGCCTCCTTTGCAAGAGATCTGCTTGTGGTAATCTTGATGCCAATTCTTACATCACAATGATATTTTTAGTTAAAGATATTGCTGCTGATGACATGTTGACTATGATTTGAGGACTTAAGAGGAATTCACTATATTTTCAGTGTAAATTTGCTGTAAATGTGAATCTAAAACTTCTCTAAATTTAAAGTTTACTAATAGAAAAAAAAAAAAACAAGATGCAAACGAGAGGATTCTCCATTCCACTGAGTGTTTCGCATATAATATCATTACTCCATGAAGAAGATTCCAGAAAATAAAGTTGTCTTATACTTAGTAGGAGTGAGAAGGTGGGGTGTGGTCGCCCCTCGGGCTGAAGTGTGGTTTGCTGGCCTGGCGAGGGGCGGCGGCTGCGGTAGGCCTATTCCAAACCGCTGCCCCTGTAATAGGGTGGTTGGTTGGGCCCACCGCCACCCCTGAAGGAAGCTCGGCATGGGCGCAGAGTGCCCTCGGGTCTCCCCTTCTCGGCAGCCATGCTTCCGCGGCCGCCCCTCCTCCCAGACAGCACCACACGATGCCTTCTTTCTCCCTGCGCAGGCGCAGGGCGGAAAATTCCAGTCTGCCCTTCCCCCACCCCCACAGCAGCAACAGCCAGGCGTGGGCGGAAAAATCCAGTCTGCCCTTTTCCCTCCCCCCCACAGCAGCAATAGCCAGGCGTGGGCGGGAAACTCAAGTCTGCCCTCCACCCCAGCAACAGCAGCCACCAATACCTAAACCCTGCCAGTTCCCCCAGCAACAGCAACAGCCAATCCCTAATCACCACCCTTCCCCCGTCCAGTACCGCCCACTGACCTTTCTCCGGCAACCAATCAGAACAGGGCATGGCTTCGACCAATCAGCCTTCCCCAACCCCTATAAAACTGTTGCCTCTCCCTCAATAAAGTGGACCTGCGTGTTTACCTCGTCTCCGCGGTAGTTCTTCTGCCGTGTGCCCTCCAGTCCTGAGAGCCCCCGACAAGGGCCTGGCCTCCCTTGTCCCCAGTTCGTCGCCTGCTTCTCCGGGCGACCCCCTCGTCGCCGGCTTTGCCGGGCGGCCCCGTCAGCCGAACCGCGCAACCCCTGTGAGACCGACCCCTCGTCTGCTGCCGGACCGACCCCTCATCCCAAGCGGGACCAACCCCTCGTCCTGAGCTGGACCGACCCCTCGTCCGCAGCCAGACCCCACCTCTACCGACCGAGCAAGCCGCCGCAGTGGGGTGGGCTCTATAGAAATTAAGTAACCAGTCTAAGGTCAAAGAGCAGGGAATACAGCAGGGAAATCATTTGGAATCAGGTCTGACTAGCTCCTAAATGTAAACTCTCTGCCTGTGATGCCATCCAAAGAAAATCTATCTCTGCCCATATAGAAGATTTAAAACACTAATCTGACAAACGTATTAACTGGCTGCTCTGGATATTTTCTTTATTTCTTTATGTGTTCTAGTAATTATGCATAGAACTAGACAGGAGTAGAAATAACAGCTGTAGTTGGGCTGTGCTAGATGAACATGGTTTAAGTATTTAAAGGAAATTCTTTACAATAATAAATATTCTTAAATTGCTGAAAAGCAGCTTTAGATAACCCATATTACTTGATATCTAGCAATTTGTAATCTGCAATTATGGAAGAGACTAGCGTGAAAATAAAAGTTCTATGTGCAATGATTATGATTCTATTACTCCCAAACACTTGTGGGAAAGTGTAAAATATTACAGTGAAAATGCACTGGACAAGGAATCACACTTCCTGAGAGACCCACGATGGAATGTGAAGTCCCAGCTCCCCGTGCTGAAATGAATGTAGAGCCCCAGATGGCCCCTCTCCTGTGTCTTCTGACTAGAAATGAGATAAAGGCCATTCTACATTGACCTTCTGTTTACCGGAAATTAGAGTGACAATGAATTAAACATTAGACTATTTTGCATTTTTATTTCAGGTTTATAGCATTTTCAATGCCAAGGTTTTTTTTTTTTTTTTGGCAGCTGCATTCATTGTAGATATTCTCTTGCATTTATTCATTTTTTAATAATTAGAGTATATCATAGAAATATACCAAAATTGCAATAGTCCATTTGTTTACAAATGTTTTAAAACAATAGCTCACTCTAGAGTTATATGCTATGTTCCAGATAAACCTCACATGGATGGACTGACTGTTAAGTATGTTTTTGAAAATGCATGGATTGAAAAAAGGGATAATGGAATAGAGAAACCTGTTCAAGGACAAATTGGGCAACATTATGCAGTGAGAGTAGGAAAGAAACAGCTCTAATTTATCCTTTGTAGAGAGAAAAAAGTATCCCTCAAGATATCACTCTTTAACAAGCTTTCTGTCAGGTTGATCATGAACAAATAAATTGCCGTAATCATACATATGCCTACTTTACTTCATTGCTGAATATTGTTATACTTGAAGGGAAAGCCCTAAAGCAGGAGGGTTTGAGGTTGTCTTTCTAAAATATCTGCTTCAGTTCATTCATTAATTCAGCAGGTATCTATGGAGTGGGCACCACTTGCCAGGTGTTATCTAAGGAGTGGGGATAAAAGTGCAAAAAATAAATGAAAAAGGAACTGCCCTCATTATGGAGCCTAAAACCAGTTAATAAATACTGGGAATAATGCAGAATCCTATACGCAGAATAGGAAATAATAAAAGACACATGCAACTTGTTTACAGATGCCCTAGGTCTGCCAGTTATAAGATGTTGGATTATATGCAAGATATTGCAATTAAAAAAAAAATTGGTCTAAACTTCCTCATGAACTGTCCCTTTCATCCAATTGGGAATCAGAGGGAAGGGGTACACATTTTATAATCATCAATTAATCTCATTTCGGTCCCTTTATGTTTACTGTTATCTCTTTCAGAGTATCAGTTACTTTTGGAAAAATGCCCTTTTCTCGTATTTTCTCTCCATCACCTACTCTTTTCTAGGGTGCTGTCTACGCATAGGAGTTAAATAATCTAATAGCAGCAAGGGAGAAGGGGATGTGCCTCATAGAGTCCAATCTGGATCTCACAGCAATTGCAGCAGGGTTGCTTGTATGGTTCTGTACATGGAAACCTCAGAGACAGAGCTGGTTCCTTCTGGCACCATCACGGACAGTGCTGGCAGCCAGGCTGAAGTCCAGGGTCCCAGTTCTTTCTTCCTAAATATGAAGTCCTTGCATCCTGTAGCGTTTTTATCCGAGTTCTCCCTCAGTCTCTAGATCCCTTGCCACCTCTGCATTCCCTCACAAGCACCCGGAAGAAAGTCTGGACATCTGATAGAGTAGAACGGACTAATGTAGGCTCTTCTGTTCAGGCTTGCCATTGCTAAGGCGGCTTTTCCTCACACCGCCAATACTGGAATGGGCTACTCCAGCTCAGAATTCTCTCTCCAGGATTCTGAAATTCAGCAGGACAAAGCATTCTGAATTAAGATTTCCTTCATGCTCTCTGATTGGACCTCACGGGGTCAGTCTAGTGATGACACACTCCTGGCATTATCTTTACCTATATTTCTCTCACCCTATGCCTTCCCACAATCCCCTAGGAAAAGACCACATTTTGCAGGGATTTTCCTGATATCACATGCTGATTCTGCCTACTATTGTCTTATGTAAAAATGGCATGATCTAGTCTTCCAGGCCTAGCTCTAGATATGATGGTGAGACACAAAGGAATATTGAAATTCCTTTATCGATTAGCTTGATCTGGTCTCAAATGGATGCTTTATGTGAGAAGGCAAGTTGTGAAGGAGGAAAGGCAAAAAGGAAAAGCAAATGAGCATATCACATATACTTAATTTCATTCATCTTTACAACAATTTCTTTACCTGAAAGGAAGGGGATTGTAATGATGCCTATATCAAATGATGATTATGAAGATTAAATGACAATGTATATTTAAAGCAGATTAACGTTTATTACTTCTAACTTCCGCTCAGTGATGCTGTTGTTTTGGGTTCCTTTAGAGGATGCAAAGAAGAAGCCTTCTACATAATCCTATGCTAGATTAGGCTAGCATTATTGATGTCATAAATGAATCATTATCTTAGATGCTTTTACTAATTATTTTTAGGTCACTTTTGTTAAAAAAAATCTCTCTTGAGTTCCCTCTATATGGCAAAAACCATGAACAAAGGAAAGACAAATAATATGGACAAATGTAAATTGAATATGGTGGTTACTGAGAAATCAGCAAAAAAGAGATTCTGAGGTCCTTGTGAATTGATCACTTAGCCTGGGAATTTGGGGATTCTGTTCAGAGCTGTATATCACTAAGCTAAATATTACATCACAGGAAAGGTCAAAACAGAACACAGAGGCCCATATTTGTTCAACTCTATCCATGACACTTCACACATAGAGCCTGGCTCAACATATGCAGTTTGTAATACTGTTTGAGGAAGTCCAAAGGAGGACCACGGAAATGATCAATGGTTTCCATGCTTGGTGCCAATGAACAGGAACAATTAGGACTGGGAAGTCCAAATAGTCTTGCCAGGTGTGGCCAAGTTCTAGAAATGTCTCTTCCCCAATTTTCATTTGAGTATGTATCAAAAAGAAACAGGCATGTAGTTTCAACAACCATGAAGATGAGAGGGCTCTATCCAGAGCCCATTCCCAGGGTTGAGGACTACTTCTACTCTGTATAATTGCTTATTAGATAAAGATACCCAGGTTGAAATTATTTAAATCATTATTTTGATGACACTGATGTCTACGGAATAACTCAGCAAGATTTTCCCCTCCCTCCTAACATGTGCCTCCAGCTCAGAAAGCATTTTTGGAAGCAGCAAGCAGATTAGCTCCTGGCCCTTTGCTCTACCTACTGTCCTACCAGGACACACATGTGCTCCTCCTCTGCTCCTCTCCTCTTTGCCCACATTTATGTAAAGGCTATAAATCTTAATAAGAAACATGAATGAGGTTTAGAGGAATAAGTACTATCTCATTAAACCTGAGATCTGTAGATGCTTCAGGGGAAACAAGGGAAGTTGGTTAGACTGAGGAAAAGGCCAAATGGGCAGGCCTGCTGGCTGCAAGACTGGTGTTCCTGACGGCCGTGCAGAGCCCCTGGAGGTCCTGCCGCATGGCTGGGAAGAGGCAGCAGCCTGCCATCTTGCAAGTGTATTGCAGCGCAGTCAAGATCCCAGACTTCAGCAAAGGCCCGAGTCCCAGAAGATCAGTTCTCAGGGAGCAGCTGCTGGGCCCCAGAACTTGGACAGAAACAAGTTTTGAAAGGAATGATTTTCTCGCTCTTACTAGCGAACCAACAATAGCCCATGTTCCGTGTTCCTTCAGAATTTAGATATTAATAGTTCTATCACTTTTAAACAGGGATTAAACATGATCGATATTTTAGAAGAAACACTGCCGAAATAGAGATGAAATAGGGGGGGATAGGATAATAGAAATGTAGAACCAGGGGCAGAAGTCAAATCTTTAGAGATTATGTATTCCGCAAAGTGAATATAGAAAAAGAAAATGAGCAGAAGCATTTAAATCAAAACTCCCTGAGCTAAAAAGTAGCAATGATCTGGAGATAAAGCTGGCTTTAATTGTGATAAAGTAATAGGGGAAAAGTCACATACATAGAAAACAAACCCTGATAATATATAACATATTTTTAAGTCCAAGAAAGCCATACAACATTTAAGTTGAAAAATCAGATTCCGTACAAAAGGTAGTAAGATCAGCTTTGCCTCTGATATTTCCTCTGCAAGACTGAAAAAGGAGGTAAGGGGGCAGTGTATTCAGAGTACTTAGGACAGGGCTTTCTAATCTGTTTTGTTCCACAGACCCCTTTGTCAGGTAGTGAAATCCACAGACACTTTACTAAGTCTCCACTTTCCTGTGTATATTTAATAAATATATCACACCCATGCCAACATGTCCCCAAAAGAATAATGTTGTTTTGAATTTAGATTCAATCTCCTGGACCCCTTGTTAAGAACCCTTGATTTAGGAAGAATAATCTCTGATGTAAGAATGCACCTTCCAGCCAATTTGCTGTTTGTAAATAAACAATTGAAATGTACTAAAATAGTGCATATATTCAGGATGATATACTTCATGCCTTTCTTATAAAATATTATTGAAGATGCACCATTTGAGAGAAAGAATACAATGGTTATTGGCTCACCATCTGAATATTTCTTTGATTTCATCCCTGATTTTTTGTTCTTCATTTAAAAATTATTAACCAATGCCCATAGTTTATTCAGATTTCTTTAGTTTTTACCAAGTGTCCTCTTTCTGCTATAGGTTTCCACTCAAAATGCCACCTTACTTTTGGTTGTCATGTCTCCTCTTGGCTGTGGCATTTTCTCAGAATTTCCTTGTCTGTGTTGGCTGATATGGACAGTTGTGAGGAGTGTTAGTTGGGTGTAGTGTGGGTTGCCCCTGCCTTCGGATATGTCTGATATTTTTCTCATGAGTAGACTGGTATTACAAGTTTTTTATCTTTATTGTTGCATTCTTTAAATTAATGAACAACATGCTACATGTCTGTCACTGGTTGGCTGGGACCTTCGAGCCACATATTTGTCTCCACTCTGGGACTACACTGACGCATGCGTATTGTTGGTATCCAAATCAGGAGAAAAGAGGGCAGCAGGCAACAGAATCGACCTCATTAATCCACTGCTCAAAAAGTGACATGTCACTACCTTTTACAGGCCAAGGAAGTTACATGACCAAACCTGAATGTAAGTGGCAGAAAAATATAATTCTCACCAGGAAGGAAAAAGTGGATATTGGTGAACAGTAATAAAAACTACTGTATGAGTGTTTTAATTTCCTTCGTCATTTAGGTGGGAGAAAGATATGGAATATTAGAAAAAGTAATAAAAGCAACTTCATGGAAAGCACGTAGGAAGTCATTAGCATAAAATCACAAATTCTTGAAATAAAGAGCAAAACAATACAAATCAAAGAATTAGACTGAAGAAACACTCAATAGATATACAGCAGACAAGTTTAAACAAGTCTAAAACTATGCCAATACTTAAAAGAATAAGAAGAAAAGTAGCGTATATACCAATGGATATGGAGATTTAAAAGAGATGAATGCCTTAAATTTCCTAAACTAATGAATTAGAAGTACAAACGTTGACATTACGAATGAAGAATTCAAACTGTGAAGAGGCCAATAACCATAGATATTGAAGAAGTCATCAAAAATGATTATGGTCTCCAATTTATGTTTTTGTATAGACTGAGCCTGTAATCTTGCCCGTACAAAACTAATTTACCTTTCAATGATTTTTTTTTCTTGCATAGAAAATAAGATTTAAAACATTTATATCTAAAAGAGGAATTTTGTCCTTTATAATGAAGTACAAGATTGCACACTGCTTCAAGCAATGTCATTATGAAGTCATATAATGCTAAATAGGTACTTTTTCAAAGCAATTTAATGGCACAAGCCAATTGGTGTTGATATATCTTGATAAACAAAGCAATCCTGTGTCCCTAGTATAAAAATATATTTCATACTTATTCAATGAGAGGTACATTTTCTGGGTGGAAACATGATTATCTTTCTGCTGGCTAGTTATTTACTATTCCCTGGAAGAAATTTTTAAGCCTGCCCTAAAAAAAGGCTATGCACTACAAAAAGCGCCAAAAGAGGGAAATGCATACAACATAAGAGGCGATCATAGACATTAAACAATGTCTATTATCTAATAGGTATTAAATAATATCAAAAGCAAGTCAATGTCAAGTGCAGTTTCTTGAGTCCCCAACTGCAAACAAGCATTGATTACCATGAAGGAACGACTATAAAGTGCATTTTTTCCTTTCTCTCAAAATTATCTACCTAAAGAACAATCTCACAGGTTTTAAATCACCTTTTTATCTGCATTATTTTCAATAATAAAATAGATTTGGGGCAAAACTCAGGCAACTGCTAATTTCCCATTTCTACAAATTGCCTGTTCTTGATATTTTATATAAATGGAATCATACACTCTGTGGCTTTTTGTCCTGGCTTCTTTCACTTAGCATAGTGTTTAAAAGGTCCACACATGTTTTAGCATGTATCTGAATGTTCATGGCAGCACTATTCACAATAGTCCAAAGGTAAAAATCACCCTAATGCCCATCACCTTATGAATGGACAAACAAAATATGTCATACCAATACAATGGAATATTATTTAGTCATAAAATGGAGCTTGGATTTTTTACCCCAAGTAACATTTTTAAACTTAAATTTACATTTAAACTTTAATTTAAATCTCTAATTAAATCTTTAATATTTAAATTTCTTCCTCTATAAATACAGAAGAATACAAAATGAAAAAAAATGGCGCCAACCAGCATTGCGAATCCCCCTACCAAACTGCACAAAAATCCTATCTCAGGCTCTTCTCCAAAAGGATATTGAACATTTAATCAGTGTAAATTGCTAGAACTGAAGCTGTTAACTTAATGCCATAAATAATTTTGGCCTTATATTCCTTCTAAGTATTGTTAAAGTTTCCTAGGAATTCAATAATAAATTGATTTAAGTTCTTATCTCATTTAAAGTTAAACCTTCTTGCCATGTGACATTAAAAGGCAAAGTTCCTTGTTCCTACTTCATTTCTGTGTCCTATGGGGAACTGGCAGAAAAGATCTGAACAGCACGATTTTTCAAGGTCCTGTAATTCTAAGAACATACACCAAAAACTATGACTTAAGCACTATTTTTTAGTGGCATCATTAGTTGTTGTTTCCTACAGTTCTTTTAAAAGACACCAAAATATCCTTTTGTTATATTCCCTTCACTAATACTCACTGGAGTTTACCTTCAACCCAGGTTGAAAGCATATCCTTATCAAAGGAACCTATTCTAGACATACGTCCAGATGGCAAGTTTTCTTATAAAAGTAAACAGGCATTTAATTCTGGTTATGGAATCTGTATATAAGAGGGAAAATAAAATATTGAGCTTAAACAGATGAGAAGTTTATTTCTCTTACATAATCTGGGCTGAAGGCAACACAAAATTTCATATGGCATCCAGCCTCAACGTTACATTATGATCCAATATAGTTGCTGGTGCCCCAGCCATTACAAGTAGTTTTCAGGTTCTGATGAAAAGCAAAGGGAAATTTTAAAAGAGAGAGAGATTATACTAAGCTGTCAAACTTCTGAGTTATCCTCCCTTAAATATATTCCCTGAAATCCCTTATGACACTTCCAGTGACATTTTTGGCCATGATTTGATTTTTTTGAACTGTAAATTTAGTGTCTTAGCTGGGTAGTGTTCTTGTTTGTTTTGCTTCATGGTTGCTTGGGGCAGTCTTCATTCTGAAGAGTATTTCTTAAATTGAAGTAAAGTTCAAATAACGTAAAATTAACTATTTTATAATGTACAACTCAGTAGCATTCAGTACGTTGACAATGTTGTTCAACCATCACCTGTTTGCCTTTGACAACTACTAGTCGACATTCTTTCCCTAGGGACTTATTTATAATCCACTTAAATGGAAAAGACAATCTGTGACCTTTTGTGTCTAGCTTATTTTACTCAGCATAATGTTTCTGAGGTTCATGCTGTAGCATGTTGTAGTATGTATCAGCACATCATTCCTTTTTATAGCTGAATAATATTCCATTGTGTGGATATTCCACATGTGGTTTATGCTTTCATCTGTTGATGGACATTTTGATTTTTTTCCACCTTTTAACTATAGCGAATCTTGCTGCTATGAACATTGGTCTACAACTATTTGTTTGAGTACCTGTTTTCAAATCTTTGTGGTATATACCTAGGAGTGGACTTGCTGGGCCATATGGTTGTTCTATGTTTAGCTGGGTCATTCTTCCCAAATTAAATTGGAATCCTATTACTAAAGATGGAAAGAACAGATATTTTGTATAAGCATAAGCATCTGCCATGGCAGATGTGCCCATATTGTTCCTCCTTCGTCACTTTTGCTCTGTCTCTGCTCAATCTTACATTAGAGATGGAACACTGGCTCTCTTTCCCACAGATGGGCACAAATCATACCTCTACATCCCCAAAGTTTGTACTGAGAACCACATAACATATAGCCTTCTGGCTCAGGTTTTGGTAATATAGTGTTTCAGTATAATTTCCTGAAATAGGCTGAAGCATGGGCCACCACATGTAACTATTTAGTCACAGAAAGCACCGCAAGGGCTAGACACATTTCCCACACCCCTGGACAAGGACAGCTTTAAATGCTAAATTTCAGTTGATTTCAGTTGATGCATAATCTAAATGTGTGACCTTTTATGAATTGAACTGAATAACAGTAAATAAGTTAAAACGTTCTGCACTATTAATCTTTCAAGAATATTGATTTTTTATAAAAAAAGTCTCATTCATAAAATTATCTTTACGATTTCTGGATCCCTCCAGTTGTGTATACAAACAACAGCTTCCAATACCTTAAATGGCAACGAATGACCCATAAGGGCACCATTCTTCGTACTTTCCACTGGATGTGAGTGAATTCGTCTATTTAATTTAAAATGTGGTCTTAAAAATAGCAAAGGTAGTACAACATTGTAAACATAATTAACAACATGGAATTACATATTGCAATGTGGTTAAAAGGAGAAATTTTAGATTGTACATATGTTCCTAGAATAAAAAAAAAATCCATGGTCCTGAAAAACACAAACAGTGAGCCATGAGTTAACCTATTGACTATAGTTAATATTACAATTATAAAACTGTGCTTTTATCAATTGTAACAAATACACCAATGCCAGGTGTTAATAATAGGGTGGTATATGAGAATCCTGTATTTTATGTATGACTGTTCTGTAAACCTATAACCTGTCTAATACAAGCAGAAGAAGAAAGGAAAAAAAATGACCTTGGTAAATTTTTTAAAGTAACAATTACACATTTTCAGAGAAAGGGTGTTCACCACTTCTCTGTAGTATGTTTTCAAAGTTTGGTCTTTGGAGTCAGACTCGTCTGGGACTGAATGTTGGGTGTTTAACAAAAACCATAAATTCCTAATCTGGGTAATGGTGTTGTTTTTAGGCAGTTCATAAAGACTCTGGAACTATATGCCCATTGTGTGTGTGTGAACATATAAATTTTTCCATTGAGAAGGTCCAAGTGGCCCATATCCATACCCTCTCCCACACTGAGAAATTTAAAAATGGGATGATGCTAGGAAAGTTATTTAGCCTCATGGAACGTCAGGAAATTGTGAAAACCTAGGAAAGTATCCAGGCTCCGGAAAGGAACAGATCATGCTGTTTTGAAACAACTTGGCGCCTGGCAAATGGTATGATAAACACTAAATTCCTTTCCTGTTTTTCTCTTTACACTTTTTTATTTCCTACTTTAAGATCCGTATTCACACTCCTTTTCCTTAAAGGTTATTACTGATGCAGCTATTCTTTGGTCTCTGGCAATTGCAGAGTAACTGTATTGCTCAAGGTTTTTCCATGCTCCATCGAAATGAAGGTCGATGATGGCAGGGATTTCTGTTTCTGTCCTGAGGACCTAAAATATTTCCCATCTCACATTAGGTACACAATAAATATTTTCTTCAAGTTTGAATGAGTAATTGCAGCTTCCCAAGCTACACTGCCACCTTTATGGAATGAGAATTTCTTTTCTCTCTCTACCTTAGCACTCGTGGTTGGAATTGATATTTATCTATTCATATAAATACTTTAATTGATTAGGTGAACTTGACAAGGACACTGAAGTAAATATTAATCTAAAACCATAGCATATGTTTCTACCAGTACTGAGAATTCAAGAGTTGGTGAATGAATAGTGAAATTATGATCACTGGGGAAGAAAAAAAAATAAGAGATCAGTGTTAGCACTTAATCCAATATTTTGCTAAAATATGGTTATTTAACATGTCCAGAAGTTGAGGCAATGATATTAATCTTACAAATAAATGTTTTTCTAAAAAGTGAAAATAATTAATTTTATCAATAATTAAGGAAAATATTCTTTGGTCTAGGGTTACTTATTTAAAAGTTTGATTAATGCAGTATATACACACACACAATATATACACACACAAACATTTCATTTTGTTAAATCTAGGTTAAAATTATGTTTCCTTCATTGGTTAGCTATGTGTTTTTTGACAAGCTATTAAATCTTTCAGCTTTTCAATTTTAATATTGCTCAATATTTTTCTGGATTTGGGGGAGGATTAAGTAAAGTTTATGGTAATACTATTCAGTTAGTAAGCTCTTGCAAGGTAAACTGGTCCATCTTCTTTTGGGTTATTTGATGCCTTTCCAAACATGCTACTGATTACTTTAAATATCAGTCACAATTTAAAGTACCAAATATGATGTTATAATCCTTTTTTTTTTTTAAGGAAATCATGAACTAATTTCAGTTCACTTCCAGGTAGGCCCAAAAAGGCAAGGTGGAAAAAAAATAAAAGCAAAGTATCATCATCTGGATGCTTACATATGCTGTATTGTTCATTTATACATCCAACAAGGTTATAATGGTCCAAAAATACAACAAAAAAACTTAATAATAAGAATAGAAATAGTAAGAATTCTAATAATATCAAGATTTCTCATAAAGGCCTTTCTTTTTGATCTGAGGCATTCATAAATTTGACTATGAACTTTCCAGCAGCCAGACGAGAGAAGAAAAATAAAGAGTGCCCATTTTTAAAAATCCATAAAAGAAAATTGCCTGAAAAAATTATCATTTCTCAGTAATTTCTTCACATGGGCCCTCTCTTGTTTGACCCAAACCAGTGCTAGTAGATTGGTAATTATACAGAATAGCCCCATAGAGCAAAGTTCCATATTAGAAGGTTACAACCCATGGTTGAGGAAATGGAAAATGAGGAAAGTTTAGGAGAAGGACTGGGAGGTCTAAAGGAACAAAATGAGAGGCACTGAGTCATACCTGACCAGGAATCCCAGCTAATATTTTTCTTGAAGTCAGCCTTCTCTTATTTTCTTTCTTTAAATAAGAAATTGTTTTTCTTGTTGTGGAGGACAAGAATTAAAATGATTATTGCTTGGGAAAGAGTTGAATGATCTTCACCAATCTGATTAAGATCAGGTGATTGAAGTATTTAGTAAAGGTGATTATTGACTTATAAGTTTATGAGTATTTAGTGCTTGAATTTGGTGGGTCCATATTTGCAATAATTTACTTTTGCAGTGGAGAAAAAAATAGAAAAAAAAAAAGTAATAAAACACATAAGAAAAAAAGGACATGGAAATTTAGCAGAATTTTAGGTAATTTCACCCAGGAGGGCTTCACTAAGCAGGTTTCAATTAAGTAAGGGGCCAAAAGAAATGAGGGATGTATGTTTGGACAAGGTAACTCTGCCTACTGTATGGAGAAAAAGTGCAGGGGGCAAGGAAACAAGTAAAAAGAATGGGGAAGGGGATATGCAAAAATCCTGGTGATGGCAGGAGTAGTAGTGGAGGGAATGAAAAATTAATAGACTAGAAATATATTTTGAAAGTGTTTGCTTCAAATGTTTGCTGGAGAAGTGGATTTCAGGGTTAAAAAAAGAGTGAAGAATGAGTTAAAGATTTTTGGACTGAGAAAATGGGAGAATAGATATGTCAATTACTGAGATGGGAAAAACTGGGAAGAAATATATGGAGAGGAAAATATCAGGAACTCATTCCAGAATCTTTAGCTTGACATGATTGTTATCCATCCTATTGGAAAAGTAGTGGAAAGTTATAAATAAGAGACAAGTTTCAGGAGAGATGCGATGGCATGATGTATAATTAGAAGGCCTTCATCAGAATATAAGTAGAATTTAAAGGTGGGAGTCTGCATGAGATTACTGAAGAAGTGATTATCATTTAAAAAGATAAGAGGTCCAGGCAAGGCACCCTGTGGCATGCCAATGCTACTGGTTGATGAGATAAGGGTTATCCAGCAAAAGAGCCTGAAAAGGAACATCCCCTGGAGGTAAAGCAGTAAGTGAGATATCCTAGATTCCAAATGAAAGCAGTACTACAATTAAGGCAAAGACAACCACCGGATTTAGCAGGTATTCACTTTCCTAAGGAGAGTTTTCATAGAGTAAGTTTGAGAAAGAATGAACATTGGTATAATCATTTGAAAAATTTGTAACAGTATGTACTAATATTGAACAAATACAAAATGTGTGGCCAAGTGATCTCTTCAGTATATAATTTTTTCAATTACCCTGTTTAGATTATCAAAAAGCCTGTCCATATCCACAAAGCATACATCATCAAGGTTTTAATAAAAACAAAAGATAAAATACAGTAAGATTTTAGAAGTACAGACAAACATCAAAGAGATCAAAGGCATCCAGGAAAAGTCCTCTATTCATCACATAGGATGGATTTCATCTCCTGAATGTAAACCACCAAGATATGTGCAGAATGCCTCAATTTTAGGAAGACCCATCTGGTCACATAATCAAAATCAGATTATGTGACCTGATTCAACAACCCAAGTTAATAAATTATAAGAGAAACCATCTTTTGTCTTCTTTTCGGAATAACATTCCCTCTAAGTGATCAATATACAATAATGAGTCTTTATCCTGCAATCCTGCATGCTTCTCTCTCTTCATTAAAGGCAACTTTGACTTGTGCCAATTTCATCCACAGTTTATATAGATATAGATATAGATATATAATTTTATTTTTGTAGAAGCTTTAGACTACATAAATGTTCCTTCAGAAATATAGGGAATTCCCATATACCTCACTCCCTCCCCTTCTGACACTTTCTCCCAATAACCTTAATGGTAACAAATGGCCCAAAAGGACACCATCTTCTTACTTTCCACTGTGTATGAGTAAATTCATCTATTTAATTAAAAATAGATGGGTGGCACATTTGTTACAGTTGATGAACACATACTAAAGCCTTGCTACTATGTTAGTCAGCCAAAGGAGTGCTGATGCAAAGTACCAGAAATCTGTTGGCTTTTATAAAGTGTTATTTATTTGGGCTAAAAGGTTACACTTACAAGGCCCTAAAGAGTCCAACCAAGGTTGAATTTCTCACCAAAGTCAGTTGCCACCTGTTGAAGCAAGATGGCAGGAGATCTCTCCTGGTTCTCATTCCTCTTCCTGTTAAAGCTCCATATTCCCAGCTTCTTCTGATCTCAGCTGTAGGCTGGCATAGGGCTTGTCTCACAGGGTTTCTTAGCTGATCTGGTCTCTTCACATGGCCAGCTGTAAAATATCAGGCAAATGGCTCATCTCTCCCTGGTTCCAGGATCAAAACTGACAAAGTTCTCTCTTCTTCTCTATCTTCTTCTGTGTGTCTTGTTGAATGAGTGCCCACCCATATAGCCCACCAAGGGGGTGGGCACCCAACCCGAGCTACACCCTACTGACATGGCCGAATCAAAACTCCAATCTCAACCTAATTTAATCAAACTCATCTTGGCTGAATCCAATATACTCAAAGGGTATCACACCCAGAGAAACAGACCAGTTTATAAATATAATTTCTCTTTTTGGAATTCATAAATCTCAAACTGCCACAGCAGGTATTCTTTACCTTGACTATAGGCTTCCACTCACAAAAAAAAACATGGCATACTGGCATTGACATGTGATGTTAGAACAAGTCAGGAAGGCAACAGAAGTTTTGCAACCATTGCATCTGATTTTCCTTTAAAATTAACAATTGTATTAATAGTTACACATATCTTACTGGCTCTACTGTTGAATAAAGTCCTTTTTATTCATTCTTGAGACAATAGTTGCTGTATGTTACAAAGAACATACAAAGAAAAGAAGGGAAGGGGATTCCTCTGTAATAAATGTAACCTCTTTTACCAGAACCAATTGTCAAAATGACATTCCTAGTTTTCATTACAGGGCATCATCAAAGTGTCTAACGCCAGATTGAACAATTCTTAAATTCACTGAATCCCTTCCTGGGCCTTTGTTTCAAACGAAGGAGGCAAATAGTTTCACCTTCTCAACCTCTGTGGATACAGTTCTCACCCTTTCAGGACATGCCAAATAAATGCTACTTTTTATTTTGGCATTACCTATGTTTTACTCCCCTTCTTTTTAGCAATCACTTTGCATTCTTTCCATTTATCACTAATTTTTACCTGTGTCCTTTGGTTCTGCAAGGGGCCTGTCCCATTTGGTTGTCATTAGTATGATTCTCATCAGTGCTTCCCCTCTTGGTCCCTTCTCAGTGGTGTGGAGTAGGTTTAGATCATCACAGGCATACAGCATGATCTCTGCCATGGGGTAGGAAAGAAGCTGTAACTGTTATATCAAACCAGGGATAAGGGGAAAAAAATTCCACTAGAAATTTGAGCAGTTATGTTTAAAGTTATTACCACTGTGTTATATTAGAAACTAATCCCTTCTCTGTAACTATAATGCAACCAGGTCCCAGGAATACTATAGATCAGTCAGAGAAAGGAAACCTATATAAAAGTAGGGAAGAAGTATGTTCCACTATAATCCATGATGTTTTCCTCCTTATTTTCCCTGCAATATCTCAGTATTGGACACAGTGAGGATACCCCCTTTTTAAGTTTCAACACATACCCATTCATGATTAAGTCATTCTTGTAGACAGTTATTATTATCCCTCAATTTTATAAGCAGGTTTAGTCATCTTTTCCAACTTCCAAACAATCCAATTATTTGTGTATGGTAAGATATATGGGAAGTTCATTTTATGTGAAGCCTTTAGCCTATTGCTTTCCTGCACTTAAAGTAAAATGACTTCCTTCATCTGATGATATTTAAGGAGGTATGCCAATTAAAATATTTTCTGATTTAGTCCTCTAGTAATATTAGAGGCATTTGCTTCTGTTGCTGGGTGTACAAATCCAAACCCAAATGAGTCTCTATCTCAGGTAAGAGACACAGGACTCCACAGAGGGCTGTGGATAACAGACTCTCTTGGTATGGCCCATTGTGGCTTTTAGAGTTCTATGTTCTTGTGCTGAGAAGCAGAACAATCGTTAGTCCGTTTCCTCCCTTTTGTGGGACACAGTAGGAAGTGCTAATTTTCCATCCATGCACATCACTTGAATAGCTCCACAAGCATTCATCTTATGTAACCAGGATGCCACTTTCAAAGAGCAGATGAGGTGTCTGACATGTTGCTATCAGACCCTTTATTTCAGGAGAGTTTTCTGATGGTCATTAACATATCCCAATTTAATTTTTTCTATGTCCATACTATATTTTATACCATAGCATTCCCCACAAATGTGCTCTTTTTATCATATTTCCAGTCGACTGGCTATTGACAAAGAATGTGTGATATTATAATGTGATGTTATGATTAATATTAATTTCCTATGATACTGTGAAGACCATCATTATTAATTCTGCCTATTGAGGGAATTTACCTCTTTTTCCCTTTCATGAAAATGTGGCTAAAAGCTGACCACAGTGCAGCTGTCTTCAAGAACATGCATTGCCCAGCAATCTGTACACTACAAGTGAACTATGATGCCTTTTAAGCTTGCTCCAACAGTTGCTCAAAAGGGATGCTCATTAGGCTTTGGGATGAGGCAGTTTCCCAGGAGGATCTAAGGTCCCAGCTGAAGGCTTGGCTGCCACCTGCTCATTGATGTGATGGATACCCCTGAGCTTCCCCATCTCATACTCTTGACTATGACATCTCCATTTGAGAAGTAAACTTTTTTTTGTACATTTCTCTCCTCTTTAGATGTTGCTTAGACATAGCCTGTGTTCTCATGGGTATTTTAATTCTCAAAATAATTTTATGCCCTTCGGTACAAGTGAAAGTTTGAATCAGTGCCCAAAAGCAGGACAATACTGTGTTTCAAAGGTAGTATATTTAGTAGCAGGCCCAGGTAACTTTCTTGGCCCAAATATCCTATTTGCTATTGCTTGCAGCAGTCAAGGGCTTCTGCCAAATACTTCAGTCAGTGTGGTGGGGGCTGCTAATATTTCCAATAATATCATCTGAACATTGTGATTGTGAAGACGTAAACAGGTCAACTGAGTTCCAATACAGTCTTTTGTTGGTCAGATCCTCATTAAAATTCGTCTTTCTCTCATGTAGTTTTATGGATGGGGGTTAGTAGAAACCCTACATTTGGCAAAGCATCTTCCAAATATAAAAGAACCTGATCAGTGTCTGTGCCCCCTTTTTATACTGGGGAGCTGATTGAAATAATAATTTATTTTTGACTTATTGAGGAATGCCCTGATACTGGCCTCTGCCTGGGGTATTCTTAGGATTTTCTCCATCTGTGTCACACCTTGCATTTAAGCAGGATTCAACAGGCATTCTCAGGTGACCTTATGATTAATCTGTATTTCTAAGTCAGTCTTAGCTAGAGCATCACATTGAAGTATCACATTATATCTTCTAAATAATCATAGTGCTTTCCTTTAATCAAGTTATGACAATAAGCAGGAGAATGCAAATGTCTGTGGAAGCACAGTAAAAATGTGTTGTAGACTACAGCACATCAACACAAGTTGCCTTTGCCTTTCTTCTGAAATAGAAAACAAAAGACAGTGTTAGCCAAATGGATTCCAAGTGAATACCGATAGCCTCCAGTATGGCACAGCTGGATTTACAAACACCATTTTCAGGATGACTGACGTGTGGAGGCATTGCTTTGTTTAGCCCTCTGGAGTCCACTGTTATCTTCCAAGATCTGTCAGCTTTTCTCACAGGCCTCTCTGGACTAGTAAACAAAACATCTGAGTGCTAGCATTCCTTCTCTAACTTGTCTTAAATAAAAGCAGGAATTTCCCAACCCATCCTGTGTACCTTATCCTGTTTCAAATTATCTAATTCATCAGGCTTAGGTAATTCTAAAGGTTTCCATCAGAAAGGGCAAACTAAAACTAGATAAAGAGCAGATTTGCATGAAAACCTTTTCCTTAACCATTTGTTTAAGGGAAGACACCCCCATTCAAATATCATTGCTTTCCAATGATGAGTTCAGAGAGAATTATCACAACAATCATTCATAAATTTCTTTCACAGCTTCCTACCTTGTGCAACACTTTCACTTTGAGCCTTTCATAGCCACACCATCATCACTCTCTAACTTCTTCACATCAGTCTTTAAATTTCCATTATTGATACCTTTGGGAAAGTTGTACATTATGTTCCAGTGTCCAGTAATGCCAAAAAGAGTTCTTTACATATCCATGACATTTCACCCACAGTAATGAGAATGACCTTGGGTTCCCAGCTGTACCAAGAGACCTTGGCCAACACATCGGTCAGAATGGTAGCCTTCGTTTTCATCCCATAACGTCTTTATTGATTTTGTCTCAAAGAGGTATTCATTTTGTTTTGTTCTCATGTTGTACTTCTTCAACTTATCAAGGCTTGTATGCATAGACTAGACCTATTGTGACTCTTGTAGCATTTGAGAGTTGATAAAGGAGCTTTATTGTGGGGGCCACCCAATCTTTGATATTGGTCCATCAGTACCTTAGTAGCCATATCATCAACATCCTACTTTCATTCCATTTTCGATAAACTTTAAAAATATTTCCACTGAATTTAATCTTCCTGATGCATTTCCTCTTCTTTTAATGTGAAGGCTTTTTTCCTGTATTTTTGGTTTTAAAGCTTTTTTTACTCCTTTTCCCAGTCATTGCCATCACTGACTTAACCAATCCAAAAATATGGCTGATGTTCCCGACATCTTAATAACCTTATCAGGGACAAATATGACTTATATATGAAGAAGAGCAAAGAAGTTTTTCATCTCTCTGTTTCTTGACTCTTAACTCCTCCAATTCAAATTGGTAAAGTAGGGTAGGATTATGGGAGTCACTCATTACATACATAGTGGTGAATGTCGTGGCCAACTGAGAATCCTAGGTTAATTCAAACATCCCTTCCATCTCAGGTGTGAGCTGGTTCAATGAAATTTACCCAAATTCTTGATATATAAAATCCATTGTAAAAAGAGTCCTTTGAGAGCAGTTCGTATCTGTCCACAAAATTAATTTTTGACCGAATATCTTCTAGGCTTAGTAATTACCATATTGATAATCTTTTTAGTAATAAGGGTTTGAAACAGTCACAACTATTAGGGACCTGATACCCTGATACTTAAACTATTTCCTATTGGGCCAATATTTTAATGCCTAACTAGGGTTGGAATTATCCTTTATTATGTGGATTCTGGTACTTTGAATCACTCTAGCTACAGTTTCACTTTCACTAATATGGCCAAAAGCAGCCAAGGAACCAAATTCTTTGACAATTTACCCTTGATTTGAAACCTTTTCTTTACCCATTTGGCTATTTCTCCCAACACTGGATCTATCAGCTCTAAATTCCATTGACAGGACCTTCCCGTGAGTGATAGTAATACTTGGGCAATGTCAAATGAGGGATGGCTCCAAAGCCAGCCTGTCATTAGAAATGATTCATTCTCCCTTTTCTTCTTTTTCTTCATCCCAAACAAAGCCTTAGACTTATTTAAATCAAATCTGGAGTTGTTTCAATAATCCTGCCAACTATACCATCAGCAACAATTACTTCTGTTTGGATTTTTGAAATTATTCACAACATTCCAGAAATTATACTCACACAAGGCTTTTAAGTAGGGAACAGATACAACATAGCCGAACAAGGAAAACACTGGAAAACATCAGAAAGGTCTGAGATATCCAGACACAATTCTCCAATATCATCTGTTATTCACAGAGAATAAGCTTCAGTTCTGTTTTGTGAACCATGGGGAATATACAAATGAAATAGCCAGTCTCAGAGAAGCTGATATCTCATCCAAGGTGTGGTCTTTTATATACCTCTCTTGTCGCATGGCAATTGTCAGACTATGTGCCCAGGCTCAATAACAGAAACTAAAATAACAGCAGAACAGAGGCAAACCATCAATTTATAAGTTCTCTAGAAAGAAGGCTGACAAAACTGCCTCTTACTGTGTTTGGGGGCCTTGTACAGATTTGTATTAATGCTTAGTCAGTGCATTCTATTCTTGCTTGGTTACAGTCAGCCCAATGCATCCAGGTGTCTCCAGAGGTGAATACAGGGTTGCAACTCTATACTTACACAATACTCCACAGGAACACTGAAAAATATTTAACAAAATAAAAAAAGACAGTTCATAGCAACATTGTACACATTAACCACAAACTGAAAACATTGCAAATGTCCATCAGCAGAAGAACAAATCAGTGATGGCTCATTTACACAGGGGACAACTATGTAGGAATGAGGAAGAACAAACTCAGCTACGGGTCACAGTAGTAAGTAAGTACATGCCTTAATATGAGTTTTCATAAGTTTTCTTCTGATTGCTGCTATTTTTTTCCAAACAAATATAGAAAAAAATCATCAGGGAAGAGTAAAGAATTTGAATACAAGGATGGGGAGTAAATTTATCTCATTTGATCCTCATGGCAATTGTCTATGGGGCAATATTTCTGAATTTACAGATTAGAAAACTAGAGCTTAGTGCTTGTAACTAGAGGGTGTAAATTTAAATCCATGCCTGAATAGTTCCAAATATTATGGTGAAAGAAAAGAGCATTCCTATACTACCTCCCTCTCTTCATATTTTCTAAATTGAACCCAAACTGAGGAATGTCTTGCTGACAGTAGTTGGTGTTAGCAGAATAGGATTACTGCCAAGACCAAACTTCTATGGTTAAAGTAAAATGGGTACAACCAAAAGTGAGAGGAGATAATATTATGGAAGTTTCTAAAAGAGTACCAGGAATAAGAAAGCAGGAATGGAGGCTCCTTGAAGGTTTCACTTAAATAGGAATTTTCCTTTAGATTATGGTAGGAGCACATTTTAGCACATTTCCCTTACACATTGTGGAAGAAATATTATTGGTCACCGTATCAGTCAGTTATTTCCACTACAGCATCTTAGCATGTTACCCAGTCACCCGGGGTCTTAAGAAAATGATTATATATTCTCACTCATGCAGCCATGGGGTCTCTGGAGGCTCTTGACTCCAACTCACAGGTTGGCAACAGGTCTGCTCCATTTTTCTCCCATTCTCTGGGTAGCAGCCACATGGCACAGTCATGTTCTTCTCACAGGGATATTAGAAACACAAAAAGCAAGAAGAAACATGCAATGCCTGTTATGACTGAGGCTTAAATCTGTGACATTGTCACATTCGCCCACATCTCATTGGCCCAAGAAAGTCACATGACTAAGCCTGACATCAGTGAATCAGTGAGACAATGGCAAGAGAATATTCTCTGCCTTTAATGGGAAATTTGTAAAATCACGTGATAAAGGGTATGGATATGGGGGGGAAGAGTAGAATTGGGAACAATAATGTACTCTAATGTACGTAGCCTAGATGGACTGCTATAACCACCTTGTTAGTACTCTGGAAAAGAAGCCAACATATGGGCATAAAAATAGAATAAGTTTCCCATGTCCTTCATGATATGGTTGTACCATTAAATTTACCAATTCTAAAGTCAACCTACTTTCTGAGGTGCTACGTGAGATGTTCATTTTTCTTAATATGTGTGCTATTGGAAGAAAAGTATTGGCTACTTGCACCGCAAAAGAATCCAAAGTAATTTGTAATTCCCTCATATTTTCTGACACTGCAGTAAAGATTGTAAATCCATACAGCATTGTGTACTGGTGGGGCTCACTTGTTCATTCATTTTAAAAATATATATTTTACTCCTTTTTCTGCAAGTCATATTGGGAGACATTAGTCATACAGTGTTGAGTGAAATAGGTTATCATAATGGCAGAAAATGTGGAATGAAACTGTAAAAAATGAGGCATGTCCAAATTTTATTCCCTGTGTCTGTGCCTGCCCTGCTGTTTGGCATGGCCTTACTTACATCTGAGAAGACTATTTCATGATTTCCCAGTTGTGGACCTGAAATTTAAAAAAAAAATCTGTTCCTAGAGTAACAGATAGGGGCTGGGAAATAATGGCTATATGTATATCTAACCATCAGACATATGGCAATTTCCCCTACTGATCAAATAGAAATGACACTTCAACAAATTACGCACAGTGCTTGTACAATGAAATGATATTCCTGATTGTGTCCCTGAAGCATAGAACCTTGAGGAAATATTCTCTCAACTAAGTTTTCCTAAGTAATTACTATGGCCCAGGCATTGTGTTACACATAATATTCTCTCTCCTAGGTGGAAGCATAAAAGGAAACCAATTATAAAGTATAGCCTAAAAACAGGATAGATATACCAAGGAGCAAACACTGACTTCCATCAGCAAAATGAGGCAAGACTGCCCGAGGAAGAAAACCTTGAACTTGAATTACAAATAGGGGCTATATTTATCATATTAACCAATCAATGTATTGGAAATGGCATTTTCCAGTTGTATTCATAGGATTTGTTATATGTACTCAACTTCCTTAGGACTTTAGAAACCTGAAGATGTTGACAGTATTGAGTGATATTGAGTGATAAATCAGTTCCAGCAAATTTAAATCTACAGAAGTTTGGTACTTTTAGTTTTCAAAAAAATTTCTGATAACTTTTATGGTAAATTTTCTTTAAAAGTTGAGTGCAGTTCAGTACAAATAGGCTAAAATTGTACCTGTTTAACTCCTAAAGTACTACTGATCCTAGCAGTTGCACATTAAATATTGAATATTGAGGACACATTCTGAATATATATATATGTATATAAATATTACTTTTACTCAAAATATTGCATTATAACATTTTCTTTATTCAAAAATAAGGAGTTGGGACTCAAGATTGAGATTCCCACCATACCTAATCAGCTTAAATTCATAACACAACCTAAATAAATACAAATTATTTAGACCTTCTCATCTTAAAAATTTATGCAGGTGTTAAAGTATAGCCTATAAAACATATTGACATGGTTTGGAGAAGCTGGAAAGCAGTTGGACGCCGAGGGGATTTATGTTTAGCACTTTAAAATCTCCAGCCTGTTTATAAAATGAATTCTGTTTATATGTGTTGGGGAAAGGGGCTGAATAAAGTCAGCTTCAAATATAAAGTCAGGAAATGAGTATTTCACATGTAGCCTTACTCAGCCAGGCACAGGAAGACGTTCTTATTCAAAACTATCATTATCTAAGAAAAAGAGACGAGGTACAAGGGATCCCATCTATGAAGAGAATTCCTAAGTTTACAGTGAAAGAAACTCCAGGATGCCAAAGGTGCAGTAAGCCTAGAGCAAAGTGGGAAGATGAAGGTTATTTAAAAAATGGGTGCAATAACCTGAATTGTTCAAACATGAAGTAGATGCTTAAAACTGTGTAATAGTTAGGGAATATTGAAAGGAACACAGGAAATGAGAAATATTTATTGAGCCCAGGTGTAATAAAAAGTTGTTCAAGATGGGAATTTCAAACTCAGCACACTACATGGATCAGCAGTCAACCATACTTGCCTGATGTATTAAAATAAAATGGTCAGCTAGGATTGGCTAGAAAACTGAAATGCAGCCATTGCAATCATGAGCACAGTTGAGGACTGCATACAAGAGATGTGTGATGGACCATAGAAATGCATAGTTCCTGGTACATATTGTTGAGAAAATCAATTTGACATAATAGAATCAGAATTTAAAAGATTCTTGGGTATTCATAAAGAATATTTTAAACCCAGTCCTTAAAATTGTATGTGGCCAAGAAATATTTTTTTAAAACGATTTTGTATGGGACTGTATAGCATAGTAAAACTGAATGTGAAATATGAATATGGGTAAAATTGTATATATAAGACCACTTTCTTCGAAACTGGATGAATATATGGTAATACTACAAGATGTTAATCTCAGACAAAACAAAACAAAACAAAACAAAACAAATTGTACTAAGTGAAAGAAACCAGACCCAAAGTACTAGGTATGTATGATTCATTTATATAAAAAGTAAATATAAATCAATTTATAAAGACAAAATTAGATTAGTGGTTATGTAGGGCTGGGGAAGGATGGCAAAGAAGTGTAGAGTGTTGTGGCTTTTTTTTGAGTAATGAAATTGTTCTAAAATATTTTGTGATGATGAATGCACAACATTGTGACTATCCTGAAAGCCATTGATTGATTATACACTTTGAATAGATTGTATGGTATGTGAATATATCTCAACAAAACTGCTTAATTAATTAATTAATTAATAATTGTGCAAGAATAACCAGAAATAGCAGCTATGTACAGGAGGGGAAGCATAGAGAGACTGAAAGGTGGAGAATTTTCTTGTTCGTTTGTCTGGTTTTTGTTTATAATTATAACTAAAATAATGAAAATGCTCTAAGAACGATTGAAGTGATGAATACACAACTATCTGATTAGACCAAATACATTGAGTGTACACTTTGGATGAATTGTATGCTTTACTAATATGTATCAATAGAATTGATTTGTTAAAAAAACACACACATGTTGCTTCCACTCTGCTTGAGAAATGGAACATCCCCAATACCTTAAAAGTTGCTCTTCAATTGCGTCCCTCTCTTCTTCCTGCAAAGGAAGCCGCTCTCCTGAATTTTGGGTTAATTGTACACTTGCTTTTTGTTTATAGTTTTATCTCTTATATATGTATCTGTAAACAATATATTGTTTAGTTTGGTTGCTTTTGCTCTTTACATATATAGAATTATATTGTATATATATATTTTTATGATAACATTTTCCTAATATTGTGTTAATGCTATTCAAGCATGCTGAAGTATATAGTAGAAGCACACTCATTTCACTGCTGTATCATTTTCTATTAAACAATTCTATTATTTGTTAAAAAATAATTTTGTATCCATGTTCTTATGAAGATAAACTGAAAGAGTTTAGGACCAAATTATAAAATAGATGTTTTTTTATTTATCATCTGATAAGTCTCTTTTTGTACCCTTTTGTCTTTAGAGGTAAAATCTTCTATCCTTCAAGCACCAGTTGCTTACTGCTTTTTTTTTTTTTGAGGTACTGGGTCTGTGGATTTTACTTGGGACCTTGTATGTGGGAAACTGGCATTCAACCCACTTGAGCTACATCTGCTCCCTACTTTACTGCTTTTTAAGATTACCAAAGCAGGAAAGACATTTGATTTTTTTCATTTTTGTAGCGTATTGAGCACATAAGCTATTACATTTTAAAGACATTTGCATATTATGGATTTTATCTCTAATTAGGGAATATCTTAGTCTATCCTTTGACATGCCAAGGCCAGAACAGTAGTGGTTGGTTTTGAAAAAGGGCCAGGTAATTCTCCCATGCCTAAATCTTGGCTAAGGAGAGTAACTGACTTTTAACTATTAGAATTTGGGGGACCAAGCTAGCAATGGGAGGGGAGGATGAAATCTCAAAGAGTAAGATCCCAGGACTGACTGGCTAGCTAATTATTGACACTTTTTAAATCCTGGTCCTTCCCCCATCATAACTTTCCTCTTTACTCTGATAAAGAGTGAAAGATTTAATGATCCATTGGAGATATGGGAGACATAGGAGTTGACCACTAACATGACATGAGCTCAGAGGAACTCAGACTTTGGTCACATTGAGTGGAGAGAGGGGTAAAATGCAAAATAAATCCAGTCATGAAGACAGTAAAATCCCAAGACTGGTGCCAGCGTCTTTTTGCCTCATGGGAATGTTCAGGAGAGTTAAACACTCTTAGTGAAAAAGGTGTATTAAAAAAATCAGAGAATTAAATATGCAGTTTGATTTTCTACCATAATGACTGTAATCAGTATTATTTGGAAATGGCATTTCATTTATGTCTATGTAATTAGCTTATAGCACAAAGACAATTATGCATGCCATTAGAAATATATCCAATTAAATTCATCCTGCATTTTACTCAATTGCAGCAATAAACTCAATATATATGTTTAGTGTACACATTTTTTTTGTTCATGTAGCAAATAACTGTTCACAGCAAAGCAGTTTAGGAGGAACATTGCGCATAATGGATGACAGATGTGTAAACTTCAGTAAAGGATTATGTATGCTTATTTGCAAACACTGTTAGTCATTATTCTTTTCAGGCATAAATGTGTTTAAACAAGCTTCTTTTTGTCTTTCATACCTTCATTCATGTTTATTCTGCCTGGAACGTCCTTGCTAGTTTTTCTCCAGCATTAATTTCACCTTCATCCTTTAATGGTAAAACTCCAAAGGTTTAGCTGGGCTTACTTTCAGCAGATGACTCAGTTCTGGACGATGGAATGGGAGAAATGATATGTGACACTTTCATGTGGCACACTTCAAAAGAATGCGCTTGCTTGCCCTTTCTGCATTCCCACTGTCTGGGATAAAGACTGGTGGCAGAATGTGAAGCAGCCAATTTGGGCGCAGAGGTGGAAGCTTTGTGATTAGAAGGGCAGAAGGGCAGTACTAGTGCAGCACCATCCACTTCTGGGGAGTTACATAGCAGAGACAGTTCTTTCTGGCTTAAGCCAAACTATATAGGTGACTGTTGTACAGGAGGTAGACTGAGACCAAACTAAAAAGCCTCCCTGTCTCATCAAATCATCTTTCATCTCCACTTTGCTCCATTACTCAGGTGGATGAATTTCATGAACAACAAAGAGTTTGTTTTGCCCTCTGGCTTAAGTTTGGGGTCAGTCAATGGAAGAGACTGGCTGAAGATTGGAGGTTGAGAGGACAATGAGATTGGTGTCTTTGCTCCTGAAGGGTTATCAGTGGCTCCAGTGTTTTTCTGAAGACAACAGCTCCTATTGGGTGGCCCTCACTTACAGCTGAAACTATAGTTAAAGCTCTCACTCCAGATTTGGGTAACTGTTTTGTCTCCTTGCCTGTCAGATGCTTAAGTTACCATTCCTTGTTGATTTTATTTGTAATTTGCCCCTTCCTTACACTTTACTCAATTACTCTGCTTGAATGTGCAACTATTGTTTCTTGTAGGGATCATGATGGATACCACCATTGCACCTGCTAATATTTACTCCTTCCTTCCTTCCCTCCTTCCTTCCTTCCTCCCTTTCTCCCTCCCTCCATTCCTCCTTCCCTTCCTCTCTTGCTTTTTGCTTCCTTGCTTCCTTGCTTTCTTTTTCTTTCTTTCTCTTAAACTTCATGTTACATTAAGTCAAATTTTTAAAATTTAGCTATTTGTTATAAAGCATAAATTATCCTAGACAGTTCTCTGTAGAGAGAGAAACAAAATCAGAATACATGGTATATAAGCCATTCATTCATAGTTTTGACAAGGAAACATCTAGAGATAAACATATGAATGTGTGTTTAAATGGCTGGTATTGACTATGAGCACCACAAAATCTGGTTGAAAGAAAATGTGTTTGTAAGTCCTGTTAGCATTTGTGATAATTTGAGATTATTTTTGTGAATCCCAAAAAGAGAAAGATTGTGTTTGTAAATCAATCTATTCCTCTGGGTGTGATAGCCTTTGATTATATTGGATTCCTTGATTAAGGAGCCCTCGATTAAATTACCTTGTAAGATTCCGGCTTCGATTTGACCTTGTCAGTAAGGTGTGACTCATGTTGAGTCCCTGCCCCCTTGGTGAGCTAATACAAATGGACACTCGCTCAAGGAGACACACAGGAAGAGAGGGAACTCTGTCTTTTTTGATCTTTGTACCCCAGGGAGAGATGAGCCATTTGCTTGATAGTTTGCAGCTGACCTTGTGAAGAGAACAGAAGAGCTGAGACCAATATAGAAGGCCCAGAAAAGAAATGAGCCCTTTGCAAGGAGAGAGAAGAAGCCCTGAGGGACAAGCCCTGTTCCAGCCTGCAGCTGAGAGAGGAAGCCCAGAGGGGAGGGAGGAACCCTTATAGAGGTCAACGACCATCTAGCTTCAACGCAGGGCAACTGACTTTGGTGAGAAAGCAACTTTGAGTCGGACTCTTTAGGGCTTGAAACTGTCAGCTTTTAACCCAAATAAATACCTTTTATAAAAACCAACAGATTCCTGGTGCTTTGCATCAGCACCTCTTTGGCAGTCTAATACAGAGTTTGTTATGTTGAATAGGGGAAGGAGAGGGCATTTCTGGCAAAAGGATTCATATAATCAACCCTGCAGAATATGATTCAGCACATGGTATGCATGGCAGGCCCATGAGGTCTGGCCTTTCTTAAGAGCAGGGATACTTAACCTATTTTTTTATTCCACAGACCACTTTGCCAGTCAGGGGAAAACCACAGACCCTTACTAAGTCCACACTGCACTGTGTATTATTTAATAAATATATCACACCCACACCAACATGTCCCCACGAGAATAATGTTTATTTGACCTACCATCTCTTGCTGAGCATCTGTTCTGTACTGGACACTGGTCATAGAACTAGGAGACAAGTCTTGTTCTCATCCCGCTCATTATCTTCCTTATGGATATAGATTCTAAATACACAAATAAATACATAATTAGAAATTAAATGGATTGATGTGGAATAAAATCCAAGGTATAATGAGGAAACATAAGTTATACTGGACAAGGTGAAGCACAATGTCTCAAAGACATACATACATTCCCCTGAGGAATGAGGATGTATTCGTGTAGGAAAGAAAGGGGAGAAGCTATTCCAGCCAATGTTCACGAGGACCTGGCTCGGTTCCTAAGGCATGGGGATGAGCCTGGCACATATTAAGAAGCGAAAAATGCCAGTGTACTTGGCTCTTAGGGTGGGGAGTGCACAGTTAGCCACGATCAGTTAATCAAGGACATCAAAAGAAAACATATACTCCACCCCTAAAATAACAGGAATCTGTCAGGGGTTCGGTAAGTCAAACTATGTTAAATAATGTGTAGTTACATGGAAGTGGCAAATGAGGAGAAATTAAAATTAGAGATAAGAGTGAGCAGGATATGGCAATTTCTTTAGTCAGTTAGGTATTAGATAATCAGACCCTGGATAATAATTTTAGCAGTAGATATGTATGTGAAAAAAATCGGTTTCAAGAAAAACAGAAATATTTGTTGAATGATATGATTTCTCTCTAAATATCTTTTCCTCTTCCAGTGGTAAGTGAATGGTAACACCATGCACAAATTTAATCAAGCAAACAAAATACCAGAATCACTCTTCAGATGCCTTCCTACCTTATCCCACTAAAGACACACACACACACACATTCCTTCTCATTCAATTCCTCAAATTTGCAGTCCTCTCTCAAGTCTCATTGTAGATGCCACTTCCTTGATATGTGCTGTCTGACACCTTCTAAATCCTCTTATTTCCCATTATTGCACTATTTTCATTTTATAGTCACTTTATTATTTACAGAAATATGAAATTTTTCTTCATAGCAATTATTTTAAGTTGTGATTATGCACTTACTAGTGCATTTGTGGGTATAACATTTATGTCTTCACCTAGAGTATAATAAGCTCCATGAGAACAGGAGCCCTGCCTGGCCCATACTAGGGGTCAATTATGCCAATACACCCAGTATTCATTTTTTTCATATAGCTTAGTCAACTTTTAAATAGTATAGAAATTTCTGAAACTGCATGGCTTTACTAAAGAAGAAAGATTGTTAAAAACAAAACTGCACCAAGCGTTTGATCTCAAGATGTTGATATTGAAGCCATGGCAGGTTATCCCAATTATAATGCCATTTGGACAAATCCACTTAAGATTAGACCTGGGCTAGAATAGAAGAAAAGGGTATCAAAATCATCAGATGAAATCGGAAGATATGGGTGTGAAGGACTCTTCAGAAATGAGAATAGAAAGAGAAGCTGGGGAAAATGCTTATTGTAGGAACTACAAATCTGGGATTTGAGAATTAATAAAGAAGCAGCAGAGGTGGTGTGAAGTCATAGTTAAATTCATACTGTTTATTTAGACTTAGACTTTAGTTAATAGCTATATGCCCTTGGCAAATTTTATAGTTGTGTAATCTGAAAAAAATAGTGGTGAATAAGAAAGTGTACGTTATATATTGAACTGTAGATCAAGTATATAAGCACCCTATAAATGTCCACCATTATTATTAATGGAGGAAATCCTCAGAGAGATGATGGAGAACCTGGACAACACAATATCAAAAAACAGTCCTTTCTACATTTTAAGGGAATTATTCTAAATATATGGTTGAAAATATATAGTGGCTAGAAATTAGAAGATTATATTACCAAAATAACTCATTTGGAAAGTTATATAAAATTGTAACATAAAACTGGCTGAACATTTATGTTTAAAAACAAAATATATTTTGAAGCTAGTTTCTAAGTAACTCCATAAAATATTTGATAAATTATACATTTTCTTACTCTTCTGTTTTCCCCTAGGTTCTATAGAATTAGCTATCATTAAGTCAGTTAAAATTCTTGGCTCATAGGACCTTTCTACATTATTCCATTACCTGCATAAAAAGAGCCTATGGCGGACTCAGAATTGATCAAAATGACCCCTCTAGTGGAAGTTATTTTTATTTATATATTTGGGAACAAATCAGTATTCATTTCAGATAACTTTTTAGCTCTTAAGCTAATAAAGAGACCCTATTAAAAATGATCTGCTTTTCCATGCATATTGATTTCAAAAGCTAGTGGGAGGAAAACACGACAATGAAACACCATTCCACACTGCAGAAAGATGGGAAATTGCTTGCTGCAGCCTTATGATGCTAAGATCCATTTACGTCTCAGAGTTTCAGCTACACAGATGCCATTAAAGCACATGGAGCATTATCAGTGCCTTCCAGACACAACGAGTCTAGGCATTGTCATTAGTCTGTCTCTCTTCTGATTTGGACATTCTCACAGATTAGAGGGAATAAATGTATTCAGACACAAGGCTCCATGACTACTAAGGTTGGAATGGCAAAAGTGGAACAATAATATCCTTCTGCATGCAGTTATTTTGATGGAAATGGTGTGCAATGTATATGTGTGATATCTTTACAGAACTAAATTAAAAACATGACACCAATTCTTTTATGTAAGAGTTTTGGTAATGATAACTTTATAATATATGGAAATGACCAAGATTAAACAAAATGCATAACATATTTATTTGAAGAGCAAAGAAGATGAAAATAAAACAAGATATTTTTAAATTTAGGCCTTGTATTTTTAAAATGAAATTTTAATTGCAGGGTGGTGGGAACGTGAAGAACCATGGAAAAATATAATTAATGTAACCTGTGGACTATAGTTAACAGCAATACTATAATTTTCTTGAATCAATGCCAAAGATGTACTGTGTTGATAATAGGGGAGTGTGAAAAAATATGCCAAATGAACCTTATAAACCATAGTTAGTGATAACAGTCTGATGATATTATCTCACTATCTGTAACAAACATTCCACCATGGTGTGATGTACTGGCAAAAGGTTGTTGTATGGGAATTGTACACCTGTGCATGATTGTTTTGTAAATTCACAACTTCCATAATAAAAATATAATTAGAAATTATAAGTATTAATGACAAGTGTATCAGTTCAGTTAGAACTATCGCAAATATTCCATGTTACAATGAGAAATTTTGAAAATACAGAAAAATACAGAGTAATGAAACTAAAATTGTATTCTCATAACCCAGAATTTATAACTGTTAACATTTTGTCATACTTATTTATCTTCTTTTTAAAAACATACAATCAATAGATATTACTGAAAAGATTGAATAACCTTCTGCGCTTGCCTGCTCTGATCTCAAAATGCCTTAAGAAAAAAATCACTTATATGAATTAAAAGTATATCTGGTCTATCATTTGTAATATTGATCAGTAACCCAACATTTTGTCGGAAAATCAATCATCTGGCTTTCGTTGATTGATACATATCTGTACCTATCTGTTAAGTTCAAGTTTCAGCAACGGATATAAAGACGTAAAGGTGGTCCTAGAGTCTTCGTACATGGAAAAACAAATCGTGACCATGTTAAAGATGAACTAACTAATCAGTGAAGCTGTAAGAGATGCAGCAAAGCAGGATGCCCATGTTCTTTAGACCTAAGTAAGGTGTAAGTAAATTTCAACAGTAATAATAAAAACATGTCTCTCTCTCACTGTTAAGAAAAGTCAGAAATTCATTGAATGATAATGCTATCAAATATGTATCAACAGGAACTTAACTTGGAAGATTGTCCTTTCCAATGACGACTGCAACACTCTCTGCCATCACACATGCCTGTCTACTGTGTGAAGGGGCTACTCCACTCATTGAGAATTGGTGTCTATGTCCTCTTCTTGAATCTGTGTGGACTTGATTTCACCAATAGAGTGTGGCAGGAGTTAGTTACATGACTTCTGAGGCTAGCTCAGATATGACCATGCAGCTTCTGCCTGGTGGTGGTTAAACATTTGCTCCAGGGGAAGCAACGACATGTAAAGAAATTTGCCCTGAGACTGCCATGTTCTCAAGGCCAGGTGGAGGTGCTCTAGTCAACAATCAGATGTGCTTCCAGCAGACAGGCATCATGGTCTGCATTTGAATGGAGTAACTTGAATATCCAGGCAAGTCACACGTTCAGATGACTGCAGTCCAAGACGACATCTGACTATAGCTACACAGGACACTCTGAGTAAGAGCTGCCCAGTAAAGCACTTTTCACATCCCTGATATAAAAAACCATGAGTAGGGAGCAGATGTAGCTCAAGTGGTTGACTGCCTGCTTCCCATGTGCAAGGTCCCAGGTTCGATACCTGGTGCCTCCTGAAAACAAAAACAAACAAATGAAAAAGCCAGCTCTTATTGGAGAGCAAATGCAGCTCATTGAGCACCTGCTTCCCATGTACAAGGTTCTGGGTTCAAACCCTGATACCTCCTAAAAAAAATCATGAGTGAAAGAAATAGCTGTTTATACAGTAATAACGTGAAACACTCCTTGCACTCATAAATTCTATACAATTTAAAATAAAAAAAATTTAAACTTAAATAATCTAAAATAGTGAAAATTTATTCAATATTATTAAGACCAATACTAAAGGGATCATTTACTATCTGTATTTTGCAGTAACTTAAAATTTGTTATAATGACGACATCAATTTTACCAAAAATTCACCGTCCAAATAGAAAACCAGCTTCAAGGTTTTCACATATGTATGCCAACATACATGTTTAAATTTGTGTTTGTTCAAAGGAGGAGATGTAGATTTACATTTCAATAGTTCTCTGAGTTGGAATGCATTGCTAAAATTTATGTCTTATCATGTTATTCAATAAAAAAATCTTCTATGAAGGAGGAAATCCTTGTGAAGGAAATAAGTGAACCTCACAGGACTATAACAATGCTTGTATTAGAAAGATATGGGGGGCAAAGAGAGCAATTCGACATATTTGAAATAAGTCAATACGTAAAAGACTTCACCATAAAGGAAATGTTTGATTTTTTCCATACGTGAGGAACTTTAGAAAGAAAGCGATTAGTTTTTGGTCATAAAGTATCCAAGATAGGTTAACACTGTCTTCAGATGTAAATTGTGAAGGTGAGGTTAGGGTAAAAACTTTTTTGGGGAACGCCCTCTGAAAGTCAAAAGGCCAAGGGAGAAATGTTGAGGAGCACATTGTCCTTTATATGACTTTTGATTTCTGTAGTCTGTGTGAAGAAAAGTTTGTTAAACGATGATATGAACATCTATTATCTTATCAACATTCATTAAATAGTACACAGAGAAGAAAACAGAAGCCTGGCTTGGCATCAGTTGATGCACATGGACAGCATTTTAATTTTGTTGACGTCCTGTGGAGATCATTTCTTTCGCTGCCCATCATCATGCTGTGACTGCAGTCTTTAGGCCAAGATCTCATTCCAACCTCCAAAGCGTAGCGTCTCCAGTTAATGATGACGTTTCTGGTACAGGGTTGACGCAGAGTACATTCCTTTGATGAAATATTTAATGACTTTAGTTTTGTTGATTCCTTGATAAAGCTTAGCAATATCACAACAAACAAAAAAGGATTATAAAAATGGGATCCCTAAAATTCTTGTTAATTTCCCAGGTTTGAAGACTATAATGATACTTTGAAAAAAATCTTAAATAAGTGAAACAGGCAGTGACTGCACTGAGGAACAGTCCCCATCACTTAATGAATTACTCCCAAAGTTTCCATTCAGCTCAGTGTTCATCATTTAGAAAAAATGAACAGAAGAAAGGCCAAAACAAATCTATAAGAAACTTTAAATCAGACAGAAAAACATTGCTATTGTAATTGGACATAAATATAACATGAGCAGAAACATCACATTCAAACTCTTAATTAGGAGAATCAGCCTGGAATACAGGAAAGATTTGGTCTCGCAAGCAGGCAGACCTAAACTCAAAACTTGGTTCTGCTGTGTAATATTGATAATCAACCATTACCTATACCCATAGCATAACAGGGAAAATTACAAATTTAAATTGGTAAGTCCAGATGAGTAGTAAGTGGACAAATGTTCCCAGGATCAGCAGAGCAAGTGCTGTATCTCATACAGTACGAGAGAGAGACGGGCTGGGATAGAGCTGGAATAGCATCGACAAGGGCTTTCCCAGAAGGCTTTCTCAGTCTGCTGCCCTGGAGGTTCTGAAAACCTCTCTGAGACAGGGCAGGCCACTACACTGGCAGCAGGGAGTCAGAAGGAAGGAGCTTGGTGAGTGATTTATTCACCGGTTGCTGTCGCTGGATTTCTGGAGGGTGAGAAGGAGGTGCTCTTAGAGGCGACCATTGCCCTGGAAGGTAGCAGTAAGCAGGAAGAGGAAGGAAGGCTGATGATAAGGACATTGTTGAAGTAAGACATTAAGAAAGAATCAAAGGAAACAAGGCCACAAAGCAGGTCATATATTTTAAAACTGCCACTTACCATGGGAATATAATGTATTTATTGATGAAAAATAAGAACCTAAAGAAGTATTATCAAATAGAATCTAATAACAATTTAAAATAATAATACATAGTGATAAAGCTGGGTATAGTCCATGAATGGAAATCTACTAATAAAACTCCATCATTAGCTCTAAGGAGAAAATACTCAAAATTATTTCCATCAATATTGAAAGTCATTAGATAAGATGCAGTACCCATTTCTGATTAAAAATACTTTATTAAAATAGAAATCAACGTATACAGCCTTAGTATGAACTGAAGGATATAAGTTGAATATGTGCTTGCATTCATCCTTCTAAAAGCCAGCATTATTGCCACTGTATTGAGAGATGTGATCATTGGGAAAGATAATGAGAAAAGCATCTTCAATTGTCAAAGATATGATAGAAGTCCTAGAGACCCCCCAAAAGTACTGTAAACAAAACTAGATATAAAAAATATAATAACCAAAAGTTCACCAGGAATATAAACAATGATTTAGAAGCTATAAGGGGAAAAACTCACTTCTAATACCAAAATAAATACCTAGGAATCAACTTAGAACTAAATATGCAAAACTTATGTAAAAATAAGACCTAAAAACTTCTCTTAAAACAAATAAGTAAAATTGAAAGAAAAGGAAAAATAAACAAGAATGGCATACTATGTCACTATATAAACATGCTCAACATTGTAAACTTTTCAGTTACATAAAATGATTCATATATTATGCAAAATTCATATATATATATAACAGTTTTTTTTTCTGATGAAAATAGTTCTAACATATGGAAAAATAAATAAGCAAGATATTCTGGAAAACGAGTACAAATGCCAGAGGCAAACCCTACCAACTACTAAACATAAGGTAATAAATTAATAAAACAAACGGTATTAGCACATTCATAGAAAGAAACATTAAAATGTTACAAAATAGAGCGTCCTGAAATGACAGTATTCTATAACATTTAAATGTAAAGAAATTACAAACACATAAAAATACTAAAAAGGAACATGGATCACTCCTTTCAACCCATAATTATCATCGTTTATCATTGATAAATTCTACTACTACAAAAAAGACTTATTATGGAAAGCATACATAACTTCAAAAAACAAAAGCCAAACCCACTCCTCACTACTTCCGCTGGCAGCTCACTCTTGCTCACACTTAATGCCCCACTGAGAAGGAACAGATTTCTTTCCCTCTCCTGATTACAAACTCATCTGGTACTTCTGCAATCTATGAGGAACTTTGTTTTTAATTGTATAAATACTTATTTGTTTCCTTTAACAAATGATATTTGTATCCATTATCTACCTTTAAACTAAGAATTCATTACTTATTTTAAAGGAAATGTCATTCATATGTGATACCGTGCAATATTGCTCTGTTCTGCAAAATAACCATGCCTAGTACACAATTCATTTAAAACTAAATTAGTGGGTAATTATTGTAAATGCTTTACATTAGCCAGAGATTCTTTTTGGATTGTTATATAAATGTTCAAATGTGTTAGGGACATTTCCAATGACTGAACTTTTTCTTTTTACCATTTTTTTATTTGTCTCATTTAAAACCATGGAATGGAGGCTACACTGTCCAAAAAACTATTAAGGAAAAGTTGTTTGGAACCGATGAGTTTCAGATAATGTGGGATAGCTGTTTAATTTTTCTAAATCTGAATTGCTTCTGTAACGTGCCTATTTTGACTGCCAAGCTTCATTAGGTTTCAAGTTCCCTTTTGGTCATCCAGATGTTCCAGGATTCTTTATATTGGTAATTTTATATTATTCCTGGAATAGATTTTATACGCAGCATACCTGTATAAGATTAATTTCAGAATCTGTATAAGTCTAGATGATAAAATACATTTAAATCTCAGAAGTACCCTGGGAAGAATTAATTTAAAACAAAAATTGAGATAGTCATTTTAAGTTTAGAGAAGTTAGATAGAGAGAGAGACTTTCATATTTGTTTTTGGATGGAAACTATAGAGTAGAAAGGATGTAAGAAATATTTAGGGAAAATTAGAAAATGTAATTTTTTCCTTGTCTTTATAACAATGTAAATCAGCAATAAAGCTCACCTACAAATATGCTTTGTTTTACATGCAATTTATCACAAGTATATAAATATATAAAATAAGTGTATATATATGATTATCATTAGAGTATAATTTCTATATTCAAAACAGCTTCTTCAGTGTTTTTTGTTACTGTTTGGGCACCTATTCCATTCTATGATTTTATAATGCAAATATTGTTTTTCATACATACATTTGAAAAACCATTTTTCTTTTATGTGAATTGAGTCTTTATATTTTAGCATCATGCTTTGTTATGCTTTCATACTACACAGTCATAAGCCGGAGTTAAATCTAAATGGTGTAATTTAACATGCTAGGCTTTTAAAATCTGTCAGTCTCAGTTTGGTATTTTCTAGGTTGAAAAATATGAATTTCAACTGAATAAAATTATTTTTAAAAAATTGTTTAGTATATTCCCAGTATTTCACAAAGAATGAAGAATGGCTGCCTTGGTCACTGTTATAAAATGAACATAACATGGGCATTTATATACTTTTATTTCTCCTTGTCCTCTCAGAAGACATCTATTCATCCAAAATGAATACACTATGAATGAAAACAAAACAAAAATTGTCAGAATGGTCAGCATCTGTTGGAATTCATACTGTTGTCACCTGATAATAGTAACTGTTAACTTGCCCTTGCCCTCATGAATAATGTTATATCTTCTGACTGCCCTGGGTTTTTCATTAGTACTTACACTCCTGAGATTGGAGACTATTGCAGTCCATTGGCCTGCAGTACTGAATAAAGGGCCTATCCAATTGACCTTTTACGTGAATATTTCTGCTTACATTATGTATTCTCTTTCTCGTACTGGAGAGTCAGCTATTGATTTTATGTGTTCTGGAGATGTAATATATTTTCAAAAGTGCTGTGTATTGAAACAAAGTAGAATCTTTTATTTCCTTAATATAACCGAATTTTAACCAGTGCAGAAAGCCCAATATTTATTAGTGATAAGGAAAAGGTTAGTACTATTACCTCTTCTTTGTGCTTTTTTCTAAGAAATAAATAAATAAATTCAGTACCTAAGTTTTTCTGTTTTTACTTTTTCAGTTTTTCATTATTTAAATTTCTAAATTATATTTATTTAAGAGAGAAGGAAACACATAAGCTAAAATGAACAGATTTTTCTTTCCTGGCAAGGAGTAAGCAACACAAAATCATTATTAAGTAATTAAAAAGCTATAAAAGCAAAAAGGTTTCAATAATATCATTTTAATTCTGTCACTTCAAATATTGATTTGAGATTGCCATTGATTTCCAGAAATGTCTGAGCATCATTAATATAAAATTTTATACTCTAGTTTATTTTCAAAGTGACAGATAATAGATACCATTGCTGAATGTTTACTATGTCCCAGGTGCTAATTGAAGTGCCTTCTCTATATTAATTTAATTTGTACAATAATCCATGAGGCAAGTAATATTAAAGCTCACTAGTTTTAGATGAAAAAACAAAGGCAAAAGTATTATATTATTTAGTTGTAAAACTGGAATCTGAGCTCTATCTGGTGACTCCAATTCCTATTTATGTGCTTTATCATTAAACCATATTTATTATAACAGTGATTGTTTTCCCTGGCATAAGCACAAATAGATAAACATTTTAGAAAGGTCCTGATTATTCTGAAGGACTAGTTAGCTGGAATTTTCTCCATTTGACTTCAGGAAGAGTTTCCTATTAGCCATTTTATGTTGAACTATTACATTCAGATGGCTGTTTGCTATTTTCTATGAAAGAATACAAAGCAAAATGATGAAAAGTTCAGATATAGAATTCACACTTTAAAAATGACCAAACTACAAATGTCTAGGCAACAAATGTCAATAGCTATGAAGTATACATTTAGAGAAGAAATAGATTTAGACCTTTTTAGAATTTTAATCTAAGACTTCATATTTCCAACAATAGAATAAGATATTGATTATATTTTGACCTAAAATTAATAAGAAATTGCCTAGTTTATAGTAGTGATCATGCTGAGTGATTTATATGTTTTAGTCTTAATACTGAAATAGTTCTTTGGGGTTACTATTGTCATTTAACACACAAAGTAGTTAAGATGAAGTGAAGACAAACTGGGCTAAGTTTTGGCATTTAGTAAGGACATAAGAATATTTGATCAAGCAGAATGAGAAAAAATTTTAGTTAAAGATTGGAAAGTAATTCAAATAATTTGTTACATGCAGTAAAACATTTGGAATGTCTTCAAATTAAGCATAGTAAAAACAGTTAAATACCCACCATGTAAAATCAGTATTAATCCAAATGCATCATACTTTGTTTTACATAAAATTACAAAATATTTTTTGAAGAATATCACAGTCAATTGTGGCTATCAAGGGAGGACATTGGCTTTAATAACCATTAAAATATAATAACTTTTAAAAAAGTTAAATTGTGTATTGTGCATTTATTCAAATAATTGGTTAAATTTTATATCATTGTAAATATGAAACTCAACACCACAATTACGTGATTTCTATTAGATTGGTGCAAAAGGAATTGTGGTTTTGGACTATGTATTTTAATCATTATAACTAGACTCAAACATGTCTTTATTAATCAAAACAGGAACCATTACAATCAACACTTTTTGGCAATGAGAAATAAGTTTGTTTATTTCTGTAGCATAAAAATCCATTCTTCGGGATTCAACAAACTCTTGGAATGCATTTTCTGCATCCAGCTGGTTGTGGAAATGTTTTCCCTGCAAAAAGTTATCAAGGTGGTGAAGAGGTGGTAGTTAGTTGACAAGAAGTCAAGTTAATGTGGCAGATGAGGCAAAACTTCATAGCCCAATTCGTTCAACTTTTGAAGCATTGTTTGTGTGATGCACAATAGGGCGTTGTCATGGAGCAGAATTGGGCTCTTTCTGTTGGCCAATGCAGGCACTGCAGTTTTTGGTGCATCTCATTGATTTGCTGAGCATACTTCTCAGATGTAATGATTTTGCCAGGATTCAAAAAGCTGTAGTGGAGCAGACTGGCAGCAGACCACCAAACAGTGACCATGACCTTTTTTGATGCAAGGTTGGGTTTGGGAAGTGCTTTGGAGCTTCTTCTAGGTCTGATCCCTGAGCTGGTTGTTGCCGGTTGTCGTATAAAATCCACTTTTCATCGCATGCCACAATCCAGTCGAGAAATGAGGCACCCACTTATCAAGCTTTCTCACCTTTCCAATCTGCTTCAAATGACGAACAAGCGTAGAATGGTCGATGTTGAGTTCTTTGGCAATTTCTCATGTAGTTTAAGAGGATCAGCTTTGATGATTGCTCTCAATTGATCGTTGTCAACTTCTGATGGCCACTGCGCTCCTCATCCTCAAGGTTCTCATATCTTTTGCAAAATTTCTTGAACCACCACTGCACTGTACATTCATTAGCAGTTCCTGTCCAAATACTTTGTTGAGGTTGGAAGTTGTCTCCACTGCTTTACTATCCATTTTGAACTCAAATAAGAAAATCACTTGAATTTGCTTTTTGTCTAACATCATTTGCATAGTCTAAAATAAATATAAAATAAGCAGCAAGTAATAAGTCATTAGCAAAAAGACATAAAGCAGGAGATACACATTAAAATGATGTATAACATAACTACATTTATTTAAGAATGTGTACCAGTATCAAACGGCAAATTTCAACAATAACAAACCACAATTACTTTTGCACCAAACTAACAAATCAAAAATACCAAAACACTATTGGCAACTGTTTTACAACAGGCTTAAATAAATGACTTCCCAAAGAACAAAGAACTCCCATTAGCATTTTAGGTAACTCTTTAGTAATAGGTCTAATATAAGAGTGTAATACTTGAGAATTCAAATAATACATTTTGAATTTGCTCTCTTCTCCCTTGTCTAAATATCATTTTCAAATTTTAAGAAATCATGATTTCAGGGGCTAGAAGTATGAGTTGAAATGCATTTTTGTGGGTGAAATAACGGTTTGAATCTATGAAAGAATTTTCTAAGGTACTATATGACAATTTACTTAAAGAAAGAAATTAAGAGGATATCGTAAAACCACCACCACAACAAAACTGAAAGACACTGCTTAGGGGAACAACTGTGAGGAATACAACAGATGATGTTAATAAGTAATATAAACAATTTAAACCCCGAATGTAGGGGCTGAAAATCACTAGTAGAGAGGAGAGAGATTATCTCTACATTCCTGGGGGGCTCAAAGTATTCCAACGAGTGATGAGAAGAGCACGCCAATATTCTTATTACCCAGGAGCCAGAAATACAAAAACAGAAAACCTAATTCTTTCAGAAACTAAGGCAGGTGAAAAATAATCTGGAACTGAAATGTAAAAACAGTAGGGACTGGTGATGATAAGAAATCTGTAATTTGTTGAGGGTTAAGCACTTTTTATTAATTATAATATTTAAGCCTTAGAGTAACAATGAGATAAATATAATTGTTGTTTTATAAAAATGTGTTTCTTCCTGGAGCAGGAAGAAACAACTACTTTCTGTAAAGGAATGACTCACAAATGTATTGCTTATTTGGGTTAAACACATTTCTAAACACTTGGCATGCATCATTTCACCAAATCCTCTAGATAGCTCTAGAGCAGATGCACACTCAGCTCGTTCCCCCACCCCACACCCCACCCCCCACTGCACCTGGTACCCTCGGGGAACCTCGGGCCAGCACACTGAACTACCAGAGGGTTTCCCTGGGCATTCTGGCCCAGCCAGTGCACTGCTGTGCAGGTGCAAGTCTCTGCCTCATGTTGCAAGACTTTTGTCATCTCTGTCCTGCGTCAGAAAACATCCCAATCACTCCATTTTCATCTCCCTCTCAACAGTCAGGAAACAAATAAGCAAACCTACAACAAAAGCAAAGCCTGCATTTTCTGGGACGCATGGGTCAGATTTTTTCCACCACGCTTCTCTCTCTTTTGTCAAGTTCAAATGTCACCAATTGGCGAGCATCTATCTCTTCTATACATGGTAGGAAAAAACAACTCGATCCCCACACACCAATTTCCACAGATTCCCCAGAGAGCCTCTGGGGGGAAGGAGAGATGGAATGCCCAGAAAGCCAAGATAATCAAGGAACTTCAACTTTTTTTGGAAATGAATATATTATTAGATGATCTCCAGTAGACAATATTAGTCCAAGCTTCAGCTGACTGAGGCAAAAGCAAGTGCTACTGTTTATCAGATGGAAACAAAATTCAGACACAAATTCTGTTACCTTCTGCAGGGGTTGATACCATGGTGCATATGATTTCCTTTAGAAAATGTCTGTGTGAGTGTGTGTATGAGTGTGTGTGTGTGTGCATTTCACATTTATTTATCTGTTATTTGTATTTTCCCTCAAGTCTCAATTCATTTCTGTTATGATCTTCTCTAAGTTTTCCAAGCTTTTCCAGACAAAAATACTTACAGCCTTAATAGTCTGTTTTGATGAACATATCACGAATTACAATAAAACCACAATGAGAATGAAGACCTAAAATATGAAGAAAAGTTGTCATTTATGGTTTTAAAAAATTCCTGGCATATAAATTGTAAGCAGTAAATATCACTTATAAAATTTTAGTAAACAAGCCAGGCATGGTGACTAGAAATACATTGCTATATGCTTGCTAAAAATACACTTATATGTTTATATATTTATGTTTTTATAGTCTAATAATCTTACAATATTTTGAAAAACAATTGAGATAATAAAAAGGCTTTAAAAGACTTATAAGGGGAGGGAGGTTTAAAATTTTGTACTAGCAAATGCCACAATAGCAGCAGAATGATTTTTCAGTAGATTGGGAATTGAAGAAAACAAGCCAATATCAATATAAAGAAGTTGGCCCTTTGATTTGTCTTCTTTTCCCTTTAAATAACATCCAATTAAATTATATATTTGGAGTGGAGATGGAAAAATGTGTTTATTTTGAATCAGAAAATTACGGAAGGTAGTTCTTTCTGAAAACTTACCTAAGTATCTCATGCTTTAATACTTCAAATACTGTCATAATCCTATGGCACTTAGCTAATGTCTTCCTTTGGAATATGTAAGTCATGTTTAAGTCCCAGGGAGACCTGTGATGAATGGGAACATATAATAAATTTCTTCTCTCTCTGTCAAATAAACCCCAAAATTTATTAGACTAAGGTTAGAATACTAAAGGTTTGAAAATCAAATATGTAAGCCTGTAGAGACTGAATTAATACTTAGTACCCTCTGTTACCAGATTTTATCTAGGTTCTCGGCTAGGCTGCAGAAATGAATTCAAGAGCATGCCAGGTGAGTTAGGTTAGTAATTTATTCAGGCAGGAAGGGAAGAGAAATGGGAGAAAATAACAAAGCAAGGGTCCCAGGTAGAGAAGAAGGGAGTGAAAAGGGATAAAGAGGGCTGATGTACAAGCTACAATTCCCCATTATAGATTATAAACCCCCAGGTTTACTTGTGTGTCCACGTGGCAGAAGAAAAATGGTGAGGGTGGCACACAGAGGGCAGGAACAGGTCCAGAGGCAAGAGAGCAGGGCGAGAGCGCTCAGGCCTCGGGGTTTGCTTTATAAATTATTAATTATTCCACCCCTTTGCTAATGGCACGGTAGGGGTTCCAGCTGTTTGCTGTTTTGATTGATTACCCCACCCATCAATCCCCTCGTGAGGACCCAATGATAAAGTCCCTAGGGATCATCCAGGGCTTTTCGTTGCTTCCAGAAGTCTTTATTCTGGAGAGCAGAATCCTGGGGGTGGGGTTCCTCCAGCAGCTATCTTGGGGGTTACTGATATCCACATGGACTCTCTGCCAGGCTCCAGATCCATCTATTGCTTCCCTATCTTACTAGCCAGCTTCACCTCCACCATTGGTTAATTTGTGGATGTTACTATGAGGTGGCCCAAGGGAGAGGTCTGGGCACTGTGATCCTCTTTAATCTAAAATTCTTGAATAGACCATTTGCTTCTTCTTCCCTCGTTATGTGTAATAACATTTGCCTGCTGGAGAGCAACTGAACCTTAAGGTCACGTATGTCCTAATTTTCCCGAAGAAAACTCTAAGGGGATAAAATTCTGACTCCTTTGATCTTAGGAAAATTGCTATTTATCAACCCTAAATTCTCTTCTCCCATAGAAATTTAGGAGTGGTGGCTGGTCACCAAGAGCCTGAATTTCCCAATCCCTTTTGCAGCTACATCAAAGCCATGAGGTCAAATTCTCCTGAGTGTATGTGAGTAACAGCGATGGGTGCCCCTTAAGGACACGAGCCTTGCCGCAGCTTTGTGTGTTCCTGCATACGCTTTCTCATTTCTGCAAACGGGAAAAGAGACAAGGCTGTGAATCCACATCTGCCACGAAAATGAAATCAATCCCTTAGGTGACGGTGAAGCTATGGCATGGAAATAATTCAGATCTCTGAAGGGCACTGAAGAAAAGCTACCCACCAAAATCTACCCTGGCCTTCAGATTGTTAGAAGAGAGAGAGGCAAAATATGTCAATGTTCTTGAAATCACCTTGTTTGGGGCCATCTTTGTTTCAGCAGCCTGATCTTAACCCCATATACTATCTTTGCACAAAGCCTCTTTCTCCCTGTGTGTTCAGTGGTGCCTTTCCACAGCTGCAAGTTTTCATAAGATGAAATGGAAAATAAGAGGATCCAAAGTCATCTTTTTTTATTTAAATATGTCTCTGTTAGAGTTTAAAAGGGTAGGTTTTAGAATCAGTTTACCTGGGTTCCCTCCCTGGCCTCACTCCACACTTTAGGAAAAACAGGCAAGCTACAAAATCTCTTCATTGCTTTGTCGCCTCATCTATAAGATGGGAATAGTAATAATAATGTTTACCTCATTGTTTTAATGAGTAGATGTAATTATTTATGTGAAGTGCATACAAGATTGCCTGGCCCACTGGAAGCTATCACTAAATATCAGAGGAGGTTGTTGTCATACAGTAAAAATGTCACTACCAACACCCTTAGCACTTTACCTGGCCTGGGTCCACTTGAAATTTCAGCAAACATTGAGAATGGCAGTCAGAGGGACAGATCGGCCCCTCTTGTTAGTATCTGTCAGAAAGGGGCAAACTTTTTCTGTAAAGGGCCAGATAATGAATAATTTAAAATTTTGCAAGATCATATGGTCTCTCTCTCTACTATTCAATTCTGCTGTTGTGGTGTGAAAGCAGACAATGAGTAAGCAAATGAGAAGGGAAATGTTCCAATAAACCTTTATGTGAAAAAGCAGGTGTTAGGATGGATTTGATCTTCAGGTACAGACTAATGACTTATGGATAAGGGCAGATATTTTATTTCATCATAGAGTCATTGTTAATTGCAAAGTTATCCTGAAGATCCTTGCTGTCAATTTTGCTATACCTCTTGGCAGACATGAATATATTCTTTATTCATTAAATCATTCACTCAAACATTTATTGGTGGACCTAGTGAGTTTCACATGTTTTCATTTTAATATACTGTAAAATTGGCAATGATAATGTATGTTATAGATGTGTACTTAACATTAATTGGTGAAATGCTGAACAGCATTCAGTTAAAAATATAATCACTTTACATTTTTGAGAGGAGGAAAGATGTATAAAGCATCATCATGATTAAAATTACCAGATGACCAGACAAAAAACTGAGAAGATAAAACAATAAATTGACCCTGCAGGAGAAGTAAATTTAAATAAGTGTAATGAGAGATCGCCACAGCTCACAGATTATTTATGTTGCCTTTAATTTTTTTGGTATCTCTTCTGTCTTTCTTTTCCCCTTCCCATTTCTTTCTCTTTCTTACAGTGCCCCATATCATTTTTTCTGTTTTTTACTGCCACCTTTGACTTTCTCTCCCACACTCATGTTTACAAATAAAAGCATCCTGCATCTTCTCACTTCCTTTAAAGTTTATGCCTAAACTTTAAAGTTTGGACATATTAATAATTAAAGGCAGGCTTTTGACATTTGTAGAATGCAGATTGGAAATTAACAAGGATATAATTTAGTCAACTACTAAAAATATATAAACTACTATATAAAGGGGTCTTTGTGAACTCAGGGGTCTATTGTAAATGCCATAGGTTTTTTCCCCCAGGCATAAATCCTCATGGGCACATATGAATAAATTTTGTCATTATGAAAATCCATGGGTAAATAATGAAGAATTATATTACACAAGTAGAAAACTACATATACTACTGGTCATACAAAAATCTAATGTGTGCTCTATAGATCAAAACATAGTAATAGGGGAAATGGATGTGGCTCAACCAAACTGGCTCCCATATAGGAGGTCCAGGGTTCAATGCCCAGGGCCTCCTGGTGAGGGCAAGCTGGCCCTTGTGGTGAGTTGGCCCACGCAGAGTGCCGGCCCACGCTGGAACACTGCCTGGTGCAGGAAAGCCCCTCTGCATGGAAATACCACCTAGAGTGGGAAAGCCACCACTTGCAGGAGTGCTGGCCGATGCTGAGAGCTGGCAAAGCAAGATGACGCAACAAGAGACACAGAGGAGAGAAAATAAGAAGATGTTGCAGAACCGGGAGCTAAGGTGGTGCAAGAGAGTAATCACCTCTCTCCCACTCTGGAAGGTCCCAGGATTGGTTCCCAGAGCTGCCTAATGAGAATATAAGCAGACACAGAAGAACACACAGTGAATGGACACAGAGAGCAGACATTGGGGGGAACTGGGCAGGGGGGAGATGAAATAAATAAAATAAATCTTAAAAAAAACAATGTAACAATAGGTTAATACTGTTGTTTGAGTTAATTGTCATTCATTTCTTTCCAAACATTTTAATGCTCTTGCTCTTCTTTTTTATTCTATTGAAAGTACAAACTGGCATATATTCAGTTCAACTGAGTTAATTTTTTTTCAGTAAAAGAGAGATGCCACTAATTATTTATAATATTTGTTGTTGGATTATATTTGAAAGAGTGTTACATGGCCATTGCAGATGCCAAAGTAAAAAGAGTCATTGAATTAATACTGGACCATTCATGATGGCTTCACCCCTTCCCCTCTCCTCATCCCTGAAATTCCTCATTTGGTCTTAAGATTGGGCTACAGAAATGTATTCTACATTTTACCGTTTTGATATTGTTTGCTTGATTATTTGTTTTTCCTTGGAATGGAACAAGGGTGGTGGTTCATTCATTTATATTTTAATTAAAAACTCAAAGAGATATTTTGATGTGAAAGGTAGATGCTGAGTTAAAAAAAAAAAAAAAAGCTTAATTTTGCCATTGCCTACCATGGCTTTGGAGCTAGAGTAGCACAATCTTACTCTTTCCTCAGCTTAGTTTTACTCACCCTTGCTTAGTTACTGCTCTCAGACCCTGATAGCAGACTTGCTACTGCTGGCCATGAAATAAATAATAATTATATCTGTTGGGTACATAAACAAACACCATCCACTGAGGGAGAAAGGACACTTTTGAAAAGTTGCTTAACACACAATCGAGTGTTATCTATTTAGTGTACAATATTTGTGGCTCTCAATACTTTAGGTGTTAGTTATTTTGTTTGTCCTTGTTTTTTTCCCTAAACCCATGGGGATTTAGGAAAAGAAGATAAGCAGTGTAACTGCTCTCAAGAGTGCTTTGTAAGAGGAAGAGCTGAGCTGGCAGGGTTCTGACTGTGCTCACCATTTCCTGACCTGAGCAGGTGCTTTAATTTTTCTGTTCTTCCCTGCTATGAATTTCTGTGCTTTTAGGGCTATGGGTGAAATAGAAAGTAAAATGTTTAATTTTAAAATATGTTTTATTTTTAAGTAGGATCTCTACAGACACACAAATGCAGTAATTCTGCTCTGAATAGTGTGACTATGTCAGAGAATAGTAGCTTTCATAAAATATCTGGAATGTTTTTCTTTCACTCACTTTCCTTGAATAATTGTGGTTGTTTCTTAGCATTTAAAACTTCTTTCTAATACACATTTAACATTTTGTTATTATTCATTAGCCATTTCTAATACCATGCATTAATAGTCATAATTTTTAAAATCATGTTTTCTTAAAAGGTACACTGAAGGAAAAGGTTTTTTAAAAAATATCCCCACTAAGTTCAACAGCTGTTCTAGTGAAATATCAAACGCCTGCTGATGTGGGTTGAATTGTGTACCTCAGCTTGGTCATGCTCTTGGTCTTGACCCACTTTCTGGTGGGTGTGGACCCATCGTAAGTGGGATACCTTGAAGATGTTGCTTCAGCTAATGCGTGGGCCAGCTACATCAAGTTGAGCTTTAATCCAGATTTCCTGGGGTTCTTTATGAGTAGAGTAAAAGTCACATGGAAAGAGAAGCTCTGGTACACAAGAAGAAGCCAGAAGTCATAGAAAAGCAGAAGGAAAAGGAAAAAACGCCACCATGTGCATGGCCATGTGACAGAAAAGCCAAGGAACCCAAAGATTGCCTGCCAGCCAGACCCACCCACCCTGGGGGGAAGCAAGCCTTCAAGACTCAGAAGCCTTGAGCCAATAGATTTCCGTTGTTAAACCAAAACTCCTTCTTGTATGTACGTATGCAGTCAGGATAAGTTGCTAAATTTGTAATGTTTGTAATTTGACTTCCAATTGTCATTCTCAGAGATGTGCATAACTGAACTGGGAACAGGTAGAGCCCATTATAAGGAAGCTCTTGATCCATTCTCTTAAAGTCATAAACATGCATTGTCATCCTTTATTTGAATGGAAATTATGTTTTTATGAAACAAATTAGTCTGTAATATCTTTCAAAAATTATAAGATGTACCCAGAGATATATTAAAAAATCTGATGACAAAATGAAATAAGTTTAATGAAGCAAATCATAGCTGTTTAAATGAAAGCCATGCCAGCTTTATTGCTGTTGGCGGCAGTATCTTCCTGATGTTTTGATATTAATTCCTAATAAATCTAGCCTTCTACAGGAAAGAAGAATGTTAAAGACTCTTAGAAGTGTCAGTGATGATATGTTTATTGGTCCACTGATTCCATTTATTTGAGATAAATTTATTACATATTTTCTTTTTTGAATCTTTTCAGTTTTTATATTTGTTTACAAGGAATTATTTCCAATAACCTGATATGCAGATGATTAGAAAATCCGGGGGAAAAGATCATTAGAATATTGCATCATACTAGTTTCTTTAAAGTATTTCCTATTTCTTACTACATACCCTATAGCTAGTGATAATTATTTGGTTTTCATACACTCATACAGCCAACAATTCATCAATTTAAGCAAAATGTTCCTATTCAAATCTGCTCCTGAATACAAAGATACCCAACCTTGAAAATAAATAAAAGGGAGCACTGTGAAAATCAAACACACATGAAGATGGGCTGTATTGACTAAGAGTTGAATAGAAACAATGTTATTGTATTGCCCATTTCTTGAAGGTCAATGTTTTGTTTCCTTCTTTCCCAAAAGGAATTTAATTTTTGTCTTACCAAGAGAAATCTGTTCTAGTTTGCCAAAGCTGCTCAAAGCAGATACCATAAAATGGATTGGCTTTTCTTTTTTTAAACAGCAATTTATTATGCTCCCTGATTTTGTGCATCAGGAATTAAGACCAGGCACAACTGGGAAAGCTTGTCTCTGCCCCATGATGTCTGGAACCACAAATGGATGACTCCAAGTCTGGTAGCTGGAATCAATGGAAGGCTTCTTCACTCATGTCTAATGTTAGATGTTGGCTGTCAGCTGGGGGCCTCAGTTCTTTCTCCACATTGGCCTCTTCATGGGAGTTAGTCTGTACTTCCTCACAGCATGGTAGTGATTTCCAAGGGCAACTGTCTCAAGAGAAAAGGAAGCAGATAGAAATTGTATTCTTTTCATGATCTCATTTCAGATGACACACAGCATCACTTTTGCCATAATCTTTTTTTTTAGGAGGTCCAGGAATTAAACATGGGAAGCAGATGCTCAACCACTGAGCTATATCCACTTCCCAGTGAGAGTTGGGTTGTTTTTTTAATTTGTTTTTTTTGGGGGGGAGGTACTTGGAATTGAACCCAGAACTTTGTACATGGGAATCAGGTGCTCAACCTCTTGAGCTACAACTGCACCCTGGATTGACTTTAAACAATGGAAATTTACCAGTTTTCAAGCTTACAGGCTGAGAAAAATGTCAAATCAAGGCATCATCAGGTGATACTTTATCTCTAAAGACCAGCTGACAAAGATCCTGGACTCGTCTGCCACAGGCAAAGCACATGACAGGGTCTACTGATTTCTCTCTTCTCTTCTGAGTTTCCCTGCTTTCAGCTTCTTGCTTCCATGACTTTCTCTCTCTATTTTCCTTTCTTTTTTTTCTGTCTGAATTTCATTCTGTTATAAAGTATTCCAGTAAGCGAATTAAGACCCACCTTTGTCCATGTCTTAGCTGAAGTATTCTAATCAAAAGGTCCTCCTTAAATAGGTTTACATACACAGGAATGTATTACCTTTAAGAACATACTTTTCTGGGGTACATAACAGCTTCAAACCATCACAGAGGGGAAGAAATTCCACATAAATCTATAATATTTTGAAGGTAAATTAAAAGTCTCATCTAACAACTATATTTTCTGAATTAAGTAAACTTTCTGCTTCAATATTAAAAATAATAAACAAGAAAATGACACCTGCAATTCAGGTATATTCAACAACCATGGGATTCTGCCTCTGCCTTTGGAGGTTCAGTGGGTTCAATGCCAGATCCATAGCTTACTAATTTTATGATATTTTCAGGTTCTCTGTCCTTTTCTTATCTATTTCCCAAAGGCTACAAAGTCAGGTAATGATAGTACATGCTTATGGGGCTGCTGGGAAAGTTAAATGAAAGAACACTAATAAAATGCTTAGCTAGAGCTTTGCATGTCTTAATAAATGCTCATTATTCATAATGGCTTTGGTGGTAGAAAAACAAGCAATTAAGTAATGAAGGAATATTAATATTACATGACTCAGAAATAGATGTTTGAAGCATTTTGAAAAGAGAATATTGACTAAAACCCAAATTTTTCATTGCCCAAATTCATCATTATGAATTTTTAAAAACACAACCATTTAACTTTAACTAAGCACCCATTCCTCTTTCAGAGCAATAGCTCTTGACCTTTTGTCTTCATTCTTTTTTTCTGCAGTCATTTACACTCTAGAAATTTGGTGAGCAATAGGGATATGGATGTTCATACTAGGTAACTGCAAGTTGGTATTCCCATCTATGGATCAAATAGAGGTGCCCAGTATAAGGTTCAACACCTGTGCTTCAAAGGAAGAATTACAAGTTTAAACCTGCCTAAGTAAAATTTTGCTTTTGACCTTTACTGGGACCTCTTTCATTATGTCTGCCCATTGCAATTGAAAATCTTCCTTTTATTCCTTCGTAACGAAATGATGGAAGAGGCCAGCATAATCTAGAGAACATCAGGGAAGGAAAAGAAATGCTGAAGGTTTAGTGAGCTCACGCTTAGTAGAAACAAACAAGATCCAAAGGCTTCCAGTGACTCTCTTCTAGAGAGCAACATAAACCAGGGTCTAGAACTTTAACAACTTGAGCTTGTACTGTCACTCTTTTAGCCGTTTTATATCCAATTTCCCAATTATTATTATTAATTCCATTACAATAAAGAAACAAATAAGGTATCTTCTAGGGCATAATATGAGAGGGAAATGACAAATTCTTGCCTTGTATTTCACTTGTGAGATGTGAGTTGGGGATAGTCTTAAGTGTTAGACTGCATCAGAGCAATATTAAGGAAGAAAAAAATGAAGCCCGTTGCATCCTCGTGGGTGTACTCTGGAAAAGTGGAGCAGGGAGAGTCAGAACATGGTGGACTGAGAAGCTGCCTTGGCCCTTAACAGTGAAAAGGCATATGCAGTTCCCTGACATCAGCCACGGGTGATGGCTTTCACCTCAGCATACTTCAAACAAAAAACAGGGGTTCTCCACTGGGAGTCATGCTGTGCATGGGCCTCAGCTGTTTACAACTGCCTGAAACTGAATGCAAAGCCTGTACATGTATTCATAGGCACATTGTTCTTAGGAGAAGTCCCACACATTAGCACAGAAACTCAAAGGAAACTATAACACAAACAGAGCATCATCTACAAGTCTTTATTGTCTGGAAGCTATCACTTAGCCATCATGGGATGCTCATAGAACCATGGATTTTACATCTGGAAGAAACATTAAAGGTCAACTAACCACTTGACTCTGACTTGAGAGATAAGGATATTGAGAATCAAAGAAGCATATTGACTAACTCATGATTGCAATAAGTAAACATAGAAGTGGTAGGTTCAGATATAGGAGCCATATTTTTCTCTCCCCATTCAATGACCTTTACATTATGTATTTACCTGATTAATGATATTGACTATTTAATTACCATTCAGCTTGTGCCTAAATACATCAAAAACCACTCTATATACTTCAAATGCATTAAAAAATGTATTTCTTTTGTGCTGACCATTAAGTTTGGTTTCATTAATTGAGGCCATTGAGCAACCAGCTTGTTGCAGAAAGATTGACAAATCAAAATTTCCCTGACTCCCCAACTCTAGTCATGTTATACTCAATGTTCTTAATCGCTCTCCCCCAAGACTCAAACACCATGTTTTTTTTCTGTTTCTTTTGTTTTTCACAGCAATTTTCACAGTGCTGAGCATGATTCAAGCTTTCAGGAGGTTCTCGCTGGTTCGATGATGATGTTAGTGACTTTGTAGCCACCCAGACTCCTAAGTGAAGGAACAGAAGGAAAACGTACCCTGGAAATATTGATTTCCCATTAACTCTCATATCCTGAATAAAGGGAGCCAAGAAGATGCTGAAAGAGTACACCGAATATCCCACCAATTTATCACTCATAAAATTTTATTTACAAAATGACTTATTGATTTTACATAGGCAATGGACCTTCAGTAGACCCTCCCAGTTATTAACACTCTGGAATGGACAGAATCACACTGTAAAGAAACTGTTTTCTGGATGCTCTTTGCCATTATTCTCACTGCTTTAAAGGATCATTCATTGATATTAATAAAGTAGAATTTTAAAAATATTTACTTCATTTATAATGGGATATTTGAAATATAATAAAAATGGAAATTGAGCAAAAAACCTTATGAGTAAACACAGGATAGAATTATAAAGTGACAAAATGGGCACAATTTGAGCAAAGCAAGATAGGAAGAACTTTTTTCAGTTGTAGTCACTGTTATTGAAATGAAAGTTTCTTCATTAAAACTTAGAATCACTTTAACTATCAAGGCATAATCATATACATTTACACATTTAGCCTAAGTATTTATGACATTGTTTGTAGCATTAATTTATGAGAAAAGGATTAAAGACCCACACTGGCACATAATAGTGGGTATCAAGCAATAGATGAAAAGGAGGGATATTGAAATGGGAGTTTAGGGACTAATTTCAGTAAATAGTAACATAAGGATAAGTCCTAGATGTCACATAATCTGAACAATCCCAAAGGTCCCTGTTGCAATATATTTCTAATTAATTGCCTTTGACAGAGAGTTGAAGCACAATATTTGCATTGAGTCCTTTATGTTTTTTGCATGTCTCTCCATATTGGGCCAGGCATTTGAGTTTCAAACATGGCCTTAATTTTTAAAATCCCTTTTCCAAGATTTTCTCAATTTAGAGCTTTTCTGGCAATATGTGTCACTTCAATCTAAATTGGCTGCTTGTCGATTTCATTTAAAAGGAGTTTTTTGACATTTACCAATGCAAGAAATCATATCCAGTTCTACTCCTAAAGTGGAATTACATTAGCTGTACATTCCATGAACTCTGCCTCAAGAAAATAATTGATAAATTGGCCAGGGTGCATAAGGAGCCATTTCTCTTGAATCTATCTTCAAAATAATATAGCCCCTTCATTAAAATAAATATCTGGAATTGTTTTGGAGATTAAGTGCGGCCACCCAGATTCACCTTTAACCCCTGGTTTTCCATATATTCTGATGCTAATATCCAGGATCCTATATTTTCCAAATAGGCTCACTTTCTTTAGAATGCAATTTAGCTTCTGCTGCAGTTCAGCATGATGCATGATTACTTGATCCACCTATTTTCAGTTATTTGGATACACAAAAAAAGAGTTTCCTCTAGCAAAGTCATGCACTTGCTGTGTGTGTTCCTTATATACTTTCAGATGGGTTGGCTGGAATGGAAACTGAGCACCTTTGTAATACCATATTGAAGGTAGCAGGAAATGACCAACACACTTCAGTGCCCCGGCCCGCAGGACGGCAACGAGGGCTCGAAACCTGCCGAGAAAGAATGGTGGGACAAGAGACACGAAGGATGACAGCAAGACAGTGTTCTGATCAAGCTGCGAATTTTATTGAGGGAACAAAGCATATATACTCTTGGGAAGGGGAAGGGCGGTGGGTGGAGGTGGAAGCTAGGGATTGGCTACTTCTGTTGCTGAGGTAGAAGGCGGACTTCAGTTTCACCGTCTTGCGCCTGCGCACTATCTTATCAGTCTGGGTAGTGGCAGGAAACTGGAGAACAAAGGAGCAGGGAGGGAGAAGAACAAGGAAGTGACAGGGCAGATTTGAGTTCTGCCATGATGTGGGACCCGCCATGTTGTGGTGAACTAATTATAGTTTACTCAAATGAGAAAGTTGGCTCCTCTCTGGCAGCCATGCTGCTGGGCTCTGCTGAGTTCAGCGTGTACTTTATTTTGACTGCTCCCAACACTTCAGAATCCTCACACTTGCTCTCATGTCTCCAAGGGGTCCATGTAGTAAGCACATGGTATGAATTTTCAGACAGCAGGCTAAACTGTAATCCTCAGCTTATGCCCTTCTCTATTGCATAATGAGAACTGTTTGTCGACATATTAGGGTTAGGAAATCTTCATGGTCTGTTGCTCACCTGACTCATCTAATGCAATGTCATGGCAAGTGTTTAACAATCTGCTCTACAAAATATATATATATAATGAATAAAAGTTAAATAGCCCTAATATGTAGTCATTGTCCATTTCTATGGTATAAATACTTGCAGCATGGCTTATTTTCAATGAACCATGCAGATTTGGAAAGAGATGTGCATAATGCCCAAAATACCACTGCCCTTATACCATTGTCTAGTAAAAGTATGGTGATTTCAGCATGGCAGCATCACCACTCAAATATATATTTATATTCGTGTAAGAAAATTGTTGATCGTTCCATACATCCTTGCTAAATATTTTACTGTATCTTATATTTCTAAGCCTTGAATTTAGAGGTTTCCTCATCCCATAGAAATTATGTCCACTTGTTCAGACTTGATCAGCCGTATAACACAACATAGCAACTGAGTCAAAAATGTATTTTATAAAAGATCATTGGTGATTGGTGTTTGCCATCACAATACCAAAGTCTCAGATCCATGCCATCATTTATCTTTATATTATTAGTCATGACCTTTTCCTTTGAAATGATTACCTGCCATCTGTTATTTCATTAAGTATTAAATCTTTGTTGCTGAGTAGCAAGTCAATTTGCCTTAGTACCTTTACAGAAAAAAGCATTTTAAATTGCTTTATGAGGAATGTAATTGCTTAAACTTAGTATTCTTTTAAGTTCTAGATAAAAAGTGAATATATGAATGTGAAATCCAATGCAATCAAGATATTGAAGTCATTAGTTAAGTAGTCATACAATCCCTTAAAAGGCTATTATAACTTAAGCTTTCATTATCACAGTACATTTCTGTTGCAAATTTTACCCATTAAAAATGAGGATGTGGACATGGTAATTAAGTAGAATCTTTCTTGATAATTTCATGAGGCAATAATTTGTTGCCATTTATACTCATCATTAAATTCTCTTAGAATTATGCTTTTCTGTCTTGCAGATGAGTGTTTGGCATATAATTGATTCATCTATATTACAGGTGGTCACTCAATTTGCATTCCCTAATTGATTTCATGACCTAGATTAAGAATTTCTTAATTTGGAGTGCATGGGGCATGATCTTGATAAGACCATGTTTTAGTTTGCTAAAATCTGCTGGGAGCAATATATCAGAAATGGGTTGCTTTTATACTGGGAATTTATTGGTTAAAAGCTTACAGTACTGAGGCTGAGAAAAATGCCCAAAGCAAGGCATCAGGTGAATTTCTCTCCCTGAAGATTGGCTGCTAGCAATCCTGGACTCCCACCATGTGGCAAGGCACAATGTAAGCTCCGCTGATCTCGGCCTTTTCCAGGCCACATTGCTTTCAGAATCTTGCTCTCATGGCATTCTATCTGCTTAGTGGATTCCTCTCTGTCTCTGAAGGCTTTTTTCTGTGTTTGTGACTTTTTATTCCTCCATTATGAAGAGCTCCATTAAGAGGATTAAGACCCACCCTGAGTCATGCCCTACTAAAGTGTTCTAATCAAAAGGATAGTCCCTTAACTAATCTAATCAAAAGATCCCATCTACAATAGGTTTGAACACACAAGAATGGATTAGCTCTAAAGGCACAATCTTCTAGGGCCCACCCACCTTCAAACTGTCAGGGACCATGAAAATGGGCAGGGTAAATAATGCATATGTTTTGCATATAATGTTTAATATAGTCACAATTGTCAAAGAAGCATCATAGTTTCCTCTCAGGGAAAGACAGTAATTAGCATTAATACCGTCCTTTGGCCAAGGACAGAATTTGCTGGCCAAGGCTGACTCACAACAGGGGTTATCCCAAGTCAGCAAGGTAGGGTGCCCAGGAGTTTGCATAACTAATGCCAGTTTTGGCATATAATTTATTGTGGGGTCCAATACAAAGCAGCCAACTAATGATTGAAAAATGATGATGAGTAATCAAGTTGAGGGGTATTTTCTAAGGCTAGGCAAACAGGCTATTCACAAATAAAACTATATAACTGATAACAGAGTCCATCTATTATTAGATGTAAGAAGTGGAGATAGACAGTGTTATGAATTAAACAAAAATTCAATCTTTGGATCAATATTGGGAGTTAGATATATACTAGATAAAATCTAAAATGGAGATCTAAGCTGAAACAGAAGATTTCAAACTGGAACAATGGGTTTGAATTCAGGCTTTACAAATCAAGTTCATAGAGTGGGATCTCCACTATTATTTTGTAAGATTCAGGAGCATAACCTGAAAAATGGAAAACAAGCACAAAATCTCAGTGTTAGGAGTAGAATTCTGAAGCAAGGAGCATTTCAACAATGAGATTAAGCAAGTATCTGAGGAGCCCTCCATCTGAAGGGAGGCAGTTTCACTGTGGAAATTCCCAGAAATGTTTAACTATCACCTACCTCAAACTTGGGTAGGTTTTTTTCCTAGGAACAGAGCTGAGTGTGTAGTAGTATCAATTGCAGGTCTGTTAACCAAAGCAAAAAGGGTTGTTGGCAAAAGCAGAGGCTGGGGTAATGAGATAAGGCCTTGTTCTGAATAGACTCGTTTTCACTGCGGTGATCTGAATATCATATTGCATCTTACATACTATGTGCTTACTTGTCTGTTTACAAACTTCAAATCGACAATAGACTAGCAATCAACTTTCTTCTCTTTTAATTTCAAGTTTCTGGATTTGTGACAGTTTGCCTCCTTTGATGCTTTGTCAAAGGACAGATTGTTGAGTTTCAGTTCCAGAGATTGTGATGTAGTTGTCTTGGGGTATTGTCCAAGAACGTGTGGTTTTTAAGATCTCTGGGTGACTTTGTTACTTACCAAAGTTTTAAAACTACTGTAAAGAATCACAATGCTACTTATTAAAATATTTGAAAAAGGAAGAATTGAGGTGAAAAGATTAACAGGATGAAAATGATTCCATATCTTGAGTAATAAACATATTTCTGAAAAATGAAACATCTGTTTCAGAAGGTGACCTCTAGTAAGGGAGAGAAAAGGCAAGCAGTAAAAAGGAGAAGGAAAAAAGTCAAGAGAGCTTTTTTTCAGAGCACCATTTGATTTATATTTACCTAAGGAGATGGAAAATGATTTCACTTTTTCAAGTGAGAGTAATCAGTTCACAGCTTTCTGAACCCCAGGTGCTGAGGGATTTTAAACTATGCAATTACAAAAGCAAGGGTGAAAAATCATTAAAGCATAAAAAAAAATCCATGTAGGGTAAATGCGACAAGATAGCTGATTGTAACCAAACTCAATGAAAAGCAAAAGGCAGAAGGAAAATAGCTATTTTATAGATAGGCATCATGTTCAGAGATCTGACATGGGGAAAAAATTCTTGAGTTAAATGATAGTGAAGTCAAATATCTGTGGTAATGGGGAACCTTCATTTAGCAAAAAAATTAGTGGCAGATAGATAGGTAATGACATGAGACAATCATGGAAATGTGTGAATGATTTAGAAGGATCACACTCTCTATCAGCGGCCTGGATCAATTCTGGAGCTATACAGGGAAAATGAAAATTTTAGAAGAAAGGGGAAAGTATAATGAAGTGGTCTCATTTTGACTACTGTTCTCAACAGAGATATAGTACTTTTAGAAAGCAGTCTCTGAATGCTGTTAATGGGACTCATTATAGGGATCCCTTCAACCCCTTTTGTTCGGCTAATAAAGCCATTTGTACTTCTTTGAGTATTTGAGATAACCTGGTTGATGGTTTCTTGCTGAGTCTTACAAAAACTCATGCAATCCACTTTTACAAGTGGAAAATTCAAGTGAAAAAGCCGCACAGGTGATTCTGACCCCTTTTCCTAGCATATTTCCACCCAGGCCACTACCCCAGTAATTATTTTTAAAAACCCGGAACATTCTGATGGAGATGCCATTGTTTTAGTTTGGCAGGGCGGCCTATGACAAATGCTGTACATTGGTTGACTAAAGACAGGAAATTGCCTCACAGTTTCAGAGTCTGGAATTCCAAAATCGAGGCATCACGGAGTCCATGCTTTCTCCCCGAAGTCTGTGGCGTCCTGGTCCTGGCTGGATGATGCATCCCTTGGGGCTCCTTGAATTTGGGGCTCCTCCCGTTGCCTCTCTGCCTCCTCTCTCCCAGTGAGCTCTCTCTCCCTCATTGCATCTGCTCTTCCATTTCAGCTGACTTATGGCTTCTTCCTGTGGCTTCCTTGGACGACTGCATTCAAAAAGCTTTCCGTATAAGGTCTCCCCTCCTGTGGAGTAAGTCCAACCTGACTCAATTTGGCTTCACCCAAAGGTAAGCTCACTTTAGCTACTAATAGCACCTCCACAGGCCCTTTTACAAATGCATGCAAACTCACAGGAACATGGGTTAAGATTTGAACATGTTTTTAGCAGGGACAGGATTCAATCCCCAAGAGTCACGTAGACAGACCTAAAAATCCTGACAGACTTAAGCATTAGAGAAGCATTTTGGATATTCATTCATAAAAAGCTGAAAATTTAAAAGATAACAGTTTGTATGTTCTTTGGGAGAAGGAATAACAACTGAGGAACAATATAGAGCTAAGGATCAAGGTTTAAGTAATTCTATTCTCAGGAATTGGCCACAGTAATTAACCTAACAAAGAAAGCTAGGGAGACTTTGACTCAGGAAGAAACCTAAAGAAAAACTTTGTGGAAGAAACCAGAAGGGGAAAAGCCAGCTTTTCAGGGAGGTGTGGGGACCTTGCTGCTAAATGCTCTTAAAGGCAGACGAAGGGGAGGGGTAGGGGGAAGGGTGAGGGGGGGAGGAGGAGGAGAAGGGAGAGGAAAGGAGGGAGGGAGGAAGGAAGTGAGGGAAAGAAAATTAAAAAAATAAAATAAAATTCAGGAAAACTTTCAGTGTCTTGGTAGCCAAAGTATCAGATTTAGGGAATGAGTGAGTGTGGGGAAGGAACAGAGCAATTGTGGAATGCATTTACGATTTAGGAGACAGATAAAAAATTTATGGTGGTGTAAAGTAGAGAAAATACTTTTAAAACATCTTTACCTGTGCCTGTTTTCCAGATGCACACACTTCTAGCCCTTACATGTTTTAAGAGAACGTTGAAAGTCACCTTGAGCTGTAAAGTTATAGTTTTATATTCATTTCTTAATCTCTGTGTCATGAATATTATTTCCCACCTCTGCAAATGTTTTGTTATGACAATAATGAATTGTGTGTAAGCTTTTCGATGAAAGGCATGCTGAATAGTATTTGCATCAGGGACGTTCTGTGGTTCCTAGGACAAAGGATTATATACCTTGGTGCAGCCAGGGTGGCCACAGAGCTCACACCTGCACTGGCCAGGTGTGTGCTGGGGACACTGTGCAGGACTGGGGGGGAGACGTGGAGTGGGGCGTAGGCACAGGGTCCCTGGAACACATCCCCTCTAACGCTTGAAAATGCCAGTAACAAGAGAAAGAAGGGTATTTTCCTATTGCTTCTGTTTAAAAGAATTGGTTAGAATATGGTTCTTAACATTTCCCAGCATACTTTAAATACAGCTTTCTGAAGGAGAAAAGTACACCCATTTTTTTTTCTAAGTTGCTTTTTTGCCACATTCATTGTCCCTGCCTCCCCAGGGTCAGCCCACAGTTTCCAAAGCTCTGATTTCAAGGGGAAGTAAACATGATATGACAGGAAATAAGCCACACTCAAGTAATATGATAACTGGACTCCTGCTCTAAGCCACTAAATCGGGGCAAATGACCTGTTAAAACTGGAGCGATTGTTTTCATCCAGCACTCAGCGTGAAGGGCAGACACTCTCAAGAAGATGACAAGAAAAAAGGTTGCAAAAAATTTCCATCGTTTTCAAGAAAGTGACAACATCTGAGAGAGCGCCTCAGCCCCACCAACGAAAACCATTTTAAAAACTCCTAAAAATCTAAATGTGATTTTGGTGAAGCCTGATATTTTGGCATTCTTTAAGGATAAAATGGTCTGAAACTTTAGCTATAGTGACTTTTGGAGAAATTTTTGGTTTAGTTAATTATATTACTTATGTAAATTATCCAAATTTATCATAAATTCATTCAGTTTAGAGCTCTGCTTGTTTTTTAATATATATATATATCTTTATTAGAGAAGTTGTGAACTTATAAATCAGTCATGCATAATGTAAAGAATTCCCATAAAACACCCCTCCACCCACACCTTACATTGTTGAGGAACATTTCTTACAAATTATGAAAGAACATCATCAGACTATTACACTGACTACAGTACATAGCATACATTTGGTGTATCCCCCCCATTATTAACGTGTAGTAGATTTATTATAGTTCATAAGAGAACACTCTCATGCTTGTACTATTAACCACAGTCCATCTTCCACCACATGGGTCATTTGTTATACACTCCCTCAGGAAGCTCTGCCTCTTACTAACATTTTCACTTATAGAAACAATATATAATTTATTCAACTCCAAACTATTTGGGATAAATTAGAGAGTTTTATTTTCTGAGATGCATGTTATTAATAAATTCAGATTTCTGAGCTCTCCTCTTGACATTTACTTCCCCTTAGGCAATGGCATAAAAAGATAACCTGAATAATTACAAGGCTTCTTATATCCTTGTAAGATCTATATGTAATATGTTATCTCCTTTTATGAAAGAATAAATGTCAACACACTTAAATACACTTAAAATTAGTGAGAAAAATAACCCTTATGTCTGTGTTTTAGTTATTTCAGGCCACTTCAAAACCTTATTTTAGAGGTCAGCTTCAGATTTTATTTAAGTCTTTTTAAAACTTAAACCTTGTGTTTATGTTTAAATCATGGTCTGTGATTATTTTTTTGGAAGCAATGCTTATTTCTATTGCTACTGTATTGTGGATTTTTCTGGAAGGCAGAGAGATATCAAAAAGAGAAAGGTACTTGCAATCAATAACTTCATTCAAAGACAAAAATACCTTAGGACAATTTAGATTTCATGCAACTATGCTCAAAATATCAAATCTGTGAAGCAAACTCCATGATATCTCATGGGACCCTGAAAAATGGACCTTTTAAAAAATTTAGACGTAGCATGGAGAAACCACCACAACGTTGCTGACTACATACTTTAGGAACTTTTCTTAATATGCTGTTTTCTTCAAGGTTGGATTCTTTGGATATTGTTAAGAGTTCTTAAAACATTCATAATTTCACTGTGTAATTAAGCATATACTTTCCATAATCCATTCTGAGTGTTTTAATATAAACTACTTTAATTAAATTGGATCCATATTTACATTTTACAAACTCATATTTTCTCAGTTTTATTTAAACTATTAAAGTGGCTTGATTTATAACAGTTACAAGAGCTAGCTCACTATAATTAAGAGCTTTAAATATAATTACTGCTGAAGACAGGTAGATTAGGTTATGTCTACTCTCTAAAAATAAAATAAAGTAAAATTCATTTATAAATTCATGAAGTTTATCAAGAACTGTTTTAGAAGGAGAAATGAAGCAGGATTTCATATCATCTGCCAAATCTACATATAGATGAGCTTTGGTATTTTGTGAACTGTTGACATCAATCATGCATATCTTACACATATTTATCAGGATATATTGGTATTGATGATCAAAGGCACTATGAACTGATGCAGGGTGCACCCTCTCATTAATGATACATTTTATCACAAGTCCTGTTACCCTATTTATAATCACTCAATGTGACCAAACCCAATTTTCGGTTTCAGGGGAGCTCAGCATGTGGCCAGCGATGATGACTCTAATGGCTTAGTGTGGGGCTGAGGGGGGAGGTTTCTTGCATTCAGAAGCCCAAAGGCAACTTACAGCCGAGGAGAGTGGTCCAGACACTCCAGGAGGCAGGAGGGAAGGAGGCTGAGGCCTCGATGGAGATGACCTCTGCGGGCACCAATGGGAATACCTGTTGTATTGCAGTCTGGACAGATTCTAGAGACTTTTAGTGGAGGGCCTGATTCGAGGTGGGCTGATTTGCAGACAACAGCACACATGCGCTTGAATAAAATTTTTAAATGAGGAATACATTACCTACATAACACAAAATGGTTTTTCTCTTATTTTCACCTTGCATATGCTCTGAGGCTCCATCACTGTTTCTTGACAGCATCAGGGATGGAACTGTCCTTGGTTTACCCATCATTTTTCAGGAATTTAACCAAGGGACAGGGTCCTGCATAATGTGAGTTAAGAGCTTATGGCAAGCTCTTTTGTGAGTATTCATATCCTGAATGAGTGTGTCGTATGAATCTCTTTGGAGGAAGATGACATCATGTGTAATGTCATACGTGTGCTCTTGGAAAGGGATGCATGCAAAAAATCAGTGCACAAAGACTGTTGGCAAGGCCATTGAGGTACCCCACGAGTAGCCCGGTAATGGTATATTGCTTCTCTTCAGAAATAGGCACTGAACATAATATAACCAAATATACAGTGGCAACATATTTACAGATGCTGACTGGATGGAGTCAGTACTTTCAACAGTGTCAGGTGTGAGGGCCTTAATGGGACCCACAGCACTGAGTGGCAGTAATCCACCATGGGGTGCATTCATTCCTTCCAAGTTTAAGGACAGGGCAGAGTGGAATGTTAAGTAAAGAAGGAATGGAGGCAGTCACCCCTTGTCCAAATAGATCTTGTATAATGAGCTTAAATTTTTTAAAGGTAGTGTTTTAGTTTACAATGGACCTCATTATCTACTTGAACTATGCGAGATGTGAGCAAGGTGCCCCATTCTTTTCAAGCCTGTTTGTCAGGACCAAGACAATTTAATGTTAATTTTATTACTCATTATATCAGAGTGTCCATGCCCAGTATGGGATAATTTTATGGCCATGGCAGCAACAGCTATGGAGAATTTAAGCAAAGCAAACGTGGTTAAGGTGAGGCATAACCATCCTCTAATTTATGTTCAGTTAATTCCCTTAAGGTTACAGGGAATAACCTGTTCAAATTTAGTTGGAACCCCAGTTATAACTGCATTCAGAGCCCTGATTAGGACCACAAAGGTTTTCCAATTGATTCAGAAATATTAGCTGATTCAGAACTGAAATTATAGGGGCCTAAAAGTCAAGCAACACCCTTTTCTTTTTGTTGTGCACATTATTTTAGTAAATTTTGGATTTCTAATTCCATCGAGTTGTGGACCTGTTTTCTTTTTTCCCTCTAACATACAGTTTTCTTCTTTCTTTTATGTCCTTCTTCCTACCTTCCTCCCTCACCCCCTCTGTCTCATTTCCTTGTGCCTTTTTGTACATGTGCATACAGTTACTAGATAGACTTTTATTTTTGGAAGGGAGTCCTCTCTACCCTGTTCATATTTACAAATCTCTTCTTCCAAGGAGCCTCAACTCAGTCTTGTCAGTGTTAAGGGCTTCCCTCCATAGATGCTTCATAGGGTTTAGAGACCGTGGGTTTACGTTGGGTAAGAATTAAGCCCTTCACTGCGCACAGGACTGCCAAGGGCATTGTCCCCTGTAACCTCGAGGATGTGGATCTTTGTGACAGTGGAAGCAGAGCATTAATGGAGGTATTTGAGGCTCCCAGTGGGCCACCTGCTCTTAGAAGTGTGGATAGCGGCACACTGCCTTTTTTTTCTTTTCTTCTCTTTCTCTCCTTTTGATATTTTCAATCCTTAATTAGTGTTCTTTCAGGAGCAACCACCCAATAAGCCTACATCTCACACAGTCTTTCCCTGAATGCAGGATGAACTCCTCCCCAAAATGGGGTTCAGATGTTGAGACTGATGAACCACCCATTCACCAAGAGGGTATGAAATTCTGCACGATGGGCCTTATGCCAGAATTTGATGGGAATTTTGGGATCATGGATGATTCTCATGGTAAGAATATTTGCATGAGGCTAGATTGTAAATGTTTGTTTACAGAGACCGTTGTAGTTTGTAAAAATGACACCTTCTTTCTCTCCTTGCATCTGTATCCTTTCAATGTGACAGTCCAGATTCTCTCATCAATGTGCAGATTTTCCCTGCCCTTGAATGTGGGTTGGCTATGTAGCTTTCCTTGGCCCATGAAAATATGAAGTGAGGCCTGAAAAGTAAGTCTTGCAAATTGGGGTTTACACTCAAAATTTGCCCTTTCCTGCTGCACTGGGAACCCTCAGCTCCCATGTGAATGGGCTAAAGCCAGTGGGCTGAAGGGTGAGGCAGGTGGAGAAGCCCCAAGTACCAGAGCAGTCGTCACCAAGCCTGAGCTGAACATGGACACCCAAGTGAGCCTCAGCTGGACCATGCAGCCAAGTGCATTCCCAATTGTTGAAGTAGAATCAGAAGCTAAAGTACTGATTTAAAAACACACACACAAGTTTTAGTGTTGCTTGCTAGGCATTAAAAACAATGGCTTTAGCAAATTTTGAAAAAGAGATAAAGTTGTCAACGGAGTAGAAGATATTTGCAATACTCATATCCACCAAAGTACCCAGGGCTCAGAATATGTAATTTCTACAAATTAAAACCAAACCAAGCCAAACAAACAAACAAACAAACAAAAAAAAAAACAAAGAAAAATAATCACAAAGCTTGAACAGGCTTTTCACAAAATATCTAAATAGTTATTAACTATATTAAATATTCCTCAGCTTCATAAATCATCAGGGAAATGAAAATTAAACCCATAATGCAACAGGATTATGGATGCCTATACCAGATTTATTAAAGTAAAGGGTTAGAAAGCATTAAACGTGGCAGAGAATGATTTTGGTCAACCATATTCTCTTATGCCACTGGTGGTGCTTTAATTGTAGAGCTATTTGTAGAAACTGCTTGTCAGAATCAACTAAAGTAAAAAAATACACTTACTCTCTTATGAAGCAATTCCATTCTTCAGTATAAACCCAAAACAAATGTTTACATTTGTTCACCAAGAAACCATATACTAAATTGTTCATAGCAGTAATATACACAATAGCCCCAAACTAGAAACTACACACACATCCATCAACAGTGGAAAGGATAAATTGTAATACATTGAAACAAACAAATACTATGCGGCATCGAAAATAAATCATCTCTAACTATATACAACAATAGGAATGAATATCATAAGCAAAGTGTTGAGCATGGTAATCCAAAAAGACCTCCAACACAATTCCATTTGCATAAAGAACAAAATTAAGAAAATCTAATTAAATTGTTAGAAATCCAGAAAAGGTTTACCTTGGGGCAAGAGTGACTACAAGTAAGCATGAAGGGGAGAGACCTTTGGGGTGATACTAATATTCTGTTTCTTGATTGGGGTGCTGGTTAGAAGGGAGGATAATTTTGGAAAAATTCTTTGTATTGTACATTACATCTCTCTCCATTTCTCTCTTTCTCACTCAAGGGCCTCCCCCCCTCCAATAAATGCTAATAAAAGGCTAAAATTAATCTTCATACTTGACAACACATTCTGTTATTAATCAATATCTTCTTAAAAAATAACTACAAAACTATTGGAAAATGTTTTAATTCTAATTAACTCCCTCCCGCCTTGCATGTTATTTTTGCCTAGTATGTCAGGTCCACTTTATTTTACATTCCTCCAAATAAGACATTATACTTAATTTCTTGGCATTATACACCCAATTCATTTTAGTTTTATTTAGATGTTTTACAATTTCTTTTAAACCATTTCCTTTACATTTCACTGTCTCTGTGTTGTGTTAGATTTCTCTTAATCTGAATATATAATTCAGTAGCTCCTTCTATAGTAGTATTTTAGCAGTAAATTGTGTTCTATCTGAAAATGTCTTGTTTAACCTTCAGACATTGAAACAGTTTAATTTAGTAGAGAATTCAATGTTCACCCTTATTTCCTCTCATCACATGGAAGACATTTATTCACTGCCTTCTAACTTCTTTGTCCCCATTGAAATGATAATATTTTTATTTAATTGTGTATAATCTGCCTTTTCTTTCAGGTTATTTGTATGACTGACTCTTTGGCTTTGATGTTCTGAAAAATCCCTGTTTCATTTTTTAAATTTAACATACTAAAAATTTTGTGCATCCTAAATCAGAAGATCCATAATTTTAATCAATTTTGGAAAAATCTCGTATATGATTGTGACAGCTTGCGATTATTTATGAATCCCTAAAACAGAAAGGTTATGTTTGTGAACTAATCTATTCCTCTGGGTGTGATACCCTTTGATTGTGTTAAATTCAAAGGAGTAAAGTTTATTTGATGAAATCAACTTAGGGCTTTTGATTCAAGCACGTCAGTAGGGCTTGATTCAGGTTGAGTCCCTGCCCCTTGGTGGGCCTATTTAAAGGGACACTCACCCAAGAAGACGCATAAGAAGAAGAGAGAACTTTCCCATGTGACAGAAAGGAGAAGGCGCAAACAGCTAAAGCCCAGGAAGAGATGAGCTGCTGCTGAAACAGGGCAGCTGAGCAGCCAAGAAGGCCTGGAAAGAAATGAGTCCTAACCAGGAAAGAGAGGACTGGAAGTGCAGACGAAAGGAGAGACCAGGCAGAGGTCAGTGAACATCTTGCTTCTACATGTGGCAACTGACTTTGGTGAGAAAACAGCCTTGAGTTGGACTCTTTCAGACCTTGTAACTGTAAATTTTTATCTCAGTTAAATACCCTTTATAAAAGCCAATAGATTTCCGGTACTTTATATCAGCGCCCTTTGGCAGACTAATGCAATTATATTTTTTGAATATTGCCTTTCTCATTCTTTCTAGTCTCCTCTCTGGCATTCCCAGTAGGGACACTCTTTTATACGTGTTTCTTAATTTATTTTTCATTTTGTCATCTTATCTCTCTTTATTGCATCAGGGGGGTATTTGAAGATTCTACTTTGAGTTCACACTTTCCCTTCTCAACTGCATGAAATCTCCAGTCTCGTATCATTTAATTTTTCCTTTTTATTTCAAGAAATTGTTTTATTTTCAAATATGATTTCTTGTACCTTGTATATTTATTATGTTTTTTATTTACTTATTTTAATCTGATTTTTATATGAATACAATTCCCGGGAGATTTAATTCAGTTCTTTGTGGTTTCTTCGGTTTCTTGATCATGATGGATTGTTTCCTTGTTGGGCCTCCAATTTGTACTGTGAGCTGTGGGTTGTTAATACTTTTACTGTGGAACTCCACAATTTCTGGTTGAGATGGTATCTATGTAGAGCACTTGAATATAAGACCCTATCTCATGAAAGGAACATCACAATATTATACCCCTAGTTAGTGTTACATTTCACGCAGGGGTTTCCTAGACCATATGGATTGTGTCTACTCAAATGACAAATTTTTATAAGGTGCATGCTTATCATTATGAATTCTCAGAAGGCATGATTTTTTTCCTCTTAAAGGGAAAAGCAAAACATTACATCTTCCTTGTTTTCCTTTTTACAGTTAGTACTTTTTATTTAGTTTGTCATTTTACCGAGGATAGAACTCTTGAAACATCTGGCTTTTATGCATTGGTCTCATTTCCATATCAACCCAGTGCTTCCCTCAAGCCTCACATTCTGTCTCGATATCTGCATTAAACCCTTAGCATCTTCATAACCAAGATTATAAATCATTTCCATTTATGAAAAAAATTTAATGGCTCTAGGTTTAGTTCCATCTTTATTTTTGGTCTTTAGAATTTCTCTTATTATTAGCTCAGTTAGAGTTATAAATGTGTGTTAGATTATATTCATTATACAATATTGTGTTATATTGTAGTGGAAAAGGGAGAAATGAGAAAGATTCAAGGAGGCTTTTAAGTGTCTTATCTGCTATATCCCACAATCAAAAAACTCTCAGAGATTTTAGTTATCCTTTCCCATACATAAAGGAAAGGCCACTTTAAGTATTTAAAGGATACAACCCATGACCTTTTGGTTTTTTAAAAATTATCTTCAAAGAAAAATAAACAGGAAAAATGACAAAGTATTTCTACATCTTAAGTTTCTGTTAAATACTTAGCTGAGGTAAATGCTTACTTTTCAGTTTTAAGATTAGGATAGCTATAAATTTAACATACAAAATTTATTACAGTTAATAAGAAAATATATAACAAATCTATGAGGTACCAGTTATAAAAAAATCAAGGCATGAGATATGAAAATTATGTGTCATCATTGTAAAAATATTTTTTCTTGTAAAATCGGCATCTGTCCTTCACATCCTCATGGACTACCACGTTTCCTGTGCTGCCTTTGGCATTTATTAGGATGCACTGCTTTCCCAGGTGGTCTTTTCACATTTTCTCCTTTTATATGAGTTGTATGTTTATTCTCCCAAGAGCCTTTCTCAGTACTCTGAGCCCCAGCAATCTCTTTTGCTCTTCTAACTTTCTTCTAAATTATTTTAATTATATATCTTTTAAATTGTTCCTCCACACATCAATCAATTTATCTCTAGGACCAAATCATAAGGCATGCAATGGATACATTATTTACTTACTTAGGGTAAATTAGTTCTTGTCACATAGTAGGTGTACCATTTATTAAACTGAAATGGGTTTTTCGGATTATGCACCTGCTTCAGGACTGAGAGTGTCATTAAATGGCTTCATGACCCTTCAGGCATAAGGTACATATGGATTATCTGGAATATCAATTTAAACAATCACCTCGAACATTTTATTCACTGAATTGTACTATATTATAATCAATATGCTTTTATTTTAAATCTCCACAACTGGACTCACAGTTCCTCCAAATATTGTATTTTGTGCAGTTAAATTTACATTTCATTTTTGCAAATGGCTGGTACATAGTAATGTCATTGAATTCATGGGTATTAAAAAGTTCTTGTATTTATGATCAGGAAACAACTTCTTAACTAGGGGATTTCATATGGGCTAGCATCACTTTTTCAGTATCAAAGCATACAGAGTAAGGATTCATGTAATGAGATACTATGTGGAGACTACTAAAAGAGTGCCTCACACACAGTGCTTGTTATACAAGCCCATGCCAAGCTCTTTGCCAATCCATCTAGGTCTACCCCAAGCCCTCCTGCCAGTCTCGTTAAGAATGCCTACAGTCAGCTTGCTCTTAAAGAATTCACTGGACCCACACCTGAATTCTGGAGAAACTTTCTATAAAGTTTGTCATGTCAATTTTAAATCAGAGAAATCTTGCATTCAGGTCTGAGATCAAAGAATAAATTGTGACATGGTCTATTTAATTTATTGGCAGTGTTCATTGGCATAAGCGTCTTTCCAACCTGCTGCTTTTTTGAAGCACAAAGATCAGTAAATATGCCACTATCTCCCCCTTAATGCTAATGAGTAGTGATTCTTTGTTAGTTATACTTCAACAAAGATAGACATGAATAGCATGGTTGAGGTGAGCATAACTGGCAATTATAAAAAGTATTTCATTTTTGAAAACTTATTTTAAGTTCTCAAAATTCTTCAACATTTCTGATTCCGTAAGTCCCAGAACCTGAATTATTTTGTTGTATCCTGATCTTTACTTGTGATAATCATTAGTTTCCTAAGTAAAATTTATAGTTTTGAAATAACTGAAGTAGCATTGCTAGTCAACTATCAGAAATGTTAAAAAAAGCAGTTTTATTCAAGTGTATCTGGAGCGCACAGGCTCCAGTCTTCTTCCTGAAGAACAAGCTTCCACTTGGTAACAAATACTGTTGATGATAACTCTAAAGTTCATAAGGTCAATAACTTATCTAGATTTCAAATGCTTTCAGGCAGTGTTTTGAAAATATTATCTTATATACACTAAAGCGAGGTTGATTCCTTTTGGCAGTTTTCCAAAGATTCATTACTTCTTTGATTTTCTTTTACAACGTGTAGCTTTATGCCACAGTTGTCTCTGAAAGCTGACACTGCATCTGAGTTTGAGATATAAATTCTATTTAGAATGAGTCAAAAGAAGAAAATAAATTGTTATGTTTCTGTTTTAATCCACTGTCATTGAAAAAATGTATTCCATACAGCATAATTAGGATTAAAGCACTCATTTATTGCCTTCTTCAAATTTTACCTTAAGAATTCAATAAACCCATTAAAAATTAAGTCTAATTTGAGATAGGGACATATTTTAATGTTGGTTTCCTAAACTTAGGCTCCATTCTACATAACTGATTTTATTATAGTCAATTTTTTCAACCAATAACATTTGGAAATGTAAATAAAAGAGATTCCAGGTAAACTATTTCATAATCTTTTGGAAATTACAAAACTTATCCAGTGACATTTGGAAATGCGATGAACATTTTCAAAATATCTATTGTTTTAATAAATTTTAATAACATTTATTACTCTTCTAAATCAATTCCAAATTAAATGTTATTCCCAACATTTAAAAATACTTCAGATACAAATGTTCCATTATTTTAGAAAAAAATATTTCAGATGTTTTTTACTACTAAAAATGTGATAAAAAAATGATGCCCTCCCTTACTCTATAGGTATAGTAAGTAAAATCCCAAGGTGTTTCTATGGTTCAGGAAGAAAGCAGTAGGTGTGAATGTGTAGTTTGGGGAGAAGGAATGGATGGTAGTGAAATTCAAGCTCCATCTTTGTAAGGCTCGTTCATAAATGACTCTCTTCTTAGTGGTGATGAAAGAGACAGGACTCAAGATCTTGAACACAACTAGGTAGAAGGGGATTATTAGGAAGTGGTAGGAAAGAGCAGTCATTGTGGATGGTAGTTGAAGACAGAAGTCAAAAGATTTCTCCATCCAGCATGTTCCCCTGAGTGTGATACACTTACTGTACAATCAGAGCCAGCACACTGACAGTATTCCATAGTGATATAATATTTTTATAACAATATTTACCTTTTTCCATGATAACCAAACAGTGAGAAATATAACTAGTAACATTTTCCATATCTACTATATTCTATATGTAGAATGAATGAACTAATGTATCTTCTTTCTAATATGTTATTTAAATCTTGTAAGGGTATTAGGGCTGGCTATAGATTTTGTGAGAATTGAAATGTACACAATTTTGAGAACTCTCTTTAAGAAAAAATATACAAAATTTTATAAAGGCTTGAGAAAGAGCTTGGGAAATGAGGGATTCTGAAGATGAATGAGAGGAAAAGCTCCTCTACCTTCTACCTTAAACTAACAGCCTATATATTAAGTTATATATATTAAGTTAGATATTCTATTTTTTAATGTTGATTATGTACTTTTACAGGAAAAAATATATTTATATTGACAATCATTAATATACTTTAATATAATTAAGATATTTTACCTGGAATACATTTAATAGATGTTTTATAGATAAATCTTATATTTGTGTTCAAAATCTCAGTGTACCAGGGTACAAGTTTTGCATTTAATCTACTGTGATTGCTTCTCTAAACGTAGTTTAATAAAATAGGGTTGGGGAAAAAGCACATAAAGCAAGAGGCCATTATTTCACTCTTGGCAATGATGGTTTGGGAGTGAGTTTCAAGTCCTCTGCTGAGTAAAATAAAATGCCTTTTAGAGTTTAATAAAATAGTGAGAAAAAAATTACTAGAGCAAAATCTAAGACAAGGCAAGAACCAAAACTCCAAACCCTAACCTCAAAGCCACTTTTACGCTGTGGACATCTGTTGATTAAGAGAAAAACAGCTGAGACACTGAGCTATGCTTTAGGCAGCATCATACAGAAAGAGGAATAAAAATACGAGGCAGAGACCACATCCACTTTAACCTGATATTACAATTATTCGACAACTACCATAATAAACTGTGTTCTAGATCAGAAAGTGAAGATCAAAATTTTGGCAGGAAATGAAAATTAAAACAACAAGATATCAGTAGATTTCAGGGGGAAAGAAAAAACTTCTACTATTAAATAAAATAAAATAACTAAAATTAAGGATCCAGTTAATGGCTTTAAAGTAAACAAGACACAGGAAGAGTTTATGTTAACTGGAAGATAAGTGAGAAGAAATTTTACAGACTACGCCAGAGACAGTCAAAATGATGGGAAACATGAAAGTGAGTGAAAGAGCCAAAAAGTATCCACAGGAAAGTCTAGAGCTATTTAGTCAGTACCATAAAAGAAGAGAAGGGGCAGAAGAAATATCTGAAGGGATAATGACTGAGAAATTGGTAGAACTGATAAAATCCATGAGTTCAAGAGGACTAGTGAATCTCAAAGACAATATATAAGACAAAATCCACAGTAGGACAGAGTCAACTGTGGGATTAAGAAACTGTTATGAAACTCTAATGAAAAGTAAGTGATGATTGCCATATAGTTCAGGATTGGGGGAGGGCGGGCAGTGGGAAGATAATTTGGGGCTTTCTGGAGCTTTGGCTATATATTACTTCTTGATTTGAGTAATAGTTATGAGTGTTCCTTTATAATAATTATCTATCATATAAATGTATGTTTTATCCACCTTTGCCCATTGGTTATAATTCACATACACTTACTGGAATACACACACACACACACACACAACCTGATTAAATAGAAAGACTGGAATAGCAGGTTCAGAAGACATGGCAACCTGGTAGAATTCTTTTTTCTTATAATTTAAATTTTTAAAAAATATTTATGTCCCCCAGCCCCGTGGCTTTTTGCTTGCTGGCTGCTCTCTGTGTCCATTTGCTGTGCGTTCTTCTGTGTGTGTATTTATTTTTATTTATCTCCCTCTGCCCGCGGCTTACTTCTTGTCTGCACTTTGTGTCTATTCACTGCATGCTCTTCTGCGTTTTTTGCTTGTCTCCCTTTTTGTTGCAACACCTTGCTGAGTTGGCTCTCTGTGGCGCTCGTGGGCTGGTGGCACTCCGCCGTGTGCAGGCGAGCCTGCCCTCACAAGGAGGTCACGGGACACGAACCTAGGGCCTCCCATATGGTAGATGGGAGCCCACCTGATTGAGCCACAGCTGCTTCCCTTATAATTTAAATTTTGATCTGCATGTTTGTTTGTTTGTTTTCAGGCAAATATCAGCTGGGATCTTTGGCATAGCCAAGTGAAAACTTAGTTTGGTAATTTGTGTAATTTCCTTTATAGAGAACCAGAACACAAGTTTTCCACCTCTGTGAAATGTAATATAACCTAGAAATCACGGTCATAATTAAGTGAAAAACATTAAACTATAACCTATCCTGAGAACAATGTGGCCCAAGGAGCTCTTTGGAGTCTCCTGAGGCATATTACGTTACTCTAGTACAAATGTGTGAATACACACATAATGTGTGTGTGTTTGTGTCTCACTGAAAGATAGAATATGAAAATACACCTAAGAGGGCCAGCATCCAGAGAAAGGAAGATCAGTGATTAGTCAAAATAAAGAAAGGCAAAGGAGACAGCTGAATAGAAACTTAGAAATAAGAACAATAACAGAGATCAAGACCACACAAAATTACTTACTGAGCCTAAATGAAATATGATTTTAAAATAAATAATTCAATAAATAAATGAAGTATAAATTCAATGACAAGACTTGACTCAGTGACTTGGTAGAAAAAAAATGAAAGAAATAAATCAGAAGGAAGCCATTAGGGAAAAGTTAGGAGATTTGAAGGACATATCCAGAAGATATAAAAATATTAAGAATTTCAGAAGGAGAAAAAGGAACAGAAGGAAGACAGTTAATAATTAAATAAATCACTGAAGACTATTTCCTTTAGCTGAAAAAAATACCTGAGTCTGCAGATCTGTGTTCAGGAAAAAATTAATACGAAATGCCATACTCCTAAGCTTATTCTCGTAACAATTTTGAATCTAAGGACAGATAGAGAAATGTATTAGATACAGTTTAATAAAAAAACACGTTGTAAAGGAAAATCGTAACACTAGGCATCATTCCAGTCACAAAGATAGATCAATATCATAAAGAATCCTCTAAGAGTAAAGTACTGCAATCACATAATCCCTTAGATACACAGACTAGTTTTCATACTTCTGTCAAGGAAAAGAAAAAGACACTGACCCTGACAATGCACCTCCTTTAGTACATGTAAATGAATGAAAGGAGATTCTCCTGGAATGGGTAATGTAAGTACAAACTATGAATTCTTTAATCCAAAGGTATATATGCTGCCGATACTGAGATGCTAGTTAATTTGAATCAAATGATGTGATAAGAACAACTAAATAGCTGAAAAAAATTACTATGAAGCTCTCAAAAGGGGCCATGGTCTGAAAAAAAAGAAGGAAACTACAATAGAACTCAGCTTTTCCATCTGTTTCTTAAATCCGGAAAGAAGAGGCTGAGAGGCTGCAAAGCTGAGGGGCTCTTCCGGAGCCTGGGATGTGAAGGAGCGGACCGGATAGCAGAGGCCACCAAGGCCGGCGTAACTACTCTTTACCACTCGAAACTTGGATTTAGGAGCCCAAGTGGTTAAATTCTACGGTTAAGAGTTTAGTTGCAATAGATCAGCAAGGACAGAAACAAGTCAGTCCAAAATATGAAGGATAAGTGGTTGAGAATTTTCCAAAGTGATGAAAAATATCAAGCAAGAGATTAAAAAAAAAAAAAAAAATCTACCAAGAGGAGGAAAACTGCAAAGAAAACCTGAATTAGGCACATCACTCTAAAACTGCCTAAAAACACCCTCAAAGTAACACAGAGAAAATCATAAATGCAGGCAGAGGATAAAGAGGGCTCATCTTTCATAAAGCTACAACATGTCTGATAGCTCATATCTTGAAGAAACAATGGGTGGCAAGAAATAACGGGAATGGTTTCTTCAACATGCAGAACCAAAATGACTGCCAGCTCAATATTCTACAGCCAGGAAAAATGTTCTTCGGCAGCAAAGGTGAATGTCATGAAAACAAGGGTAACTACATGAGCAGCAAATACACGAAGCCTGCTGGGGCCACTCTCAGCAGGAAGAATTGCAGAGAAAGAAATCAAGCACAGTGTGTGGCCCTTGTGGTCCCTCGCACCTGACAGAGCAGATGGTACAGTCTGGAGGACAACCCCAACCCTTGGGCTAAGGGACCTTATGAAACCTCGCCCCTCCCTGCTCAGGATTCAGCAGCAATCTGCTGAACCCTAACCGCAGCACTACTCTATGGATAGCAGCCAGTGGTCATTTGGGGGACTGGCCACCTGTCCCTCCCTGGCTATCATCAGAGGCCGGGGTCCAAGTCTTGTGGTTGCAGGGATGTTACATAAAAGAGAGCAGCAGGATCACATCAGAATTCATGGTTGATCAAGCACTCCCGCCTTGAAAGGGAGGCTGGGGTCTAAGCCTGAGTTTGAGTAAGACAGACACCTTCATGCACGGCCTTAGCCAGTTTCCACGGAGCTTTGCAGAAGTCAACTTCTTTCTGGAAGTCCAGCCTATTTGGGATCAGTGTTGGACAACATAAGATGTCTCAGTGAAATAAGTACATCTTTTTAGTCAAAATTACCTGAAAGAATGTGTCACCAGCAAAACTGCAATTAAGGAGAAACTAAGGGTTGTAATCAGAAAAGGAAAATTATTCTAGATGGAAACTCAGAGAGGCAGAAAGGCATAAAGACAAAAAGCGTAAAGAACTGAGTTATTCTAATCAATGTTGACTTAATAAAATGGTAATGATAATATCTTGTGGTATTTTAATATACATAAAATTAAAACATGCAACCACAATAGCCAGTGATCTGGGAACTTGGGGGCACTTGTAATAAAATGTTTCCTTAGAAGCAAAGAGCCCTAAATTGACTAGGAAATCTTAAAAGTATTAATTTAAAACAGTTTTAGGATTTAAATTAAGGATGCATGTTGTAATCTTTAGATTTATCACTGGAGAAAAGTACAATACTAAATGACAAAGAAAACAATACACATAACCAGTAGATAAATAAAATAATCAATGCAAAATATGGCAGGACAGTTGAAAAAAGGAATAAAGAAATATAAAACAGTGGAAATGAATAGACAATAAATAGTAAACAAATAGTGTTAACTTGTGCCAATTAAAAGAAAAAAATTACCAGACTGTCTTAAGAAATAAAAGCCAACTGTATAATTATTACAAATGATATATATAAAAGAGTGAGTATGAGACACTTCCATTAAAAAAGTTAAAAGTAAAATGTCAGAAAACACCGATCAAAAGGAATTATCATGTATCTGGGACTTTTACTATATTGTTTAAGTAACATGTTTGTACTAGGATTGTGTGGATATTATTTATCAGATCAATGAAATTTTCTTTCTAGTCTTTGATCTAGTTCTTGACTTGATAAAGAGTATCCACAAAATCTTAGAGCAAATATCTTACTTAATCATAATATATTCATGGTAGAAGATAAATGTATGATATTATGTCTTCCAGATGACATTTTACTACAGGCCCCAGAAAGAGCAATAAAGGAAGAAAAAAATTTTTGTGGATTAGAGAGAAAAATTTAAATTCTCTTTATTGGAAGACAATTTGATAGCATATCTAAAATATGCCAAAAATCTATGAATACATTTTTCAAATTAGACTTAAGCACTTTTGCTTAATACAAGGCCAGTGAACAGTAATGTATTTTATTACTATATATCAACCAAGCATTATAAAGTAGGATTTAAAAAAAAATACATTATTTACAAGAACATCAAGAAAAAGCAAAGACCAAGAAACAATTATAGCAAGAGATGTTCAAGAATTTCACAGGCAACGTAAAATAAATGTGCAGAAATTGAGACAAATAAATGGATTACAATACCATGTTCATGGAATAGAAAATTCAATGTTAGGAAAACACGAATGTTTCCTAACAGAGCCGTATAATCAATACAATTGCAGTCAATATCCCACAATTCTTTCACATGAAAACCATAAAGCTGAGTGTAAAATAAACCTGGAAATCTAAAGACACAAAATAGTTAAGATGCTCTTGTAGAACATGATGAAAGCAAATTTTCTGATAGTGATCATGACTTATTATCAATCCAGAGTAATTAAGACAGTGCAACTTTGGCACATAAATCATTGGAAAACAGATCAAGAGCAAGCACATGCTCCAACCAGATTCTCTCAGATCTATTTTGCCATTTCTGTGCATCTGTCTGTCTACTTCTGTATGATTTTTTCTCCAATAACCTGTTTCTCAGAGTGGTAGAGCCCCTCCGCTAGGCACAGAGACACCCTGAGAACTGCCGCACGCTTACTCGCCCTCCCCAGCCAATGGCCTTTAGCCCTTAGTTAACAGTGTTCAGGGCTCTTGAAGCTTTGTGTCAAGCTGGGGCAACTGTGAGGCACTATTTACGTGCCAGTGTACCCTGTGGAATGAGGAAGAAGCCTCTCTCCCGAGGCCCTTTCTGAAATCTCACCCTTGCTTGGCTTCTTCCTCTTCCCTGTCCTCTTCGACCTCTACCCTTTCAGATTTCCCTCGGGAGCATTTCCTTAGTAAGTAATTGGCACATAAATTCTCATAACAAGGTTTTCTCCTGGTGCCCCTTACCTGAGGCACAGACTCATGCACTGATTTATAACATAGCTTCTACTGCACAACAGTAGAGAAAAGCAGTAAAAGGGGCTGACTCATTTGACTATGCGCTTGGATGAAAACGCCTTCGGATACTATGAATGTACACATACACACGTATTAATGTATACCACTGGTCAGGTACTCCCTGGGAGGGGACTTGGTGGCATTGGTCCCCAGCCTGGCAGGGCTCAGAGAGGGCACGAAGGGGCCTCAGGTCACATAGCAGGCATCAGTAACTCCCTGCAGTGTGCTGGACACGAGTGACCCTGTCCTTCCCTGGATCCTGAGATATGACCTCGGCTCACTGGATGCCTTATTTCTCTGCAGACCATCGCCTCCAGCTGACATCCTCCTTGCACCTTTATTTGATTTCTGCTGTCTCCCCTGTGGGCCTGGGACTACCTGAGTCCAGCACAGCCTGTTGTCCCGCAGAGCTGGCAGGGAGGGCCACAGCACCAGCTCGGGCCTGCAACTCCAGGGACCTGCAGGTGAGCATGTTGGGTTTCTCAGAGGCCATAAGGTTTCAGTTCTTGCTCTGGGCAGATTCCTGAGTGTGTTTTGTGTTAATTCATTTAGCTGTGCACTTCAAAGATGACTGCCTTTATTTTATTTTATTTTTTCTTTAAGGCTTTTATGCTTTAACCCAAAATAAAAACATAAAAAAGGTCTGTACTATAGATGATAACCTTATAATTAGTGGTCTAAAACTAAAGTTTAACACTTTTCCTCCAAAACCTTAAAAGGGTAGAGTAAGCAAATTGAAGCTATTATAGTGTTTCATGATGTTTTCTTTAGGGAAAGCCAAAGACGACAGGCACAAACTCAGAACTGGAGATTCTAAATTCCCATGTAACTGAGGTGAGGCAGAATGGGCAGGGATGGGTGGGGGTAAAGCATCTTGTTGAGGGAAATCTCTGCCTTGGTGTTGAAGTTACTTGTACTACAGACTGCTATTATCTCTCCAAATCCATTCTCTCTTCCTCTTGGGCCTGGGAAGTCCTAACAGATTTACACTTTCCAGTTTGCCTTGCAAGTACTTGTGGCTATGTGGAAAAGTGCTTGCCAATGATATAAAAACAGGAGGCTCCAGGCTCTTTCCAGGGGTGACTTCTAAAATATTGGACATACCACTTCCCAGGGTCTTACCTTTTCCTGGATCGGAGCAGTGACTAAGGTCTGACCATACAGACTGATAAGTCCCAGCTGATGACGGATGAATCACACGGGAGGGATCTGCATCCCTGAGTAACCCAGAGGGATGGCGGTGGCCCTGTGACCTGACACCTGGGCTGCTGACCTCAAGACATGAGAGGAAACGTCTTTCAATGATTTCAAGCAACTCTAATTTTGGGACTTTGCAGCTTAGCCTTACAACAGCTAATATAATATACAGGAATTCAGAAAGTATAACCCCCAGCTAACCCTTTTAAAGAAAAAAACACTGAAGAAAAATATATCAGAACAAAGACCTGAAAAGGTGAAGAAAATAGGACTAAATAACAAAGGCTAAATAATGATGGCTCACTGCACAGGATCAACTATTTGAGTAAAGGTAATGGAAGTACTCAATGAAGAATCAAAACAGAAACACCATATACAATGGAAGTATAACAGCTAGGGAACTGTTTAGCAAAACTTAGGAGATGTGGGGAGTAAGAGAAGTAGTAAAAGGTTTTCAAAATCTCTATGGGGAGAGAGAATGGAAGAAATGAGAGTGGTAATACTCTACATTTGTGGTCTTATTTAAGTGAGGTTGATATGAGGGAGAATGAGAGCAGGGCTGTGGGGAAAACAGTGAATTGGTGTAGAAAGTAGTGGGTGATCCATTAGCAAATACTTAGAGGTTACACTCACCTCCCGAAAAGAGGTACAGTGCATCCCTGGGAGAGTTTAGACACTTGTGAAGTACACGGTGAAAACATCTTAGAAAAATATGTACTGCCAATGAAACCTACCCAGCATATGCTAAAGGAATAGAAGACCGGATGGGGAACAGAAGGAACTCTACGATCCACAGAAGACACATCGTGTACCGACGTGGCTGCAAGAGACAGTGGAAGTCAAGACGGGCTTCAGCCTTTCTGTCCTCAGGAGCTGATGGCGAATCGTTGACGATGAACGACTAAATAAGCACTTATTGTTGTCTTGGATGGTGTGGGTTTTACTGGCAAATTTAATCAAGATTAGCCAAGAGCTCCAGAAAGACATGACAGGAGCACAGTCCTTCAGAATAATCGGAGGAAAGGAACATTAAGAGGGGCATTCCAGGTAGAGGAAAGAAGATGTGTGAAAGGACTAAGCAGGGAGGGGGGCCAGATTCAGAGCACTAGACTTCGGATTCTTTCGCAGCGTGGGGCAAGGGCCAGAGTGGTCAAAACCAAGGTAAGCAGGTAGGCTGGGATCAAGGCACAGATCTGGAGGGATTAGGGATTTTGAGCACGTGTGGTCTCTGAATTTTTCAAGTTTTATTCTTTATACTATAACCATATACTTTTTTTAGGATCTGAAAGACTTTTTAAAGGGATTATCTCTCTCGATATTAAGGTGATGAGCAGAATTTTTCAGAATAGATAACTTTAGCCTTTTTCAGACAACAGATTGAAACAATGGCTTAGAGGTGGTCCAGCTTTACTGCTAGCCGTTGGTTTGTTTGCTTTGGTTTTTAAATGTATAAAACTATTTTCATATATAAAACCGTTCAGAAATAGGTCATCTACGTGGAACAGAAATAAGCTACTTAAATATAAAGGTTGCAAGTGTTTGTTGGAAGAGAGACCAAGGGAGATTCTACAGAAGACTGTGGCAAGGGAGTTTGTCCCGAGAAGGCCTCTTCCCAGCGGTCCCTGGGCAGGGCTCCTGAGGTGCTGCCGCCCAAACGCAGCAGGCTGAGCCCTCCCCCGTGACCCTCAGAGCTGCTGAAATGATGGACTTCCTCTGAGAAAAGAAATAACCCCTCCCTCACTCACTGGAGAGTTAACCAGCGGGCTGGAAATGGCTTCGAGACACTTCAGTCACAGAGAGCACTGAGGTTTAGGGCAGATGACAGCAGCGCCAGGAAGTGAACTCAGGGCCAGAGCACATGATGGCAGTGGGAAAGTGAGAGAGGGAGAGCCAGAGACGAGAGAGAGTTTGTGTTAGAGAGAGAGAGGCAAACAACAGTGAGAGAGTGAAAGAGCGAGGGAGGTAGGGAGAGAGGAACAGAGGGAGAAATCACGAAAGGCCTAAATTTTGCTGGTTGAGAGTGTAGAAAACAGCAAAAGTGAGAAGACAATTCAATTTAACAGAGCACTGTTAAGCAATAATCACATAAATTGCCAAAAAAAGAATGTGCTTGAGAATATAGAGGTAAAAGGGAATATTTGATTCAAATAGTGCATGAGAAAAGGGAAATATATTACAGCCATTTATGAACATCTCTGGAATCAGAACATAAAAACCAATGTAAGTCACATAAAACCTTGCACAGGAATGTTTGTGGCAGCATTATTTATAATACCCCATAAGTGTGGGAAAAAACAAGTAGCCATCAATAAATGGATAAATGTGTATAGCCATATAATGAAATATTACTCAGCAATAAAAAAGGAATGAGGTTCTAATACATGCCAAGGCATGGAATGACCCTGAAAACATTATGGGAAGTGAAAGAAGCCATTCACAAAATATCACATATTATATGAGTCCATTTTATATGAAAATTCTAGACTAGGCAAATATAGAGAGACAGAAAATAGATCAGTGATAGTCTGGGGCTGGGGGTAAAGGGGAATTAGGAGTGACTGGGAATGGGTATGAGTTTTTTTGAAGAGAGGATGAAAATATTCTTAAGTGAAATAGTGGTGATGGTTGAACAACGCCGTGAACTTACTAAAACACACTGTAAGTGTACACTCCTTGAATGGGTGATGTTTATAGTTTGTGAATTATATTTCAATAAAGCTGTCATGAATAGAAATGTAGGAAGGATTTATAAAACATTTCCTATACACATGTAATAGAAGATTTTTTTTAAAAAGGCGCAATGACTTATATTCCTTGAGAATCATACCGGCTTCAGTTGTGAGAAAGCACATCCAGGCTTCTATTTCTAAAATGGCAGGATGTGTAATTTGAATGACAAGAATGTTTTCAAAAACCCATTCCTCAGAACCATGGAAGAATTTACGAAATACTTAGACACAATCAAGCTCTGAAAAAAAGAGAGAAGGTAATGTTGAATGAGATTCAAGAGACCAAGACTCAGAAACTGCTATTGCCCGGAAGGTAGAAATTGATCCAGCTGGGCTAAATTAATTCATAATACACATAAGGCACATGTTACTTGTATTTATGTGCTCTCTCTATAGGTTGTGATTTACAGTAAGAAAGAGTAAATAAATAGAATGCTCAGTCTCTGTATCTATTGGAGTAGCTGCCAAATTTCTTGAATCTTGCAACTGCTTTCTCTGCCAACTTTGGAGGGCTTCTAGCAATTGATTCAGCCCTGGGTTATGGTCCTCAGCTGATCCACTGAGAGGTTGGTAATTGGAGGGTGCCATGTTAACACCAGATATCTGTTAGGAAGGTGCATTAACTCTGATCAGTAAAACAAGGAGTGTTACTTTGTATTCTGCCTTTGCCTTGCTCTGGTTCTTTAGCTTTTACTGGGATTCTGTGAGCCATCTTACTATTCTTCCAATAAATTTTCTATTTCTGCCTAAACAATGAATAAATTGCAAAATCAGAGCAACAAACCCTTCAAATTATTTAGAAAATATGCAATTCTTAATTGCTTAGATTCAAATGAATTGTTTTGATGAATTATATATACTACTACAGTATGCAATTGTGTTGCTTTTAATATTCTTAGTATAAATAACCATTTAAACAATTTCATTCATATATTGACATGAAAAAATATCCAATTATGTTGTAGATACCATTGACCATCTGACACATTGAAACCTTCTTTGGCCAACGTAGTGTAGGTTATTTATATTGGAACATTATCCTGGATGTTACAAACTTTTGTTGGAAAAACCTAATGAGCTTATAAGTTTCAAACCCAAATGTGCTAAGGTTTTGTCCTTTATTACCACTATACCCATCTTAGAGAGAGATTTAACATTTTAACATTGTTCTAGAATACTTAAATTTGTTATTCATCTATACATAATGTTTCAGTAAATTTATCAACTATAATTTAGAAATTTGGTCAAGACTCTATAAACCACCTTTATTCTAAAGCGCAACTTTAGAATTGATATTGCAAAAATCACCATGAAAGCATGCTGAATTGTACAGGTCTCCAGAGTCTGCTGTTTATAGGCATGAACCAAATGACTCAAGGGTAACAAAACATGCTGAATCATGGTATTTAGCTGAATTGTGTAGTTTTAGATTATATTATAAAAATTATGAATGACATATAAGATTAAATTACAATTGCAAAAATATTCTGTCAGTCAATATCAAGTAATATTCAATACTCATCAGTAAAACATATTTTTAATCTGATTAATCAGAGCTGATGATTTAATGAGTTGGGGTTGAGAGCAATCACTGTCTGTCCTGTTTTTAATGGATGATCCAATGATCAAAGGTTATCCTAAAACTGCATTGTAAGAAAACACAGCGGGAAATTCTCTTGTGCTTTCTGTACATGAAAATGAAGGGGGAAACTGTTTAATACACAGATGATTTGTCCTAGAATATAAAGCCCTATCTTAAATATATGTGCACAATATAATAAGGTAAGTAAAAATAGAGAGTTATTCACTAGAGTTAAAGACAAACAGACTCTATTTGGTAAGGGAACATAAAGATTTTGGATACTATTTTAATTTTAAAAATTATATCAGCAAATTCAAATCCTGTTTCTCTTTCCAGGGTTTACAATAATGAGTGTGGGTCTAACGTCTACTAATATACTGCCATGAATTTCTAATACATTCTTCAACTGTACGATGATTCTTAGAAAACAGTTCTTTATATTTAAATAAAATACATAGCTTCACAGTCCCACACTGATCAAGATGGAAGAGTATGGAGCCAGCCAATGCTCCCATTGTGAATTCCTGGTCCCAAATCCAGAAGGAGCAGGGGAACCCTTGTACTCATACTGTGAATATGTTAGGCCTGGCCGAATTTGTCTGGTGGTAGCCTGAGGGACCACCATCCCGGGATATTTCCTGCATCTAGAGGACAGCTCACAGAACTAAACAGAACACTGTGGGGGAGGAGTTAAGTCATGCTACCTGGGGCAAGGGATTGCTGGCTGTGGGACCATGAGGAAAATATTTTCTAGAGAAGAGGAGATAATTGTAGCAGTGTTAATGGGGGGAAATTCCTAGGGCAAATGAGCATTTTCAAAACAAGATATATACAAAGAAAGTACCAGAGAGGCCCTTACATTTTGGCCTAGATCTATTCTCTAATTCATTATATGGATAAGCCATGAAGAAGAGAATTCATATAGGTCAGTCCTCAAATACTGGGAAGGCTGTTTTCTCCCCACCCCCCTGACTTTCTTTTTGTAGGCTCTTGGCCTTCGAGAAGAACATTGTAATAACACTAGCTGAATACAATCTTAAGAAACAGACTTCTCAGATTCTAAATTCCAATAATAATCATAAAAATATCAAAATATCCAGGTTTCAGCAAAAGATTACAAACACACAAAGAAGCCAGAAACAATAGCCCAGACAAAAGAGAAGATTAAAGCATTAAATACCATAAGGAGGACAAAAACCTGCAACATTCTAGACAAAAACTTCAAAAGATATTTCTAAATATGCTCAAAAAGCTAAAAGAAAACATGAACTAAAGAAAATCAGGAAAATGACAGAGTAACACAAAGAGAATAACAATAGAGAGAGATAGAAATTATGAACTGGAATCAATCAGCAATGAAGACCACAATAACTGAAATGAAAAATACTCTTGAGGGACTCAACAGTAGTTTGGAGCTGGCAGAAAAAAGAATCAGTGAACATAAAGATAAGACAATTGAAATCATCCAGTCTGAGGAGCAGAAAGAAGTATGAGTGAAGAAAAGTGAACTGAGCCTGAAGAACCTCTGAGACACCATCATGCATGCAAATAGAGACATTGTGGGAAGTCTAGGAGAAGAGTAAGAGAAAATGGTGGGAGAGCATTCAAAGAACCAATGTTTGAAAACTTCCCTGATTTAATTAAAGTAAAGAATATACATATCCAAGATGTTCAACAAACTCCAAACAGGATTAACTCAAATAGTCCCACACCATGCCATGTTATAGTCAAACTATAGAATGTGAAAGATAGAAATATGAAAGCCATGAAAGAAGCAATGTGTGTCACATACAAGGAAACCTAAATAAGATTAAGTGCCAATTTTTCATTGGAAACCATGGTGTCATGATGATAGTAGAAAGACATTTATCATGCTGAAAAACAAAAACTTGCCAACCGAGAATTCAATATTCAGGAAACCACCTTTCAAAAATGAGGAAGAGAATAACGCATTCTCAGATTTAAAAAAAAAAGTTGAGGGTGGCTGTCATTACTTGACTGGCCTTGCAAGAAATGCTGAAGGGAGTTCTGCAAGTTGAAAGTAAAAGACAATAGACAATAGATTGAAGTCACATGAAAAAATAAAAATCTCTGGTCAGGGTGACTGCATAGGTAAATATAAATGTCAGTACTGGTGTATTTTTGGTTTGTAATTCCCCTTTTTATTCCTACAAGTTTTAAAAGGCAAATGAATAAAATGAGATGTTAATCAGTGATTTAGGACTTATATGTAAAAAAATGTACTTTTTGACAAGAACTGCATAAAGGTTGGGAGTGGGAAGAGGAGTACAGGAGCATAGTATATATATATATGCTATTGATATTAAAGTTGGTATCAAACCAAATAAGATCATTATAGATTTAGGACATTAAATTTAAGCACCGTGGTAACCACAAAGAAAATATTAGACCATATGCAAACTCATAAACAACAGAAGGTAGAATAAAGTTTACCAGGGGTGGGGAGCAGAAGCAATGGAAGTTAATAAAAAAAGAGTGTAGGGTTTTTATTTGGGGTGATGGGCAAGTTCTAATGATGGATGGTGGTGAGGGTACTGAAACACTGTTAATGGGATTCATCACACTGGATAAATGATATCCTTGGAGGCGTTGGGATGGCAAGATTCATGTTGAATGTATGTTTCCACAATTATAAAAAAAGAAAGAGGAACTAAAGAGATATTGATAATTAAATACAATACATGATACTGAATGAGATCTGAGAAGAGAAGAGAAAAACTCAAAAGGACATTACTGGGACATAAGCAAAAGTTGAAATATAAAACGTAAACTCTATCAATGTTAAATTTCTTGAACTTGTTAACTGCACTTAAGGTGATAACATAAGTAAATACCTATGTTCTTAAAAATGTACATCAAGGAGTATGATATGTTCAACCTGCTCTCAAATATTCAGAAGATTGATTGATTGATAGAACAGTGATAGATAGTTAAAAGGACAGAATGATATGGTGAATGTAACAAAATGTTAAAATTGGTGGCTCTGGGTATTTGGGTATATGTTGGAGTGCTCTGTGTGGAGTTTGTATTATTTTTGCCATTGTCCTATAAGTTTGAAATTATTTCAAAATAAAAAAGTTAAAAAGTAAATTTCCAAAAAAAAACCCTATAGCCTCACAATTTCAAATCTATAAACTTGTATTGGATACCATGGGGAAAATGTGTTATTTCATGTACACAGGAGTTTTCTGTTATTTCTTTAAATTCTTTCCTCTCATATTACATATCTCCAGTTAATTTATTAATATCTGTATGCCATGCCTTTGAATTCTATTTTTATCCCTATCATTCTTCACTGAGTGGACCAAGCTTGCTAATATTTAGGTTTTTTTTTATTCCTTTACATTTACTTTTCACATTCATGTGTGCTACAAGAAAGGACTGAGTGCTTCACTGTTTCCATGTAAACTATAAATAAGGAAAACTTTTTGAACCTAGATTTCAGAAACCCCAATCAAAACTTAATTCTTTCCTTGAAACTTCATTTTTCCAGTACCACCTTGATAAAATTACTCATTCTCTCCAGCGTTACAGACATAAAACCCAGAAAAGAAATAATAACATTCTCTTGATTTGACACTCCTAATTCCACAACATATTCCTGACCTTACTTGTCATCTAACTAAAAATCACTCTTCTTTTTATTGTTACTGTCACAGTCACTCAATGGTTATTCTCTGACAATTTTGGTGACTGTTTTTCTGCCATTCTCTAATCTGGGTTCTATTGATACTTAGGAGATGCCATTATCTAGGTAGTTTATCCTTCCTCTAATTCAGCTTTAAAAGGCCTAGGACTCCTTAAACCCAAAGACATTTCCCTGCACTCAACATTAGCTAACTATTTATTTCCAGGGCTACAATTCAGGTCATAAATTCACACAAAACCCATTTATCTAAAATATCTCAATTTATGCTCTTCTCTGTGCCCACAATTTCTATTCATTGGAGTTTCTTGGGTCTTTTCTACCTATTCATTTGCCTTTTTATTTTGTCTTTGGACCAACCTTTTGATATTTTTATTTCCTTCCTAATCCTAAGCCACTTGCCTTCTCTTATTTTCTTACTAGATGCTACACTATTAGCAGCCACACTTACTTTTATCTCACCACAACCTTCTTTTCCCTTTTACTATTATTAATTCAAAACACCAATCCAGAGAAATCGTTGCATTATTTACAATACCTTGGAGGTCTATCATGTAATTTCTGTATCTCTACAATCAGAAAACTAAGAGCTGCTAGAAAATGGTACACAATCATGCTCACTAAGGGAAATACAATTTTAAGAACTCCAGCTTCAACTAGATTACCTGCATTGTTGTGCTTCCCTGAATTTGTCTTTTGTCAGTTCTCTCAGAGAGCAGGAGTCACAGGGCCACCAACTAGAATGACATTAAATGTAGCTACCTTTAGGCATAGATAGGAATGTCAGCACCGAGTCAAAGGGGAAGGGCAAGGGAGGAAGACAAGACTGCCGCATGAATAACTTTGAAGAATTCAGCTAATTGCTTTTTTTTATTAGAGAAGCTGTGGTTTTAAGTAACAATCAAGTAAAAATACAGGATTCCCATATATCACCCCACCACCAACACCTTGTACTGGTTTGCAACATTTATTCCAATCGGTTATACCACATTTTTAATAATTATACTATTAAAATCCATGATTTCACTTAGGATTCATTGTTTGTGTTGTATAGTTCCATAGATTTTTTTAATAAAAATTATTCTGTTACCATATATACAATCTAACATATCCTCTTTTAATCATATTCAGATATATATTTCAGTGCTGTTAATTGTGTTCAAACTTTATGCTACCATCACCACCATCCATTACCAAAACAATTCCATCATTCCAAACAGGAATCCTGTGCATTTTTAAGTCTTAACTTAAAATCAGCTAAATTTTTTAACAAATTTCAAAAGGCTTCATACAGGTGACTATAAGAGTGTAGAACCTCCAGGAGCTGCAAGCAAAAGTGGAGTCTGTTACCAGTTCACATGCTCTACTTCTTGGAGTTTCACTGGGTACTCACAACGGAGACTTAAGAAGGTTTGCTGGAAGCTTCCCTCAGTGGAACTCTAGAGGATCACTGGCCACCACAATGAGCAAAAAAGACACTCACTTGGGTTTTCTTTGCCTATGGATCAAAACCTTAAATTTCAGAGGAAAGAGAAGCGAACAGTATCACCTGAAGAATCAAAAAAAGAATATGACAAAGAAATCCCTGCCCCGGGGGAGTTATAGGAAGTCTTATTGAATGCAGACCGTTAGAGGTACCCTACACCTAGGGAGAGTTAGCATTAGTGACAAAGTTCCTTCTCCAAGGCTCAGGGCCTTCCTAATCCTAAAACTGAATCATAACAACAGAAAGCTTCACTTCCTCATGTCACCATACTGTAAAGCACAGAAAACAAGCAACCATCTACTGCTACAAGAAAGGCCAGAGCATGGAGAAAGACCCTTTCTGAGCTGCAGGCAAAAATGGATGGCCTGGAACTGAGAGTGAAGGAGACGATATAAAAAAATCCTTTGATAAACAGACCCTCCCCTGAGGGTCTACAAGAAATATAAAGCCAGTGGTTTACCGAAGGAAATCACAGCAACAACAAAACCAAAACCCAGCCCGATTCCGGACTAGACAGACTCAAATTCCTGCCCACCCTCCCAAAGGAATAGCAGAAGAAGAGACCTGTCCATTTCCAGACAGAAATACACAAAATATCTGAGTTTGAACCAAAAATATGTAAACAGACACAAAAGTAAAGAGAGAAACAAACTAACAAAAACAGTAATCTATCAATAGAAAAAGCAGTCAACAGGATGAGCCTCAGCTATGACCCAAATGCTGTAACTATAAGACAGAGAATTTAAAATAACTATGAGTGCAAAGGAGGCATAGCTCAGTGGCCGAGCACCTGCTTTGCATGTACGAGATCTTCAATCCCTGGTAACTCCTAAAAAACAACAACAACAACAAAATTACGATTAATATGTTAAAGACTCTAGTGAAATAGGTAAAAACTTGCATGAACATATGGGAAAATTTCACTAGAGATAAAGATAAATGGAAATGCTAAAATTAAAGCAACAACAATAGCATAGTAATAGAACTGAAGAATATCTTTGACAGGCTCTTCTTATTTGATTGAATTGTGCTCCCCAAAATACATGTTCAAGTCCTAATCTCTTGTCCTATGGATGTAACTTTGTTTGGAAATAGGGTCTCTAAGATGCTATTAGTTAAGAAGAGGCCAAACTGGGTTAGAGTGACCTTAACCCAAGAGGAAATTGGGCACAGACAGAGACATGGGGGAGAGTGCTGAGTGATCGCAGAGGTAGAGACTGAAACGCAAGGATCACTGGTCACTAACAGAAGCTCAGGAATGGAAATAACTCTTCCCTTCAGATCTCAGAGAAAGCATGACCCTCCTGAAACCTCCATGTGGACTTCCAGCTTTCAGATCTGCAAGACAATGAATTTCTGTTGTTTTAAACCATCCAGTTTGTGCAACTTTGTTACATTATCTTAGAAGCTAAGACAAGGCCCTTGGTCAAGAACCAGTTTTTATCCATATCCATGTCTAAAGCATTTAGCATAGTGCTTGGCATTAACTAACTGCTCAGTAAATACCTGCTTATTTAATAGATCCACAAGACATTCTGTAAGATTTCAAGTGATCTATATTTTAACATATTTCTTGAGGAAAAATTTAGTCACCCTTTTATGTATATGCTTCAAATAATTTTTGTAAAATTACAGAATTGTGCAAACATCAACAAAAATCCAATTTAAAACATTTTCATCATCTCAAAAAAGATCACTCTTACCCATTTGCAATCAATCCTCTATCTATATCTATCTATTCTATCTATCTATCTATCTATCTATCTATCTATCTATCTATCTATCTATCTATCTATCTACCTACCTATATCTGTTTTTACAAACTCTTTCCCTTAATAAATTTTTTTTTAGAGCAGTTTTTGGATTATAGAAAAATGCACAGAAAGTATACTCTCACACACATGTATTGCCACCTATTACTAATATCTTGCGTTAGTATGGTTTATTGGTTACAACTGATGAAGCCAATATTGACATATTATTAATAACTAAAGTTCATAGTTTACATTAGGGTTAACTCTGTGTATACAGTTCTTTGATTTTACAAACTATATTTTTTATTAATTCTGTCAATTAATTTCTTTTATTGTGTACATACTACATAAGAGATATATTTAACTCTTGACTTACTGTCCTTTTTTATTTATTTATTTTTAATTGTATTTTTTAAAGATACATAGATCTTCTTTTAAAGATACATATTTTTTTAAAGATACATAATTGTATTTTTTTAAAGATCACAAAAAATGTTACATTAAAAAATATAAGAGGTTCCCATATACCCCACACCCACCGCAACCCACTCCTCCCACATCAACAACCTCTTTCATCATTGTGGCACATTCTTTGCATTTGGTGAATACGTTTTGGAGCACTGCTGCACTGCATGGATAATAGTTTACATTGTAGTTTACACTCTCCCCAGTCCACTCAGTGGGTTATGGCAGGATATATAATGTACAGCATCTGTCCCTGCAATATCATTTAGGACAACTCCAAGTCCCCAAAATGCCCCCACATCACATCTCTTCTTCCCTCTCCCTGCCCTCAGCAACTACCATGGACACTTTCTCCACATCAATGTTATAATTTCTTCCATTACTAGTCACAATAGTTCAATAGTAGAATACCAGTAAGTCCACTCTAATCCATACTTTATTCCTCCATCCTGTGGTGGACCCTGAGTCTCAGCAGAGTTGCAACTCCTACTTTCCGGTTCGTTGGATTTACCCAGGTCAGCTAATAGGGAAGTGAGGATGGTCAACCACCACACCAGGGACCTGAGAGAGTCTACGACTGCAAGCAGGAGAATCCCATCCATCAGCCATGTGGGATCTAAGCCCCCTCTTGATTTAGACATAGAATGGACATCACCATCCCAGGGTGCACAGGATGGAGGAGAAAAATATGTCCTTTATTTTTATGATTTCCCTGTTTCTATTCTTGCTGTGCACTACATCACCTATAATACCACTTCCATGTTTGTGTGTTTGTATTTAATTCATAATTTGCACTCTTGAGAAAGGGTTTCCCTAAGAGTTAATATTCAAACCTCTTTCATAGTTATGGTATGAAAGTTAAAAAAGTATACTAACATTAAAATTGATTAATATTTTCTAGATATGTTACAGAGAGAGTCAGATTAAAAGTGTCAGTCAAGAAATAACTTATATATACCTATATGTGCTTTGGAAGTAAGTAAATATATTCATGTGAAAGAACTAAAATAAATTAACTTGGAAAATAAGGCATAGAGGTAAAGGTGCATCTTGGGAAATGTAAAGCTCAATCCATTTGAAGACTGATTTATGTCAAGCAAAATACTTCATCAACTATTGTATCAAGGATGAAAAAGTAAGAGTAAACCCCCCCAAATTAAATCTATATAGAACAGGGCATAGCATCTAAAAAATGTGGTGGTGATCTCTGAGTTTACTCCATCCAGGGACACCACTCTCCTAAACTGGATAACCCAAATTATTTTCAGAAGTGGCAGTAGTATATAATATGTATAGGAGCTCCAAAGTAAATGCAAAGTTCTCTTTATATCATACGTGATTCAAAACTGAAATGAATAGAAAATAAATTGAAAACAAAAAGAAGTTATCCTGAAAAACAATTTAGGAAAATTTAAAATGTATGTTCATAGTAACATTTAAGCAGCAGAAGAGATACCTGATACTAAGAAGCCAAACTAGGGGCACTTCATTTAGTAGAAAAACGCTTCCATCCCCTACAGTCATCAGGGTGAATGGAAAGTAATTAGAAACAATGTTCACACAGAGTGAGGTGAAAAAATGAGCAATGAACCAAACGCCCTCAAATATTTAATAAAAAACAAACACTATAAAACTGAGGCACAAATCCTCAAAACTGAGAAAACTAACACCTAAGGAGAGAACACATAGAATACACAGAACAATCTTAAGTACATTGCAATATACCTCACAAGAATGTTTTGTACCAATAAGAATTAAAAATAAATGTAATTGAAAGGCATTATCTGGAAAACTTCATATTATAAAGAGTTCAGTTCTCTCCAAATTAATAGAACAAATAAAAAAATTTTACAAGTAACTCAGTAGTCTCATACTAAAATTCACTAGAAAAATATGAGCATGAATAACTAAGAAATTTTTAATGAAATTATACCTGAGATAACTATATATCTAAACTAGTTAGAACATTGTTTCATTCATGAATATATAAGCAAATTAAGATAATATTCAATAATGCATGGTAGTTTAATCTGTGATAAAGGTGTCATTTCATTTCACTGCTAAAAGGATAGACTATTCAATAATTGAATATAGCAAAATTGGCTAATCATTTTTTTAATACTTGATTCTTTACTTTAACAACCAGAAATAAGATTCCAGATAGATTAAATATGTAAATATAAAATATTTAAATGGATATCAGCAAAATTATAGGATCGTATTTTTATAATCGTCAGGTTGGAGAACTCTACCTCTTAAAGATAGATATATATATTTAATGGAGAAAATTGTTACCAACATGACATATAGTTATCAAACACATCTCATTAGTTAAAGTATTAGTTTATATTGTTACAGATTTTTTAGAAATGCAGACAAAAAGAGTGAGAGATGGGAAGACTCTCCCAAGTCTAATGTTGAACACACTACTAACACTTTTTTTCTGGAAAGGGGCAGGGATATATGAGATACATGTTTCTCTGTATAGAGAAACAATTGACATTTACCCTAGGTAGCTGACTAAATGTTGTTTGAAATAATTTTAAAGAAAATGGTACTTTGGTAAATAATAACAATGCTTACATTTTTGTTCATCATTTATGACAAATATACCTTACATATGTACGATGCTCTCCAGTTCATCAAACTCAGCAAGGGCAAATAACAAAATGATGATGTTGGATGAAGCCCATCCCAAAAAACACCATATCTACAACAACTGCAAGCAAGACAGTTCCATCCATCTGCCCCATAGGATCTAAACCCCCTCTCAATTGGAAGCAGAGTGTACATCACCATCCCCAAATCCTCAAGATTGAGGAATGAACACACATGAGCAGGGAAATGCAACTATGGACCAAAGTAAAGTTACTGTTATTCTAGTAACAGAAGAAATTATAACATTGACATAAAGGTAGTGGCCACCAGAGGTTCTGAGGGGAGGGAGAGGGAAGAATAGGTGTAACATGGGGGCATTTTGGGGACACTGGAATTGTTCTTCATGATGTGGTAATGATGGATACAGGCCATTATACATATTGTCAAAACCTATAAAATTGTGTGGTACAAAGTGTAAACCATAGACTATGGTCAGTAGCAATGCTTCAATATGTGTTTATCAATTGTAACAACTGTACCTCACTAAAGAAAGATGTTAATGGGGGAAAGTGTGAGAGGGGAGAGGAGGGGCTTAAGGGAATCCCCTTTAATTTTGATGTAAATTTTATGTAATCTAAATCATCTTTAAAAATAAAGAACGTATTATGTAAAAATACTTTTGTGAATTATAAAGAAAGTGACAAATCAAGTAGAGTCTTCTATTGATGTCTATTTATTTACTACATTATGGATAGTTCAAAGAGATAATGAAGAAACACAGTCATCAATCTTAGATCAAAAGTTTATCTGCTTTACCTTCCTGTTCCAAGACGAACAAGGCAGGTTCCCCTCTACAGTAAGGCCAGCTGAGCTTGTGAGTGCTTCAGGGGGATGGAGCGGTGGGGATGTAGTAAAGTGTTCCCAATTAGTTAAACTGGATCTTAAATTTGGGTCCAGGTGGAGGTCCGGGGAAACAATGGAAAACTGAGACCATAATGCTTAAGAAAAGTTTATTACTCACGGTTCTCAGAGACAGAGGGGTGCCATAAGAGCTGGTTGGGACGGGCCATTGGCTTAGGTGGTTTAACCAGCAGGTTGGGAGCACAAAGGCAGAGCAAGAGGAGCCGGGGGCTAGTACCTTTATGTGGTTGAGGAGTGGAGGTATAGATTTCCCACTCGAGTCAATGTGGTTAGTTTAAAGCCAAGGAAAAAGGAAAAGCTCTGGGAGTCTGAGGGCCGTGGGGACGGTGAACTTTCATTTGGGACCAGGTATGTGTTCTGAGTGAAGTGTGTGTGTGGTGCGGGTGGTGACCGCAGAAGCGAGTTTGGCGTCTGGGGTCTGGAGCGGGCTATGCCGCAGGGCTGGAAAGCTACTTATTAAGGAGGCCAAGGGCGATGTAAAGGGAAGTGGCACAGCAAAAGTGAGATGAGGCGCAGGTCGCACTCATAAAATTGGATCGCTATTTTAAGTGGGTTGCTAACATCTTTCAGCATCTACCTTCTTTTCCAAAAATTTTTACCTCTTTTCAGCAACTGTGTACTCGTATTACCTTCAAACTTCACATTACAACCAGTTAACCAGGAACTGCTTTACAATGCTCTACATGGACTTGTCTAGTATGTCATGATAGATTGTTTATTCACAATTACCTCTCAATTTTGCTTGGTGGTCAGATACTTAATATGGTAAGTCTTAACTCGATAATTAATTTTCCCCCCTTATAACATACCGATCATCCTAAAAATAGATATGCTTAATATATTTTTAAAAATTAAATGAGATCATTTAAGTCAAAATTGCAAACTATAATTAATAGTATTTAGCATTTATTACATTTTCTATTATTCTTATAGCAGCCAAATAAATTGCTACTGCTTTTTGACTGATAAGGAAACTGAGGCCTAAAGATGTTTACGTGAGTTTAGTGTATAAGAAACTAATATAATATATATACATGAACAAAAAGATCTAATAATTTAAATGAATGTAATAGATAAGCAAAAATATCCTATAATTGTGACCACTGAATAAGATTTTTGGGGCCTAACAGAATTTCTTCTTGCTCTTCAAATTACATTGCATAGGCAGTTTCCTAATTCACCTATCCAGAGAGGAAATAAAAAGAAGAGAGAAAGAACCAACAGAAAGGAATCCATTACTGTTTCCTAAACATTAGGAATAATGGTATGCTTAACTTTAACTTGCCTCTTGCTTTCTCTTATGAACTCACCCCTTTGAATTGTTATGTTTAATTATAAAATTAAAAACTTTTTGCCAATATAGCCTCTTAATGCTTGACAATGATTAAAATTTTATTGCATCAAGTTCATTAAGCAAATCCTACCAGACTGTGGGTTTATTGTCAATTTTAACTTGTTCAAGTGTTTCAATTACGATTCCATTTTGAACTGTAATAAGTGGCAGATAAATGAAAACGATTAACAACTGCGGTCAAAATGATGCAAGGCAGAACTCCATACATGTAGAACAATTAGAGTAACAAATGATAGTAGCAATATTCTATTATTTTACATTATTCATTCGATTAAGTGCAGCATTTTAAATATTCCACCTTAAAAAAATCTTCCATGTTTTCATTGGTTTTGGTCTTTGTTTTGGAGCTGAGTATATGCCTATTTTATTTCTAAAGCAGAGAAAAAATGAGTTGAATTTTGAGACATAAACATCAAGTAATATGAAGAGGTAGTTGTGTCATACTTGACTGGCTTTGTTCTGGGTACTGGGACAAGGATTTATGAATTAGGGTATATTAGTCAGCCAAAGGGGTGCTGATGCAAAGTACCAGAAATCTGTTGGCTTTTATAAAGAGTATTTATTTGGGGTAAACGCTTATAGTTACAAGGCCCGAAAGAGTCCTACTCAAGCTTACTTTCTTTCTAAAGTCTGTTGCCACGTTTCGAAGCAAGATGGCAGGCGACAACTGTGAAGGTTCAGCCTTCCTCTTCCTTTTTAAGGCTCTGTGGGTCCAGCTTCTTCTGATCTCAGCTGTAGGATGGCATAGGGCTCATCTCTCTTCTTGGGGTTCATTTCTTTTCAGGTTCAGCTGCTCTGGTCTCTTCATAAGGCCAGCTGTAAACTATCAGATGAATGGCTCATCTCACTTCCCAAGGCCTCTGCGGTGTCTATGGAGCTCTCTTCCTCTGTGCGTCTTCGCTGTGTATCTACTTCTATGTTCTTGATCCAGCACCCATTTATATAGCTCACCATTTATATAGCCCCCCAAGGGGGCGGGGACTCAACCCTGCATGCTCTAATCTTGATTTAATCAAGTAAAAAAGCTTTTGAATTAAAATCAATCAAAGAGTATCACACCCAGAGAACAGACCTGTTTACAAAAGTAAACATTATCTCTTTTTGGAATCCATAAATAATATCAAACTGCCACATAGGGTAAACAATTATTTTCTTTGGGTAACTGAGAACTTTGACAACATGACTAACCATGATTTTACTTTTTCTTTTCTTTCCAATTTACACACATGTAAATGTCATGTAAGTGCTTTATTGCTTTATTTCTCTTTCTTAAAATCATCTATTTTAATGTGTCCTGTACAGTTAAAGGAGAATAAACATATCCCAGTGGATTCACTATTGCAGAGCTGCAATTCATCCCATCCTTTGTTCATCCAGGGAGTTAGGTTGAACAGTAATAAAATTGCAGTACCCTGAATATTCATAATTATTTAAAAAATGATATTTAGATAAAGACAATAATTTTTTTTCATAAAATTCTCATTAACAATTCATTTTTAAATATTTATAACATGTTAAAAAATGATTCAACCTCTTCACACAGCTATATTTTCTGAGTATCAATCCAGTTGAATCATTGAAATGGCTTGAATGAGTCATGTTTTCTTCAGAGAAATTGTTCACACTTTAATATATGTCTGCTCTGTTGAAGAATGACTTAAAATGTAGCCACTTTTAGAAATCTCATTTTTGAAATAGTGATACAAATTCAAGAAAGGCTTTCAGGAAAGGCTTTTTGAAAGTGGATAAAATATTGGGTATCAAATAATAACTATTTAACAGAGAAAATCTCCTTTCCATCTGTTCTCCTGCTGTGGCAATTCTTCCATGGTACTTAAGTTTCAAAAGTGAGGAGGCAATTCTCCATTCCAATGTTAACACTGACTCAAAATTGCATTCTTTCTTGAACATAAATTGCTATATAGCACATTGAAAATATTCTTTATAAAATAGTCATTTTAATATTATTGTATACTTTTAAATTATAGTTAAATATTATATAAATATATACTTTTACATAAAGCTTTATTGCCTATATTCTTAATAAATATATTTTCTGTGATTAAAAATGATTAATTAATGAAAGCATTAAAACTATGTTAGGTTTTATAGCTAATATTCCTTAAAATGTACATATATTTGAAGTATATTACATCACTAAGAGTGTGATAGCAATGTTGAATAATTTTTAAGAACATTTAATATAAAAATATCTCCTCAGAATAACTGAAAGCAAGTCTACACTAAAATTTAGGAACCTTAATAAAATGCTCTGAAGTCTTTAAATATTATGTAGACTTTTGTGATGGTTGCTGAAGTTAGAACAATGCTTGAAATGAATCACAGTCTGTTATTTGTGGTATGAGGTTATAAACCTTTATTTACTTTAGATAATATTGTGGCTCTTAATGTTTTAAATAACTCCCTGACTCAGTACTTTTTTTTACCTCAAATCGTAAACCATCTGAGATGGCTGAAAGGTTTATGCAACTCAAGATTGTTCAGAGATTTACAATCCTTAGATAAAATCCAAACAGCTGTGGCTTAAGTTGTCTACAGATTCTCCCTCATCTGTGTGCTTACTTTCTGCTAGTATGCTATTTTTATGCATACTAACACATATGCATTATCCATGTAACTTTAAACTTCTCATTTAGTAGCATTATTCATATACATTAAAGTAGCCCTTGTTCAATATAATTACATCAAGATGTGAAGAAAAAAAATCAGTTATTTCTAATTCAAAAATTGATAGCATTGAAATAAAGAGAAAAATGCTTTTAACATTATAAAGTTTCTTGGTCAAAATGCTACAAAAGTCCAATACTAAATAGTAAATTTCTAATTCTATTTCAACAAAACTAGCAATAAAATTGCCACTGGAGATTTTCACTTTTATCTTGGAGCTTCTAGCTAATGCAATAAGATAAGAAAATTAAAACTAAAAAAATAAATTTATCTGCATTTTATCATTATAAATTTAAAATGCTACTACCAACATATCAGGATGAACTAGATTTTTTAAAGTGGTTAAATGTTAGATACACATAAAAATCAATGTTTAATTCAGTAAGAACTAATTTTAATTTCAAAAGCAATATATTATTTTTAAATGGGAGAAAATATAAAACAGCCTTAAGTAAATTAAACAAGAAAAGTACAGGACCTATATAAAGACAACTATCAAATCTTATTCAAGGAATATAGAGTAAAATAAATCCTGAATAGATAGAGAAACCAATCATATTCTTCATGATTTCACTGTCCATATATATTTATTACAATTCTGGTCAGAATATGACAAGACACTTACTTTAAGATTATAAGAAGAATAGTATGGGGAGGACTAGTTACTTTATGGATAATAAGCTGTATTAGTGAATATATTAAAATTATGTGATATTAAGGAAAAGATGGATGGCTTATTTGAACAGGATAGAAGAATCCAGGTATTGATCCAAATACAGTGTATGAATAATTTAGGACAAATGTGTCATTTTTACTCAATGAGAAATAAAAAGTTATTAAATAAAGGATGTGTCCAAACAGAAGCAAGAGAGCCCCTTAGTAAAAAAAGTAAAAAAAGACTAAAATGAAATTTTAAAAGAGTAAACACATGACTAGGTATGTCTAAGCAGAGTTTTTCTAAGTAGAAAATACGCAAATATATGGTTAGCTAGATAATACAGAAACTTTAAATTAAAGTAACAATGAAATTACATTTTAACCACCATTTGTTAAAGTTTGCAAAAGACTGATAACTATCCATGGTCGGGATATGGAGCAATAGAGAGCAATCAGCAGATTCTACTTAGGCAATTTTTCCTTAAGAAATAAAAACATTAGAATATAAAGTTATGAGTTGAAGAATGCATATTGCAAAATGTTTATATTGAAGCTAAAACAAGTATAAAAAAATGGTTTTCATTAGGGAACTCAGTAAGTATATACCTATACAATGGAATATCATGTTACTATTAATAGTTTAATAAGTTTACGTTAGAATTTGTTTTATAAATTAATTTTATTGTATACTATATACCAACATAAAATTAAATTGAATAATAAAATAATACTTAATTGTTGACATGAGAAATTAGTTGTGTCCATGAAGGAGGGCATTTATATCAGACTATTTGATTTTTCAGAACCTTAGGAACAGAGGAAGTGTTGAAGAAAGTTTTACAAGAAAAAAGACTATATTTATAACAACAAACATGATACATATTTTGAGTATGTTTCTCCAGAATTATCACCTTTTGAAACAGGAAAAGACAAAATATGTCCATATCGTGTTTTTCTTTCTTCTATTTTGATGATGAAATAGCATCCAAGCATCTTTCTGATGGCATTGATATAGCCTCACAGTAGTTTCAAATTTGGAGCTGTCCTCTAGACTCTAAGTTCTCACCCTGAAATGCTAGCAATGCAAAGTTCAGGGCAGCTGGGCCAGAGGACCAGATGTACCAGCCTCTGGATATGAAGAATCTTGCCATTTACACCAGGTGCCACAGAAAATCATCCTTCTCTCTATGTGCCATGATGTGAAAAAAGCCAACAAGCTCTGCCAAGTCTTGATCACAGTACCCATTACAAAGCTACAAAATAAAATGGTTAATTGAAAGGCATAGTCAACTTTTTATGGTGCAGTTATATCTGTTTCTTTTAATGACTCTATAGGTTCTGCTGTGTTGTGATTTAACCCTTGACTTACAACATACCAGCAAAAATCTACCCTATGATGCATAGCAGTAGTTCTCGTATCTCCAGAAGCAAGTTCATAACCACACTAACAGATTATAAATGATTATAAATGGCTCTTAAATCAGTGACTTTCTCTTTGAAAATTAAAATTAAGCAGTTGTGTTAATTCAATTGAATTTAGAGATTCCTACTACATGTCCCAATCTTTGCCACTCTGCATATTAAGAGAAAGAAATCCTCATGCCTTCAAAAACTGTAAAATTCAATTAAGAAGAAAAGGTAAACACACAAGGAACATAATTGTAACGATTTGTTTCTGGATAAAATACACAAAAATTCAGATAGTAAAAAAGTAATATATATCCATTCAATAAATCTGTAAAGAGATTCATTTCAAAGTATATATTGAAAATGTACTATATTGATTATAATTTGGCATTATTTTTGGTTCTTTAGACAGCTTTATTTCAGTTGGTAAGAAAATAATTAAAGAGGTTATTAAGAACTTCTAGGAAATAGCTTGGGCCTCCCTATTTAAAAAGAATTCCATAAATTTAAAGACCAGAGAGAAAGAGTAAAGAAGACAAAAGGAAATTGCAACTAAGTGACAGTCTGAATTCCATTTCACAAACTCCAAAAACCAAACGTCTGTTATAAAAAAATTGATAGACTCTACAAATAATCATGAGATCAGAAAGGAATCTTTTCTATTAAGTTCTGAAATAGGGAGAACAAATGATATTTCTTGTTCACAAAACAAAATTAAGCTAAAGCATGGGGTTGGAATAAATTTTAGCATTTTGGTCATAAAGTCAAATGCATAAAAGTTCATTATTTTAACTGCAATCTGTTAAGACCACTGTTTTTTGCCACCCCAAATTCCTCTCCATGTGTTTCTACTGATGGCTCAGGCAGTTTGGAAATGAGCCTCAGAAGATGATTTGGGGATATATGTAATCTGGTTTTCCTGAGATGCATTTGTTTTCTACAATCACTTGCAAGTATAATTGATTCCTGCCAGCTGTCCAGGTACAGGACAATGTTTTAGTTTACTCATCTGCTCAAGGCAGATACCATGAAATGTGTTGGCTTTAACAATGGGAATTTATTAGCTTACAAGTTTACAGTTTGGAGCTGAGAATGTCCAAATCAAAGCATCATTAAAGTGATGCTTTCTTCCCGAAGACCAGCCACTGGCCATCCTTGACTCTTTTGCCATATGACAAGGAACAAGGTCTATCCCTTCCTTTCAGGTTTTGTTGCTTTTGACTTCTTGCTTTTACAGCCTTCTCTCTTTGTTTGAATTTCATTCTCTTATAGTGGACTCCGGGAAGAGGATTAAAACTCATCCTGGGCCATGCCTTAACTGAAGTAACCTCATGAAAACCTACGTAAGATAGATGTACATTCACAGGAATAGATTAGCTTTAAGAACATGATATTCTGGGATAAATACAGTTTCCTATTACCGTAGACCCCTTCCTGGAATACTCCTACAGCCTCCTCTAATGGCTTCCCCTTGTGTTGGGGCAGGAATCCACAGGCCAGAGTTTAGCTCATAATGCACTGGCACCACAAATATGTGGGCAATAAGGGAGAAACGAGTGAAATGAAGGAACCAAAGCTATTTTGTAGAAAATTCTTCCAACTATTAGATGTTTAAATTTTTAATCTGAGTATTTGATTCTTGCAGACACCTAGTCAAAATAGAAGCCCTCTCTTGCCTATGATTATATAAATACTCCATATATTTAAGAAAAAATTTAGTGGAACCAGCCAACGTGATATTATCAGAATGCTTATGTAGGAAACAGACATCTATTGCTACAAGCAGCAAGTACCTTTGTGCTTAGAATTATATATTTTATGATTCCCAGCTAACAGTAAGTAATACTCTCAGTCCATTATGTTAACAGGACTGAATTTTTAAAATTCTCTTTAAAGAAATTATATTTTAGGAATGAATCCTATGAAGAAGCAACAATAATATGCAATAAAAAGTGAACAAAAAATATTCTTGCAGAGGTATATCTTATTACTATATAATATTCTGAATTTTGTATTTATATGAATATTTGTCCATTTTAATAAATTCATAATTTGCTCTTAACTTAATCTCTCTTTTTAAAGATAGAATAATTAGATACTTGTATAACTATTTTTAACTCCTTTTTTTGTTTTTCTTAAAGAGGAGCCTTGATTTGAGTAGACTTCAAGTCCCTCAAAATCTGGATCTGCTTCTATATTTATGCCATTACTTAATGATGTTAACATTTAACTCTATTAGTGTCTTTTTTTCTTTTATAATTTCCAAATATAAATATCACTTTGCATCTAAGTGGAAAGAGATGGAAAGCACCAGTGAAAGAAAAACAACTTGGAATTACTATTTGAAAAATGAATCATTTCTCTTTTCATTTCCTGAGTTTCAAAAGTAATAAGAAACATGCTAGCACTGAGCACATTTCTAATTTTAGGTATCTAGATAGCTTGAAGTAAAGGACATTTTACATCGCTTTAGGTAAAATTATATGGCCTAAAATGAACTATATTTTATTCACGTTGTATACAGTATGTTTTATGATCCCAAAATAATACTCATAATTAGCAAACTGTAAGAAAATATTATATGTTTTGAATCTTTTACTTTTACTCTCTTATTAAAAAACCTCATTAATCCACTGCTCACGTTCACTTTCTCTTTAAGACACTGGCCACATAAAGTTGTATGTTCCAGATGATTTTTTCTTTTCTCTCTCTGAAGACAAAAAGGTCTTTTTGCAGTATTTTCAATTTTCAATGCCAATTAAGAAAAAAGCTGCGCTATGTAAAGATTCCATATTATGACCGAAATCAGACAGTGTGGAAGGGGTGAATATAGACAAAACATAATAAAAGACCAAATGATCTGCCTGCAGCACAGCCTGGAACTGCAGTACTGACCAAAATAGCAGAGAGGCCAGGAAAATGCTAAGTGCCGTGATCATGGAACGTTCTAAGATAAAAGGAAGAACAGCAATACCTCTCATGAGTACATGCCCTTTCTTCAGGAGATAGACTGAAAAGCTCTTCTCTGAAAGTCTTTTCCCCTAAAATATTTTTCTTGTGTCAAAAAAAAAGGAAATGAAATATTAGAAAAACCTTTCTGTGCTAGTGGGATTTTCTAATCTCTTAAATATATCCCCCTCTAATGAAGTAGAAGGAAATTTTCATAATACGGTAAGAATGCATAAAAAAAAAGTTATATTTTTGCTGTTAAATTAATAAAGACCATAATGCCATCTACTTAAGAAACTGTTACTAAAACACATTATAAAACTCTCCATTTTAGAACATTGTGTATAGGTTTAGAATTTGCAGCTCCAATTTAAAGAATGGGACTTCAGATATTTCATTAGCATTAAAAGCTTTGTGACTAATACCAAAGATTGGTGGTGATGAGTAACAAGCTGGTGAAAGAAACACCACTGATACATTTCTACCCCATGTAGAGCAGAAGTGTCGTCAAAAGCATGCCAGCAGTATCAGCAATTTGTGTAGTCTACTGAAAGCTCCATTGTATTCTCCCAAGAGAACCCTGGCAGAACTACTTTTTATGGAGACTAAACCAGATCAACAGAAGGTGTGTCTAAGTGATGATAACAATGACAGTGTTTTTATAGATTATGCATGTATATATTGACATTTTGTAAATGTGTTGATATTTAATTAATTTGCTGATAATCAACATTAGCGTATCTCCTTCAGTCTGAAAAAATGTCTTTACTCTTTTATTCAATATTATGGAACCAAGAACTAGTCCCTCTCAACTGGTGTCAACCAGTACATATGGGTGGGTTTGGAGATGTGTATAACTTCTGATAGCTCTAAAAAATGTAAATGCATGCACAAGGTGCATATTTATATAGCTCTCAGTTATCTGTACTAATGGCTTCAAAAAACTGAGTTGAGAAATCATCAAACCTCATTTGAGCCATTAAGTTTCAACCACTCCTATACCACAACAAGCAACCATTAAAACATACATAATAATATTATTGAGCTGTGGAGACTCCCACTTCCTTTCCCAACTTTCTGTTTTAATAATTATTATTAAACTAGTATCTATTAATAACTGGATCAAGGAAAAACAACAGAGACATACTAACAACAGACAAAATATTTTTGATGAACCGTACAGGCAATAAACTTGAGCAATGAAATTTTCTCTACAGATTATGTCAGGCACAGAGTCACTGCCATTAGAAAGTCACATGCTCTTTCAAGAAAGACAAAATAAGTTAGCAATGCTTAAAAGAAAAATCACATACCTTTGGATACTGTTCATTTATATCATGGGTACTTAACGCAGAACTCGTGTACCTCCTGTATGTATACACCCATGGCTGCAATCAATTCTTTATGGGAGTCTGTGACTCAAAGAGTCTTTAGAATTATTGATAAATTCTAATGATGGTGTTGTTCAAAATATTTTAAACACTTGATTTTGGACATTTTTAGAAAGCTAATTTAAGAGCTTTGAAACAAAGTGTTGCATTGTGTCATATAGAAATATTGTGTTTGAGAAAAATTTAATTTTCACTTGCTTTACTTCAGATTATTTTTTCACGTGAAACATTATGGCATAATGGAAAGAGTATGAACTTTAGAGACAGCCTAGCTTTTGAATTCCTGCTCTGCCTGATGAATTTGAGTGCGGTATTTAAAATCTCTGAACCTTGGTATCATCATTTGGGAAAAAGTAAATAATACATACATAAAGTTGTGCCACAAGGAACACATTAAACATTACTGTGATAGGAATGTACTTGGCAAATAATAAGCACTTTGTAAAAATTAGTTTCCCTTATTCCCTTCCAACAATGAAATCCATGTTCAAATAGAGGAGCACTCCATCACTAATTTTATTAAGTGAACATAAGGAGGTAATTAAGAAAACTATTTGAAATATCCTGAGGAATGGCAATAGATTTGGAATAAATTTACAATGCAATACCCTCTATCCCCATAACTTAGCAAGTTTTAAAAGGGAGACATTGACTTTGTTTTATATGTTTAGGTGGTATAGAGATTGTCTTATTTCAGGAACACTTACAGTAAGGCTAAAGCATGTAATCTTATAGGTATTTGTGCCTTGACACACAAGAGTGAAAATAAAGGAAGTTAGCTGCTCCCACAGTGTAAGAGAATGATGCAGAGGCAAACTTACTTTTTCTTCAATTATGCTTTGAGGCACATGTTAGAGCTGACAATGTGAGAAATCCCTGTAAGTACAGGACAGCCAGTCCTACCAGTGTATTGGAAAGTTGGTTGAGGACATGTTCAAAGAGCAGATTAGGAAATGGGCAGCCATTGGAAGACATTATACAGACTCCTCAGAAGGCATTGTTAATAATATAAAACCTTACATACATTATTTGCAGAACTTAATTATTCAGCAATATGTGCCTATATCTTATAATAAACGAAAGAGCTATCATCATGTAGAGAAAAAATGATGAATTATCAAACTTTTAGGAAGTTCCTGAACACAAACTTGACAATAACATTTTGTTGAATTTGAAAGGTAAAGGAAAAAGGAAAGTTTGCACTTAGGCAGAACTAATTTTAGATAGAGTTCAGAGGTACTAGGGTTATTTGAGGCAAACACATATGGAAAAGAAAGAAGCAAATTTAAAGGTAGTAGCTAAAATACAATTAGGGCCAGCGTGGAACCCTTTTCCAAGCAACTTTTCTACTGTTTTTGATGTCTGTGCTTTTGGTTATAATATATAACCTTTTCCTTTTTTTAGGTGTTTTTTGTTTTTTCCTAAATGATTTTAATTTTTAAAGAATATATAACAGGAAGGGCAAATGAAAATAAAGATTAAAATATTTCTCCATACTCTTTGAACTGGAATTTGTTCTGGGATCTAACTTTTCTTAGAAATGCAACTTTAGTTCAAGGTTTCATTCATTCTTCTTAGGTAACTTTGAGTAACTCTGTATTTCGTGGAGACAGATTATAAAATGTAAGAATTTCTTCACATTAACTGCCACATATACTTGCTAATTCAAATTTCTCTTTCACTACTTAACTCTCTTAATAAAATTAAGAAAGTTATTAAAAGTAATAAGGTAGCACTTTTGAAGCACAAATTTACTGCTTATTGCTTTATTCTATTTTTGTCAATTAATTAAACTATGGGACTATTAAAATCTATTTTTTTTAAGTCCAATGAACCTGAGAGTAGGATTTGCAACTTTGCTGAGGCTCAGGGTCCAGCTGGCATGTAACAAATGTCAAAGCCATTTTCCCCATGATGTGAACCAGGATTTTTAAACCTTGTAGGTAGGGCAGAGCTAAAATTGTTTACAAAATAGGAAATGCAGTATAAAATGTTTGACTCTATCCTTACCTTCTTTTCTGATAAGTGATCTAGTATATATCAGATTCAGCTTTTATTTTAAAACTAACTCCAGCTAAGTGTTAAAGAAAGATGAAAACATACTTCATCTCATTCTTTGATCATGAAAGATTTGAAACAAACTGGAAAGCATGTAGCCATGACAACTAAAAGATTGTGAATCAGACAAGGTGGCAGTGAGATCAGTGGCCTTGATTTTGAGTCTTCTTAAATATCTCAACCCCTCAAACTATATAGAGCAACTAGAAATGCCAAAATGAGGACACTCCTAATCCAACCCAATATGTACCCCATAACACAGAAAGGCTGAGCCCAGGAAGGTTGACCGAATACTTTCGATATTCCAAAGAAACCACATGGAAGTCCAGCAGCAGCCATGCCATTTATTTACCTACATGTCCTGATGATGGCCATCAGTCCATCCACACCCGTACAGTGGGGAAACAAAGATTATATAGGGCTGGGCAGCACAAAAAGGGGGTTTAGCTAATGCGTAGAGCAGCTAGAGGGTGAACGTAGCCTAGCAAATGATTAACAGGGAGTACATGCATATGGGGGGGGGGGGGATCATGTGGTTCCCAGAACAGTGATAAGCAATGTGTATGCAGGTTAATGATTGCTACACCTAGGGTCCTGTGTGCGCTGCAGCTGAACCCTCCAGGATGGATTGGTGGCCAATTCCACCTCACCCTTTCCAGCAATCTACACAGTGGATGCTTTATGTCCCTACATACCCCAAACCAGATTACTAAGTATTTTAAGAAACAAACTGCAAAGTTCAAGGTGGGTGGCAAGAAGGGACACCAAGCCACCAACAGCAGTAAGACTACCTAATTTTGGCAACTATGTTAGAGGAAGTGGAAAACAGAAAAAAATGGATTTATGATCTGGAGAATCAGGAAAGCAAATAGTCAAGGCAACAAGGCAAGTACCCCCAATGAAAGAGATCCCCACTCAACCTAAAATCACAGCTGGGTAATCTGAGAACAGCAGGTAAAACCAAGAGAGGATTTCACTATGCAATTTGCTGGGAGTAAAGAGAAACTTGGAATGCTTGGATGGTGTGGGGCAATCTGATTCCTGTGAATTTTACATACAATTCAGGTGTCCTTTCAAGGCAAAGCCAGAAAAGAGCGGGAGGGGAAAGAAAAAGAAAGATCAACAAAGAGGGGAGAAAAGCAGGAGAGGCACAAGTCAGAAAGTAGTACATTTTCTAACATTTAATTGGTTGCTGTTATTGAATCCCAAATTTTAGTGTAGCATTTTACAATTGGCGTTACACGGCACTCTATATTCTATGTTAGAATTAACAACGTGAGAAATCCTTTTGTCTTGGGCAGGGTTGGCCTGGATATTATACAATGAAAAATGTTAATAACACTTATTTTTTCATTAAACTTCTTATTTTGAGGTAATTGTGAATTCTCACGCAGTTGCAAGAAATAATACAGAGAGATCCTTTGTACACTTTACCCAGTTTTCCACAATGGTAATGTATGCCAAAATTATAGTTCAATATCACAAACCACGATATTGGCATTGATACAGTCAAGATAACAGTTCCATCACCACAAGGATGCCTCATGTTATCCTTTTATTTCAACACCTATTTCTCTTCCATTCCACCCCTTTCTTAAGTTCTAGTAACCACTAATATGTTTCCCATTCTATAATTTTGTCATTTTAAGAATATTATATAAATGGAATCATACAGGATGCAATCTTTTAGGATTTCCTTTTTCACTCAGCATAATTTTCTGCAGATTCTGCTGGTTTTGTTGTAACTTAATAGTTTGTTCCTTTGGATTGGTGAGTAGTATTCTATCATATATATATACTACAATTTGTCTAACCATTTACCCATTGAAGGACACCTGGGTTGTTTCCAAAGTAGGCCTTACAAATAAATCTGCTATAAATATCCATGTATGGAAGTTTTTTACTGTACATCTTCATTTCCCTGTGATAAATGTACCAGAGTATAATTCTGGGTCATATTACAATTGCAAGTTTAATACTTCAAAAACTGCTATAATTTTTCAGAAGGGCTACATCATCCCATTCCCATCAGCAATGTATGAGTAATCTAATTTCTTCACTTCTTCATTTCATATATATATCACACAATAGTTGGAATGGAATGTTTAAGTTTTTTACAGACTTTGGAAAATTTTAATATAATTTATATATCCTAAGCATATTGTGAATATTCTAAATACTAGTGTTTTGTCGGACGATAGGTTTCAAATATTTAAGCCCAGTCAGTATCCTGTGTTTTCACTTTCTTATGAGGGCCTTTTGCAGAGGAAAATTTTTTAATTTTGAAGTTGTTCAATTTATCATTTTTTTCTTTTATTGATTGTGGTTGTGGTATCAAGTCCAAGAATGCTTTTCCTAGCTTTAAATACTAAGGATATTCTCCAATGTTTTTCTAAAAGCTTTGTGGTTTTACATTTTACACTTTGTCTGTGATTCATTTTCAGTTAATTTTGCATGAAGTATGAAGTGTAAGTTAAGGCTCATGTTTTGCCTGCGGGTGTCTAATTGCTCCAGCATGATTTGGTGAAAAGGCTATTTCTTTGTATTGAATTGCTTTGCAACTTTTTCAAACATCAGTGGGGCGTATTTACGTGAGTCTCTTTCTTGTCTTTCTGTTCTGTTTTATTATCTATTGGTCTGTTTCTCTACCAATTCTAAAAACTTCTTTTAGGGATGATATCACTGAAGTAACTTTGTTAATAAGTTACTAACAAAAAGTAGCATTCCATTCTTGAAATGTTAACCCTAAAGTCAGCTTTATTGTTGGAGCAACTGGAGCATAATTAAATGAACTCATGGAAGAAAATACAGAAAAGACAAAGAGTGGGAAATCTGAATTTTTCTCCAAGAAGAAGCATTTCTAATACAATCAAATAAGTGGTAATTTAATCAGGTTGGAAAGAAATTAGAAAATCAGGTCAAATAATTGCACTGTGGATTTTCCACATCCATTGTTTGAAAAACTCCTAATTATTAGACAGAAAAGATATCTTTATATTAATTAGTTTAAATACAAACTAAGAGAGCTAAGTTTAACTTTATTTTTAATAAATTATTATCTCTATTCATATTTTAAATAATTTCATTTACTCCTTTCTTCATTTTTTAATTTGCTTTTACATAAACAGTTTATGAGGGGAGCATGAGTTGCCGCTACAATTTTAAAATAAGCTTGTTTCTGAAGTAAATCTAGAGGAATTCAAACCTGGTTGTGGATTGAGGTAAGAAACTAACAGAAGGTCTGCAAATATGTGACCTAAGAGTTTGGTAACAGCTCCAAAATCCCAAGCAAGATGACTCAAGCGTAATCCAACAAATACAGGACTGAAATGCCATTTATCCAATTTGAAAATGAGTGCATGAGCAAAACAGAATGAACAGTCTAGAGTTCAGAAGAGAGTGGACCCTACTTACCCAGCCCTGTCCAAGGATACCTTTCAGCCCTGGGCTTGCTAGAGTCTAACATGAGGAACAACATTGCATCACTTCTCATCATGGACTCGTCCATCAAAGCCACCCACCACTCTAGTCTCAGGCTGCATTCTGCTAGGAGCTTTATTTTTATTATTGTTATTGTTAATTTGTTGTTAATAATAAGCTTACTGTCTATTCCTATACAAGAAGAAAATATTCTGGATGTATGTACTCAGGTCATTGTCTTTCAAGGTCTCCAGTTACCCGTTGAGGATTGTGTAAATCCCAAGAATGGATGAAGTCTAGGACACTTACAAGCCTGAAGTTCCTCTGGACAGAGCCCTGTCCAATTTCTTGAGGGCAAGGAGGTACTCCTTCTAGTGTCAGCTTCGCTGCTGATTGCTCACTTTCAAAACCCAGCAGAACTGTCTCCTGTCTCTAATTTATCTTATCACTCTATTCTCTTCTACCCAAATACTGAGATTTTGTGACTCCTCTCCTGCAGTTACTCAGATATCATTATTTACCATCTGTCAGGGAATGGATTTTATATTAATACAGGATGCTTGAGTATAAAGAAAGAACACAGAACCTGTGTTCAGCATGACATAAGTGGCACCTATATCTAATAGACCATGGCAAGGACTGTTGTGGAAGGACTAGGTCCACATAAAGATAAAACATAACAGAGGTCATATCCTGCAAGCTTATTACTTAAGCATGAGGAGGTGCCAAGGCCTCAGCTTGTTGGATGTCAATGGCCCAACAAGGACAAAGTGGGCCCTTGATTTCAGCGGACATGGGGACAGATAAATCTTCTTATACAGGATAAGTGAAGTGTGGTATGCCAGACTGTTTCAGCTGGGGAGCTGAAGTAAATTTTTCTTAGCAGAAAGGAAAGGAGGATGAAAGGAACAAGGAGCCACTGGAGACCAGGTGTAGAAGCAATCACCATCTTACAAGACAATAGAATTCTTCCTATATTGCAGCTCATTTTTGGAGTGAAATTTCTTATCAAAATAATTTATATTTATATCTCATATATTTTAGAAAACATTTAATGTTACTTTAAAGTATACCTAAAATTTGGCAGGAAAACATAAATTAGACATTGGGAAATCCTTTTTCAAGGCACAATTCATCCTAACAAGAAACTTTGCAATGTTTTTTCCTGGTGGGTTAGCTTTAGGATATGTTTTATTAAGCTAGATATTATGATGATAATTTTGAAGTTATACTTAAGTTGTATTTTGGCATGAATTATATATTCAGAGATAGTAAGTGGAACTGACTATAAGAGGGCTTGTTTTGTGATGATGGAAAAATATCCAATGCTAAATTTGCTCCTCAAAGAACTTCCCAGTAAGAAAAAATGAACATTAGTTTTAATATAGTCCATTTAAAACTTGTTCAAGTAAGTATTTTTTTCTATAGGTCCATGTGGTAGTTTGAGGCTTTTATGGACCCCAGAAAAATCATTTCCTTGGAGCTGATCCATTCCTGTGAATGTGAACTTATTATAGGCAGGACTTTTCGATATGGTTATTTCAGTTGAGTATCTTTTAATTAGGTTACTTTAGTAAGATGTGACCCAGGGTGAATCTCAATCCTTTCACTGAAGTCCTTTATAAATGGGATGAAATGGAGAGAGAAACCCACAGAAGTAGAAAGAATGTCAGAGGAAGCCAGCAGCTGAAGCAATGAAACCCAGAAGAGAAGGGAAACCAGTAGACTCCACTGTGTGCCATGCCATGTGACAGAGGAGTCAAGGATGGCTAGAAGCCAGTCTTTGGGGAGAAAAGCATTGCCTAATGAAGCCTTGATTTGGGACATTTTCACAGTCTCAGAACTGTAAGCTTATAAGTTAATAAATTCCCATTGTAAAAAGCCAATCCATTTCTGGTTTAATGCATTTTGGCACTCCAGAAAATTAATTAAAACAGTCCAGGTTCAATATCTCAACTTAAGCGATGAGACAAATTGATATCCATGAAATAAAACCCTTTCTGCTGGTTAGGGGGAGTAGACCTTGCCTGACAGAGTGTAAAACCCTCTGGCTATTCTATTGAGGTTGAGGGAAGATGGAAGATGGATCGAGCACTCTGGTTGGAACTGGATGAAACCCCTGTATGATTAAATTTCTTGTTCTGGAAGGCATTGATTCTTGAGAAATAAACTTAGTTAGAATTTAAGATACATGGTCCTGCTAAAAGAATAAGAAAGATAGTAGTAAGCTGGCCCAAAAGGAGGGCCAGTCATGACGTATTGGACCATGAGAGTGAGAAAGGCCAGATGCTTTCAGTGGCTGCATCCTCCCAAAGTTGATGGGAAACAACACAAAGTTAATGGAAAAAGAACTTCCTTGAGTTCTTTTATGCTGTTGGTTAACTCTAGGGAGAGATGATGGTAGACCTGCTGGGTTTGGTATAAATTGCCAACCCCAGGTCCCATAGCAGTGGTTATGCTTACAGAAGAATGACCATCACCTTTCAGCTCCCCCTTAAGGATAAGGGTGTAAACTCGCTGAGGGGGTAGCTGAGGAAAGGTAGTGTAGGAAAAAAAGGGAAGACCTGTCAGAGCCAGCAGAGAACATGGCTGTGAGACCCTGCCTGGAAAGCCCTGCTACTAAGAAAGCCAGAAAGACCCCACTGAGACCCTAGCCACAAGGTCCCATTTGCAACTCTTTCCCTGGCCAGGGGAAGCCCCAGATACTTCCAAACAAAAGGCCTCACCATTGGCCCCCAGAGAGCTAACAGGTGGAGTAACTAATTATAACAGCAAGCAGCTGGGATCTCTCCCTAACACTACGAAGGGGGAGGAGGAAGGGTCTTAAAGAGCCTAACCAAGGGCCCCATATGCATGGCTCATTCTGCAGTATGCCTGTAATCCAGTCTCAGATTCCTTACCGCTTTTCTTATTTCTTAATAAACTCCTTACTCCTTTGCCTACAAAAACCAAAACAAAACAAAAACAAAAAGTGTTCTCACTTGTGGAATATTTTTCTAATGAAGGTAGTCTGTCTCTGAGGATGGGTGGTGGTTCTATTTTCTGTAGCATTAAAACTTGTTGACAGGGTTCTCTCTGCCTAAAAGAGCCCACACCAAATCTCAGTGTGTATTTCTGTCTGTCTCTCCCATTTCTGACAAGCTCTGTTCTTTCCCCCATTTCCCAATAAATTCTTTTTACTGGCCTAAACACACACACACACACACACACACACACACATATACACATACATACAAGCTAGTTGACAAGATCATGTGCGAGTATATCAAAACTTGCTCTCACTATTCCTTTCCTCTAGCTTCACCAATTCCTTCAAAAAGATAGATTATTAAAATCCTCAGAGAGAAAGGAAAAGCTATTACATTCATGAAACACAGCAGGTTCGTCCTGGGCGTTAACATTAATGGATCCCAGCAGCAGTGATGGCCTCAGGTTTAATGATGGCAAAACAAACCAGTGAGCCTATCTCAAGTCTTCCCTGAAACCTAACTAAAATGATGAAGACTCTTTTTTCCTTTCTTTTTTTTTCAAGGCACAAATTCATTTAAAGATAAAATTAATTAGAGAAAAATACAGGAACAAATAATTTTCAAACAGGAAACAAATGGAAAAAGGAAACTAACTGAACTGCAAAACCTGATTTGTTAATCAGTACAAGGACGACAGAAAGAGCATTTTTACTTTAGAACTCCTAGAATTTTAAAGAATTACTTTTACTAGGTACATCTGAAAGTTGCTCAAAAAATGTGGCTCCCAACAAGAGTTCCCAGTTCTACTCTGGATAATTTAACTATCATAAGAGAAAAACCTAAATTTACCTACCCAGAAGTTCTCCAGTGAAAGTACAGCTCTGAAATATAAATGTTTCACTGTAAAGTGAAGATAATCTTAGATAAATTCCACCCATGTGAAAAAATTTTTTCAATCAATTTTTTGAATCCTACTTTCAAATATGAGTGAATAGTCAAGAATTTGTAAAACAAAGTACCTAATATGAAAGAAAGAGACCATGGCAAAAAAAAGGCAGGAAACCTGGAAAAAAACACAAACTGTGAAAGGAAAATAAACTCCTTCCTCAAAATGACAGACTATTAAAATCCTTAGAGTGGAGGGGATGTAGCCAAGTGGTTCAATGCCTGCTTTGCATGTATAAGGTTTCAGGTTCAATCCCCTAAAAAAAAAAAAAAAAAAGAGTTTTCTTTGGGAAGCAGATGTGGTTAAAGTAATTGAGCTCCCATCTATCACATGGGAGGTCCAGGGTTCAATTGCTGAGGACTCCTGGGAGTCAAGCTGGCCCAAGTGGAGAGCTGGTGCAGGAAGATGATACAACAAAAAAAGACACAAAGGAGAGACAATAAGAGATGCAGCAGACCAGGGAGCTGAGGTGGTACAAGAGATTGAGCACCTCTCTCCCATTCTGGAAGGTCCCAGAATCGGTTCCCAGGGCTGCCTAAAGAGAAGACAAACAGACACAGAAGACTGTAGAGTGAATGGACACAGAGGGCAGACAATGGGAGGGGGGGTATAAATAAATAAAATAAATAAATCTTAAATAAATCATTAGGAAAAAATACAGAGTACATTCATGAAACACAAACAGGAAGCTATAAAAAAAGAAAGCTCATACCTCCTCAATAAAAATAGTTCAAAATTCTAAATGTGATAAAAGAAATTTTTTAAAAATTCATTGGAAAGAGTTAGAGAATAAAACTGAGGAAATATACCAGAAAGTAGAAAAAAGTATCACAAGATGAAAAACAGGGATCAAGAAGGAGATATTTTTTAAAAATCGATCAACCAATAAATAGATATTGATTTATTTGTCAATAAATAAACAGAAGCAAGTACAGGAGGTCCAACATCAACATAGTAAGTATTCCAAAAGTGAGAACACTGAAAACAGTGCAGAGAAGGCATTAATGAAAGAATCTCTTAAAGTTTCCTAGAACTGAACAATATGTGTCTCCTATTAGAAGATCATCTAAGCACTCAGCCCAATGGTTGGAATTAGAACCATATCATATTATATAATTTTAGAACACTGTTTCCAGATAAAGGACTTGCAAGCTTCCTTAGAGAAGAAGAAAGGATTAATGAAAAGTTTCAAAAAGCAGAATGGACTTGATCTTCCCAGTATCAACAATGAAAGCATAAATCCAAGGGCTTATTATTTCCAGCCAGCATCTTTTATTCTTCCAAGTTATGAATCAAGTATAGGAGAATAAAAACATTTTCGGATTTTGTAGGACTCAAAAACTTTATTTCCCATGTACTCTTTCCCATGAAGCTGCTAGAGGATGTGCTCTAAGAAAATGAGGAGGTAAACCAAAAGGAGGAAACCACAGAATACAGAAAACAGAGATCTGATATAGTTGTGGAGCAGACCCAAAAGAGAAAATAATAAAGGTTGCTGGCTACTAGGAGGTTTTGGGAGAGATTTCTTATGAAAGAGGAAATAGAGTACTTTATTTGCATGAAAAGATTAAGATATTTTCAAAAGTGGAAAGAAAATTTGGTCCTGCATTAACAATTAATAAGTAAATAGACACTAAACAGGCAAACAAATGGAAGCAATAACAAAACGACAAAAATTAATTCCAGGCAAAATACACAGCTCACACAAATAGCATTTACATAATCCTATTAATATTAACACTGTATACTAATGCAATAACTTTTAAGTTGAGTGGGAGATGATATTTACCAGTAAGCTCAACTACAGTCAATCCATTTGTTCAGGGCTGCACCCACTCTGCGCGGCCATTTCAAGAGGTGTACTTCTGATGAAGTATTTTACTATCACCCCTGAATGTATGATTCAGGAGAATGTGGACAGGCTTGGAGAGGGTACAAGCACATCAGGTACAGCTGGGGTATGCAGTGGGTTATTTAATTCTTTAAAATACATTCATATAACATTGATGAAAAGATAAACTAAAAAGGTTTCATGTGCTTGGATGTCCATTTGTTTATTTTGCAGTATTACTACATGCTGGATCACACCTCAAATTTTAAAATCTAGAATAATTAGGTTTGTGGTCTTCTCTTTAAAAGAAATTCTTTAGATATGAGAGAAACATTTCACAACCCACCCCCCCTAGGTGCCACAATTACCTATCAATGCATGCTCATTTGCATGTTTCTTCTCTCTTTCTCGCTCCCTGCTACTTTTTTTCACACACACAAACACACACACATACACGTCTGATATGTTTGTAAACTGAAACCAGGAATTAAATTGATATTAAATTCCATGTTATAAGATAACATTCATTTTGTATAATGGGTTTTCATATTAAGCTGAAATATTTCTAATGACCATTAGAACAGCACATTTCATATTGCCTATGAGATTTTTTAAAAAAGAAAAATAAACATAAATGAAAACTGAGAGGATCTATGTTTTGCTTCCCAGTAAAACCCAGTGACAATGGCACATTTCAGAGAAAAAAAAAATCAGAAGCATAATATGCATCTAGATAGATAGAACCTACCCCGACAGTAGAGAAAGAGCCACATGATTTATGTGTTCACAAAGTGAGCTACAAGTAGAAAGTGTCACCATTGGGGACCGAGCATACAGATGGGGCTGAAAAGGAATTTGTACCAGTCCAGGTGAAACAGTGATGGAGCACTTGACAAGGTAATGGTAAAGCAGATGCCAGATGGCCTCTACACCAGATCTATTTCCTCAGTGTCCTCCAGGTACCACAGCAGTGCATAAGCAGCCTCAGAACTTACTGGAAACTATAAGAAAATGAGACTTAAAATTAATTTATACTTATTGAGAAAAGGGGGATTTAATCCCTAAATTATAATAAATAAGCTTACAAAAACTAGTTAAATTTATACTTGTAACATGCCTACTATATGTATATGTGTATGTATATATATATGCATACATAAATGCATAATAAATATACATATGTTTTTGACTGCAGATATATGCATGTGTGTATATATGTATATATATCACATATTTTTCTATTTGTGCCTTCAAAAAGTAAATGTTGAAAGATATGAAATCAATTTGTTTTAGTTTCTAAAGGACTGTTAACACAAATGAAAAGTAGATTGTGATGACTACATTGTATAATCAGAAAACATAGATGAGTCATTGGAATGTGTCCTAATTTAAGCAGAAAATATATGTAAATGCGAAAGTAATACTAAAAATGTCCAGACAGACAAATCCCATACTGTATTTGTATAACTTTTTGAAAAGTTATTTTAAAATTATTTCAAGGATATTCTCTATTTTGGAATTATTGAAATCATTTTTAAATAATAAAGTTATATGCCTCATTTAAAGCATACTGCATATCATAGAGTATTTTTCTAGAATTTTAGAATTAAGATTAGGATTAGGGATGCTAAAAGGCATCTAGTCCAAACCTCTATTTTTTTTCTTAGTATAAGAATTTGCTTACAAGAGAAGTATTAAAATGCATAAATTCTTCCTTAATCTGTTCATTTTCTTTTTCCTCCAAAAATTTACTCACTAAAATGCTACTTCTCACTTTGGGTAATCAAATTCTCTAGTAGGGCAACATTGGGATCAAAACAATTTTCCCATTGAGACTCCAGGGCACTTACAAGCTTTTGAATCCATATTTAAGTCACAAGTATGGACTAAATAATGAAACAATATTATCAGCCTATAACAATGCAATGGTGCCCTCCAAAATGTTGCACCAGACTCAAAGCTTTTAGAAGGCTTCAGTTATGGTCCTCCTTCAAGCTTCTAACTGAAGAGTATACTGTATCTTGAAGACATCATGGTGAGTGAAATAAGTCAGATGCCAAAGGACAAATATTGTATGATCTCACTGTTTTGAAGCAATGATAATAAGCATACTCATAGAGTCAGAATCTAGAACGTAGGTTTCTAGGGGATGGGGGGTGGATAGGGAATGGGAGGGTAAGGTTTAAAATGCACAGGGTTTCTATTTGGAATAATGAAAATGTTTTGATAATGAATCATGGTGATGGAAGCACAGCATTGTGAATACAGTTGACAGGCATTGAGATATATATCTGAATATGATTAAAAGGGAGAAATGTTAGATTGTATATATGGTAGCAGAATAAATTTTTAAAAATTCATGGAAATACACTACACAGTGAACCTTAGTTAAACCATGGACTTTAATTAATACTACAATTATAAAAATGTGCTATCATCAATTGCAACAAATGTTCCACACCAATGCAAGGTGTTAATGGTGGGGTGGTGTATGGGAAACTTGTATTTTATGCATAATTGTTCTGTAAACTCACAACTTTAATAAGAAAAAAAAATAATACTGTAGACTCTATTAAAACACATAGACACAAAATATAGAAGTGTGAATATTTGAGAGTATGCAAGGTCATATTCAGCTGATTCTGAGCCATTTCTTCTGAGCTTTCATGTCTAAAAATTACTAATTTTTATTTTATTTTATTTTCCAAAAGCAATTACAATTTCTATCTTTTCTTCTATATTTTCCTAATCTATTCAGTCTCCCACCATTCTGGTTGCCTAATTTCTATTTCATCTAATGTATTCAAACCCCTAATGCCCTATTCTCCAAACTCACTCTCCAATTATGGTCTGTTTCCTGCTTCACTGAGAAAACAGGATCAATCGGCAGAGAACATTCATGGACTCCTAGCTTCTCAAATAACTGCCTACCATACTCTCCATCCATGAACTCTGCCTTCCATTCTGTTAATCTAGTTGTATTTTCTGCCACCACCTCAAGCCAACCATGAATTTTGGCTATCATCCCTTCCACTTTCTCAGGCATATAATTCCAGAAGTTCTCCCCACTATCTCATGCAACATCAGATTTTCTGTTAGCAACAAACATGCTATAATATCTCTGCCCTTTAGATAATTTCCTTGATCCCCACATCTCCCTTCAGAGACTTCTCCATTTCTCCACTCTGCTTTACTGCAAAACTTCCAAAAAATCTAAAATGAGACTACTGTTACTAGTTTCTCTCTTCTAAATCTCTCCCACATTCACTTCAACCAACTTTTGCCCTGACCACTACACTAATATCCATCCTGAAAAATTCTTCAACAATTTCCACCTTGCTAAATCAAATGATTTATTCTCAGTACTCATCTTATTTGAACATAAGTGGAATTTGAAACTGTTAATCCCTCATTCCTCCTGGAAATATTTTCTTAACATGCTTTCCAAAACACCAAACTCCATTGGTTTTATTTCTTTATCTCCATTTAACACTTTCTTGCATATACACACACTATTGATATCTCATTAAATCTCATGGCTTTACTCAATTATGTTAAAAAAAAAACCACGATAAAACAACAATTTGTATGTAGATTCTGGGCCTCACCCATGAACTTCAGGATCTAATAGCCAAAGTGGATTCAACGTCTTTACTTGGATAATCTAGTAGGCATCCTACAAAATTTTAAAATTGAATTAACCCCCAATTCTCTGCCTCTTCAGTTAATAGCATCCTCATACCAGATGCCTAAACCATAAACAGAGCTAATTAAATTCTCTTCTCTTTCATAAAAATATGACCATAATACAACTTTTCACCACATTCATTGCTACCATAATCGTCCATGCTAAAGGTATCTCTTGACTACATTATTTTAATAGATTTTTTGGCTGATATTTCTACTTCTTCCTTGATTTCCTAGAATCTACTCTAAATACAGATGCTGAACGATCTTTTTTAAAACATGTCACACTATTGCTCAGCTGCTCAAAAGTCTCCCATGCAGGCTCATTTCTTTAAGGGTCAATTCCTTACAATGGCTCATAAAGCTCTTCATATCTGAACCTTGGTAATCTATCTGATTCATGTGCTATAATTCAACTTCTTGTTGCCTCCACAATAGCTACAATGGATTCTTTGCTCCTTTATGCCTGCATAGTGTCACCTAGATAAAGTGCATGGATACTACTTCACCTTCTTCATGTCTTTACACACAAATTACTATTTCAATGTGACATTATTTACTAATCTAAATACAATTGCAAAATACAGCCTTTAAAATTTATTTGCACTTTATATTTCTCAAGGAATTTATACTTGAAACACATACCTGAAATATATCATAATTACATATTTACTTTATTGCCAAGTCCCTCAACTCAACAAAACCTAAGTTCTATGAAGTCAGGGATTTGTCTTTTGGGTTTTTTTGTTTGTTTGTACTGCTGTATTCCCAATACTCAATGTATTTTTATTGGATGGATGAATGAAAGAAAAGCAGTTGTTAAAATGATGGTGCCTCTTACAATAGAAAGAACTTTAGAATGGGGGAAACATGGTAAACCTTATATTTTATTTGTAGACTTTATAGACTTATGAACAATGTAGGAATATAATTGCAAATATTAACATTAGAGTGAAAATGGGTCTTACTATATTTAACTTCCTCTAATCTCAGCTTAGCCTTCAATGGTGTTCAAAAATACATCTAAAGACCCTGATCACATCTGCATTTTTTCCCAGAAGAGCTATTCTTAATTCCTCTAGTCTCCTTAATTCTTTTATACTTATTAAATTGCCTCACTCTGTAGGTGATCTTAGCTTTTACTTCAAAATGAAAAGTAATTAAAAGTGAAAACCCCTTAGTTCTTCAAAAACTCTAAAATTAACTGTATCTGAATTCATTTTCTCATCCTACAGTGCCTCCACCTCCATCATTTTAATCTAATAGAGCAGGTGGAAGAAAGTTGTATTTTCCTCTCTGATTGTGGGGCTGTAAGTAGAGATCTCCCAGGAGCCTGATGCTCTGCCTCGTAAAGAAGCTGGTTTGAGATGCTAACATTAAAAGAGAGGAAGGGAACATGGGCAAGAGGCCAAGAGGACAGTTCTCAATATATTTTTTGTTATCTTTCTCGTTATAGCCAAGGGGAGGACAACACCTGTTCTGTTAGTTAGGTTCTCTAGGGAAACAGAATCAACAAGAGATATCTGTCAATAGCATGTGATTCTATAAGTTTCTCACGCAGCTATGGGGATGCACAAGTCCAGGTTCTGTAGGCAGACTGCATCCAGGGCCTGCAATAAGTGTCCAGTGAAGGTCTTGAAGAGTTCTGGGAGATGTTGGTTGTACAAAGATGAGCTGGGAAATTTTCTCTGAATTCTGGAATCACTGCCCCTTTTAAGGCATTCAATTTATTGGGTTAAGCGTCACTCTTGCTGATGGCAATATCCCTGATTGATGTAATTATAACCAGCTATCTATGATTTACCACTGCAGCAAAGTCAATGGTAACTAAAATCCATAAATGCCTTTGTATTAACAGTTAGCCCTAGGAAGCAAACTTGGCCCAGTGGTTAGGGCGTCCGTCTACCACATGGGAGGTCCACGGTTCAAACCCCAGGCCTCCTTGACCGGTGTGGAGCTGGCCCATGTGCAGTGCTGTTGCGTGCAAGGAGTGCCCTGCCACGCAGAGGTGTCCCCCGCGTACGGGAGCCCCACGCACAAGAAGTGAGCCCTGTAAGGAGAGCCACCCAGCACGAAAGAAAGTGCAGCCTGCCCAGGAATGGTGCCGCACACATGGAGAGCTGACATAACAAGATGACACAACAAAAAGAAACACTGATTCCTGGTGCTGCTGACAACAACAGAAGCAGACAAAGAAGATGTAGCAAATAGACACAGAACAGACAACTGGGATGGGGTGGGGGGAGGGGGAGAAATAAATAAATAAATAAATCTTAAAAAAGTTAGCCCAGTGGTGCTTGACCAAATAACTGGACACAGTTACCTGGCTAAGTTGACACAATAGTCTAACCATCACAGTCCGCTCCTTGTCAACTTGGCAACCATACACATTACCTTAAACGATACTTAGTCTCTAAGTAAAATCAACAAGTCATGCATATATATGTATTTCCACCTAACAATGTTCAGCTCTCCTGCATACAACTGGAAATACATTAATTCCATACAGAATAGGGTGCAAGTTCTTGGTAAATATTCACTCTCAAACTTGACCTCCTTAAATATTATGACATGAAATGGATACAACTTGATATATGATAAGGGGAAAGTTTGGGGAAGAAGGCAAAGAAATTCGTTTTATGTACATACACAATCATCACCATAATGAAACAAGGAAGACCAACTCATGACCATAATAGTCCTCATTTCTGTAACTGGTCACACGGTCAAATTTCTTACTTATCACTACCTTCTTCCACTACCCATTCAATGTTTTTATTACCCTCAGCAAGCACTTCAGCTGGCCGTGTTCTTTGCTTGGTGGGGTGACCCAAAATTTCATTCCTGAAGATTCTGGGCCATTGTTATTTCTGCTTGAATTGGATTGTTGCAATTTTCCATTGATCTTAATCATAGGACATGGCAGTAATAGGAGATGCCCTAGAGGATCTCCCATATTCCAGGCAAACTCTTCTTTACCCCCATTATGTAGATGCAGTCCTCTTTTCCCTTGATAATCAGTATCAATCACCCCATCCAGTACAGTAATTTTCTTCTTTAATTGTTGATTCAGAGATAAGAGGAGCCCAAAGTGTCCAGGTGGTAGTTTTAACTTCCAGTTCAGTGGAATCATTGTTATGTTACCTGATGATGACACTCCTCCTTTTGGGACTAACCCTGTAGACTGGCAGAGTTTGAGATTGCAGGGACAGGAAGCAAAAAATTTCCTAATGGGTCACTAGGGGTAATAGTAAGCGTTCCACTCCCATTTCCACCCTTTGATTCCTGGACCTGTGGATCCTGGTTATGGGAGAAACAGCACTAGGGAGAGGTTGCTGATTTAGAGCATACACAGCCTCCTGGAGAACATTGACCCAGCCCTGGAAGGTATTGTTACCTAGTTGACACCATAATTGAGTCTTCAAAAGGCCATTCAACCATTCTATTAATCCAGCTGCTTCAGGGTGATGGGTAACATGGTAAGACCAGTGAATACATGGGCATGTGCCCATTCCCACACATCATTTGCTGTTAAATGGGTTCCTTGATTGGAAGCAATGCTGCGTGGATTGCCATGGCATTAGATAAGACATTCAGTAAGTCCATGGATGGTAGTTTTGGAAGAAGCATTGAATACAGGAAATGCGAACCCATATCTAGAGTATGTATCTATTCCAGTAAAAGCAAATTGCTGTCCCTTCCATGGTAGAAGTAGTCCAATGTAGTAAACCTGCCACCAAATAGCAGGCTGGTCACCTCAAGGAATGGTGCAATATCAGGGGCTGAGTGTGGGTTTCTGCTGCTGGCAGACTTGGCACTCAGCAGTGGCTGCAGCCAAGTCAGCCTTGGTAAGGGGAAGTCTGGGTTGCTGAGCCCATGCATAACCTCCATCCCTACCTCCATGGCCACTTTGTTCATGAGCGCACTGGTCAATGACAAGAGTGACTAGGGAAAGAGGCTGAGCATTAACCACAGATCAGGACATCAGATCCACTTGATAATTAAAATCTTCATCTGAATAAGTTACCCTCTGATAAGCATTCATATGGGACACAAAAATTTTCACGTTTTTTGTCCACTCGAAAAGGTCAATCCACATACCTCTTCCCAAGACCACTGTTATCAATTTTCCAATCATGTTCCTTCCAAGTCCCTGACCATCCAGCCAAACCATTGGCAACAATGATGTACAAATGGACTTCTGGCCATTTTTTTCTTCCAAGCAAAATGAATATCCAGGTGGACTGCTCAAAGTTCTGCCAACTGGGAGAAATTACTCTCACAACTATCCTTCAGGGATGTCCCAGAAATGGGCTTCAGTGCTACAGCTGTGCACATTCAGGTGGCACCTGCATATCATGCAAAACCATCTGTAAACCAGGCCCGAGTTTTCTCTTCCTCAGTCAACTGATTGTAAGGGGCTCCCCAAGAGGCCACAGCTATGGGCTGGCTAAGAGAAGGTAACATGGCAGGGGTGGTGACCATGGGCATTTAGGCTACTTCCTCATGTAACTTCATTGTACCTTCAGGACCTGCTTGAGCCCTATCTCATATATACCACTTTCACTTTATTATGGAGTGCTGATATGCACCAACTTCACGGTTTGGTTGGTCAGCTAATACCCAACTTATGATAGGCAACTCAGGTCTTATGATAACTTGATGGCCCATGGTTAAGCGTTCACTCTCTACTAAGGCCCTGGAGCAGGCTGAAAGCTTTTTCTCAAATGGGGAGTAGATATCTGCACAAGATGGCAGGACTTTGCTCCAAAATCCTAAGGGTCTGCATTATGATTCTCTTATAGGGGCCTGCCAAAGGCTCCAGACAGCATGTCTATTTGCCATGAAAACTTCCAGCACCATTGGATATGCTGGATCATATGGCCCCAGTGGTAGTGCAGTTGCACAGCAGCCTGGACCTGATGCAGAGCCTCTTCTTGTTTCAGTCCCCAATCAAAACTAGCGGATTTTCATGGTCCCCTGGTAAATGGGCCGGAGTAGCACCATCAAATGAGGAATGTGTTGTCTACAAAATCCAAAGAGACCAACTGAGCATTGTGCCTCTTTTTTGGTTGTCAGAAGAGCCAGATGTAACAGCTTATCCTCACTTTAGAAGGGATATTTCAACATACCCCATACCACTGGACACCTAGAAATTTCCCTGAGGTGGAAGGACCTTGTATTTTAGTTGGATTTATCTCCCATCCTCTCTCATGCAAATGCCTTACTAATAAGTCTAGAGTCTTTGCTAGTCCTTGCTCACTAGATCCTATCAACATAATATCATCAATATAATGGGCCAGTGTGATGTCTTGTGGGAGGGAGAGATGCTCAAGATCCCTGCGGACAATATTATGAGATAGGACAATATTATGAGGTAGAGTTGATATATCCCTGAGGCAGGGCAGTGAAAGTATACTGGTGGACTTGCCAGCTAAAAGCAAACTGTTTCTGGTGGTCCTTACTAATAACAATTGAGAAAAAGCGTTTGCCAAATCAACAGCTGCATACCAGGAACCAGGGTATGTGTTGATTTGCTCAAGCAATGATACCACATCTGGGACAGCAGCTGCAATTGGAGTCACCACCTGGTTGAGTTTATGATAATCTACTGTCATGATCCAAGATCCATCTGTTTTCTGTACAGGCCAAATAGGAGAGTTGAATGGGGATGTGGTGGGAATCAACACTCCTGCATCTTTTGAATCCTTGATGGTGGTACTAGTTTCTTCAATCCCTCCAGAATTCTGGTATTGCTTTTGGTTTACTCTTTCACTAGGTAGGGGCAGTTCTAGTGGCTTCAGTTGGCCTTTCCAACCATAATAGCCCTCACTCCACAAGTCAGGGATCCAGTGTGGGGATTCTGAGTATGTCTATTCCAATAATGCATTCTGGAGCTGGGGAAATAACCACAGAAAGCGTCCAGGGACCCACTGGACCAACTGTGAGATCGACCTGAGATAAAATTCCATTAATAACCTGACCTCCATAAGCTCTTACTCTAACTGGTGGATCACAGTGATGTTTTGGGTTTCCTGAATTAATGTCATTTCTGAGCCAGTGTCTAATAATCCCTGAAATGTCTGATCATTTCCTTTTTCCCAATGCACAGTTACTCTGATAAAAGGCTGTAGATCTCCTTTGGGGAAAGGTGGGAGGAAGAGTAACAGTATAAATTTTGGGCAGTTTAACAGTTTCCTTCCCCAAGGAGACCTGGCCTCCTCCTCATTCAAGGGGCTCTGGGTCTGTAAACTGTCTCAAGTTTGGGAATTGATTAAGGGACCATAATTCTCTTCATCCAAAATTTGAGTTAGGGTTTCATTCACTCAACCTAGAACTCTTCTGTTTATACAGATCCAGAAGAAATTTAGTAGTCTGTCCATCTATTTCACTGCTAGGTACCCCATGATGTATTAGCCAATGTAATAACTGTACACGACTCAAATAATTTTGAGTGCTTTTTTGAATCTGCCTTTCATTGTGGTACCCATGCCCACTTTGACTTTGGCAATTAAATGCTGCTACTTGACTTTTACCAGACCAACATCCAATCATCCCATAACATTTAAGTATTTTAATTCCATCACAGCCCTCCCTACAATAATATCTGGATAACAGAGAAGAGCAACCACAGAGCTCTTCAGGGAAGATGGAGTTAGCCTTACAAATTTATTCCTCATAGTCCTGGTAAAGGTATGTCTGGACATTCCTGGAGTGGATGGGCAGCTTTCAAATGGTAAATCCATTCTAGCATTCCAATCTCCCTAATTGTTTGAATTCCCTCTTCTACTGTGTACCAGAATAAATTGGGCATCTCAAATTCAGACATGCTAGGCCATCTTTTGGCCCATGTTTCAATTAGCCCTTTCAAGGGCCCTTTCTAACCCCTTGAGCTACAGTGTTGAATCCAGAATTTCTGCTTAGTGGGCCCATATCAATAAATTCAGCCTGATCCAACTTTATATTCCTTCCACCATTATCCCATACCCTTAGTATCCATTCCCACACATACTCCCCTGATTTCTGTCTATATAAGTTGGAAAACTCACACAGTTCTTTCTGAGTATACCTTACTTCCTCAGGGGTCACACTTCATATTTCACCTTTGGGGGCTTGTTGTGATTATAGTCTAGTAATAGGTCTCGAAGACAAGAGAGGTGGTAGAGATGGGTAAGGAGAAGGTTTAGAAATGCCTTGCAAGCTATTGACCTCAGGGCACTCCCTTTTATTTTCTTCTGGTGAGACAGGATTAATCTCTTCAGGTAGGGGTTGGAAGGCAGTTTCCTCAGGGCAGACTGGAGGCTCCTCAGTGCATGCTGGAGTTTGGCTGGTACGTGTTTCAGGGTTGGGAGGAGGTCCAGACTCCCTGGGGCAAGGAGGAGGCTGGAAGATACAAGGTTGACAAGGTGTGGCCTGGAAAGGACAGGCCATGGCAGGCTTATCTGGCAAAGTTTCAGCAGAATTCAGGATTCCAGTGTCTCCATCAATATCATCATCATCCCATATGCCTCCATTTCAATTCTATGGATTCCATTCTTTTCCAATCAATGCCTTCACTTTAACTGCAGAAACCCTGTTGGGTTGAGATTTTAGTTTCCTTTGTAACTCTGCTACTCATACAATGAGAATCTGAGTTTGGTTCTCAGATATTTTGAGCCTGTGGCTAAAGGAGACAGGATTTTCCTTCAGAGCACACATAGAAACTTTTGCATCATCCATTCAGTGTTTAAATTCAAAATTTGAAACCTTTAACTCATCTCTTTCTTTTGTAACAGTATCCAGAATATCTAGGAGGAGCCAGCCAACATCATTATAAAGTTTGACTCCACAAAACTTGTTAAGGTGTTGAAAACACTCTCACCCAGATTCTTGCTTCTTATAACCATGGAAGTAGGGGAACCTGGTGATGCTATTTTGTGGATCTCAGTTGAACTGTTAGCAAGATTTTCATTATTGGAAAGGGAATCTTCAGTACCCTTGAGTCCAGTTAGGGTAGAGAGACAATTGCAAAACTCCAGAACCACCTCAGATACCCCATGTTTAAGACTTTGTTCTCCAAGAACCATTCCCAGTAGCAAGCTGTATTAGTTAGCATTCTCTAGGGAAACAGAATCAACAAGAGCTACCTGTCAATAGTATGTGATTCTATAGGAGTCTTTCATGCAGCCGTGGTGATGCACAAGTCCAAGTTCAACATGTAGGCTGCAACCAGGGGCTTCAATGAATGTCCAGTGAACATTCTTGATGAGTTCTGGGAGATGTTGGCTGTCCAAAGAAGAGCTTGGAAATTCTCTCCCAATACTGGAATCATTGCCCCTTTTATAGCATTCAACTGATTGGTTAAAGTGTTACTCTTGCTGATGGCAATCTCCCCAATTGATATAATTATAACTAGCTATCTATGATTTACCACTGCAGTAAAGTCAATGGTGACTAAAGTACATAAAGGCCTTTGTATTACGGTGGGCCCAGTGCTTGCTTGACCAAATATCTGGGCACAATTATATGTCCGAGTTGATGCAAAAGCCTAATCATCACACCTGTCATTCTCATAACTTGAACTAAAAAAATTCTTTTTTTGTAGTAATGCTTGTTTCTGGCACTGGCAACCAATGATTTCTTACTAAAGGAAGTTAAAGAGTGTCCCACTTTCTATTAGTGTGAGAAACACATGTACTTCAAATTCTTTCTCCTTCTGAAGTCCTCTGAAATTTCACTACCTTAATCTAATGCTTTATCATGACCTTGCCTACCCTAGCCCCCAAGAACTCCTTTGGCTAAACGGACCTATCTATCCATGTTTTTCATGTCTTACCGACCAAGACAACAAAAGAAAACAAAACTCCCAAATCCATTAATCTTCCTCTTCTCATTAACATTCTATGTTTTCTTTTCACATACAAGATTATTGGTCAAACAATAACAACTCACCAACTTCATAACTTCATACTTCTATTTTCCATTTATTTATTAACACACAGACAATTTTTTATCACTGTAGCTAGGTAATAAGGTTTAAAGTCCAGAAGTGAAAGGTCTCCACTTTTCCTTTTTAGAGATGTTTTTAGATGTTTCTGCTATTTGGGGCCATTACCCTTCCAAATAAAAATGATAATTGAGTTTTCCATTTGTTTAAAAATTATGGTGGAAGAGAACCAGCAAGATAGTGGCAGAATAAGGCTCTCCTAGGGTCAGCTATTGCTACAGGGCAGTTAGCAAACACCCAGAGCTCTCTGGAGCTAGCTGAAGCAACTATTTGGGGCTCCTGGAGGCCAGAAGAGCATCCTTCCACATCCTTGAAGGAGTGGAAGGAGGAGACTGCCCATCTGCAGAGAAGACTTGTAAGTAGAGCACTCCACGCCCCAGAGGCCAGTGCCCATCTTCCACTGGAAGCTCAAGCCACCTCAGGAGCTGTTCCCTGACTGGTCTGTGAATCTGCCCAAGTCAGAAAGAGGCTGGTGACTGCCATTTTGACTCTAACTCAGCCTAAGGGGAAGCCAGAACCAAAAATTACTGTGAGGCTAGGAACCAGTTTCTTTCACCCAGATGAGCCTGTGGCCCTAGACTAGGCTCAGCCCCACCTCTGGCAGGGAGGAAGTTAGTTGGCCCTGCACCAGCCTGTCGAGGTAACTGCAGGTACCTTTGGCTGGCATAGACTGAAAATCAGAAGTCTACTAGGGCAACTGTGGTAATCTTGGACCCACACTGCAAAAACTGCTGCCCACACCTGCAGCTTCATCCTTGCCCCAGGCAGGGGACAAAGGGGCATTAAGCTTCATCAGTCACTCTGGGCAATTAAAGTAGGCACGCACGATTTGTGTTATTCCACAAAGCTTTGACTCTGTCCCTACACATGGCAGAGGAGAAAGTTGGGAGAAGCTTCATTGGTCCCTGGCACAATGAGGGCAGCTTGAGCCTCCACAGCTTAAAGCACCAATTTCAACCTTGACTGCTACTGCACAACCAGCAAGGGAGAAAGGGCAGAAAGCCTTAAACTAAAGAAAAAAAAAATTGTTCCCAGAATAAACACTCTAGTAAGCCAGATGCCAAGACACCAACAAAATAATTACAATCCATGCCAAGAAACAGGAAGCTATGGCCCAGTTAAAGGAATAAGATAAGCCTCTAGATGACATAAAGGAGTTGAGACAACTAATCATAGATGTTCAAACAAATTTCCTTAATAAATTCAATGAGATGGCTAAAGGGATTAAGGATATTAAGAAGACAATGGATGAGCAAAAAGAAGAATTTGAAAGCATTCAAAGAAAAATAGCAGATCTTATGGGAATGAAAGGTGCAATAAATGAACTTAAAAATACACTAGAGGCATATAACAGTAGATTTGAGGAGGCAGAAGAAAGGATTGGTAAGCTTGAAGAACTGGCCTCAGAAAATGAACATACAAAAGAACAGATGAAGAAAAGAATGGAAAAAATTGAACAAGGTCTCAGGGAACTAAATGGCAGCAAAACATGTGCAAACATATGCATCATGAGTGGCCCAGAAGAAGAAGAGAAGGGAAAAGGGGCAGAAGGACTACTTGAAAAAATAATGGTAGAAAATTTCCCAACCCTATTGACGGACATAGATATCCATGTCCAAGAAGCACAACATTTTTCCATTTGAAAAAATCCAAATAGACCAACTCCAAGACACATACTCATCAGAAAGTCAAATGCCAAAGATAAAGAGAGAATTCTGAGAAGAGCAAGAGAAAAACATCGCATAACATATAAGGGATACTCAATAAGATTAAGTGCTGATTTCTCACCAGAAACCATGGAGGCAAGAAGACAGTGGTCTGATATATTTAAGATACTACAAGAGAAAAACTTCCAGCCAAGAATCTTATATCCAGCAAGATTTTTTTTCAAAAATGAGAGTGAGATTAGAATATGCACAGATAAACAGAAACTGAGAGAATTTCTAAGCAAGAGACCAGATTTTCAGGAAATACTAAAGGGTGTGCTACAGCCTGAAAAGAAAAGACAGGAGAGAGAGAGGCCTCCAAGAGAGTCTAAAAATGATGATTATATCAATAAAAATAACCAAAATTGTCAAAAGAGTGGTGAAAATAAAATATGCCAGATAAAACTCAGATAGTCAGGAATAAACTTAATCAATGATGCAAAGCACTTGCATTCAGAAAACTGCAACTCAATTTTTAAAAAATCAAAAAATGCCTAAATATCTGGAAGAACATTCCATGCTCATGGATTTGAAGACTAAATATCATCAAGATGCCAATTCTATTCAAATTGATATACAGATTCAATGCAACCATGATAAAAATTCCACCAGCATTAAAAAAAAATTGAAAACATGATCATTAAATTTATTTGGAAGGGTAAGGGTTCCTGAATAGCCAGAAACATCATTAAAAGGTCATTTCCAGACTTTAATCATATTACCTAGCTAAAGTGGTGAAAACAGCATGGTACTGGCATAAAGACATAAATTAATGGAAAAAAATTATGGTACAGAAACAGTCCCTCACATGTAAGGTCAAGTGATTTTTGACTAGCCTGTCAAACCCACACAGCTCTGGCAGAACAGTCCATTCAACAAATGGTACTGAAGGAATTGGGTATCCATAGCCAAAAGAAGGAAAGAAGACCCCTATCTCACAACTTATCCAAAAATTAACTCAAAATGGAACAAAAACCTAAAAATAAAAGCAAGAACCATAAAACTTCTAGAAGAAATTGTAGGAAAATATCTTCAAGGCCTGGTGGTAGGTGGTGGATTCTTAAAGGAGGTAAGAGGAGGACTGAGATGGACTACTGATGTTTAATGTATGTAGAAGTTTTAATTAGCTTTACTGTAAAAGTGTGGAAATGTATAGAGTGGATGGTAACACATAGTGAGTAACAGCTAGTTTATGCATGGGGATGTGGCTAAAAATGGTAGTCTAGGGATGTAAATGCCAAACTGACAGAATGCTAGAGAATAATCTAGGAACTGAATAGCACAGTAAACCAAGAGGTGGATGAGAATTGTGGTTGATGGTACAAATGCAAGAGTATACTTTGTGACCTAGAGCAAATGTACATCACTACTGCTGTTGTAGAAAATGGGAGAGGTTCATTTATTTGCATACAGAAAGGCCAGGACTCAGGAATGATTTTGAGTTTGAGAAGGAAAAAATGATTTATTGACAGCCAGCCAGACTCAGGAACTTTCTGTTTCAAACCCAAGCCCTGAAACAGATTTTTGAGTTCCTTTTATACAGAGGAAGGTCCAAATCGTTCTTTGTTTCAGTGCTCAATAGGCTTAAATTAGCATATATCTTCCACATCCTAGGTAAGCTTTTAGCATGGACTTCATACATTCTAGATAAGCTTTTAGCACATTTGGTTTCATTTTCCCTGAATATTTAAAGTTTATAGACTTTACATTGATAAACTGTTTCTCTGGGACTGGAGTCGTTGTCATGGTCACCGAGGGCAGAACTGCAGCCTCTTACTGTTCCACACCCACAGGTCAGGACACATACAGCTTAGGTTATCTATGAAGAGAGGAACAGCCTCCCACCCATAGCCCACATCACTGTAGGGTGTTGGGAATATGGAGAAGCATGGGAAAAATACAGCTGAAGTCACCTATGAACTGTGGTTAGCAGTAATAATATAATATTTTTGCATCTATGCAAAAGATGTACTGTGCTGATAATGAGACAGTATGGAAATGTGAACCAAAAATATACTATGGACATGGTAACAGTCAGATATTATCTTATCTGTAACTAATGTTCCACCACAGTGTGATATGTTGATGGAGGGGTGTTGTTTGGGAATTTTGCATATGTGTATGATTGTTTTATAAGTTACAGCTTCTGTCATGAAAAATATATTTAAAAAATAATAATAGGGTAGGTTGGGGGAAAATACTTTGGTTAGTAGTAATATTTTAACAATGCTCTTTAATCATAGTTAAAAACGTTTAATAACAATGCAATTTATTGGTGGTAGGGTAAGTTATGAGAGTCCTGTAGGATGTCAAATATGTTTCTTTTGTAAGTTCACAACTATTATAATACACTTATTGTTTATGTATGTTTATGAGTGATATACTTCAATAAATTAATTTTAAAAATAAATAAATATATAAAAAATTTTTTTAAATGCTGGTGGAATTTTTATTTGGGATTGCATTGAATTTGTATATCAATTTGGGTAGAATTGACATCTTAATGATATGTAGTCTTCCATTCCTTGATCACAGAATGTTCTTCCAATTATTTAGGTCTTTTGAAAATTTCTTTTAGCAATACATTGTCATTTTCTGAACACAGTTGCTTTACATCCTTAGTTAAGTTTACTCCTAAATATATGATTCCTTTAATTACTATAGTAAGTGGAATTTTTTTCCTGATTTTCTCCTCAGATTGTGCTTTACTAGTGTATAGAAATACCACTGATTTTTGCATATTTATTTTGTGTCCAGACATTCCACTGAAATGGTTTATTACCTCTAGCAGCTTTGTCGTAGAATTTTCAGGGTTTTCTAGGTATAGGGTCATATCATCTGTGAATAGTGAAAGTTTTATTACTTCTGTTTCAATTTGGCTGCTTTTATTTCATTTCCTTGCCTGACTGCTCTAGCTAGAACCTCTAGCACTATATAAACAACAGTGGTGACAGTGGGCATCCTTGTCTTATCCCTGACCTCAACAGGAAAGCTTTCAGTTTTGCTCCATTGAGTACAATGTTAGATGAGGGATTTTCATATATGGCCTTTATCATGTTGAGAAAGTTTCCTTCAATTCTTAAATTTTGTTGTATTTTTATAAAGAAAGGATGCTTTATTTTGTCAAATACCTTTTCAGCATTAATCAATAGGATCATGTGATTTTTCTTCTTCGATTTGTCTATGTGGTTGATATTCTTGTGTTTAACAACCCCTGCATGACTGGTATAAAACCCACTTACATGGTGCTGGATTCTATGATCATGTGCTTTGTTGAAGATTTTTGATATTCATATTCATTAGGGAAATGGTTCTATAATTTTCTATTTTTGTAATAACTTTACTTGGCTTTAGTATTAGGGTGATACTGGCTTCATAGAATGAGTTTGTTAGTGATCCTACTTGGTTAATTTTTTGGAAGAGGTTGAGTAAGGTTGGTATATAATCTTCTTTAAATGCTTGGTAGAACTCACCTGTGAAACCTTATGGTTCTGAGATTTTCATTTTGGGAAATTGTTTTATGACTGTTTTAATCTCTTTACTTGTGATTGGTTTGTTAAGATCTTCTATTTCTTCTAAGATCAGTGTAGATTGTTCATACATTCCCAGGAAATTTTCCATTTCATCTACATTGTCCAGTTTGATGGCATACAGTTGTTCATAGTAACTTCTTATGATCCCTTTCGTTTCTGTGGTGCCAGTAGTAATGTTCCTGTTTTCATTTTTTATTTCACTTATTTGCATCTTCTCTCTTTTTTTCTTTGTCAGTCTAGCTACGGGTTTGTTGATTTTGTTGTTCTTCTTGAAGAATCAGCTATTGATTTTGCTAATTCTTTCTATTTTTTGTTGTTGTTGTTCTCAAATTTTTTTCTTTTCTTTTTTTTTTTTTTTTGCTCTGATCATTGTTGTTTCATTCCTTCTACTTGTTTGGGGAATAGTTTGCTCTTTCTTTTCTAGTTCCTCCAGCTATGTAGTTAGGACATTGATTTTAGTTCTTTTTACTTTTTAATTGTATACATTGAGGGCTATAAATTTTACTCTCAGCACTGTCTTTGCTGCATCCCATAGGTTCTGATATGTTGTATTCTTGTATTCTTTCATCTCCAGATATTTATTGATTTCTCTCACAATTTCTTCTTTGACCTACTGATTATTTAAGTTGTATTGCTTAATCTCCATATATTTGTGACATTTCCCTTTGTTGATTTCCAACTTTATTCCATTATGATCTGAGAAAGTGTTTTGTATAATATCAATCTTGCTGAATTTATTGTGATTTATTTTGTAACCCAACATATGGTCTATCCTGGAAAAAGATCCAGGAGCATGTTAGAAGAATGTATATTAGTGTGATATGGTTGTTGTAATTAATGAACCAATGTTGATACAGTGTTATTAATTAAAATCCATACTTTATTTATATTTTCTTAGTTTTGGCCTATTCAGGATCCATTACATTTACTCATCATATTTCCTTTAGCTCTGTTTGATTTTGGCAGTTTCTCAGACTTTCCTTGATTTTGAAGACTTTGACAGTTGAGTATTTTTGGTCAGATATTTGTAGAATTTCCCTCACTTGAGATTGGTATGATGATTTTTCTCATGATTAGAATGGGGTTATGTTCTGTTTGCTTGTTTTGTTTATTTTCTGGAGGAAGACCACAGAAATAAAGTGCCCATCCTTCTCACATTGTGTTAAGAATATATGCTATCAAAAAGACATCACTTTTGATGTTGACCTTGACCACTTGGCTGAGATAGTATTTTTCAGGTTTCTCCATTGTAAAGTTATTATTTTGTCCTTTTTCATCTGTACTCTTGGGAAGGAAGTCACTTTACAGAGCTCACACTTAAGGAGTACAGTTATTCTCCACATCCTTGAAGGCAGAGTATCAATGTATTTGAAATTCTACATGGAGCTTCTATTAAGAAATTTATATCTTCTTCCCATTCATTAATTTTTTACCCATTTATTCGTATCAATATTGAATCATGGATATTTATTTTATACTGTCAATTATAATCTAACACTACTTTCTTTATTTTATTGTTCAAATTGTAATAATTTTGGTCATTGGACATTTTTCAGTTGACTCCTATGCTGCTTTAGCATATACCCATCAAAGTTGTTTTTTTTCCTTGAGCTTTCTCTTCCTTGCTTTTTGACATTATAAGATTCTCCAGGCTCATCATGTATATCCACTAAGCCAGGCCTATAATTCACCAGTTCCCCAAGGATTCCTGGTTCCTTTTGTCACCTAGCCTAGCCTCCTGGAGGGAAGTGGTAGAAAAATGGAAGAGAACTGAGTCATCTTGGCCCAGGCTATTCTAGAGCATTTGCCTCCATTCAAACAAATATTTACCTTCAAACCCTCTTCAAGCTGACCACACAGGTATAAGTGAGCCCAACAGAAATCAGTTAGTCAGCCTAGAGCAGCAGGACCACCCAGCTAACTCAAAGACTTGTGAGAAATAAAAAGTAGTTATTGTTCTAAGTTTGGGAACAATTGGCTTTTCTGACCTCCTGCTTGCTATTCTCTCCTTTGTGCATTGTGGTACATTGACACTGACATTCTTTCCCTTCCCTGATGATTTGGAGCAAAGATGAACAGACCCAGGACTCTCTTGTGGAAAGCTTCAAGTGCTTATTTAAATCCTTGGATTTTGAGAAATTCAGGACACCCAAGTACACCAGAGGAGTTGGCATTTTTCTCCATTTTGTACAACAAATCTGCTCTTCCTGCCAGTAATGTTGTTGTAGGCCTATTATCAGAATACCCTTTCTTTAAATAAATTGTCCAGGGGAGAACGTGTTTTGTTTTTTTACAATGAAGAGACACCCACATTAGTTAGATTGAAGAAAGGGTTATTGAAAAAAATAGAGCCTTCTCATGGAAAGCAAGCACTGCTGTACCTCTTGAAGGCTATGAGAGAAAGGGAAGTCATTACAGTCCTTACTTTCCATATTCCTCCCTGTCTCTGAAGCCAAAGGATCTCTTATATTTAATTCTCTCTTTCATGTGCTCCATTCTCTTTTCTCCTTGTGGTTGTATCTGATTACTGACCAATCTGCATAGAACCTTCCAAACTTAAAGGCATAGGACCTTTCACTTTGAAGGAAATAATTGGCATCGAGGAGTCATTGCATTTATACACATTGGTCCCATCAGTCGTGGTGAGGGATGATAGAATCATGGGATACACATGCTAAATAAATAGTCTGTGTTTCTGTATTTTTTAAATACGGTTAACCAATAATTGCCATTCCTGGACTGTTAGAGTTCTCATACACATGAATTTGCATAGCCCAAATATGGTTTTTCTTCCCTTCTCATATCTCCCTTTAAGCTAAGTTAGTGTTGTAGGCAATTAAATATTTCGAAGAACAAAGCAGTTGATTAGAATTGTATGATAGGATAGTAAGTTGTTCAAAATGCAAGACTTCAGTCATAGATTAGAGTTTCAAGGCAAAGTATAATTAGAAAAATTAATTTGGGACTCCAGTCATTATGCTAGTGGCCCACATGAAGTAGATTTTTTGAGAATGTAGAAAATGCAACAATACATATCACAATCTATTGGCAATGGTGCCTGGTGACATATGTATTGTAAAATTGTTTCCTCCCAAATTGTTTCTGTTTGTCCAAAGTGTAATGCTATTTCTATTAAGTATAACTAGCAGTGTTATTTATTAATATATTTTATAAAAGTTTGTAAAATGTGATGTTCAACAAAATCATATTCAATGTTCCTGTTTTTCTTTTTGCATGTTTTTCAAATAAATCAACATAAATACTGAATAATCAAATTGTCAGTTTCTTCAATCATAATAGTAAATGCTATCTATCATACACCTTACAAAACAATCAGAAGACCTATTTTCTCTATCATTTTTCTAACATATTTTCCATGGTAACAATTTTGTTAATTGCATTCTCTATTATTATCAATTAATCAAGAGCTTTGAAATCACTTGTTTTATATTTTTAGAGAGTTTGCAATATGTTTTCCCTTCATGAGTTCAGACTCATGCTGATAAATAATCCTAGTGCAAAGGATCTGGTTGTCTATTTAGTGGGGCTCCCAACTTAGCCCATTTGCTGCTCTCTTGCTATAGCAGTGCATTTCCACTTCAAGAGTCTCCCTGCCAAAGAAAACCTTTGTTAGAAAGTTCACAAATGAATGCAGTCCAGAGAGGTGAGGATTCTTTTCTCAGCAGGGGAATTAGTAGATAATTCTAAGATGTCTGCAAATCTCTTTGTCTTCAACTTTGCAATTTCTATGCACAACAAAATAAATAATAGTGACACTAATATATTTAAAAACCATTGTGAATCAGTATACATTAAATTTCCTAAGATATTACATAATTTTAATTATTTTATTTTGGCTACTTGATAGCACAAAATCAAAAGAGAAATTTCTGAGGAATACTTAATTACCTATTAACATAATTTGAAATATATGACTTGTCAATTTTTAGTGGGTGTATCAGTTGATATAACCAAAAATGCAAGGATCTCTTCAGAGAATATAGTCAAATATATAGAACAGTGCTTGCTTTTTATCCTGACAGAATTGGAAACCACCTTCCAGAATATTAAAAAAATCATTACTCCTCAGCCCCACAAGTGCTTTGTTTTATTACATTAAAGTCTGAACAGCTTAGCATGACTCACAAAAGCCTTCACAAAGTTGCTCCAAACTCTCACCAGCTTTTCCTCCAGGAATCTCTTAAGTCACCTCTCCCTTCACATTAACTCCATATGCTTGCCATACCTGGAGTGAACACATAGTTCATACCAACACGAGGTCACTTCTGAAACCAAAAATGAATATTATCAATAAGTAAGCTGAAACAGCAGGCACAGACCTGAACTACCAGGGCAAACTGTGACCTGTCCATCCTGGTTAGATGTGACTACTCTACTCTCCTATGAGCCAGACACACAGCCTGGTGCTGACCACAGGACAAGCAGCTTTCCTACCTCTAACGAAAACACCAACAAGCAGATCAGCGTTTACCAAGTAGACTAAAAAGTGCTGCAAAAGAAAAGTGGACAAATTTCTAGGAAGCAGAGAAGAGGATGACTTGTGTCTAACTGGGCCATAAACAATGATCCTATAATGAAGATTCTGTGTGATCTGCAGTCATTGACTCTTCCTCAGGCTTTAGTTTCCTTGGTTGCTCAAGCGAACGTCATGCAATGGGTTAACTTTGATCCTGGGAATTTATAAGCTCATGGCTTTGAGGCTAGGAAAAAGTCCAAATCAAGGTATCCTCAAAGCGATGTTTTCTTCCCAAAGACTGGCATTCTGGGGCTGGCTGCCAGTGACCCTTGATCCCGGGCTCCTCTGCACATGGCAGGCTTTCCCTTGTCTTCTGTGTTCTGTTGACCTTCAGTTGCCTGCTTCCTGGGGCTTTCTCTCCATCTGTCTGAATTTCATTCCATGTTTAAAGGATTCCATTAATAGGAATAAGACCCATCCTGATTCAAGTGGGTCACGCCTTTACTGAAGTAGCCTCATCAACAGGTCCTACTTACAATGGGTTCGCTCTCACAGGAATAGAATAAGTTTAATCACATGCTTTTCAGGAGGTACATAACTCCAACTGCCATGTAGCCTCATCAGATTACTGTAGGTATCAAAGGTTAAAAACATATAAAGCCCTCAGAACAGCAACTGTCACGTGACAACTTGGCTTTTGTCATTGTCTTGCTATTACCTATAATCTGAACCTGTTTCTTCTAGTCTTGGCCTTGCTACATATTAGCTGGGTGACCTGAGTAAGCCATTCAAACTTTAAAAAGATACAAGTATCTATGTTGTTAAAAATATAGACAATGTATAATGGCCTTTCAAAGTAAATGTCGGAAGAAAGGCAAACACTTATTTACACAAGAATTTTGTATATTCTCTATATATGTTACTTATAAAATTGTATATGATTATCTCTATCTCAAGATCCATCTATATGCCTTTATCCATACAGAATTTTCAGGTGTTTTATAATTGATAAAATTAATATACACATTTTGAATAATAAACTCTGGACTATTTCTTTGAAAATATCTTTATCCTTTTTAAATAAATGCTCAATCAACTATACATGCCAAATGTGGTTATGGGTCAATTTTCCATTTCTTTGATTTAGTTTTTCTTTAGCATTCCTATTTGTTTTACCATGCCATAGATATCCTGTACCATTGAATATGTAATATCAGTAGGCAGTAACATTTCTTTCACTCCTCTGATAGTTCCATCTTGGAGAGTGTAGCAGTTTGATATGATTATGAATTCCAAAAATAAATATTGTATTATGTTTGTAATCTGGTCTGTACCTGGGCATGATTGAGTTATGATTAGGGCTTTGATTGGGCTACGTCGTTAGGGCATTGAGTCCCTGCCTTTTGGTGGGTGGGGACTCACAAATAAAAGGCATGGCAAAAGACAGAGTTGAGGGTTTCTGATGGAGTTTTGATGTTGGAGTATGATGCCAAAGCCTTAAACTGGAACCCTGGGAAGTAAGTTCACAGAGGAAAGAAAAGCCAACCATAGGAAGAGAGGAATGCTGAGCCCAGGAAGAAACAAGCCCTGGGAAGAAAGGAGCCTTGAACCCAGAGAGAAGCAAGACCTGGAAGAGAGAAACCAAAGAAGCCTGAACCCTTGCAGCCATCGGCAGCCATCTTGCTGCAACACATGAAAACAGATTTTGGTGAGGGAAGTAACATATGCTTTATGGTCTAGTATCTGTAAGCTCCTAGCTCAAATAAATACCCTTTATATAAACCAACCAATTTCTGGGATTTTGCATCAGCACCCATTTGGCTGACTAATACAGGGAGGGAGGTTACCTAAGTCCTTCTAAACTCTTGTCTCACAGCTCCTGTTCTTCCCATGTATATGGTACCATGTTGGTTGATAAGAGCCCCTGGTCTTCCATCCTGATCAGGTGACTTTAATTTCTCAATAGTCCTGAGTATCCCAGCATGATCGTTTGATATGCTTCTCTATTTCATTCCACAAGGATCAAGAAGTAACCTGGGTACAAGTAACTCCTTTGTAAAGTTGTCATCTGGCAGTTTGTCTTTACTCGATTTTTCTGGTGGGTGCAAGAGAGCTGCTTTCAACTCAGAGCTGATATTCAACAGGCATGCCCGCATGGTTTCCCAGTTGTTATGCTTGGGTGATGCCCTTCTCAATGATCTATGACTTTGCCACATGGTTGTTAAACAACTTGAATATCAACTCTGCCCTAAGATACATTCTCTCCGTCAGCCTTATGAGCTGTAATGGTGGTGACTCTCCTTCTCTATCCACTGATTATTTTTTGTTTGCTTCCTATTTAGCATATTCCTAACTCAAACAGAGAAATGCTATTTATTGGCTCCTCTGTTACAACCCCAAGGCTGTCATGTTATACTAATCCAGGGATTACCATTCACACTGTCTTTCATGATAAATGTACTCCCTGGAGCACTAGTATGCAAAATCCCAACAAATACGTCAAATGAAAAATTACCTTTCTTTTAGTACAAATGAGCATACTGAATTGCTTTTTAAAGTTTTAAGGATTATTTCATAAATCCACAATGAACTCTGAACATTTATGTTGATTCCTTTTGTCCATGTGCTTCTTTAAAAGAAATCAGCTTAAGTATGAATAAACAATTGAAAGTGTTACCAAAAGATATCCCAATATCTTTTCAAACCACTATTATTCATTTTAATGCAGTGGCTATTAAAGAAACTGGAATATGATCAATTAGGTCTGTTTTTTCATTCCCTGTTTTGTGAGATATTGAGTTGCCAGCATTTGAGACGGGAAAGGAAAGAGTTATAACTGGACCTTGCTTGAATTAAGCTTGAATCTGCTCTATGCCACTAACACATCCATCGCACAAAAAGCAAGGGGCCTGCCTGTGAACTTTAGAGATGGCCTTTTCATAATTCCCTCCTCCCTATTGTTTTCAACTGGCTTTGTTTGCCTTCAAAGCTGTCTTTGACACCTGTTTTAGTCTAGTTTAATCTTTAGAAAAATATCAGGAGTAGCGAAGTCAGAAAGCATACAGTATGAATTCCCCCCCGGTAGTTCTACACACTATAGAGAAGGCGCTTGTTCTAAAGCACACACAAAAAGTAGAATACACAGTTTCTGTCCTCAAGGAATCCATTGTCTATTTAGAATTACTGAACACAGAAACATAAAATGGCTACAGAGCCATTTTAGATAGGGAGAAGGAAAAGAATTGAGAAATCACTGTAGAATATATTCTCTACCTCTGCTTTGCTAATAGTGTTTGTCGATTTTATAAATCCATGTAAATAGAGTAAAGGTGACAGGCCTCTACACCTCAAATGAAGATTTAAAAATGTAATTGATAAGAAAAAATGATTTAATAAGCAATGTGTGAGATTTGATTAGAAATGTGTACTCATATGAATATATATGCACAAACGTGTGTGTTTACGTCTTATCTGTGCATCAAATTGGATCTTACCAGATTATCCCTCATATTTGTGTTTCATTTGTGAAAAAAAAGCCCAAACAAACCAACAAAAAACAAACACAAACCTGAATGATTCTACAGAGGTAAAAACAACCACAAAAAAACGGATACCTCCATAATCTTCTCTGCTTGTGATATAATGGATTGTAACCAAACCCCAGCAAAGACACTATAAAAGAAATTGTATCACTAGCTCAAATCCTGTGATAAATAATAACTACTCTGTAGGTAAAGTAAGCCCCCTCGTTTTCCTGCGGTCAGCCCTGCCCTGGCTCACACTGAGGACCTGCGACGCAGGTGACGTAGGAGTCACCCTCTTGGCTCACCCTCCCTTTCTGAACCAGGTGGAAGCGGGGAGAGCCAAGCGCTACCCCGCATGCCCTCCTCGGCAGTGCATGGCTGACCCAGTGCTTCTCCAATTTGAATATGAATCATCTGAGCATCTTGTTAAACTTCAGATTCGCAATCACCCCTGTGTGGCGAAGGGTCCGAGACACGTTATTCCAGAAAGCTACCAAATGATGCCAATACTAGTGGGCCACAACGAAGTAAGAGCGGCAGTTCTCTGGGAATTTCTGTCTCATTTAAGAGAGACAGGTTTGTAATGCACACATTGGCGCAATGGCTCTCCCTCTGGAGCCTTTGGAAGAGGATCAGTGAGAAGGGGCTCTCTTCACTCCAGGTGTATCCAAATCTAGATAAAAATCGTTACTCCAAAGACAACTAAATTCCCAAAATAAAATATAGTGTGAAAGAAAATAAGATTTTACCAGTTTATTTATTTTCTAGTTCAACTCCAAAGATGGACCTCACAATTTAGAGAGAAACACAGTTCTCATGACTGATGCTTCTATTTGGATTTGGGTCTCTGTCTGTTTCACCTCACTTTCTTTTCCTACATCTCTTATTCCGGTGTTCCTGTTCTACATACTCCAAATTCTTATATTTTTATTTACTCCCAGAAGAAGGGGATTTGGCCTGTTTCGTCCCTTCTGGGTCATGCATATTCCACATGCCATGGGCTCTAGTCAAATGCTCAATAGCTGTGAGCTCTAAAGGGTGTAAAATCTATGGCAACTAGTGAGAATAAAATCATTTTCCAATTTAAACTCAGCCTCTTACCAATGATGGCTGTAACTATTTCCACACTGGGTTAATCAAAGAAGCAACCACTCGTAGATATTTTGTTTATGTTTCTCCTCATTTGATTTGTTTATTAGGCATATTAGCTTAGGCCAAAGTAAGATAAGAGCGCTGGAATAATTTGTTTCTGTAAGAAGATTTGGAAATTGTTGAATTTAGGAAAAGAAATAGGAAGAAGAAATCATAAATATGTGTCTCAGTATGATATAAGAAGCTGCCAGAAGAGTAACAAGATAATACATTTCTTAAAAAAAAATTTTTTTTGTTCCAATGGAAGTCAAAAAAATAGAAGAAAACACATTATAATATATTCATTAGAAAATATAAAATACGATTTAGAAAATATGTCCTCATTGTAAAATAAAATAATGACAACTAGCAATATGCTCTCTACCAGGAGCACATCTAAAACACATAAAGATTAAGAAGAAAGAAAAGAGAATGATATATTAAACAACTATTTACATATGTACTAAAGTAAGCTGTTTAACATCAGACAAAATAGAATTCAAGGAAGAAATTTTTTAAAAATTGAGGCATAATGTTCTTGAAAAAGGAATATTTCATCTAGAAGGAATAAGCACAACGAACTTGTAAGCTTCTAACAATATAGTTGAAAATATTCAAATAGCAACATTTAAGTGAAATATGTGGAGAAATAGTACATCAACAAATATATTGGAGATTTTAATACACCCTTTTCAGAGACATAGATCATGTAGGTAAATAAATAGCAAAGATATAGAAAACTTTAATATGCATACATAGACATCATCCTCAAACGAAAAAACTCATTCTTATAAAACAACATGGAAAATTTTAAATACATTTAAAAGTCAACCATGTTCCATGACAGGGACATATTTTTAAACATCAACGCTTTATTATATACAATGAGTTCTCTGACTACAATGCAATAGGATTAGAAATTAAAGATGAAAGTCCAGCTTAACAAATCTATACACCCTGAAACTAAATAACATATTACTGAACAGCTTTTGGGTAAAAGAATAAATCAGGGATGATTACTAGTTAGGACTGAATGATACTGAAAATACAGCATGCAAACTTGTATGAATTTAGCTAAAATATGAAATACATGGAAATAGATATGCTTACATTGAAGTCAGCCACCAGAAAATATTGAAAATAAATGAGCAAGTCAAAAAATAGCAACAGAACTAAACTAAGAAACAAGAAAAATGTCAATAATGATAGTCTATGACCCAATAACCAAATCAGTTTATATATTAATATACTGTTATTATTATTGTATCTATTAGACTTACCTTTCCAAACTGAATGTAAACTTCATTATCTGTGAGAGCCTAACACTTCTCAATCCTGCAAGGTATCCAGCAGAGAGTAATGCTGATTTTACCTGTTTCTTCATTTATTTAACAAATTTTTGTTGAGACTCTATTATGGAGTATGAGTTGGGAATAGAGCAGTAAACAAAACTGTTGTCATGAAGTTTACTTTCTCATTATTGCTGAATTTATTTATTGACAGTAGTCAAAATTAAAAGCCAATGTATTATTAAAATAATTCCCAAATTTGGAAAACTGAGAAATCAGAGTTCTAGGTAAATTAATATGAGTACCTGTTTTCTCAGTAAACTTCTAGTAAAAGCAGAGTTAATGGTAGACATTTTTTTATTGAAAATAGTCAAAGATAAGAATGCATGAATATTACCATATACATTTGTGTGAGTGTATGTGCATCCTAAAGCCAGTTCTTATTTAGTGTATGAGCACTCCAGCCAAGGCACTCTCACTAAAGTTGGGAATAAGGCAAAGGCTAGGATTTCCACCAGCTCCAATGCTATTTTAGTTAGTCTTGTTCTGGCGCTATTAAGCAACGCAACTAGATAAGAGAAAACAACTGGAAAAAAGGATAAGAAAAGAAGTATTAAGACATATTTGCCAGTGACATTTTAGACTACCTGTAAAACCCTATGAAACAGAAAAAACTAATGGGAATATTAGAAGAATTAAGCAAGGATGTAAAATATCAAATTAACATGCGAAAAATCATTAGCTAGTTAGAGACTATTATTCATGAGGAAACACTATTTCCTCTTAGAAAATACAAAATGCTTAGGAAATAAGTTAACATAATATTTAAAACACAGATGCAGGAAATGAAATGATGCAATATTCCTAAGAGATGCAAAAATAGACTTTGTTTTGGAGGTTATGTGAAAGTTCTTTGGGTGATGAGGTGCAAACACAGATAGACAGCTGGCCAAGAATGCACGAAAGGACAACTTTGTTAGATCAAAGACCCTGGAGGGGAACAGGGGAGAATAGGGCGCCCGGAGTCCTGCTGGGCTTACCTAGCTCGGGTTTGGGGAGGAGGGGGAAGAAGTGCCTGTGGGTCCCAGGGACTCTCACCTTACTTGTAACCCAGGGGAGAGGCACGGAGTTTTCCTTGGGGGGGATTGGGGATTGGAAGTTTCAAAATATATGGCATGAAAAGCAGAAGGAGCAAAGGCTGTTTGGAGAAGCTGAGGGCAGCTTCTTATCATCCAAACCATATGGAGGTACAGACCCTGCTAGTCCTGGTTAGCCAGGGCAGGCCTCACTGGGGAAAACTTACAGCTAAGTCAGGCAGGATGATGAGGCACCAAATATAATTTCTTTTGTGCCCTTAAGACTTGAACAAATGAACAGATATCCCTTCTTCCTGGTTAGACCTCTCCACTGTCAAGGAGTGCGTTCTCTCTAAGTTAATTAGAAATTTAATGCGATACCAATAAAACTAATTTGGCGGGACAAGTTGATAAAAGAGTTCATGTGAAAAAATAAGCACACAAGGATAGCTAAGAATAAAAGGACAAAGTCAGAGGAAACACCATGTCTCCCAGATATTAAACATACTACAAAGCCTCTCTCACTAAAATAGTGTGGCACTGGAGAACAAACAGAAAAAAAGTCTTCTTAGTCACCAATACATATAGTAATACAGCATATAATAACATTGGAACTTAAAATTACTGGGGTAAAGATGATCTCTTTAACAAACTATACTGGGATAATTGGATAGCTAATAGAAAATTATAAAATTAGCTATATTTTCACGGCATAAGAATAAACTCTAACTGAAAAAAAGCAATCAAAAAGGAAATGAAAAAACAAAACTAGAAAAACAAATAAAATTATACAAGAAGAAAACATGGGTTAATTGCATTATAACTTGGGAGAAAGGAATTGCTTTCTAAATAGAAATTAAAACCCGGTCAATATAAAAAATTGATATAATTGAATACGTAAAAATAAAAATGTCCACATGGTCGTATGATATAATAAAAATTACCAAAAAGAACTCAAAAGACAAATGACAAACTGAGAAAATATACTCACCATGGAGGAAGGTACATAAAAATATAGAATGTGGAAAATCAAAATACAATCCTGTGGGGATGGAATGGAATTAAAGGTATTTGTGTGAATTTCAGACTTCTAATTATGTGCATGTACATGTGTATATGTATTTTTGCTTACATGTACCTGTATGTATTTATGCATATTTCTTAATGTATGTATATGTATATATATATATATGTATCTGTATATGCATAGGTATTTTTCCTAGCTCTGTTCACAAAATGGGACAGAAAGCAAAGGCACTGCAAGATGAATGTGTACATCTTGCACCTACAAATTAGTCTCTAATATCATGCCTTACTGAAGAGAACCAGGACCATGCAGATAAATGACAGATTCTGTGACTGGAGTGGGGTGAGTACAAGGTGAGGCTGAGATATCTTATTTTTCCAGAAGTTAAGGAAATTTTCAAAGATATATTGAGGTCATATCACATGGATAGAAAAACAGCTTAAAGGGTACCCCTTGGGTCAAATCTGGATAATTTGAGTATCATAATAATTAAGGACAATAATGAATTGTGGACCATTAAAATGTAGGAATTCATGAGTCCATACTAATAATAGATAGATGGAGAAACGGATGTATTCATAAATACATATGTAAATTGTAAAAAAAAAAGAAGAAAGAGGACTGTATTAGTTAACCAGAGGGGTGCTGATGCAAAATACCAGAAACTGGTTGGTTTTTATAAAGGGTATTTATTTGGGGTAGGAACTTACAGATACCAGGCCATAAAGCATAAGTTACTTCCCTCACCAAGGTCTCTTTTCATGTGTTGGAGCAAGATGGCTACCGACGTCTACAAGGGATCAGGCTTCCTGGGTTCTTCTTTCCCAGGGCTTGCTTCTTTCCAGGCTTAGGGTTCTTTTCTTTCTGGGGCTCCAGCTTAAGTCTTCAGCATCAAACTCCAATATCAAAACTTCAACATTAAAAACTCCCAACTCTGTCCTTTGCCTCCACCAAAGGGTGGAGACTCAATGCCCCACTGGCACAAGAGGTTTACAAAATTACTTAATCAAGTAAACCTATGAATCCAGTATAATCTAATATGCCTAGAGGAAAAGATCAGTTTACAAACATAATCCAATATTTCTTTTTGGAATTCATCAATAATATCAAACTGCTACAAGGATTCTTGCTTACAGTAAAATGCTGAGTGATGACTCTTAAGGAATGCTAAGAGCTGGAAAATCATTTTGAAATTATCATCATAAAAATGGGCAAGGATCATTAATGAATGCTAAATCTAGGGAGACATTTAAGACCCAGCTATTTGCATTACTTTAACGTGTTTCCCCACAAGTTACTTATTTCTTTCTAGGGATAGAAAAAGAAAAGAAATAACCAAACAATGGAAAAATTGGATAATACCTGGATGGTGTGATCAAAAATAACTAAAACATGAGTTACTGTGGGAATCTCAGGCCTCCAGAGGCAATGCCCCAAGAAAGGCACACATATATCACTTATGCCATATCCTGGTCTAAAATGGATAACCTGTGTGTATACACGACTATGTGTAAACATCAGCAATTTAAAATAAGGAACATCGTATTAAAAACTGCCACCACCATCTCTCCAAAATATTTGTATTTAAAAAAAAATTTAGGTGTCCAAAAGGATATACAAATCGAATTGGTACATGATCCTAGAGTCAGAGACAACCTCATGGGCATGTGTCCTTTGAATTTGTGCCGAGTCCCTCTCTAGGACCAACGAAAGAGCCCTGTCTTAATCGTTCTTACTCCTGTATTTCCCTGTATCAGTCAACCAAACATTTGCATACTTGACACTTTTCTTCTTGACATAGAAGAAAAGAGAAAGATGGGGCACGATGAGTACTTTTCCTTTCATTCCTTCCTTACTCATCAATTAACTAATGGTAGAGAGTGTTGGTAGAATGTGTGCATATCAAGAAGTGAAATAAGAGAACTGAGTAGTTCATGCAGCATTTCCACTCTTCCTGTAAGAATTAAATACCCATATTCATGTATAAGCTGCAGAATATGAATTGTGTAAATTTAGCAATTTTGCATTCTATATTAATTATTCTGTTATTTACATTTAAAACTAGAATTACACAATCTAACGATGAACAGTAAAATTCTTGATAATAATGAAAAATTAATCTTTCTTTATTCTAAATGACATTAAATAGCAATGAAAATATATTGTGACAAGTCAAAAGAGAGGCTACAGAAAAAAGAAAAAAACTTTATATTTTAGTACCTTTAACAACACTTTTTTCCAGCTTTTTGAAAAAAGGTCTTTATATTTTTAATTTTCACTGGGACCCACAAATTACGTAGCAGGCTCTGCCTAAAATGGATCTTATATTGGAGGCGGGGAAAATGAAGTTATAAAGGACATAATGGCATCAAATGATGAAACTGGAATATGGAGAAAGATAAAACAAAAGTATCTTATAAATATTAAATACACCAAAGTTAATTACTGTGTTGTGGTTATTTAAAATAATCCATATTCTTAGGAAATACACACTGAAGTATTTACAGTAAAGAGCCATGACATAAGAAACTTACTTTCAAATAGCAAAAAAATGAAGTATATATCTATCTACCAAACCATTTCTCTTTCCCTATCTACTATATATCTACGTATCTATCTATCTATCTAGTTCTATCATCTATCTAAAATGATAAAGTAAATATTAATAGGAGCATCAAGATAAAAGCTATACCTATCTTGTCTTGCAATATTCTTATTCTTGCAATTTTTCTGTCACTTTGAAAACATTTTCAAATAATAACTTTTAAAAAGGCCCAATGTAAAATGATTGGTTTTATGTATCTCATATAAACCCATTTGATCAGTTCAAATTATTCATTATCCAAACTTGAATATCTTAATTAATGGACTTTATCCATCCATCTATCTATCTATCTATCTATCTATCTATCTATCTATCTATCTATCTATCTATCTATCTATCACCTATCTATCTATCTATCCATCTATCTATCTATCTATATGTTTAGGTTTGCTTTTTGGACTTAAAGTAACTTCATATATCAAACTGGTATTCTATTTGCTTTTGGGAATATTTTTACAGGGAGTAACTGATTTAGTTAGCATTTGAATAAGAATTGCTGTCACGGAAGTAGATTTGCCCTGGACTTTTTTCTTGACTAGACGTGTTAACAACCACCTGTGCTAATGTGTTTGGAAGTACGTTAACTTCTTCAAGTCATGCTTTTCTCATGCTGATGGGATACAGTTTTTATAAAATAGTATTATTTTTCCTTTCTTGGTCTTTTCCATGCTTGTCACTTTATTTTATGATATTAAAAAGCAAAATGATTCCTTTATTTCACTTTATTTTTCTTATACTATTTTCAATTTAAACAAGCCAAGTCAAAGTTTTTGACATGTCAAATAATCTGCAGACAGTAAAATTTAATGTAATATTTAATTTATTCATATTCTTTTAGTTTGGAATGAAAAATAGACACTGGCTAGATAATCCAGCTCTTCAGAAGTTCTTCAAATTAACATCATTTAAAATAAAGTAATCTTGGTTCTAATTATTGTAAAAACCTAAACTGGTGTTGATACTTTGTTAGTGATAAAGTTGAATGTCAAATGTCATGGGTTTTTTTCCAAAGGAAGCGTGAAAGTGAATCACTTTATAGGGAGACATTTGAAAGGATTGCTAATAGCTTTATAAACACCTACAAAATGTTAAAAGACTGTGTGGAGTGCTTTTTAATAGTCGGGCTGGGAAAGAGAAAAACAGAAGGGACATTACAATGCAAAAGGGAATTGTTAAATTTGTTTCCAACGACAGTCCCTGCAAGTACTACTTGAAAATAAGCAAATCAATCTATGGATGTGCCCCCTGTGCTGGGCCAGAAAAATGGAGGTGGATTAGAAAGTAGAATCAATTGTTTACTGGTGAAGTTTGCAGCAGTTTTGTTCATTTATATAGATATTTTTTAAAAGGCACTTAAAATTTTCAAATAGCTCTGTTATATAATTTAGTTCCAGAGACAACTGCATATTTGTTTGTTGGTTGGTTTGCTTAAATTAAAAAGATTGATAGCTCAATTCACTCTCTTTTTCATATAAATGAAAATTATAAGGGCATTTGTCCTAAAAAAATTCATGAAAATATTTAAATTATTTAATTCACATATTAGTGGAATGAGTGATTTGAATAATTTCATTTTCCAAAGGATTTTAAATTTGTTAATGCTTTTTAGTTTGGGGGGAATGTGAGTCCACGTGGAAAATGAGTTTACATTTTTATTGTAATTAATTATAGATGAAGAATATTAACTAGATCTGTATCAGCGTGCAGTCCTGGGACTAAATTAAAGTGGTTTTTAAATGGTCATTAGTTACATATATATTTCCAAGATGATAGTAGAAATTCTAGTTTAAATCCTGATTTCATAATAATAGATTATATAATGATCATTTTAATAATTAATTTATAATGAGTTCTTACTATATGGTAGATATTTTTTACATATTATAGCTATTCCTCACAAGAACTATAAAAGGAACAAATTTCTCTGCAACCCAATATGTTTGCATTTTTAAAAAACTCTATGCACCCACCAAACTGAATATTTTTAGTCCTGCTTATACTCCAAGCTCTCATATTTGTGTGCCTTCAGATTGAGACATTATCTCCTACACTAATTTCCAATCTCCAGATTACCTTTACTCATCTTTTGAAGTCTCAGATTCAATGCATTTTTTTGAGTGGAAATACTTCTGTTCCTCAATAAACTAGGTCATTTGCCCTGCTCTATGCTCTCACATGGCTTTATGAATTCCCTCATAATTGCTTACTTAGATGTCCTAGTCTGCTTCTAACCCTAATTCCATGAGTGTAGAAGCCTTAACTCTTTTGCTCACAAATGGATCCTAGTGATTTGGATAGTGTCTAATGCATACTCAGGGCTCAAAGAGAATTTTTTTGTGTGTGAACACTGTAAATTCCCCTCTATATTAAAACAAACAAACAAACCAAAACAAAGAAAAAACGAATTTCTGGGTGGGAAAGTGAGTGTCCAATGACTCGCAGTCAGTAAGTGGCAGAGCTAGGAGTCCAAGCCGAGTTGCTTTCACTCCAGAGCACACATGCCAGTTCCGTTGGCACGGGTGTCTCATTAGTTAATATCGAGGGCCTCCCCGGTCTACTCTCTAGAAAGAAATAATTCACGAGCGTATTCATGCCTGATGTGTTCAGGGCCTAATAACCAGCGTTTGGCCCATACTGTTTATTGGAAATAGTGGAAGGGACAGGATAATATGTGGGTTAATTTGAAGTTGGATTGGATGTGAATTACCTAAGAGGAATGTTTAAAAATAGAGATTATTGCGGTAGATTCAATTATATGCCCCCGCAGAAGACCTGTTCTTAATCTTAATCTGGCTCCCTGTCGGTGTGAACCTGCTGTGATTAGGAACTTCTGATGTTACTTTTACTTTAGGTGTGGCCCAACTGAACCGGGGAGGGCCTTCATCCATTACTGTAGGTTTTTTAAAGAGAAGTTGGAGAAGGCCAGACAGAAAGAAGCTGAAAACAGACAGAAAACGGACGCGCAGACACGAGGACAGAGAGAGCATGTGGCAGGAAGCAGATGCCAGCCAAGGAGCCCCAAGGATTGTGACAAGCAAGGGCCCGAATGCTACTGACTCCTGGGAGAGCGTAGCCTTGCTGAGTTCCTGATTTTGGACTTCTAGCTTCTGAAACTGTGAGACAAAAAATTCCTGTTGTTTAAGTCAGCCCATTGCTGGCCATTAGTCATAGAAGCATGGCCAAAAAAGACAAATATGGTTTCTTTCCCTTGATAAATGAAAGACGAAACTAATCAACATAGAATTAATAATGAGTGACACAAATTATGTTAAACGTATACTAAATTACTCACTCTACATATTAAAATATGCTTTCCTGGGCTGGGGAGTTATTGTGTTCACCATCTTATGGAGAGGCCAAGGTGATTTCTGCATTTTACATCTAGAGATGAATACCACAAAAATCCTAGATTTTTACCTTTGACTATGATTCTTTCCTGACCAGATCACTGTTAGAATATGTATGGGGAATCACTTTCAGTTCTTAGCTGATGGATCTGCTTTCTTCTTTCCTTAAGCAGGTCTCAATGATACAGTCTCCATTTACACCCTCAAAGTGGTCAAAGTGCTGATTTAAAGAAAGCAGTAATATTCCTCCACAGAGCTGCTTTTGACAGCATTTTTTTGACTAATAGACTGATTTTCCACATAGAATTCTAACACAGTGGACAGCTAAAATTGAAGTGCTTTCGTGCTCTTTTCAACTCTCTTTCCTGGTACATTAGTGAAGATCCTGGCCAGACCTGCGCATGTTGTGAGGTTCGTTATTTATTGAAGCTCTGACTCTCAGTGCCTGTCAGTCTGCAGCCTCTACGAGGCTGTTTTCAATTACTGTTTCCCATTATTATTAGGTTCAAGATGAATCAAACAAATGCATTGTCCAGTGACTACAAAAAAATCAAGATTGACTCTGGCTCTGAGTGTGTCTTGTGAGATTTAGAGCAGAAGTCACTGTACCAGGAAATGACTGGAATGGGGCAACTTGCCCAGAACCGCCCTCTTCACATTGGTCTCTACCAGATGGCCTCTTCTCAAAGTGTCATAAAAGAAAATTCTTGTCAATTAGCAGTTCACCAGAACTTCACTATTCACTTATTACCAAAGTAGGTCTCAATTATGAAACAATTGTTTGTCAAATCCCAAGGATCCTAGGAAGGAGTCTTCCTGAAATTCAGTCAGACTCAAAATTATTTTCTGCCACATTCCATTCACCTACCAACCAAAACATCTCTTATTGTGCAATGAATTTTAAGGGAGAGAGGGAAGAAGAGAGGAATGAGAGGAATGCAGAACTTTGAAGCAGTGAGAACAGTGTAGTTGGAAAACCTTCCCAAAATGAGAATCTGATTCACTTGAGAGTGATAAGTGGTGAGGTGTGATTATCCAACCCCAATCTATCCCACAATAAGAACCTTTGCCAATTTTTTATGATATACTCTAGTCTAATACTGATAATTGTTGAAAATACATATAATCTTCATAGTGTCCATCTCTTCCCCATCTCCATGAAATTTTATAGATTTTGTAGTGATTGGCATTCTGGAGCAACACAAAAATTGAAAAATTATTTTTTAAAGGAAATGTCAAAATATTGGAATCTTTTGAATTTTCTTTAGTGTACCTGAGTTCAAATTCTAAAATGTAGTGGATCGAAAGTATAAAATAATTTTATCAGCTTATTACAAATTCCTAATTTTCACTGATTCAGGGTTCATATGTGGGGCAATTTCTTATGTCCTTATAGCCTTGAAGTAGTTAATCCCTTTTTCTTCCTATAATGACACTAAATTCCTAAAGGAAAACATCTTCATTTTTTAGATGGCAGCCACTTAGGCACTTATAATGCTTAAATTAGAGGGTTTTTATTTTATTTTCTATTCATTAATAATAGCCTCAGAAAATTCAATTCCATATTATGATAGTAACTTAGATATTTTTAGCCAGTCAGCTAACCATCTTCTTTCTTTCTTCTCTCTGTAGATATATATCTTTATAAATACTTTAATTTTTTTATTTTATGAGCCAACCAGTTCAGCCACACACTGATTCATTATATTTCTGAAATCATATGATAAAAGTATATATACCCTGCTTTGTGGCATTTAAGAGCATTTTAAAGAAATTAGATTGTATCAGGTTGAACAGGATTGTAGCACACTCCAGGGAGCTGACCCCACAGAATCTTTGAAAAACTCATAAAAACTGGTGGAGCTATCCTCCCCTAAACTCCAGAAAACATATAAAGCGTTACAGGAACTAGAACTCTGTATATTCTGCATGTTATTTCTGTAAATCTACAATTTTTCTAACATAAATAAATAAATAACAATGAAATTGTACATCTCACAATTAATATAAAAGTTAAATCAGTCATTAAGAAAAAATATTTTGTTTGTGATTTGTTTACATTGCGGTATCAAAGACTGTGTCCCACTCACTTCTTTTGGAATAACTATAGTGTATCACGAAAAATGTTTTTAATATATTATCATTCATCTGGCAGACGATATAGAGTCAAATAACAAATAAACATATAATTTTCTGGTCTCTTTCACCAACATATTTGAGCCAGTAATTATTCTGATCCTTAACGTTTTGTTCTTTGTTCATTTTACTAGCATCTGCCTCCTAAGCACCTCAGGATGTGAGATGAATGTAAATTGCAATAGGGCTAATAATCACTCTCTGTCCTTTTTGCAATCTGAAGATATGATACGTGGTGCTTTTAGGCCATCTCTTGAACAGTATGTCTGGGTGCTGTTTGTGAATCTTCTCAGCAGAGATGGCTGGAGGGCATGATGTACCTATCTCAGTGGGGCAAAAGACTTTGTTTTGATCCAAAGAGGAAGAGATCTGCAACTGCCTTTATTGTAATCCTACCCCTGCATCTGGCAAATTCAGATATTAGAGAATTATTGTTCAGCAAAATGGGGTAAGAAAAATAACATGATTGTTCTCTATATTTTTTCCTTAGAGAGCCAGTAAAGTTGAAGGCTGTGATTCAGTAGAATTTGTTAATTCACTGCATGCAATTCTAAAGCAGTACTATTTTCTTTCAGACCTTTAAGCTTTGCTAACTATTTTGGACTCACTTTTATTTTCAAACATTGTCCTTACTTGTGGGCACCATACTAATGGAATCAGGAGTTAGTTTCAAAGCTCTTATTTTTTTAATCCAAATCCACATAGCAGTAAAAACATTGTATTAGAAAGAGCACTGGTCTGAATACCTTGGAGAACAGGCATTTTATCACACTTTGCCATTACCCAGGTGACTTTGAACAAGTCATTTCTGCTCTCTGGGTACTTTTTTCCTCCATTTGTAAGATGGTTATGGACAGGGAAACTCATTTTGCATGATGCTTTTAAACTACAAGCAAAATTGCTTGGAGATCTTTTTAACAGTACCAGTTTCAAGGCAAAACAACACATCAAGATTCTAATTTATTAAGTCAAAGTGAGGTAAGGGCATTTCTATTTTTAATGTAATTTAAAGTGATTCTGATGCGGTTCGTCTATAGACTGGCAATTGAGACCCACTGGAGCCTTGGTCCTTGTAGTTCTAAGATGAAATCATTTTCTAATATAGTTCTCACCCCTGGCTGCACCTCTGCATAATTTAGGAAGCTTTTGAAAAGTTACTTAGGTCCAGGGCCTATTCCCAGACATTCTGTTATAATCAGTCTGAGGTAGAGTCTGAGCAAAGCCCTGCTTAAAACTCTCCCCAGGAGATGCTAACGTGCAGCCAAGAGGAAGGCCCTCTGCTTCAGGAAGTTTTCTTGGATTTTAGCTCCAATTTATTGAGAGCCTAATATGATAACCCCTATGCCTGCCACATTGCATGCATATTAGAGGCAAGTAGTAGTATCTCCATTTTACACAGGAGGAAACTGAGGCTTAAAGTAGTTGAGTAATTTGCCAAATGTCAAAATGTAATAAGAGGAAGAGACAAGATTTGAAGATTTGAAGCTATGGTTTACTGTCATTGATTTATTGGATGGCTACAATGTATTGCTATCAGAACTAGGAAAACTAATTAAATTTGGCCAGATTCCCCATTTTAGTAATTCCTAAAATGATATCAAAAGAGTTTTCCTAAAATAATATCAAAAGAGTTTTCTAATGGGAACTCAATCTAGTATACTCTAACAGGGGACTCAGTTTCATGAGCTGTTTTGGGTTGAATTCAATTGAGATAATAATGGAAATAAATCTAAGTATATTTGTTGAGTTTACTTCCCATCACCTATAGCCAAATTTAGTACCAGTACAACCATCATTGAGTTTGGAATCAATCTTACATTCTAGAGAAATTAATAAGTAACCAGAATTAAAAAAAATAAATAAACTACACTGGTTCTCTTTTAAAAAGCATTCTAATCAGACATTTTAATTATCTCCAACTGTACATTAATAAGGCATGTAGAAAAGGCAAAAATTATGTTCTCAAAAATGCCAATTTTCTTTTCCTATAATAAATATTCTAGTCCAAAGAGTTACAATGAGAGCATGTAGTAAACTTATAATGCCTCTGAACTATTTATTTCATTTCTTCATTGAAATATTCTATAAAAGGGATAATGTTTGCATGTGTAAATAATTGGAATCACTACTTATGATATCATATAGGCATTTAAAGTCTTTTAAGAAATTTGTCAAATGGACCTCTTAGGATACTTATGCAGGGGTATTTGGTTTACTTGTTACATTCTGATCATTGCCAGACATTGGATTTAGAGCATGTATCTTTAAGATCCCACAGAGCAGCATCCATGGAGTTGGGATAATAGTCCTCCAGTGAAAGTCTACATGCCAGCAAAACGTTATTCGTAAATATTTTACTTTATTTAAGGATATATTTACTATTCTTTTTTTTTTACTTGTTTCTCTGTTAGGGTTTGTAAATATTGGATTCACTCTTTATTTCCTGGGCTCCAGCTTATATATTATGTTTCCGTGAGCTCAGTTCTAACCTCACTGTTGGCCTTTCCTTCCCAACACCAACAGCTCCCGTGGGGTCTGACCTCAGCCTGCTTTCAGTTGTTCTAACTCCATACTGGTGCTAAAAGAACCAGCTGTGCCTTCTGTCTGACATTATTTGTAAGAGCCCTGAGACAGCGTGCCTCAGGGACCCAGGAGAGGTTGGTTCTAACTTTAATTAACTAGCCCACCAGCAGTTTAGAGGTCATCTTTAAAAGAGGACTTCACAAGTCCTGGTAGTCAAAACACCGACTAGGTCTGTACAGATTCTACTAGTGATTTCTTGATTTTCATTTTATTTAAATGTTAATTTTGCCCCTATTTTACTATGTTTTCATCATTCTGCCATAGCCACATCATCTTTACTGCGTTCTGCCTGTCTTGTTGCTTCCTGGAGGTGATTTGAGGCCCAGAGAATTAAAGTCGCAGGTTGTCTGTTGACTCATTTTGTTTCTTAAATTGTACTTAAGGAATTCAGGTTTTATCTGGAGTATAAATTGTATAATTATCTTGTTTACTGGCTAGACAGACTATAAGTAGAGTAAAATAAACATGAGATTATTTCTATTTACATCTGTCAAAGTGTATGGTTCTTTAAAACACAGATAATATTGTTTGTCGGTGTCTTTAAAGTTAATTAGCACCTTTTACATTGGTGCTGCTAATCCAACGGGGCACAGAAAAGAAAAGTTCTATTAAGAATGTATTTTTGTTTAGAGTAGCTTTATCCTACAGATGGATTCTTTTAAAAAATTAATTTTCAAACTTAAGAAAAAAGCAGAAGTGGTGAGTAGGCTATTTTGAGTGAACATTTAAAAGTAAACAACATTTTATGCTACACATTGTTACATCATGCATAAACTATTAAGAATAAAGACCAAATAAGACCTATGTCTAGTTGAATAGTTTTAAAAATATATGATGCAGAATATTTTATTGCAATTATAGATATTTTATTGTAATTAAAGAATATTTTATTGCGATTATACCAAATCTGAATGAAAAACAAACTAAAATGCATAATAGGATTTAGTAAATCTGAAAACGTCTTTAAATTGGGACTTAACAAAGAAAACACAAAGAAAGATTAAGAAATTTTGGAGCTACACTGTGCATTAGTACATTTGATTATATGTAAACCTTATGTATTCTATTAATCAATTAATGTCTAAAATTGTAAATAAGTGAAAAAAGTTGAAGTTTTTCTAATCTTGATGAGATATAAAACTCTAACATGGAACTTTTCATTCTATCTTAATAAGGAGTGGTGAGTCTCTTAGATCAGGGAAGCTAAGACACCAGTTTGTCTCTCTTGGGCTAGTCTGAATTCTCTTCCATTTTCTCATGTATATTGGTGAATTTTATGAATCAAGGTAATGTATGACATTTAGAGACACTAAGATCCTTACAAATATTCAAAGACCATTCTTTTAAAAGAACGTATTATTTATGTCTCTTAAATTATAATACTCCTGCTTTACTAATTATGAAATTTTATTAATGTGTCATATTTTATACATTCTGTGAAAGTCACTGCAGCCCTTTATGGTCCCTGCTGTATTATGTTAAGTTCCTCTGACTTCTTGGTAGGAAGAAATAATACGTGTTTGTTTTTTTAATTTGTAAAATAGGAATACCAGATGGTTAATGTAAGAATGTGACAACTAAAATAAATCAATCCCACTATGAATATAAAGTATTACATATATCATGTATATTTTATATATATGATATGTATATATAGTGGAAATAGCACATGTAAATATGTTATATAGTACAAATGGGATTTGGGTAAGAGATATATATATCAAGAATTTTCTTAGGTTTTTATTCTATATATGCTTACTTTGACAATATACAATAAAAGGTACAAATGTATTGGCCTGGATTGCAATGATTGGTAAATACATAAAAATAATAAAAATTAATTTTTGCACGACTAATATTACTTAATGCTTTGTTTGTATTAGTGTGCCTAAGTGTAGATAAATATATTTTTATTTTTCCTTTTAAAAAAGTAAAAACATGTCAAATGACAGGGGGAAATACTGTCATCCCTTAGTTATGTTACTATGTACCATATATAAAATTTTTTAAGCATATATGTCATGAAGGAGCACAGCATATCCACAGAGACCCTTCCCCTGGAGGACAAGAGCCTTGGATTTCTGTTTCCTATGGATGTGCCTCAGGCCAGTCAGATCTTTATGCATTTTTTGCTTATCTGTTAAATAATCTCTAGTAATCTAGTTTTGTGTTTTAGTATTTTATTGTTCAAGTGCAACCACATAATCAAACGTAATTGGAATCCTAGTGGGAATGCATACACTTATCCTCATCAGTGCCTGCAGTGTCTCAAAAATTTGTCTCTACAAATTAAACTCTATGTGAAACATTACCAAGTGTGTTTTGTTTTTCTTTCAGTGGCTGGCAACAGGACCAGTTAGATAATCTGTTAAATCAGGCCAATTCAATCCAATGGTTTCTGGGTGTCAGGCCTGAGCGGGAGTCTAAGAAGGGAAATCTGAAACCAAAATAGACAAAAACAGTAACATGTGAACAAAAGCCCAAGGCGGTGCCTGACCACCTGGCTGGCCAACAGTGAAGGCGGAGCTCGGATGAAGAGCCTAAGGCAGGTGTAAACTGAACCTCCCTAACCAGAATGGAGATGGCGCTTACGGAACCCAGGGGACTGAGCAGTTAGGTTCTCAACTCCTGGCCAAGGAGGTAAAAACAGGATTTAGAGAGATGATACAGCAGATGGCAGGGCCCAGCATTGAGTGGTGGTGATTAGAGCCCCAAAGTGAGCACAGTTTCTTACCCATGCCTGGCTTCAGTGCAAGACTTTCTGTCTCCATTTTTATGTAAGTTCTTCTGACATGATATTTCCATTTTCAAATTGCCAGAACTGTCGCTTGGAACAGTAATAATTATTCTTGTGTGATAAATGGAGAAAGTGTCACAAAGTTTGAATAAATCACCCAAAGTCCACAGTAAGTGTGAAGTTATTACTTTTGTCTTCCTGGAAAATATAGCCAACACCAAAAATAAATGACAAATGCAAGTGCTAAAAATAATAATAACGGCTGCTGCCGTGACCAGATAGGTGGAGAAAGTCAGTTATGTATTTACTCTGGGCATGGTGGGATCTTCCTGACATATTTGCCCAGAAGCATAGTTAGCAAAGAGTAGCCATACCACCCGAAGGAAAATGGTAGCAGTCTTTCCAATCCCTCTTTCCAATCCCTCTGCTTGTGAGAAAGCCAAACAAGCCTGGCCTTCTCTGCCCATCATATGTCTGATTCGAGGGCACCCCCACATACCTTCCAAACCACCCAAACTTCCACCGTGAGAAACAATCCTCTTCCTCATCCCCGCCTCCCCATTGCCTGAAATTTCTAGGGTCATTTATGAGTCATTTTGAGTTTGTTTTATAAAAAACACCCCTCCTTACTTGTGTCTTAGTCTGATGACATACAAGGCCTGCTCTACTTGTTCACTTAGTTTGTTACATATCCACATAGTTAATATATTACTCCTCAGTATATATAGTAAAGTAGATTCTGACTCGATTAACTTCTTAACTTTTGAACTGCTTATGACAAAATCATACAGGTAATCTAAGTGAGTCCTTTCATTCTACAGGTAAACTCTGTGACCTCTCTACACAGAGTGAGCTGAGGCTGGGGGTTGGAGGATCAGCACCCAGCTCTTTGCACCTTCAGTTTAACAGAGTAAATATTAAGTTATCTCCTTGAAATGGGCTTCTTAGAAACCTGTATTTGAAACCTAGATGTCTTCAGTATCACTAAGAGGTCATCAATTACACAGGTACTTTTTATTCCATGTATTTGGATTTATTTCAAATGGCTTGCATTACTTTTTTCAAAAGAATACCATTCTCTTCCAAACTGACTCGGAATATTGCATTGGCTCTGATTAATGTGAAATCTCTGAAAACTATATCATCATTCAGCTGAAATCAGCTTTTGGATAATGCCCTTCATATTCTGGCTGTCACTATGACTTAACTTGGTAATTCCAAACCCCAGTCCTCATCTATTTGTTCAGGTCTTCCTTCTTCCTTATTGGTTTTGTCACAGGAATGAGATTCTTTCTCATAAATCTCTTTTCTGTTTTACCTGATTGCAACTTACACTTCATATCTGCACCCTGTCAGCTTCCCAGTCAGTCTGTCCTTTTATGTCAACTGTGCAATTATGTATTATCCAGAATAATAATTTTACATTTCTCCTCATTTTTCTGTTTTGTTCAGTGAAGTTACCTGAAGTTTCCTACCAAGAAAAAATCTATATGCATGGCACTACTGATTTGTTTTATAAAATGTTTGATAGCAAAGTAGCACAGCATTATTTATGCTGTCAAATGTCATTGTCTATGACTATACAGTGAGTTGTTCAGTACTTTGATATTTCAAAAGTACAGACTTTCTTATTGGATACCTTATATTTATGTACTGGTTTATATTTTGCAGAGGACTTTCATGTACGTTATATTATTTCCTTATAACAATACACTGTGAGGTAGGCAGGTAGAACAGGTCACATTAAAATAATCCTCTATAGGTGCAAAATTTCTGACTCAATAAGGTTATAAGTGACAAAGTCACACAATTAGCAAACAAAAGGCCAAAAGTAGACCTTATTTTTAAAAAAATGGAATGATTTTTCTAATGCATAACGCTGCTTTCCATATCAGGCTCACTGACAGCAATGATAGTGAGTTTATAAGTTTCAGTTAGGCAGGTATCACTGATGGGTGAGGGTAAGAAAAATGAAATGTAATTGCTAGCTACAACTAAATATGAAGGTATAGTTACAGTTTTGATAGTAAATAAATGATAGGCCTAGAATTTCATTTTAAGAAAAAAATTATTATCTTATCCACATTCAGTATTTATTTAACAGATGGTGACTGATTGCTTACCAGGCTCTGGTGACGTGGTGAACAAAACATACCAAGACCCTCTTGTCATGGAGTTTACATTCTAGGAGAGGCATAACATATAAAATAAGCCAGCAAATGCTAAAGTGCTAAAAAAAAATTTTTTTTTAAGTGAGAGAGACAGAAAGAGAAATAAAAAGAAGAAAGGGCACAGAGATAGAGAAAAGGTGATAACTGAACAGAGACCTAAAGAAAGAAGGAAGCAAGGCATATGGCTGTCTGAAGAGAAAGCTTTCAGGGCACTTTTCCTTGACTTGAATACTCCCTGCCTGTCTGGAACACTGCTGTAAGATGATCTTTCCCCAAATCTGTAAAAATAGAGTAGGAAGAGGTAGGGATAATACTTTGGAAAATGCCTACCACAGCTAGAGTTTATATATTACATGTTCTTAGTTTGCCACTATTTATATTATGTGACCATTTTGTAATTAAAAATTGATTTATACATACCACTTTTAAGCCCTCAATTTGTGCCAGATACAGTACACATTTTCCCCAGTTAATCCTCAGTCATCTATTTGAAGAAAGTATCATCTGAAAGATGTGGTTACTGTGACTCGAAGAAGAAAAGGTATTTATTTGCTCATGGTCACATAGTGGGGATGCCAGACCTCTTGCATTTGGTATTAAAAATGTTGATATTTGGGTTCAGAGTGCAACCAGCTATTTGTGCTCTAGAATAAAAGACTAGGTGATTCTTAGGATCCCAAATACCAAGAAAAATAAAGTTGTAGTCTTTGAAAGACTATTTTAAGGTCATCTTGTCAAATTCCCTGCCAATGTGGGTTAGATATTAATCTAGAAACTGAGTTCTTCCAGTATTGAGGTAATCACTACTTCTAAAGAGCTCATTTTATTGATGAGTTTTTAAAATGAAATTGTTCATTCCTGTATTTTTAATAAGCACTATATTTCTTTTTAATTTACATTACAAATTCAATACCACTGGAAACATGCTAATAAATATGTAAAAAAGAAATTATAACTACAAAAATTTATAATTTCACCAGTTGAAGAAGATTTCTATAACAAAAAATCTATTTCATAAAGAACATTTTTGTGTAAATCTGTAATATAAAATAATTTTTACAAGCTTACTCTATATATGCCACATTATTCATATTGAAGTTATGCTTCTAATCAATGAGTGCAGACTTTCTTAATTATTGTTACTGATTATATTTATAGTATATGAATCTTTTGTTAGTCAATTTCATATTGCTAGACATATAAGTTGTCTCCAGTTTTGTTTTCAAAATGTTGCTGTTCCATTTTCATGTACAATATTCTTCATTTGAATTATATTCTTCAAAACCAACCTCTTACATTCTCAATCTTAGCAATATAAATGTACATTTCTCATCTGGGTGGTGTATGCATGTTTTATTACTATTATTATTTTCTCTGCAAAGATACACTTATCTATATGAAATATTTCACAATAACTTGCTTTAACTTAAAAAATAACTTAGTTTCTAGCAAATATAGCTGAAAGTTATGGGGAATTGTTTTAGTTTGCTAAAGGTTGCCAAAGCAGTATACCAGAAATGGGTTGGCTTTTACATTGGGGATTTATGGACTTATGAGCTTACAGTTCTGAAGCTGAGCAGAAGGTCCAAATCAGGACATCATCAGGAGCTGCGTTCTCCCTGAGCTGCAGCTGTGGGCAATCAGGCACATGGCAGGGCACCACGGGGGTGTCTGCTGGTCTTTGCCTTCTCCTCCAGGCTCTATTGCTTTCAGCTTCTGGCTACCTCCAACTTTGTCTCTGCTCCTGTGGCTTTCTCTCTTCCAGATTCCATTGATTTCAGCTTTTGGCTTCCTAGGTTCCTCTCTCAGCTTCTAGGAGTTTTTCTCTATGTCTCTGCATGGTTCTCCCATTTATAAAAATATAGTAAGAGGATTAAGACCCACCATAATTTAATCAAAGACCCTTCACGGAAGTAATTTAATCAAAAGATCCCACCTGCAATAGGTTTACATGCGCAGAAATGGATTAGCTCTATGGACATGATCTTCTGCGGTCCACCCAGATTCAAACGGTCACAGGAATTACAATCTTAATCCATAGAAAAATGTCATAAATTCTGTTTTTTTAAACTCTTCTCTTTGTCTTTCTTCTGTTACCCTAAATTTCCCACAAACCCTACTTATGTTGGCTACTGACTTTAATACCCCTCCACGACCTTCCCTGTTGATGGTAGATAAGTCTCAGTCTTTTCCAAAGTTGATACTGTCCGAGGGTCCCACATGAGTCTCGTTTCTCTTTGTGCAAAGCCAAGTCTTGGCAGTTAGGTCACAAAGACAAGATTCTTCTTAATGGGTTAGTTGCTGCAGAGACTGAGAAATTCACCTGTTAAAATCATTATTTCCATTCCATGCAACATCTAAGATTTCTTCATAATGATAGCATACCAAGGAGCCTGGATAATGTGAGATATTTTCATGAAACAGAGAGGAAACTGATGTAGAATGTTTAGTGGATAGGTAACGGGAGGTAAAATTGCATTCAAATTATAAAATGCCTTGGATGCATTGAAATAAAACCTAACAACCAATTTGGGCAATGTTTATATTTGGAGAAACACCTCTCTTTAGATTTAAAAGTGGAAAGTATCGGAGATAAAAAGTCGTGCATTCCCTAAATATTCTGAGTCTTTATTAGTGGATGTAAATGAAAGGAATACAAAATAAAACATAGAAAAAGACACTGAAAAAATGTTTTTATTCCCCATATTCTTGTCTGTCCTTACCTGAATCTAAGAAATATTTTCAACAGGCGAGTAGAAACTGTAAGGCATGTTAATTATAGATATCAAATCTGCTATAAAGCTACTGTTAAAGTAGATAAGGATCCTCATAAAAATCAGAGAGTTCTTGAACCCAATTTATATTTGGGCATCTTTTAAAAGTAAGAAACATTGTGCTAAAATTCATTAAAGAGTTAAAAATCGTAGAACTGTACATTTCTACTTATGGTAGAGTTTAAAAGTTAAGACATAAGTCAAATAGAATATAAATCATAATACCAATCTATTTGAAATTTGGCTGTCCTGCAGTCACATCTGTTATGAATTCAGCTAGAAATTGCGAGATAAATATATAAAGAAATCTTCTACAGATAAGCCAAATAATATGCTACAAATGTAACCACTAAATCTCAAAGACTTTGTGCACATTATGTAATTTTGAACCTAATTATTCATATTTAAAACACACATTTAATAAGCATGATTATCTGGTTATTAAGATCATAGCAAACTAGTGGTGGTTAGAGAGAATGCTATAGGATGGCAAACTACCAATAATAATGTCCAGGGGAAACAATACATGAAATTTAAAGGCAGGTAAATATTTTTCTACAAACATGGTAGTTTTAGGCTACTTATGAGTAACCTTTTAGAGCAACCTTATAATACATTACTAGAAAAATTTATATCAATAGTGATTATACTAAGCCACAAAGAACTATTAAATTATCATTTGTATTTCAAAAGGCATAGTATATATTATCTAATTTAGAAATATATCTATTGACAATAGTTAAAAAAAAACTTTATGTAAAAAGGAATAAATCTCCAGTTAGCCAGAAAACTTAGCTTGTTGAGTAAATTATTTCCCAAAGTTGAAAAGAAGAGCTTCTATTCAATGAAAATGAATATGAATAACAATAAAATAATAATATGCCACAAAATAAAATGTGATGAAAACTCTGAAGGAAATATAAAGGCAATTACTTTAGGAGCTCAGTAAAGCAACAGTGTGATGGGAAGTTGACAATGATGAAAGTATTGATAGGTATTGGAAAATGGAGAAAATTTGGATAGACAAATAAAAGGGTAAAACTGAGGTTAGACTTGCAACTGCTTATCAATAATTTGAATAAATATATATTCAAGAGGCAAGTAAAGGGAAGTAGCTGACAGGAGCATGTTCATATACAGGAATGGTGAAATATAAGAACACTTGGGAAGAGTTTTTGAAATGCAACCCTGATTTCAACACTCAGGAAATGAGAAGTTATTGAAGGTTTCATTCAACTGGGAAATGATAGAATCAAAATAGTGCTAGAGGAGTTGAATGTGGGAGCAGCATGTAGGACAGGGAGAAATTTAATCAGTATGAAATGTAGAAGGAAAGGAATGGCACACAGCATATTAAGAAAGCTATTATAGGGACACGAAGTGATAAGGAAGTGGTGGTGCCAGTGGGAAGGGGAAGCAAGAAAGGAAAGGGTTTAACTGACAAGGTGTTCAAAGGTGAACAATTTCAGAGGTGAACATTTTGCAGAGGATGACTCTCAGAGCAAAGAAGTCAGGTAACTTTCCCCAAATCATGCCTGTAGTTAATGCCCAAATTGGAGCTCGTATCCTGCTTCTCAGCTCAGGGCTGTTTTCTATTATAATACCACTGAAATTACATTTCTTTAATTTATTCTAAAAAGCATTAGTCTTCAGAACTTAGGCCAGAAGCCAAGAAATTGAGATTTCATTTCCTGATCTACCAGAACAGTTTTCTTATTGTCACTTAACCTGACTGTGCCTTTTTCCACACCTCTTAAATTAAGGTGCTCAGGACATTTCAGCCAGATAATATTTGGTGAGGACAAAAGCCATTCTTCTAAAAATGAGACAATGTAAATATGATTTGTGGTGTGACCTGTTGTGACACACACAAAAAACAGCCAATTTTCGTCATGTTGTGATAGATTTTGGCTTGCACATGAAGTAAGGAGCTGTGCATTAATTTAACAGAAATATCTTTCTTTGTATAATTCAAATGTAATCTCTAAGGAAACTAGGGTTTCCACTGAACCAGAATAAATTTTCACTTAAAAAAATAGAGGAGCAAGATAAATAATTAAAAGAACAAAAGGAACTCTCTACAGACCATTTCACCCCTTTTGTCATCTAGTTGCTCTTACATTCTCTTTTTCTTCTTCTTATTTTTGGTTCTGTTTATTTAGCTTAGTGCTGAGTCAGCAATGACCTTTCTGTGAAAGCTGAACAAAGTCCGTTTTCTTCTCTTAGTTAACGTATCTTTAACCTCCTATTTGAAACACTGGCACATTTCATTATTTTTAGCAATTTGCTCAGTTTTTGTTTGTGGCAACATAACACTTTCTTCTTGAGGCACCGTGTTTCTTCACCCCCCACCCCCTTGGCTTAGCCTCAATTATTTCCAATTAATTCCTTGGGATTCCCTGTGGGAGTATATCTCATTTTATGTTTGTGCTTTCATTGGGTAATACTCTTAGGCTTTATGACTGATTTTGCACCCCCAAATTCCCAAAGTCACTGTAGAAAATGAAAGCTTCTTTTATATCCTCAAGATAGTCTTCAAGTAAAGCGCAAAGCTGATAATCTAAACGGGATCAGTAAGATGGAGTTCAATGGCCTTTTCTCTAGTCTTTTAAAGCCATGTTTTTCCCCCAGGGGATGTGTTTCTTTAATGGAATTTTCAATTTTCTTTATGCTGTCATCTTTTTTGTGGTCTGGAAACAGAGAAAATGAAATAAACCAAACCTGAGATTCCTATTTGAGCAGTATTTTGAGCTCTGTGTTATTTTCGAACCCTGCTATAGTTTGGTACCCTAACCTTTGTTATTTTTGCTACATTTGTGGGTTTGGTGCTTAATTATCTTGAAAAGTCCAACAAAAGGAAAGGGATGCCTTGACAAGTAGACAGAGCAAAGCAGTGGAGAATCTCAGAGCAGGGAGAATTAGAGAGACCAGTAGCAAGCAAATGGGCGAGACTGGGCTATCTGTCAGCAGATAACAGGGCCCTGGGCATCAGTCAGGGGAATAAAGTCAGAAAGGAAAGATCCATGCTCCTACAGAACAAGCTACACAATAATTAGGAAAGACAAAGACCAACACCACTGGGCAAAAGCTAAACTGTGAGTTAGAATGGGTTTGGAGGATATGAGTATCTCCTCGGTATGGAATTTGGGTCACAATATTTTAGATGACTGACTGCCAGGGTGCCCTGATGCTATGCCCTCTGTGTGAAACAATGCATTAGTCACTCTTTTTCTTTTTTTGTTTTAAGATTTATTTTTTATTTCTTTCTCTCCCCTTCCCCGCCACCCCCCCTCCCGCTTGTCTGTTCTCTGTATCCATTCGCTATGTGTTCTTCTGTGTCCGCTTGTATTCTTTGTAGCAGCACCTAGAATCTGCATCTTTTTTGTTGTTTCATCTTGTTGCGTCATTTTGTTGTTTCATTTTGTTGCGTCAGCTCTCTGTGTGTGTGGTGCCACTCCTGGGCAGGCTGTGCTTTTTTTGCTCTGGGCGGCTCTCCTTATGGGGCGCACTCCTTGCGCATGGGGCTCCCCTACGTGGGGGACACCCCTGTATGGCATGGCACTCCTTGCGCGCATCAGCACGGCACATGAGCCAGCTCACTACATGGATCAGGAGGCCCTGGGGTCGAACTGTGGACTTCCCATGTGGTAGGTGGATGCTCTATCCATTGAGCCAAATCCACTTCCCAGCCACTCTTTCTAAGGTCAGGAAGGGCCTACAGACTTGCGTTAGTCAAGGTATTCAGATGGGTTGAAAACTCCAGATGTAGTAAGAAAAGGTAGAGAAATGATCACCTGGGAATGGCTTGAGAAAAGTATTCCATTTCAATGCAAAGGTAGAGACAAAATAGAGAAGAATAAACTACAAAATGAGATTAGAGAAAAAAGAGGTAATCATAGTCAAATTAAAACACGGAATTCATTAAGTATTAGGAAATCATTCTAGAGTTTCTTTGATGAAAAATTACATGCATTACTCTCTATTTCGTGAAAGAACTTGCTGGATAAAACATATTCTTCCTTTCAATCTACCAGCACTATAAAAAATAACTTGCCACATGTGGAGCATTATGGTCAGTGCACTGGAGTGAGCCAGCACAACAATTGTTTTGTGAATCCCCTGTCCCCTTTGCAAGAACTTTGACAGGTGTCTTGCAAGGATCTCTTTAGGTTGGCCTCAGTCCCTGCACAGGACACATGACCCTCCAACCCTATCAGATCACCTCGTGAGTGACTATGAGGAATGAGGCAAACTGTGCTGGGCTGTGAGCATTAGGTCCCACAAAGTGTGGGTTCAAAATCCATCTTCTAACCATGACCTTGTCTTTCTGAGTCTCAAGTTCCTAGTTGAGAAATTGAAGAGTGTATAAAATGCCTCATGAGAGCATATTAGACACAAAATAAATATTGGTTCCAGCTACCTTATGTCAGTATGCGATGTATTGAAGGACTAAATAGCCACATTCTCCCTCTGAATGACAAATATGACTGCATTTGAGATTCTGGAATTGTCTGGAAAATCCTAGAACAGTAAAGCTACCAGCCTGACAATAAAAGTTGCTCCTACAAAAAGCCCTATAAATAGGTCTTCGTTTGGGTACTTCTTGCTAACAGGCTTTCCTCTTTGTTCTTTCATGACACTGGCTCCCAATGGTGACAGTAGCTGGTCTTGGAAATAGATCTGATTATTTTCAGAAGCTCTAATCTCCTGCTCTATCAGCGGTTGTTCCCAGTGACTCCAATATTGGTGAGAGTATGTTCTTTTTGTGATTGTCTCCATTCATACTCATTCATCAATTCACATATCTAAAACATTTTTGAGAAAATCTTCTTAGCCTGGCACTGTGTGAGACTCTGAATATATAAGTATACTGAAAACAAGCAGGCAGAAACAGTCCTAATTCTTTACACTCAAGTGAAGGAGATTGACATAATTTACATACAGAGAAGTAACTAGCATGTCATGACAGTTAATTTTGTATGTCAACTTGTCTAGGTCATGGTGTCCAGTTATTTGGCCGAACACTGGGTTACTTGTTACTGCAGAGGTATTTTGTAGATTGGATTACCATGTGTGGGTGGGCCTCATCCAGTCAGTTGGAGGTTGAAACAGGGTCTCAAGAATCAGAAGGCACTCTGCCTCAAGACCTCACCCTCCACTGCTCCACTAGAAAATCAGACTAAAGACTTTGCATCATTCCTCTCAGCATTTCCAGCCTCCCTCGGACCCACTGTAGGGACCTTTGACTCCCAGCCTCCACAATTGCATGAGCCATTCTTTATAACAAACCCGTTGATACTGTTTCCCTTCGTTATATACATGTGTAGAAGTTTGATATTGTTTATGAGTTCCAAAAATAGATATTGGATTGTGTTTTTAAACTGGTCTGTTCCTTTGTTCATATTAGATTGTATTAACTTCAGAGGTTTCACTTTTACTTGATTAAATTATGATTAGGGCTTTGATTGGGCCATATCAGTAGGACATTGTGTCTCTGCCCATTTGGTGCACAGGGACTCACAGAGAAAATGACAGGGCAGAGGAAAGAGTTGGAGTTTTGATGCTGGAGCCCTTGGAAGTAAACACACAGCAGAGGAACACAGAGGAATAGAGATGGCTCCATAGGCATGTCAGAGTCCCCAGGAAGAGAGAGAGCCTGATAGTCTACAGCTGACCTTGTGGAGAGAACAGAGCAGCTGAGCCTAGAAAGAAACGAGCCGTGGGAGAGAGACAAGACTTATCCCAGCCTAGAGCTAAGATTGGAAGAAGCTGGGACCATGGAGCCTTAAGAGGAAAAGGAAGGCTGAACTCGTGCAGATGTTGGCAGCCCTTTTGCTCTAACACATGGCAACAGACTTTGGTGAGGGAAGCAACTTATCTTTTATGGCCTGGTACTGTAGGCTTCTACCCCAAACAAATACTCCTTATAAAAGCCTACAGATTTCTGGTATTTTGCATCATCACCCCTTTAGGTGACTAATACAGCATGTGTTTTCCATAATAGGTAGTCAGGAAGAAAGAAGAACATGGCAGAAATACAAAAAAAAAAAAAAAAAACAACCAAGCAGGAAAACAGGTTCTTGAGACCTAGGCTGTTAGGAATTGACACATTACAAGATCTGCTTCATTCTTTGGGTCAGCACAGGTTACACTGTTGACTCTAAATTCCAGGGACTGGAAAATAGACTACCTTTTCAGGAATTGTAAAATTAGATGACAAAACCAAAAGTCTCTGGAGGTTGGGCCCATTGTACAGTGAGAGGTAAGAGGAGGTGCACCAAAAAGTAAAGATAAGTAAAGATAAGTGTCACCAATTTTGAAACTTGATCTATGTCTCGGAATTTCTTCTCCCAAAGATTTTAAGATTATAATTTTATCTCCTTCCTGTTCTCCTTGCTCCCCTTTATATATTGTTATTTATCTTATAGAGCCTATTTCTCATGTGAGTATCTATTAACCCATCAATCACCTTAAGCCATTTTCTGATTCTGGAGTACTCAGGAGTGGAGTAAAGAAAACCAACTTCTGTAAACCTAAATCATTTGATAATAAGTCAGAGAGAAAAAAAAAAACAGTAAACATGGCAGATAATGGGAGAAAAATTTTATGTATATATTTCTAGATTTCTAGAGATGAATATATCCAAGAATGGAATTTACAACAAATTTAGCAAAGAACACCTACTCTAGAGAATATGCAGCTGGATATTTCCCTTTCATTTTTAATTTTAAGGCACTTTTATTAAGAAAAAACTCTCAGCAGGACTGGGGGTCTTTTTATCCAACCCTATTCTTTTAAACACTTTTAATGCTAGTATTGCTGGTCAAAGTTTGATAAAACACAGTTGGCAAAGAGACATAAAGATGAATCAACCTTTCCTAAGGGATCTATAAATGGGACCAAAGTAGAGGTGAAGGGTTTTCTTTGGAAATGCAAATCTTATCTTTTTATCCCCTACTTTAATTCCTTCCCACTGCTCTTCATTCCTCTTGGCCCTTACTATGGACACAGAGCTCAATATGCTATCTTCCTCACTCTCCCAACACAACTGCCTTTATTCAATTACTCAAAATCACTGGATGACTTATGGCCTTGGGGTCTCTGCCTGGAATTCTCTCTGCTGGAAAGCATTTTCTCCCATCCTAACCCAGTTAATTTCTAATCATCCTTCATAATATATCTTGAACATTACTTCTTCAAGAAAACTTTCCTTGAACTTATTCTATCTTTTGTTCTCACAAACATCCTGCCCTTATTTGTGATAGTAATCCAATTTTTCCATTTTTAAATTAGAGATGTTGTGAGTTTATGAAACAATCATGCATAATGTGCACATCACCCCTAGTACATTTGTTCTAGTTTATGAAGAACATTCTTGTATTTGTACTATTAACCACAATTCTATGAAACAATCATGCATAATGTGCACATCACCCCTAGTACATTTGTTCTAGTTTATGAAGAACATTCTTGTATTTGTACTATTAACCACAATTCTCATCCACCTCTGGGTTCACTGTGTTATTCAGTCTCTAGATTTTTCTTTTTTTCAATTGACATTTACATCCTAGACTACCCCTTTCAGACACAATCTAATTTATATACCAGTTGGGTTAGTTATACTCAATATAATGTGTTATCATCAACTCTATCCATCTCCACACTTTTACATTCAAGCTAATTGAGAATTTTACATAAAATAAGCATCAGTACCCTTCTCAGTCCTCATCCTTTCTCCTAGTAACTTATAGTCTAGGTTTTAACTCCATGTGTTTATTCTTTGGATTTAGTTCATATTTGTGAGACCATACAATATTTGTCTTTTTGTGTCTGCCTTATTTCACTTAGCATAATTTTCTCAAGGATCATCCATGTTATCATATGTTTCCCAATTTCATTTCTTCTTACTGCAGCATAGTATTCCATCAAAGGTACATACCATATTTTGTTTATCCACTCTTTGGTTGATGGGCACATGGTTTGTTTCCATCTTTTGGCAATTATGAATAATGCCTTTATGAAATTGGTGTGCAAATGTCTTTGCCTCACTGTTTTCAGTTCTTCTGGGTATATTCCTAGTAGAAGGATTGCCGGATCATATGGCAGTTCTATATTTCGCTTCCTGAGTTATTGCCAAACTGTCTTCCACAGAGGCTTCACCATTCTACAATCCCACCAACAGTGAAGGAGTCTTCCTATTTCTCCACAACCTCTACAGCACTTGTTAATTTCTGTTTTTTAAATAATGGCCATTCTATGCAGTATGAGACGATATCTCAATGTAGTTTTGATTTGCATTTCCCTTATAGCTTGTGATAATGTACATTTTTTCATGTGCTTTTTGACCATTTGTAATTCCTCTTGGGAGAAATGTCTATTTAAGTCTTACCCATTTTTTAATGGGTTTGCTTGTTCTTTTATTGTGGAGTTGTATAATCTCTTTTTATAGCATGGAAACCAAACCTTTATTGGATATGTGGTTTCCAAATATTTTCTCCCATTGAACGGGTTTCCTTCTAACCTTCTTGACAAAGTTCTTTGAAGAAAAAAAATGTTTAAGTTTGTAGAGGTCCCATAGATTCATTTTTTCTTTTGTTGGTCAGGCTTTTGCTGTGAGGTTTAAGAAAATTCCACCTACCACTAAATCGTGAAGATGATTCACTACATTTTCTTCTAGGAGTTTTATGGTTCTCACAGTTCTCACTTTCATATTAGGTCTTTGATCCATTTTGAGTTAATTTTTGTATAAGGTGTGAGATAGGGCTCCTCTTCCTTTTTTTTTTTTTTTTTGGATAGGAATTCCATTTCTCTCAGCCCCATTTTTTGAATAGACTGTTCTGCCCCAGCTGGATGGGTTTGACAGCCTATCAAAATCACTTGACCAAAAATGTCAGGGTCTGTTTCTGAACCATCAATTCAGTTGCATTGGTCTCTGTCTGTCTTTATGTATGTACCATGCTGTTTTTACCACTGTAGCTAGGTAATATGATTTAAAGTTCAGAACTAGGAGTCCTCCAACTTTGTTCTTCTTTATTAAGATGTTTCTAGCTATTCAGTGTCTCTTACCCTTCCAAATAAATTTAATAATTGGACTTTTTATTTCTTTAAAGAAAGACTTTTGGAATTTTTTATTGGGATTGGAATGAATCTGTAAATCAATCTGTGTAGAATTGACATCTTAATGATATTTAGTCTTCCTATCCATGAACATGGAACGTCTTCTTTGATTTCTTTTAGCAATGCATTCTAGTTTTCTGAATACAAGTGTTTTACATCCTTGGTTAAGTTTATTCCTAAATGTTTTATCACCTCAGATTGCTCATTACTAGTGTATTTTTGTATATAATTATGTATCCTGCCACTCTGCTGTATTTGTTTATTAACTCTAATAACTTTGTTGTAGATTTTTTGGGATTTTCAAAATATAGATCATATCATCTGCAAACAGCAAAAGTTTTCCTTCTTCTGTTCCAATTTGGATGCCTTTTATTTCTTTTTCTTGCCTGATTTCTCTAGCTAGAACCTCTAGCCCTATATTCAACAATAGTGGTGACAGTGGGCATCTTTGTCTTGTTCCCAATCTCAATGGGAATGCTCTCAGTGTTTCACCATTGCTTATAATGTTAACTGTGGGCTTTTCATATATGCCCTTTTATAATGTTGAGAATGTTTTCTTTGAGTCCTAGCTTTTGGAGAGTTTTATCAAAAAAGGGTGCTGTATTTTGTCAAATATCTTTTCTGTGTCAACTGAGGTGATCATAAGATTTTTCTTCCTTAATTTATTAATGTGATGTATTATGCTGATTGATTTTCTTGTGTTGAACCACACTTGCATGCCTGGGATAAAACCCACTTGATCATGATGAATAATTCTTTTAATATGTTGTGGAATTAGATCAGCATGTATTTTGCTGAGGATTTTTGCATTGTATTTATTAGGGAAATGGGTCTGTAATTTTCTTATTTCATAATATCTGTATCTCACTTTGGTATTAGGTGGTATTGGCTTCATAGAATAAGTTTGGTAGTGTTCTATCATGTTCAATTATTTGGGGAAGAGTTTTAGTAAGATTGGTATTAAATCTTCTTTGAATACTTGGTAGAATTCACCTGTGAGGCATTCTGGTCCTGGACTTTTCATTTGGTGTGTGTTGTTTGATGACTGTTTCAGTCTCTTTGCTTGTGATCGATTTGTTGATGTCTTCTATTTCTTCTAGGGTCAGTGTAGATTGCTTGTATGTTCCTAGGAATTTTTCTATTTCATATAAATTGTCTAGTTTGTTGGCAGACAGTTGTTCATAGTATCCTCTTATGATCTCTTTTATTTCTCTGGGTCAGTAGTAATGTCCCCAGTTTCATTTCTGATTTTATTTATTTTCACTTTCTCTCTCTTTTTCTTTGTCAGTCTAAATAAGTGTTCGTCAATTTTGTTGATCTCAAAAAACAACTTATGGTTTTGTTAATTCTCTCTATTGTTATTTTGGTCTCAATTTCATTTATTTCTGCTCAATCTTTGTTATCTCATTCCTTCTGCATTCTTTGGGCATAGTTTACTGTTCTCTTTTATAGTTCATTTTGCTGTGTAGTTAGGTCATTGACTTTAGCTTTCTTCTTTTTTAATAGAAGCATCAAGAGTTATACATTTCCCTCTCAGCACTGCTTTTGCTGCATCTCATAGATGCTGATATATTGTGTCCTTGTTTTCATTCATCTCAAGATATTTATTGATTTCTCCTTTGCTCCACTAATTACTTAATAGTGTGTTTTTAAATATCCATGTATTTGTGAATTTTCCCTTTTTCTGCCTGGAGTTGACTTCCAACATTTTTCTGTTATGATCAGAGAAAATGCTTTGTATAATTTTGATCTTGTTGAATTTATTGATGTCTGATTCATGACACCCAAAATATGGTCTATCATGGATAAAGATTCATAAGCATGAGAAGAATGTATATACTGCTATTTTGGTGTGCAGTGTTCTGTATATACCGATGATGTTTAGTCCATTTATTGTATTATAAAAGTTCTTTGTTTCTTTATTGATCCTTTGCTGAGATGATCTATCAAATGATGAGACTGGTGCATTGAAGTCTCTTACTACTATTGTAAAGACTCTATTTCTCCCTTCTGTTTTGCCAGTGTTTGCCTCATTTACTTTGGGGCATCATGGTTAGGTGTGAATACATTTAAGATTTTTATTTCCTCCTGCCAAATTGCCCCTTTTATTAGATATAATGATCTTGTCTCTAATAACAACTTTGCTTTTAAAATCTATTTCATCTGATATGAGTGTAGCTACTCCAGCTTTATTTTTGGTTACAGCATGCATAGAATATCTTTTTCCAAATTTTCACTTTCAATAAGGTTAGTGTCTTGTAGACATCATACAGAAGGTTTATATTTTCTTACCCATTCCGCCAGTCTGTTTCTTTTGATTGGGGAGTTTAATCCATTAACATTCAATGTTATTACTGTAAAGGGACTTCTTATTTCACCCATTTTGACCTTTGGGTTTTATCTGTCATATTTTATTTTCACCACTCTTTTGAGACTTTTAGTTACTTTTACTGATATAATCTTCATTCTAGACTCTTTGAAGCCTCTCTCTCCTGTCTTTTCTTTTCAGACTGTAGCACACCCTTTAGTATTTCCTAAAAGTTGGTCTCTTCATTACAAACTCTCTCAGTTTCTCTTTAACTGTGAATATTCTAAACGTACCCTCATTTTTGAAAGAAAGTCTTACCAGATATAAGATTCCTGGCTAGCAGTTTTTCTCCTTCAGTGTCTTAAATATATCAAACCACTGCCTTCTTGTCTTCAGGGTTTCTGAAAAGAAATCAGCCCTTAATCTTATTGGGCTCTTATGTGATGAATCCTTTTTCTCTTGCTGCTCTTTCTCTCTTTATCTTTGGCATTTGATATTCTGATTAGTGTCTCAGAATAGGTCTTTTCAGATTTATTCAGATGGGAGTATGTTGGGCTTCTTGAACACAGATATCTATATCCTTCAATAGGGTTGGGGGATTTTCTACCATTATTTCCTCAAATATTCCTTCTGCCCCTTTTCTCTTCTCTTCTCCTTCTGGGTCAACCATGACAAATATGTTTGCATGTCTCTTGATGTCATTTATTTCCCTGAAACCCTGTTCAATTTTTCATTCTTTTCTTTAATTTTCTTTTTTATTGTTGACTTTCAGAGGCTCTGTCTTCAAGCTCACTAATATTTTCTTCTGACCCTTCAAGTCTGCTTTTTTATATGCTCCCAGTGTAAATATTTAATTGAATTTATTGTGCCTTTCATTTCCCTAAGATCTGCTGTTTTTCTGTATATGTCTTCAAATTCTTTGTACTCATCCAGTGTCTTCTTGATACCCTTAACCTCTTTAGTCATTTCATTGAATTTATTAAGAAGATTAGTTTGAACATATAGATTAGTTGTCTTATTTCCTTTATGTCATTCTGGAGGTTCAATTATTTCCTTTGACTGGGCCATATCCTCCTGTTTTTTAGTATGGATTGTAATTTTTTGTTGGCATCAGTTTCTGATTTAACAGATGTATTATTCTTGGACCCTTTTCTCTTTAGTCTATATTTGATTGGTTGTATGCTACAGGCCCTCTTTGTTACTTGGTTCAACTTAATTTGGAAATTTATAGTGACCATGTTTAACCAATTTGAGTTTCTTCAGTTCTTTTTCATCTGTTTCTTGTTCTTTCTCCCTTGCTGATTGCAGAACAGGAACAGAGGATGCCATTGGTACTATAAGCTGTGGAAAGCTGAAGCTGTCCATATGCCCCAGGAATAATGAAGCTTTTTCCAACTTTCTCCCCTGCCAGGGATAGGGATGGAGCCACAGCCATGTGCAGTAATTTAAGCTATGCAGGAGAGACTGATGAAACTCCACACTCCTTCCTCCCCTGCCTGAGGTGGGGATGGAGTTGCAGGTGTGGGCAGCAAACTAAACTGTGCAAGTCAAAACTATCTTCAGTTGCCCAGGTAGACTGATGAACAACCTGCCTCTTCCTCCTGTGCCAGGGACAGGAGTGGAGCCTCTGGAGTGTCCAGCAATCTAGTCCACACAGGCCAAAAGTGACTGCAGTTGCCCTGATAGGGTGAGGGAGCACTATTCCTCCTCCTGCTCTGCCAGGGGTGGGAATGGAGCCACAGAGGTGTCCAATAATCTAGTCCATGTGTGCTGAAAGTGCCTGCAATTGCCTGGAGAGGTTGAGGAAACAACACCACCCTCCTATCCAATTGGTGGCAAAGATATGTCCACAGATTTACCCATCAATTTAGTACGTGTGGGCCAGAAGCCACTGCAGTTGCCCAGAGAGGATGAGGGAGCACTATCCCTCCTCTTGCTCTATCGGGGGCAGGGATCAAGCCACAGATGTGTCCAATAATCTAGTTCATGCAGGCAGAAAGAAGCTGCAATTGCCTGGAGAGGTTCAGGAAACACTGCCTCCTTTCTATTCTGTTGGGGGTGGAAATGTACTCACAGGTTTGCCACCAATCTGGTCACTCTGGGTTGAAAGTACCTGCAGATGACCAGAGAGGCTGGTGCAGGTCTCCCCAGCTTCCTCTCTGCCCGAGTTGGGACTGGAGCCTAGGTAAGATTTGCAATCCAGCTTGGGTGGAAAGAAGCCAGTCTCTACTTTTACTGTGATTTTAATCAGTCTCTCTTTACCTCATGAGGTGGAGTTAAAATGGAGTCTACCAGCCTCTTTCTGTAAAATTTAGACAGGCTCAAATTTTAGCTGTTCTTGGGTTGGACTTTAGCCAGCTGTATTTATGAATCAGTAGCTGAAATTGGTGCCTTACTGTCTCTTCCTTCTGTTTTGGGGAAATGGTGCTTCCAACTCCATCCAGTTTCAAGCATTGAGTCTCATTGCTTCTAAGAGAAAACCCTTTGCTTTTGCATTGTCTTGCATACATTTCAAAAGTAAATTAGGACTTGACTGTGTGTTAGGTTCACTCTGGTATATACACATGGACTTTAAGTGAAAGAAAGCACATAGCACTGAATGAAATGTGTATTGTGCTTAGTTCTCAAAAGTAAAGCACATGTTATTTGGTCATAAGACTAAGTGTAAAAAGTGAGCTCATATTGAGGTGGCTTGTGGCATCAGTGGAGGATGAGCACTGGCGTCCATGGTGTGGAGTGCTCTACTCATGAAATCTTCACTGCAGATGGGCAGTCTTCTCCTTCCATTCTTCCAAGGATGTTGTAGGATGCTCTTCTGGTCTCCTGGGTCCCCCAGTTAGGTCATTTAGATAGTTCTGCTGATTACTAACAGCCCTGTAGGACGAGAAGACTCTTGAAGCTCCTTACTCTGCTTCCATCTTATACCCTCCCCCAAGCAATCCAAATGTGAGTTGAATAATGCATCATGTAATTTTTTGTTAAGTGTCATCCTCACACACAAGACTGTACTGCTACAAAAGCAAGAACTGTCTTTCTCAATCATCACTGAGACCCTGGTTCATATTGTATCACCTTGTACAGAGAGGACAATCAATAAAACATGATAAATTACTAAATGGAAAGATTGTAGTCTAAAAACAACAAAATTTAAAAGATACATTTGATTTTTTTTTGTGGTACTGGAGATTGAACCTAATACTGTATGAACAGCAGGTGCTTAACCACTGAGATACATCTACTCCTTAATAAGAGCTGGTGTTTTTGTTTGTTTGTTTTGTTTGTAGGAGGTTCTAGGGATTTAACCCAGGACCTCGTACATGGGAAGCAGGTGCACAACCACTTGACCTACATCCACTCCCAGTAAAGATATATTTAATATAAAAATCAACTGTCCTAACATAAGATGGAGAACACTATCAGTTTTATATCAGTAACTGTTAAACAGTTTAAGTTTTCAGAGAACTAAAACTCAATGTATGCTTAAAATATGGCATATAGGCTGTATTAATGAAGTACAATGTCAAAGACAGTTCAGCTCACCATAGTCCTACTATATTTTTATAGATCTTTGACCTGAAATAGCATGTTCAATTCTTAACATAATAATTAAAGAAAACAGTTACATACTGAAGAAAATCAAAGGGTGAGGATATAAGAGATGTCATACACTAACTGTTGGAATTGGGGAGATATGGTAGCTTTATTCAAATTTCTAGAGAGCTAGCAGTAGAGGATTTAGGTTTATTCTTTGAAGCTACGGAGAGAAAATGGTATGATTTTCCAGACTCGAAGCAAAAGAGTAAAATATAGCTCACAAGAAGAAAAAATAGGAACTGTGAAAACAAAAAATTAGATTATCCATTACCTTCTGGAATGTTGAGATCCTGGCATAGGAAACTGGGTGCAATTTGGATGACTACGTGTTGGTCATAGATTAAGAAAGAAGGAAAAGGGAACATGGAGGAGATGAGCTCCCAGGGCTTTTTCTGACAGCCCATTCAACTTAACCTGATGCCTTCTTTGATGATCAGGGTAAAGGATTTAACAGTATATTAAATCATTGTGTCTGCACATTTGCCCCACCCTCACCCAATGAGTAATTGGAAAGAAAGCAAATTTGTATTTTTAACTAACATGGATATTAAAATTAGATTGCAGAGATATTTGAGTCCCTCGGTTTATACTATATTAGAATTAATGTTACTTGAAATTTGTTATTAGAAAAGCATCTGTACAAGCTCAGCTTGAAGAACCTTATGGAAATTTTACTATTATAGGAACACTATTTTGAACGAACCAATTGATTCCATATGCTCCTAGAGAACTTCCTATTAACATATTTCAGTGTCTAGAAATTATTGCTGGGGTACCTAGCCTTCTTGACAAAGTTTCCAAGATGCTTCTGGCAAAATATAAAATATCACATTCCAGAATAACCTCAAATCTGTCTGGATTGGCTGATTTTTTAATCTCTCAATCAGATATTAGCAGACATATCTGTAAACTTCTCCTAATTCTGTCAAATCAACCTAAGTTATAAATGTATATATTTGGGTAAATGAATGTATGTATATAATTGAACTTAATACATTACAGGTTCAAGTTTAAGATAAATCTGGGATGGAAAAGAAATTTCAATTTTTAAAAGAATATTAATCATAACATGACATCATCACTATCTCAGACTTACACTCTCTCCTGAGATATCTGTTCATAATTATCAAAAGTATGGGTTGCTTTGATGGCAGGAAGATCAGTGATATATTTTTCAGTAGCTTATTATGAACATTTATTTCCATAGGTTTTAATAAGGGATAGATTGAAACTTGTTTATGAGTTTCTGATGTGGCATATCCACATATGAATGGATGAGCCATTATCTAATCTGCCAATGTGTTTTGAATGCAAAGATATTAATTCTGGTCTTCTTTGTCTCCAAGAATCAGTAAAAAAATTAATAAATTTAAAGTAAATCTTTCATCTGTTAAATTTCTCAGTCTAAGACTAAGTATAGCTGAATTTAATATCCATATGGATTCTTTCTCATATGTTACAGTCATTCTTTCTCATGTAGATATTTTATTTTCCCAGGAATTCATTCCCATATAAAGTATTATCATAAGGGTAATTATAATCATCATTAACCACAGACTATTCTTATCATCCAATTTGCTCACATCTTCATTTGACCCGTTTACAATGATCCAAATATTATCCCACATCCTCTTTATTTTCTGAATTGCATGCCCAAATCTAGCAAAAATTTTATAAAGACATTTTTTCTCATAGGATTGTTTTTTAACTGCTGTATGCTGTTTGTCCTCATGCTTTCCCCCTTATGCAATTATCCACTTCTGGTTACTAAGTTAGCTTTGAGGGGTGACTGGTTTTTCCCTGCATAACCGTTTTGGGTGACTAGTAGACACTTTGACTTTAAAACATCAGAATCTGAAATAACAGAGACATGAGAATGTACTAACCAAAAATGGGAATAAACCTCAGAAGTACAATTAAAAAAAAGTGCATACAAGGATCAAGCATGCATTTGATGGGATACTTTGGAATATGTTTGTATGAAGGGCTTGTCTTCCTAATCGATACCTGACACTTGAGAAGGACTGCTGGTAGCAGAGGTAGGATTCTCAAGATTCAAAGCAAAGGGCAAAAGTCTATGGGTTTTGTACAACTTTCTGCACATCTATTCCTGAAGACTGTTTGATATACTTGCAATCTTATGGCATCTTCAAAAAATTGATTCTTTTATCAAGTAAGAAAGAAAGAATGGCTTAAAACAGTGGCTTTCAAAATGGTGTTTTACCAAGCCCTATGATGTCAGGAGTTCACCTCAGTGCTTGAGAGGTGAGAGTGTGTTTCCTGGGTGAGATTCTTCCCTTATAATAGCTCTGCTTTCACATGTTGTCTTTATACACATATATTTAAAACTATTAAAATGTGTTTTTTTTAAATATGATCTGGCTTTTATAAAAAGTATGATGTCCATAAGTAGAGGCACATATTTTTTAAGATTTTTTTATCCCCGTCGCCCTTCTTGCAGCTTGCTTGCTGTCTGCTCTCTGTGTCCATTCACTGCGCGTTCTTACATGTCTCCTTGTCTCCCTTTGTTGTGTCATCTTGCTGCACCAGCTCTCTGTGGGCACAGGCCATCAGCTTTCCATGGGCATGGGCCATCAGCTCTCCGCAGATGCAGGCAAGCTTGCCTTTATAAGGAGGCCCTGTGACGTAAACCCAGGGCCTCCCATAAGGTAAATGGGAGCCCAATTGATTGAGCCTTAGCCACTTCCCAAGGCACTTTTTTTTCTTCATTTTATTCCCTTGTCTTGTAGGAGTGCTTGCTAAGTTAAATTTGCTTAAAAGTCAGACAAATTGAGGTATGAACTACACAGGAAAATTAAGTAAAATCACCCTATGTACTTAAATTTTTTTTTTTAGGGTCACCTGGAATCTACATATGTTTTTGAAATTAAAAATTTTAAGAGTAAGTGTTAAAATAACTTCCATGATGGTAGGAAGCAGCTGTAATGCCTGATTTGAAAGTTCTATACATTAACAGTATTGCATCCCTTCTTTATGGTGAAGGAATCTAAGAATTTGATTATCCATTTATTCATGTGTTTATGTGAATCTAGTATTGTCTCCTGAGAGAAATATTGATCCTTGCACCAGGCATCTTTTTACCTAAACTTCACTCAGAGTTAATGTTGTCCTTTATTCTGGCAAGAAGTTTTGCAGTGCCTTTTCTTAAGAAGATATCAACTTTCTCTTGCACCTGGATATCCTGATCGCCATTAGCATTCCTCTCCCTTGCCGCCTGTTAAAGAATTGAGCCCCCATTCTGCTACCCACCCTCTTTCCCTTCACTTTTCTGTAGTTCTTGTCACAAATTACATGCTGTATAACCTGTGGAGGTTAAGGGAATACAGTTCCCATGGAACCACCCAGAAGTAGGAAACAATGTAGCAAAGGCCCTGGGAAATCCCAGATCTGCTGTCTGGTCCAGCACAAGGCATGAGAGGCTGGAATAATCTTCTCAGGCTGACCAAGTCCTGAAATACCTCACCGAGGAACCAGAAGCTCCCACTCTCTTTTTTCCAGGTCGCAGGAAAGAGTAGTCTGAGGTCTTGTGGCTGTTGAAAAACAGGAGATAAACCCATTTCTTGCACCTACATGAGAGTCAGTTTTCCTTTCATTTTCACACATGTGAATATAATCTCAATCCCTCTCTCTCCACAATGCATATTATAGTTAGTGGTGAGTAATTATGAAGAAATAGACTCACTTTTCTTGGAAATTATTACTCATGTTTTATTGTTTATAGAGAAGTTTTGAAGTTATATGGCAAATTTGCCAGAAGGTTCTTTTAAAATCAAACAAAAAACAACTTCCTCTTTTGAAAGACTTTCAAACTTACAGGGCATTTACAAAAATAAACAGATCCCATAAGGGACCCTACCAACTATCATGTATCCAGATCCACCTGTTTTCACACTTTGCCCATCTGCTATATCATTCTATTTATCAATTCATTTTCTGAACATGTGAGTGTAGGTTGTACACGTCATGCTCCTTGAATACTCAATACTGCCATGTACATTACCAAGGAACAAGGGTATTCACTTCTGTAGCCATCTTGAGTGCAGTTATCAAGTTCAAGAAATTTAATACTGATATTAAGCTTATAGTCCATGTTCAAATTTGTTCATATGTCCCAATAATGTCCTTTTGAGCTTTTTCTCCTCCCTGCTGGAGCTCATTGCCTCTCTCTCTTTTTTTAAGAGAAATTATAGGTTTACAGAAAAATCATACAGAAAATACAACAGAGTTCCCATAAAACCCTTTCCCCCTCCCCCATTATTAACATGTTTCATTTGTCTGGTACATTTGTTACAACTGATGAACGAATAATATAATGATTGTACTATTAACTATATTCCATGTTTTACATTAGGGTTTACTGTGTGTGTTGTTCAGTCCTATGGCTTTATTAAATTTTTTTTATTCCAGCTTAACATATACAATCTAATTTCCACCTTTAACCACATTTAAACATATAATTCAGGGCTGTTAATTATGTTCATAATGTTGTGATAACATCACCACCATCTTTTACCACAACTTTTCCATCATCCCAAACAGAAATTCTGTACAACTTAAGCATTAACTCCTTGATCTCACAAATATGAAATCATTAGAAAAAGAAAATTCATGGAGTCAGAAACAAGACTCAGGGGTCAGGGTCGGAGTAGGAAAGGTCATGTCTCTTTAGTTGCACTTATATTTTTAAATTGTTGGAACATATATACAGCCTAAGTTTTCCCATCTCATTTACTCCCAAGCATACCATTCAGTGGGATTAATCTCATGCACAATGTTTTGGTGCCTTTATCATCTTCCATTACTAAAACTTCCCCATCTTCCCATTCTGCATTCACTCCCAATTCCGCCCCCTCCCACCCTTTTCTACCTGTGCTCTAATTTCTATCTCTGTGAACTTGCATTTACTCCAGTATTTTCTTTATAATTGCCATGGGGCTTAAATTTAGCATCCTAAATCTTTAAGAATCAAATTTGATTTGATACCAACATCACTTCAGTTGCATACATAAATTATGTTCCTATAACCCTCTTACCCTCTACTTTTCTGTAGTTCTTGTCACAAATTACATGTTTATACATTTTATGTGCAAAACCACTGATTTTTCATTTGATTTCATGCATTTGCTTTTTAGATCCTGTAAGAAGTAAAAGGCATAGTTACAAATCAAAAATATTATAGTACTGGCATTTATATTTACCCATGTCATTATCCTTACTGGGGATATTTATGTCTTTGTGCAGCTTTGATCTATGGTTTATTGACCTTTCCTTTCATCCTGCAGAAGTCTCTTTAGCATCTCTTGTAGGGCTGGTCTATTGCTGACAAACTCCTTCAGCTTCTACTTATCTAGGAATGTATTAATCTTGCCCTCATTTTTTCAAATATGGTTTTGCCAGATATAGAATTCTTGGTTGGCATTTGTTGCTTTCAGCACGTTAAAAAAGCACCCCGCTGTTCTGAAGTGTCTCACTCCTCCACCTTGTTATCTTTCCTTTTCACAGGTTGTTTTGCTTGATTTTTTGTGTGCTGAGCACCTGCTAGAATAGAGTGACCATTTCCTGAGAAAAAAAATGATTCAGGGGTATGTTTGGTGGAGAAAGACATTCAGGATATCTTTCAATGTCTTTTAAGAGGGTCAGTGAGGAATAATTACATAGAAAAGAGTCAGGGAAAGATGGAAGGACTACATTTGCCATCAGAGCAAAGTGGATTTGGTGTATTACATGACAATTATATAACGAAGGAGCTCTTTATAGTGATATAATGTAGTCTATTATCAATTCAGATAGATGAACTGGTTCAAGAACAAAACAGGGTAACTGTCCCAGGCCCAGAAAAAAACAGACAAACGCTTTAATCACAATTAAAGGCTGAGTAGGAAGCAGCACAACCTGAATATGACCAATAGGGGAGGAGATGCTTTGCTAACCCCACAAAACCAGTTCCTGACTCAAAGTAGGATGACCATTGGAAGATGGGATATAATAAGTAAAGAGCTGGGAAGATTCATGAGAACCTAATGAAAGCAGAGACCAGAACAAGTAAGAGGGAGGAATGGCTACAAGCAGTCATGGCTCCAGGAATTATCACCTAGAAGAAGGACCTTACCTGAAGTCAACTCATCCAGAAGTTAATATATAATTTATTTTGTATATTCCATGTATTATAATGATCTACACATATAAATATTTGTTCTAATTAACCAGAATGTATTTTTTTCATAGTTACATTTCCTTTTGCAAGCTCATACAGAAAATTGAACACCAGAAAACTCTTTGTTTATACAACAAATCAGCCAATTTCAAGAATCACATTCTAGATAAACCTTAGAACCCAGGATCCAGGGTCCACGCGTGTGTGTGTGTGTGCAAGTGCAGGTATGCATAGATTTGCATATTTTCAGTGCTTGCTATGTTATATTATTGTACTAATCACTTTATGTACCTTATCTTATTGGCATATTACCACCCCAACTTCTCCAAAGTAGACGCTCAATAAATATTTATTAAATGACCCTTATGTTGGTCATTTCTGTTATTCCTTTTTACAGATAAAGAATCACAGTTTTATTGGGTTTAATTAATCTATCTGATTTCATGTAACAGTAACAAGAAGAAATAGGACTCTGAATTGTATTTGCAACCCTCAAACTCAATCTTTTTATCCTTTCGTTCTATTTTCCAAAAATTTCAAGAATTGGATTTTTTGTTCTCAGCACCATATGCTAAATAATACATATAATACATCTTATACATCCATCTAAGTAATGCTTTTTCTTGTGTGAGTCATAATGACATTTAGATTCAAAAAGAACCATATAGTCTCACAGGGGTTGTGGAAAGTAGAAAGTGGGTGGTTTGTGTTTGCTCAGATTTGTCTGATCTATTCTCTCACCCGAACACTTACTTGATTCATGGTTAGAACTTCATTTCATATGAAGCAAAGAGTCAAGAACAGCTTCTCTCTGTGAAATTGTTAGTCTTTATACAATTTTGAAATGATATTGTTAACGATTTAGAAGCGCAAAATTCTGTTTTTCTCTTTCATTTTACCTTCATGTTTAAGGAGTAAAGACACTCTCATCGATGTGTAAATTTGTTATTTGTGACTATTCAATTCAACAAACCCATTGGGCACCATTATGTGCAAAGCACGGTACCATGGCTTCAAATAAGCAGACACGGTCTCTTACTTCACAAGAATTACAATCCAGTGAAGGATATGAAAAATAAGTGCAAGCAAATAATCTTCAAAACAGCAGAAATTCAGCATCTTATAGGAGCTTACACCTAGGGTATTCAACTTATTCTATGAGATTAGAGTGGAGTGTTCTAAGAAAGTGTCATTAAAGGTGAAATTTGAACCCTAATAACCAGAATCAAGATATCATTGATAAAATTATATATATACACTATTAATTCTGTATTGCATGTACACATATTAAATTCATTCAATTCAATTAAAAAGTTTAACACTGACCTTGATTCTTTCTTCTATGCAAAGGAGGAAAATAGATATTACCTGTTTTACAAAGAACAGAAATCTCTATTTGAGACAATGTTCTGTGTTTCGATCTAGCGGCTGATTTCATGAATGCATTCAATTGGTAAAAAAGATCATTAGCCTCACCACATGGGCTAGCTTGCCTTCACCAGGAGGCCCCAGGCATTGAACCCTGGGCCTCCTATGTGGTAGATGGGAGCCCAGTTGCTTGAGCCATATCTGCTTCCCTGGTCTGTGCAGAGTGCTGGCCTGTGTGGAGTATGACCAGGAGTGCTACCCTACGCAGGAGTGCTGGCCTACACAGAGAGCTGGCTCAGCAAGAAGATGCAACAAAAAGAGACACAGAGGAGAAATAATAAGAGATGTAGCAGACCAGGGAGCTGAGGTGGTGCAAAAGAATGATCTTTTGCCTCTCTCCCATTCTGGAAGGTCTCAGGATCAGTTCCCAGAGCCTGATTAGTTCCTGGAGCCATATCAGTTCCTAGAGCCACCTAATGAGAATACAAGCAGACACAGAAGAACACACAATGAATGGACACAGAGAGCAAACAATGGAGGGAGGGGGGATAAATAAATAAACAAATCTTTTTAAAAAATCATTGAGCTAAATACTTACAATTTATTAACTTCATCTGAATATATGTTACACTCAAATACAAATCTTTTCAATATATTTTTGAGAAAGGAAAATTCAGAGTCTAGTGTTCACAGGGTCCATAACCCCCCCACCCCCAATTTACCTGATCACACACTTAACATGCAAAGTGTGTAAATAATGCTGGAAGGGAAGATGGATTAACAGTCCTGATATATAGTTTTTGTGGTTTTTTTGTCTTTCTTTTTTTCCCCCATAGTTTTTGCTGTGTAACAAACCAACTCAAAACTTTGTGGCTAAAATCAACAACATTTTATTGGCTGACAATGTATGGGTTGGCGGTTTGGGCAGGACTCACTTCCAGTAGCTTGCCTCTGTTGCACCAGGTGCTGTCTGGGCCCCTTTCATGTACTTGGAGGATGTTTCCATGGGGTCCCTCCTCCCTCAGATTGCCGGCATGGTTCTCTTCAGGTGAACCTGGTTTCCAAGGGTGAGAAGGCAAGCCCAATGCACAAGAGCCTCCAAAATCCTCTGCTTATTTCATGTTTGTCCTATGGCCAAAGCAGTAACATGGTCCACCAAGCCTCAAAGGGTGAAGAATAGATTCCATCTCTTTCTGATAAGGTCTAAATGTCACATCATTCGGGTGTGATTGTCAGGAGGAGAAGCTTGACTACCCTTACTCTATACATTAGCTAAGAGCCATCTTTTGCAGATGGAACCTTTGAAAAATGGAAACAAAGTAGTGTTCATTTGGTGTTTTTATCTGCACCACCACCCCACCTTGCAGCTTTTTGCTTGCTGTCTGCTCTCTGTGTCCATTCCCTGGTGTTCTTCTGTGTCTGTATTTATTTTTATTTATTTCCCTCCCCCCACTTGTGGCTTTCTTGCTGTCTGCTCTCTATGTCCATTTGCTGTGTGCTCTTCTGTGTTTTTTGCTAGTCTCCGTTTTTGTTGCGTCACCTTGCCAAGTTGGCTCTCCGTGGTGCTTGCAGGAAAATGGCTCTCTGCAGCGTGTAGGTGAGCCTATTTACACAAGGAGGCCGCGGGACGCGAACCCGGGGCCTCCCATGTGGTTGACGGGAGCCCAACTGACTGAGCCACAGCCACTTCCCCAAAGTAGTGTTTCTTTTAACGGCAAATCAGCTTTATAAATTTGAGACCATAATCTGAGAGCCTGCCTGATATAATGATGGGTGTGTGTGTGTTTTCTACCATCAAATAAGCTTAGAAGTGATTTCTTCTTGTATTTTGTTTTTTGGTAGAGACACAAAACCTTCTCTAATGGGGCATTTTTATTTGATGTGTAATGAAGGACAAAGAATCATTTCAACTTGAAAAATTGACATTTATAAAATCCATACCTTTCAAAGTTACCATAATAAAACAATTCTTGTATTAGTTATAAAAAGAACATTTCAATAACTTTATTGTAGAGTTGTAACAAGGTTGGACAAACTCCAGCCCCCCTGAGAAAGGTCCAAAGAGTATCTGAATATATTTAGGAATAAATTCTGAATAAAGTTTTTCCTAACTACATTATTTTCTAACAGAAAAATTGGAGTTAATGAGTAAAATGCTATTTTTATTTGCTTTTAAGATACTGGTGTGGTTAAAATACACTTAATATGCTTTTATAAACAACTAAAATTTTTGAAAATATTAAAACTAAATATATTCATATTCCATAATTATTATTTTACTCTATAATTTGGAAAATATGATATTGGGCCTCTGGATATTTTCTTCCTTTTATAAGTAGGCTATGGAGAATAAGAGTTACATTTTACACAGAGGAGAATAATATTGAGTGAGAGGCCTGTGTTTAAAATCAATTTTGACATAATTTCACCATTGTATTTGGTGATTCTTTAAGACTAGCTGAATAGTCTTTGAGATACATGCCAATCTCAATTTTTAAAATACTTCTAGGTCTTTCATATTTTCTCTTTAATACATGGAGATATTATTATTGTCATATCATATTTAATAGAAACATAAGAAATGGGTGTGAGAGCACTAAAGTTGTCAAAACAAAAATTCTGTGTGAGCCCAGAGTATTAGCTTTAGGCAGAGATTTTAAGACTAGAGCTGCTTAGAGTGTTTGCTTAGAAGCTTATAGCTATCTTAGAACAGGTGAAGGAAGAATTAGGCAATGCCCCACCTGATAAAACTGCGCGGCAGTTCTTCGCCTGTCCACGATATCGTCATTCTATAGCTTGTACATTATACCATCCGGCTTCTTGAGTCCTGGAAATTTCTAAGGATTTCTAGAAATTAGAATAAAAGAATTTTAGGCTAAAGGAAATTCTCAGGATTGAACAACGAATTTCCTTGTAGTTTTTTCCATGAAGAGAGTGACCCTAACAGATGCATTGAGTTTAAGACTTACAATCAGGTACTTTTCCAGGTCAAGAGAACTCTCCATCTCTTAGTAAATCAACTTTGGACATTGTTTCCAAGCAATTCTCTTGAACATTACTCCAGACATAAATATTACACGGCCTGTGACTTGTCTTATAGAAATCTCCAAATTTCATTTAGCTCTTACCAATTAAAGTGTTGCAAAACTTGAAACATTTTAATTTTTAAAAACATTTAAAATGTACATTTAAAAAGTGATTGAAATATATTTTTTCATGTATAACTATGCAATTTTTAAATATTAAAAGTTATTACAATGCCATTATATTTATCCCACAACTGAGGTCCTTACAGTTAAAAGTTTGAAGTATAGTCCTCCAGATTTTCTTTGTAGATACTAAAAAAGAAAACAGTATAAAAATCACATTACAGAGGATAATTCTCAGAATTTGTATAGATTTTCTTCTGCCTACCAAGGGTTCCTTCACAGTACGGCTTTCTAAAAATTGTTCTGCTTATTCATCTTTCATTAAAATTAATTTGCCACGAGCTCCTTGCTCTCTGCTTTCAAAAGTACCAAATGGAAAAACTAATATATTCCTATGTGTTAACGAAAGCTTCTTTCCTTCTCCAGGAATACATTTTAGCTTAAAGTTTCTAGATAAAGCTTTATTCCAATAGTGAGGTTCTACTTGTAGACATTTCTGAATCTATCACACTTCAGTTGTAAAAACACTGAACATTCATATCTCCAATTTCAAAAATCCAAAACAAACTTACTAGTAAGGCTGAAACTAGGTAAGAGCTTCAGTCCCCTAAAGGTCAAAGCTATTTGAACTCTACTTTGCCCTACTCTTGCCACAAGTCAACAAACATACATCCATTACAAAAAAGAATGGCACAAAACAAATTTTAGTCTACAAAAGCTCCTAGAAAAATTTAATTCCAGTTCCCATAAAGATGGAATTTCTGATTACATTGTCATCTGTTGTATTAATGTTTATTACTGAGTCACCGCTACTTTTGAGAGGGAGACAGGGTCACTGCACAACTCTGAGGAACATCTTTGCTTCTTTGAGTTTATTGTAATATTAGCCCAAATCTTGAAGGCAAGAATTCTCAGGGTGTGATTACCTGTTTGTTCCCTTAGCTGATTTCTCTTGCAAATGGGTGAGCTTGTAGGAGGCAAGAATAGCATACTTTCATTACTTAAATTCCCCTATTTCAGCAGAGATTCTGGTACATAGAAGTTCATTAATTATTTGTTGAATTTGATTCAAAGGAAAGCAAGACCATAATGCATTTTGCTGGTCTCGATTTTGTAAACCTGAGTCTGTAAGTGTTACTCTTGAGAAGGCTGGGGAATTCCACATTTTATCACATTCTTGAGTGTAATTCTGAATGATCTTATGCCCTTTTTACTACTTCCACACCTAGGAAAAGTCGACCGGTGCTACAGATCTAAGGATAAATGCTTGAAATTTTAGCTTAGAGCTCTGGAGGTTAGTTATTTTAAGACTAATGGGATAAAATAAATTCTTAATTGGTTTCTCTGGCAGACCTGAGACTGCAAAAGTAAATTCCACCAGATCCAAAATGATCTGTGAGTGAAGATTTTCTGTAACCTCTGTTGTATTTAGCATTCTGTTAAAAAGAACCAATCTTGGATTTATATCCAGCTAACTAAAACTGAAGATCTGCTATGACTGAATTCACTATAAGTTAGGCATAAACTAGTAAGCCTGGGCTTGTAGCAGATAGAAAAAGAGATATAGAAAAAGACTGGATTGTCTAGAAACAAAGAAAAAAAGTTTAAAAGTAAGTAATATTTTACTAAATGTATTCGAGTTCTAACTACTCTTTTAATCACTATACAGAAATTTCATAGTCAAGTCAAAAGGTTCATATATAGATTTAAGAATTATCAGAAACAGAATATGAAATTAAAACACTCCACAAAATCAATCTGACATAAAACTTTCATGGACAAAAAGAGTAAACTTAGAAGTGTAACTCTTCTTTGTTTATTATTTTCCAGTACTGACCCCTTCAAGTTCTGATCTCCTGATTCTGCGTATTTTCACACACACTGTGATATATTTTTGGAGTATAAGAATAGGAGTATGGAGGGAGAGAATGAAAACTACGGTGTAAACTATAATCGTCGCTTAGTAGCAATGCTCCAAGACATTTTCATCAATTGTGACAAATGTACGGCAGTAATGAAGGATATTGCTGATGTGGGAAAATGTGGAGGGGCTACAGAGTGGGAAATCCCCTGTATTTTTTATGTAAATTTATGTAATCCAAGTTTCTTTTAAAAAATAAAAATGAAAAAAGTATATTAAAAAAAAGAAGTATGGAAGAGACTAGTTAGAAAAAGAGGGAATGGGATATGAGGGAATTAGAGAAAGAAAGAGAGGGAAAGAGAACTAGTTTTAGTGTTTTAGCAGGCCAAATAAATGTATGAGTCATTTGGATTGCTTGCAAATTGTGTCTCAGCCAGCAAAAGCAAAGACTTTGTATCTTTGAGGCATTTTCCCCTTTCCATTTTGTCTGGAATTCTTAAAATGCAAGGCATTGTATCTGTCCAGAAGTATTTGCATCTTAAAATAAATTCATTAAAGTGAAAAACAGGTGCAGAGGTGTTAGTGCCAGCACATTTTGAGTTCTTCAATGATGTTCAAAGAAGGAAAAAAAAATAGGAAAATCACCTCATTTTGCATTACTCTTAAATTTGCTTCTAGAGTCTACAAATTATTCATTTCTGGCTTATCATACTTTTCAAACTATTTTCTCAATTTTCTGGTGAAGGTTCACAGATTGACATGTATAAACTGTTTTCTACTAGAAACATAGCTACTAAGTCTCCAAGCAGAAATTTCTCCCCAATGAATCAATAGGAAATGTGCTTCCAAGTTAAAGAAAAATAAACATTACTTCAGGATGATAACCAACAAGAATTATAAGGGAATCAAAATTTTGACCTCTAAATTAAATAAAGTAAGAATGGATGGTAAAACATAATATTGCTGTAGAACATGTATTCTCTCTGTTTATTTTATAAAAGCTTTATCACAATAATAAGAAAACATTCAATTTCAACTTCTCCTGGGAATCCAAACATTTTCACAGAAAGGGCAGCTGTCCCAGGCACTAAAAGAATGGTGCGGTTAGCTGCAAGTCAATGCATCATAAAACCCCTAGAGAGGAAAACCACTTCGTGAGAGCTCCCTGAATTCGATACTTTGAACAACGCATGAATATGTGTTTCTCTTTCATTGTACCTGTGGTCTTTCCTGCATCACTCCTTTAGCAATCCATCATTACTTTCCACCTGAACGCAAGTCCCTGACTTATCTAAAATGCCTTTTAAAGTGAGCTCTAAATATTGGGAAACACAGACACAGCTGAAATTAAACATACACATGCAATAGTGAAATTAAACATACAGACACATACATGGGCATACACACATATCTGCCCCATGTATTTACTAGTAAATACAATAAGTAGTGATAATTAGGCCCTCTGGATGAAATGAGATGCCATTTCAGGCCACCACCCCCCATTTTGTGATATGTCCTTGCTACCTTTCTGTCGCTCTCTTTTTCAATGTCTTCCTTTCTCACATATATACCCACAAAAGTACACATCTGTGTGTCTGTGATAGCCGAGTGCATATTATGAATTTTATAAGATTACATACACTCTTCTAGTTGAAGGCAAACATACTATTATTTCACTTTTAAATTCTTTCAGCCACTAATTCAGTGATGCTAGTCCATACCAGAATATTAATTAAAGCTTTTGAACTGAATGGATCTGAGCACAAAAGGATGCTGAGATCCAGTGAGGTGTGACAGACAGGACAGGAAAAAGAAGATTATTAATTTTTGAGTATCAGCCATGTTCTAGGTAGTGTACTAGAGGCTACACACATTTTGTTTGATCCTTAGCATGCTATTGCAGAGTAGATATTAATGATACATTTTGACAGGTGAGGAAGCTGACTCAGAATTCAAAAATAAACAAGCCAGCCCAAGCTTACTAGGGAGGTTAATTGGCTGAGTCCGAATTTTAATTCACAATGTTTGGGCACAAAAGTTGTTTTATTTCTGTTAATCGCAGAGTATTGGAATCACTGTTCTTCCATTTTGCAGGTTAGCTCTCTATTCAATTTGAAGAATCATGGATACTATGAGATGATGGCTTGAGAACAATTTCACTAGAATGTTTTAGGTAATAAAGTTCCCCAATTTTAGAAGGAATAGATGAAACTTTACATTTATTAAATACCTACTGTCAGTCGGGCAAAATTCTCACTTGTAGCTACCTGCTTAGGTGGCATCTGTGCCTATAGGTTACCTTTCAACTCATGTCAATGTGGGTAGATTTGCTAATAAAAGTCAGAGTAGGTACTGGGTAAATTGTTGGCATATTAAAATTGGTTGGCTTGGGAAATTATACACATAACCTCACAACTTCCTCAAAGTAGTCATTTATTTTGTGGCCACCCTTTTTACCTCGGCCTAATTCCTGGTGGTTAATAACATGTTTTCACAGACAGACTGGTCTGACAACTTGCTATAAACTGAGGACATTATATCAACTTTCTGACCTTCATTCTCCTCTTCTGTGATCTGTCAGAAGCAAGAGGAGATTTGGGCATGTGATATGAAATGCATGTTTCCTCTTGATTAAAGCTTTACTCCATTGATTATTTAGACTATTAATGTTAAATCAAAGATTGAGGGCTCTACAAATGTAACCACCAGTGATTTTTAAAAATGAAGTCCATTCTAGATTTTTCAGTGACAATTTAAAACCCTTTTTCATGCCTTTCAGAAGGTAACAGGCCATTTAAAATGCAATCAGCACAGGTTTCTGGAAGTAAAAATAGTTTCTCTGCCTCTTGTATTTTAGTTCTATGACCTACTAGGGATTTTTGAACTACCCATAACACTATTGATATATCCTGGTACATAGGATATCTCGTTCTCTGTTGGCGTCATTCGGAGAATTACACCTATAGTGGAGAACATTCTATACAACCTGAGGAAATTAAGAGAGTATAAATTGAATGTGACCACCCAGAAGTCTGCAACATAAGCAAGGCCCGGGAAATCCCAGGACTGCTGCCTGATCCAGAACAAGGCATGGAAGGTTGGAACAATCTTTTCAGGTTGACCAGGTCCTGAAACACCTCACCAAGGAACCAGGTAGCTGGGAAGGGTAGTCTGAGGGTTGTGGCTGCAGAATTTTGGACTCTTGTTGGAAGACAGAAGATAAACCCATTACTTGCACCTACATGAAAGAGTCAGTTTTCATTTTCACATATGAACATAATCTCAATCCCTCTCTCTCCACAATGTGCATCATAGTTGCTAAGAAATAAACTCATTTTCTTGAAATTATTATTCATGTTTTATTATTTATAGGGAAGCTTTGAGGTTATGTGGGAAATTTGCCAGAAGGCTCTTTTTTTTTTTCCCAAACTTCCTATTCTGAAATATTTTCAAACACACAGGACAGTTACAAAAATAGAACAACTCCATTAAGAGACCCTACCAACCATTATATATCCAGATCCACCAATTTTCACACTTTGCCCATTTGCCATATCACTCTGTCTTTCCATCTATTTATCAGTTCATTTTCTGAACACTTGAGTGTAGGTTGTATATATCACGCTCCTTGAACACTTAATACTGCCATGTTCATTTCCTAAGAACAAAGATAGAACTTATATAACTACCTTAAGGCCCGTTATCAAGTTTAAGAAATTTAACATTGATATAAAATTTATAGCCCACATTCCAATTTGTTCTTATGTCTTAACAACGTCCTTTTGAGCTTTTTCTCCTCCCAAGTTCTATCCCATGCAGTTCCATGCGTGGCATTTCATTGTCATTGTCTCTTTAGTTGTTTAGTTGTTCTTTTTTTTTTTAATTGTGGGAACATATATACAACACAGACTGTCTCTTTGAGCTTGCATATTCTCCAATATTTTCTGTATAGTTACCATGGAGGTTAATTCAACATCCTAAGTCTGTAAGAATCTCATTTGTTTTGATACCAATTTCACTACAATAGTATAAACAAACTATGTTCGTATGACCCTCTGTTTCCCCACTTATATGTAGGTCTTCTCACAAATTACATTTTTATACATTGAGTCCCAAACCACCTACTTATCATTACATTTTATGCATTTACCTTTTAGATCCTGTAGGAAGTAAAAAGTGGAATTACAGGGTAGTAGGTGTGGCTCAAGTGATAAGGCCTCGCCTACCATATGAAAGGACCCAGGTTCGATCCTGGGACCTCCTGGTGATAAAAGTAGAAGAGAAAGCATGCCTGTGTGGTGAACCAGTGCCCATGCAGTGAGCTGAGTGCCCTCGTGAGTTCCTGCATGGTGAGCCAATGCCTGCTCAAGTGAGTCACGCAGCAAGATGATGACTCAACAAAAGAAAGATGAAGGGGAGAGTCAAAGTGAGGCACAGCAGAGACCAGGAACTGAGGTGCCACAATTGACAGGGAACCTCTCTCCACCTCAGAGGTCCCCAGGATCAAATCCCTCTGAAATCTAGAGGAGAAAGATGAGAAGAGAAAACAAAAAGAAGAGAGAGAGAAATAGATACAGAAGATCACAAAGTGAATGGACACAGCAAAAACAGCAGGGTGGGGGTGGGGGGAAAATAAAGTAAATCTTTTTAAAAAAAAGTGAAATTACAAATCAAAAATACAATATTTCTGGCATTTATATTTACCAATTGTTACCTTACTAGAGATCTTAGTTTTTCATGGGGCTGTGATCTATTGTCTATTCCTTTCCTTTCAACCTTTGGAACTCTCGTTAGCATCTTTTGTAGGGCCTGTCTAGCTTTTGTTTATCTGGGAATGTCTTAATCTTTCATTTTTGAAAGAGAGATTTGCTGAATATAGAATTCTTGGTTGACAATTCTTGTGTTTAGCACTCTCAATATGTCACCCCACTGCTTTCTTGCCTCCATGGTTCCCAATGGAAGCTTGGAATTTAATCTTATTGAGGATCCCTTATATGTGACATGTTGCTTGTCTCTTGGACTTTCACAATTCTTTCTTTATGTTTGGCATTTGACAGTATGATCATAATATGCCACAGAGGTGAGCCTACTTGGGTTTATCCTATCTGAAGTTCATTGAATGTCTTGGATGTGTGTATTTGTGTTTTTCTTTCAACTGGGGACGTTTTTAGCCATTATTTCCTTGTATAGTCTCAATATCCTTTTCTCTCTTCCTTCTCCTTCTAGGATTCCCACAATGAATAATGAAACACTTGATGGTATCCCATAAGTTCTTTGGGCTTTCTTCTCTTTTCCTCACTCTTTCTTCTTTCTTTTCTTTAGACTGGATGGATTCTATTACCATAACTTCAAGTATGCTGATTCTTCTTTTCTGCCAGCTCTGATCTCCTCTTGAAACCCTCTAGGGAATTTTTAACTTCTGTTATTGTGTTTGGTTCCTTTTCATAAATTCCAACTCTCTTTGGATATTCTCTTGCACTCAGATATCCTTTTCCTGATTTCCTTTAGTTCTTTGTCTGTGTTTCCCTTTAGCTCTTTGAGCATATTTAGCTTGGGTTTTTTGTTTTGTTTTTTTGTCTTCATCTGGTATGTCTCAGGTCTGGTCCTCATCATTCCTTGGTGGTTTCTAATGCTTTCTTCTTCTTTTTTTGTCTGGGCTATCATTTCCTATTTCTTTGTATGTTTTGTAGCTACCTGGAGGTTTTGAAATTTTTAATATTATCCTTAGAATTTAGACTCTGAGGCATCTGTTCATCAAGTTTGCATCCAGCTAGTATTATGACAGAGTTATCTTGAATGCCAGGATTTAATTTAAAAAAAAAAAAAAAGAGTGAAAGAAAGAATAGCTCCAGGCCAAAGCACCAGGGCCTCCTTGATCCTTTTGGCATGTGTCTTATCTTGGGCTTGTAACTCTAGGAATTACCGTATTTAATGGTTAATGAATGTGTCTTCTTCCCTGGGAAACAGTTTCCTTGTGGTCCTGAGACTGCACTGTATGTGTCTTACAGCCAGCAATCCCTTACCCAGAGTACCATGATCTAACTGATTTCCCACAGAGTTCTATAGGAGAACTATGTGAGCCACCTTCTACCTGCAGGGCACATTCTGGGCGAGTCCTTCCAGTCACCACCAGGCAGATTGGACCAGATACACATAACCCCTATATGTGCATGAGGTTTACTCCCTCCGTCCAGATCCAGGACCAGGGAGCCACATTGGAAGCACAGGTAGGCTCTGTGCTGAGCTGGGGAGGGGTGGGGAGGGGCCAGCCAGTGTACCACAATATCCTATTGCTTCTAACATGCCTTTTTCTTTCTTGATTCAGCACTTGCCCAGTTATTTCAATTAAGCTTTAACTGTTTTCTAGAGCTTTGGGAAAGATGTTCCTCTAGGTCTTGCTGGCTGTTCAAAGTTTCTGTCAGGGGAAGAATCCCTACAACTAGTCATGCTGCCCATCTTGATCTCATGAGAAACTTTTAAAAAATTCTATTGTACTTTTTAAAATCTCAGTGGTATATTGCTTAACCATCTTTACAGAAATATTTTATAGAATAAAAGGATAATTTTCAAATGGACTAAGAATGAAAAGACTTTCTATCACAACATCTTTGAAATTTTTAGCTGCCCCTCCACTCTTTACTAGAGGAAAAAAAAAAAAAGGAAAAGTGGTTTTATGACTTTTCCAGAATTTTAGAGTAGTTTCTTCCATAGCTGAGATCATTTTCTAGTGGTATTTCCTTTCAGAAAAACCACGAACATTTTTATGTCTTTTTCCTCACATGAATTTTAATGGAAAACAGCGTCAAAGTAAAAAAAGTTCATACGTAAGCTGTTTTGGGATTGCCATGAGCTAAATTTCATGGTGTGTTGAGTAAGTTTTCCAAACTGCTCTTTGAATTTGGCCTCAAGGACACTAACATATAATTAATTACTAATGACTTTTAAGGAGAGGAGTTTAGCAATAAATCCCTTTTCCACCAAGTACATTATAACTCACATACTTCACACATCTCTGCTGAATACTTGCATCTGGCTCTTGATTCAGGAGATTGGAAACTTCTATTAAGAAATGCTTAGGGAATGTAAAGGGCTTGTCTGTGCTCTTGTCACACTACAATTTCACCTCTTTCCAGGGCTTCTATTCTAACCTAGTGCTGCCGTTGAGAAAAAAAATAGCATGCTTAGTTCATGTCCCAAATGAAAGGTAGTTCCAATCTCAAACAGTTATAATCAACTTTCCTACATATATTACTGTAGACACAGTTGATTGATTTTGTGGTAAAAGACATCAGATGCTTATGCCAAATATGGAAAAACTCACATTCTAGACCACTTACATATTATATGCTTACTACTGATTTTCACACATTTTTATGCCATGCACACACAAAAAAAATCCATTTTAAAAAGGCAAAATTAAAAAGATTTTATGCATTTCTTAGCAAGTGAACCCAAGCTTAAGAGTTCACTTTAGAGAGAGACCACATTTGAGCACTAAGGAGGCTCTCAGGAGGTAACTCTTAGGTACCCTGTATACTAGGCTAAGATTCAATTTCAAAAGTAAAGCTTCAAAAGCACAGTCATCAATATCAAGGGCCCATCAATGGCCCAACCTCCTTCTCTAGTCACTGCTCCTGCACTTGGGGGATTCTTGCTATGCCATTAAAGAATGTGGCAAAGCTCTACATTCCACAATGGGGAATGTGGAATTCCCCATTGAATTCCAGAGATGGGAATTCAATATTCTTTCAGTTATTGCCTGAATCTCCACCCAACATGACAGTGCCCCATGAACACTTGTACACATTTATATGCTTTATAGGTATGCCCCAGGTGAACCTCCTCTATGCATCCCTTATCACTGCATCAATGACACTGGGAACCAATGATTGTTTCCTGCCCCAGTTGTAACCATTCTGTGATCCAAAACTTCTTCAAATATGAAGCTAACAAAATAATCAAATACAATTAATAAGAAAATAAAATAATAATGATAGTTTTTAAAATAACGAATAAAATACAATTTTTTAAAAAATTTGGACCCCAACATAGGACATGACTCCCAGTTATGAACCCCCCTGGCACTGAGGGATTACTACCTAGCACCAACTAGAAATGCAACTGGAAAAAAGACCTTGATCAAAAGGCAGAAAGGGAGGAAAGGGTAAAGACAAATGAATTTATATGGCAAGAGACTTCAAAGTGAGTCAGGAGGTCATTCCAGAGATTACACTTATGCATGTCTCAGCAGGATCTCATTGACTGCCAAAGTAAACATTGCCTCAAACAACAGGACTCCTGAGGGTTCTGGAGACTTCCAGGCACTCCAGGCAGGGAAGACAGCTCAGAAGTTTGGTTCCCTGCCAGTGGGCCCCACTTGGGAATTTATGCTCCCTAGTATGACAGAGTTGGACTCAGTGGTGGTTTCCCTACATATGGCTCTTCTGTCCCTTCTGTTTGAACCTATAGATAGTATTACAGTTGAGAGGTATATGTCCAAGATACTTAAGTATTTGGGTTGTCCATGTGCCAGCTGGGCCCTGAATCTCAGCAGAGTTGCAACACCTACTCTCCAGTTCATTAGATTCACCCAGGACAACTAATAAGGGGATGATGATGGACAAAGACCATCCCAAAGAAGAGAGTCTGCAATTGTAAGCAAGATAGTCCCATCCATCTGCCCCATGGGATCTAAGCCCCCACTCAATTAGATGTGGAGTGGGCATCACCATCCCAGAATCCTCAGGATTGGGGAATGGATGATGGACTAGAGTAGACTTGTATTCTACTATAGACTTATTGTGATTCTAGCATGGAAAAACTTTTATCATGGATGTGGAGGAAGTGGCCACTGGAGTTTCTGAGGGGAGAGAGGGAAAAATAGGTATAATATGGGAGCATTTTCAAGACTTGGGAATTGTCCTGAATGACATTGCAATGACAGATACAGGCCATTGTATATCTTGTCATAACTTACAAAATTTTGCAGGAGGGAGTATAAACTACAATGTAAACTATAATCCATGCTTATTGGCAATGCTCCAAAATGTGTTCCTAAATTGTAACAAATGTACCATATTAATGAAGGATGTTGTTAATGTGGGGAAATGTTGGAGGGAAATGTTACATAAACGTAACATTTATGAAATCTAAGTATCTCTTAAGAAAAAAATTAAAATTTAAAAAGGGTTAATACAACTGGCAGACAGAATCAAGATTGGCATGGTGATGGGTTAGCACACTTCCCACAGATTTTAGCAGTGAAAAGGGAGATCCCAACGTTTTCTTGGAAATGTGTGGCTCTGACGGTGCTCTGTATTTTTGAATATTACTTTATAGCATCATTCACATTCTATTATAAACAATTAATTAAATGTATTATCTCATATCGATATTATATGTTCTGGCAAGTTCCAGAACTCAAAGATCTTTTTGATTCTAAGGTGTTCAGAAAGTAACACCCAAATGTAACCAAGACAGTATTTTTGTTGTTATTGTTGTTATTCCAAGTCAGACAACTGAGGGCATTTGGGTTGTGGTAAGCTTCATTATCAGTTGGAAAGATTTGTGTATGTGGTTGGAACTGAGAACCCAAGGTTTGGAGCTTACATGGAAGTTGAGCTGGTTACAGGAGAAGTACAGATTCCATCAAGTACAGATTCATAAGATGAAAACCGCTGAAAGAACCAAAAGGCAAAGAAGATGGCTGACCTGCTGAAATTTGACTTTCACTAACACTCAGAATGAAATGAAGTGAAATTCAGAAAGAAAGTCTATTAGGTAAATTGATAGAAGCTTTGTTGTTTGCTAACTTTGTGCTATGGAAGAACTGAAAATTTCTTTTTAATTTTTTGAGCTTTATTTCAACTTAAAAATATGAAATAATAGACAAAAGGCACCTGAACTAATTATGAGCATTTCTTTTACAGATATTTTGCACAAAGACTTTCAATGACAAAGAGATGAACTATATGACAATGTCTCCAATTGTAAACTAGTTGAGGTGTTTTCCTTCAAAGAAAGAAGGAAGACCAGCTCATATCATATCTATCTTTTTTGTTTGGTGTTTCAGAGCTGCAGGAAGCCTTGGACTCATCAACCCAACTTCATCATTCTACATTTCACAAAGTTGAGGCCGAGAAGAAAAATGGCATGCTTTATAGAGCAGAGAGAGAAAGCAATGGAGCCACTGACTTTTATGCTGATCCATCCTGTCCCTTAGGTCACTGAGAGCTTCCATCTATTAAAGGGAGAAATTTCAATCTGTGTATTAAGAGTTCCAGAGTAATTTTGGTCTAAAAAGGTAATAACAGTGTTCCCAGGAAGGTCTGTGATAGTCTTAAAGCAGCATGGAAAAGTCTTCTGCAAGGGTCTACCAAAGGAAACACTCTCCTCCTATCCTCCAGGCCCCATGGGTGGCCACCTTGACCAGTACTGTCACTTCAGGACTGTGCATGGGACCTGCCTACCCTGATTGAGGAGATGCCCAAAAGCATTTATGTTTGGCATCACCCAGTTTTCTGGCAAATATTGCAAAGCAATTCAACCCCGATAAAATTCTATCCTGAGAAGTGGCAAATTAAATCTCATGGCACCATCTATTCTGAGCTGCTTTCAATGAGAAAATATTTTGAAAATAATTCTGTGGACCCCAAGTGCTAAAAGATTGTTTTAAAAAGAAAGTCAAGGTCCTTTTATATAAATTGGATTTGAAAATACTATACTTTTTAGATTATTTATGGGACACACATTTTCCTGACATGAAAATATAAGACTTTTCTACCTTTGATGCATAATAACTTGTAGTTTGACACCTCTGGGATTTGAGGGGGAAAGTTTTAAAATAAATATTAGTGAAATTTTGGCCAAAGCAGAGACAATTTTAAAAGTATTTGTCTTCTTTTGTCTTTTTTATTTCAGATCTTGATATATTTAAATGCCACAAATGTTTCAGGAGCAAGTATTTTATATAAAACACTGAACTAGGCAAAGTGTGAATTTAAAAATAAATCAAGTTAGAGAAAATTAAATTAAATTATAATCTAACATGAAAGGAGGCACATAAAAATAATTATAATTATGATTCAAGAGATGCTGTCACATATGTTCTATAATAGGGGGCAAACTAATTACCATGTGAATAAAGAGGAAGGAGAGAATATTTCTGAATGCTTGGTTACATGAAATAGTGGGAAGTATGGGAACTTCAACTGACAAAGGAAAATAGATGTAAATCATTATATAGAGAGAAAACAAAATGAGGAAAAGCAAGAGATAACAAGATATGTTTGCAAAGAAATATGTAAAAGTGTTTGTGGTGGATAGGGAAATAGAGGTAAACCTGGAAAATTAAATGGATACTTATATATTTATGGAGGTCTTTTTTTTTCCCACAGGAAGGAGTTTGGAGTTTATTCTTAGTTATTAGTAGGAAATAAATTTGACCAGATAATGATTAGAAAATTTATCTAAGAAAAGGATATTTAGAAATAATGGTGATGAAAAATAATTGCATTAATGCATTCTTTGTTCTTCAGCAATTATTTATTGACTGTCAACTGTATATTAGAGAATGTTCTAGGCTATGACAATATAGCAATGAATAAAACAGGCAAAATATCCTCAGAGATGTCATATTTTAGAGCAGATAGTAAAAAATAATACTGTGATATAATGATGTACTAATAAAATAATCATAATAAAAGAGATGGGTTACATGAGAATATGACAGGAACTAAGGAAAAGTAAATTTAGGAAGAAAATTGAAGTATTCTGGGGTGGAATGGGCAAATACAAGACAAAAACAAAATGATTTGATCTGAGGAGTTGGAAAGATGGAATTGTCACCAACTAAAAAGGAAGTCTACAGTTAGAGCAGGTTTTGGGTGCAGAGATTGGGAAATGATTTTGGACATACTGTATTTGATATAACTACTAGTAATCCAAGTTGATATCTTGAGTAGGCAGTTGGATGAATGAGTCTGAACTTCAGAGGAGAAGTAGAGGCTAGAGATTTAGGTTTGTGTTTCCCTAATTCAAATATGACATTTTAAGGCAGGGGAAAAAAAGAGTTCACCAGGGGAGTGAACAGAAATAGAACTGAGAAAAGACTCAAGCACAGAGGATTCTAAAACTAAAGTGGTCAGGGAGATGAGGACAACCAGAAAGAGAGATCTGGAAGGAATGGGCATACTAATAGGGAAACCAAGGGAGTATGGTGTCTTGTAAATTTAGAGAGGGAAACATTCCCAGGAGGACAGAGTGATCCAATATGCCTACCAAGTGAGGTAGGTCAAGTGAGATGGAGACTGAAGGTCAGTCTCCAGATTTGGCCAAGAGGAGGTTCCTGTTGATCTGGATAAGAGCAGCTTGGGAGAGGAATGAACAAAAAGCCTAACTGAAGTGGGTTAAATAAAGGGTCACAGTATGTCGCGTGGGCCTGGGGCAGTCCAGATTTCCAGTAAACTTCAGTAACTATTCATGGCATGTCCTTTCACTCTCAAGAATATCCTGGTTAGAAATGAATTAATCTGTCACTCTAGCTAAATAATGGGGAAAAAGAAATTAGACAAAGCAAACAGAGACAAAAAACCCATCAAACAACTAAAGGGGAGAAGGGAAATAGCTAGATAAGAATTGGGGTCAAGAAAGAATTTATCATTTTGGAAGGAGGGAGAATTTGCTGCAGCGTTTTATGTTAATGGTCATATTCCTATAGAGAAGGAAAATTTGAAAATGCAGCAGAGATAGGAGAGAACTGCAGAAGAGCTGCCCTAGTAGAGGGAATGGGAGCTGGTGATTAGATAGGGACATCCTTGATCTTTAGTACCCATAGAAAAGGTCGAGTAAATTTATAAGCTGAAGTCAGGAACACATTTAGGAGCCAAAAGTGAGGATGGAGTAAAAGTTTTATAGATATGAGGAGAAAAGAGAAGAGATCAAATAAGGTCTAGGGGTCATAAAAGTGAATGGGGTAAGGAAATCTATGAGCATTGCTGGGCTAGATCCTGAATTACAGAAGGTTATCACTGTAGCTCAGGAAAAATAAAAGCTGGAACCAAAGTATTAAACAAGGACTTTATTACATAGATTTTGAGGGCTATGAGAAAGAAAATCAAATATGTCTCCAAGGCTCTCTGTGAAAGGAGAACGGTGGGGTCATTACCTGAAACTTATGGGACAGAAGTCTTACATGAGATGATGAAGTAAATCTATAACAGTTTACGTTATAGTCCCTTCATGCTTGCTGGGAAGTTTTGTTAATACCTATGACATTTAAGATACTTATGACATATAGACTGAGAAATTTTGTAGAGATTAAGACAGAGAATACAGATTTGAGAGTTAAACACAGGAAATGATTTCTGAAGACTTAAAAGTAGATATTTTTGATGAAAAAAGAAGTTACAGTAGTCAGATAAACTGTAGAGCCCTGAAGAATTTCTATAGTTTAGGAATATCCAACATCTAACATAAAGTCTGGAAAACAACAGGCATCCTATAAATATTTATTGAATGAAAAATTAAACAAGTAAATAAGTCCACATGAACAGATGATAGGAACATGGCAGGAAAAAGAGGTGGTAGATTCTTGTCTTTCAAGAAGTGAGGTGGCCAAATGAGGAAAAGAAATAAGGACATATTCTAACCATAACAAAATGAAGATTTTTTATTGCGTGGTTTTAGGAAGGTGAGTCTTGGTACTTTTAACAACCTAGTCCTCTCCCGTTTACTTAATTCTATTCCCTTAGACCTCTTTGGAGATCTATAGTAGTTAAATTGTAAGCATAATTCTATGAATAAAATACATTATTAAAAATGTAGATGATGTATGTTGAAGGTTCTTCTAAAGAAAATATCAAGGGATGTGATTTTAAAATATTTTCAGTAACACAGACATCATTCTATCTAACTTGCAAATGGAATATAGGACATTACTATTTATAAATAAATAAATGCATGAGATCACACAAAAAATTTCAAAGGGACACTATGATACTACTATATATAATATATAGTAGTATCTATATATAATATATAGTAGTATCATAGATGTTTTCTAATTATATTCAAAATATATGTGTCTGTGTTGTAAAAATGTGAGCTGGTGGTTAGATTAGCAGTGATTTCTCAGATTTCTCACTAAGGTAACTTTCACAACTTTTTAAAAGAAATTTAACTCTTCACAACTCTTAGCCAATTATTATTCTCTCTCCAAATTGATTTCATTTTCGAGGTCTACTAGAAACCTGGCTTTGACTGACACAAATGTTTGAATAAGCTTTAATTATACCTCTCCAAGCACGAGTGGTTCTATAACCACAACTCAGAAAGAATACATACTTTCATCCCGTAAAGACTTAAGACCTCACAGAGGCTGCTGAGGCTTTTATATAAGAAGTTAGAATAGGCAACTTCTACTTTATTTTTAAGCAAACGTTTTTGGCCCACCATGCTTTACTTTTCCCACTGTGCTATTTCCATGCTAATAAAATAACTGAAATTTAGTTACTGCAGCTTTTTCCTATGACTACATAAGAAAATTAAAGTTCTCCAGAAACAGACATGGCCTAAAAATGTTTATGAAGCCGTTCTTGGCTGCAGAGGTTTAGCTTTAAGAAGAAAAGAGAGGAGAGGAGAGGGGAGGAGAGGGGAGGAGAGGGGAGGGAAGGGGAGGGAAGGGGAGGGGAGGGGAGAGGAGAGAACTTCTATTCTGTAACCCAAGCTCTCTTGAGAATCTTTAGAATCTAAATCTCATCTCGGAAATCCCTTGAGAATCCATCCGGCAGACGGAAGAATCAGTTGCTGCTTCTGAACTGTATTCAGTATGTTGGAAAGAGTATTGCTTTTAGATATTCTGTGTTTTTTCTTATCCTGTATATTATTTGAATTTTTTCTCCTAGCAGCCCAATGAAGTGAAATACTTTAATATTAGTCTTTGACTGAAAAGGATCAAAAGGCAAAAGAGTGACAAAAGTACTTCTTTGATGTATTTTTTATATTTTGGAAGAGGGAAAATATCAAAGCTGAAAGAGATTACTTACTCTTCAGACCTAATCTCTGACACTCTGTCTTTCTCAATAAAACTCAGATATGGAGTTAAATTAAGGATAGGGCAGAGAGAGCATTTCAATGATTTTCAGGATCTTAATCTCCCCCTGGGATGCCTACAGACCTAATGAACACACTATAAACAGGTGCTGGTTAGCGGTATTTGCTAACAGGCTTTGAAACAATGGAAAGCATCAAAGTGTAAATAGAGTTTAAAGCAACTTCAAAACAATTGAACAAATAAGAAATGTTACCATTAAAATGCAGATTTTAATTAAGCCATATAAATTCTTCCTGTGCATTCCTGTGGCTTCTTAAACCAGGATGCGAAGATTTTGAACTGTGACAATGTTGGAAATTAGCTCATTTTTTGTGTTTCATTAATTTCAATTGAAATGAAATCAATAAAGCAAGCATATTTATGTGACCTCTGGTGCTTGGTTTACTTTTATGTGAACTATGATTTCCTAAAGCACCTGGTTTCAGAAATGAATTGGCCTTGTCTTAACTAATAGCATCTTCCAAGATCCTATTTACAAATGGGTCCATATCTACGGGACCAGAGTTGAGAGTTGGACATGTGTCTGTGGGGAAACATGGTTCAATCTTGGACTCCGCCTTGTCTCAGTTTTTCAGGGGTGCTATGACAAATACCACTCACTGTTTTGCCTAACCACAGGAATGCATTGTCTCTTTGTTCCGAAATCTAGTAGTCTAAAATTATGGTGCCAGCAAGGCTGTGTTTTCTTCCCAAAGGCTCTAGTATTGTGTTGCTGGTTTGCCACAATCCTCGCAGTTCCTTGGCTCGTGTCTCTGCCTCCAGTCACGTGGCCATCTCTCTTGGCATGTGTCTGCTCTTCCTGTTTTCTGCTGACTTCTGCTCCTCCTGAGATCGTCCACATTCCCTCCCTTATGAAGGTCTTCAGCTGTACCGACAAGGGCCCACTTTGATTCAGTTGAGCCACACCCTAACCAATAATAACAGCTTTGAAAGTGTCTTATTTCCTGTAGGGGTCATAGCCACAGGTGCACAGATTAAGATTAAGAACCTGTCTCTTCTTGGGATACAGAAACCCAAAACAACAATTTACTAATCCATGATTGAGAGCCTATAGGCCACTAGACTAGTCAGAAGCCCACAGGGCAAAGAGGCAGATAATGGATCAGGAGATCAAGGCACTGACGGAGAGCATTCCTGGAAGTCACTACTTCTGTGGCCTAGGGACAAAATCAGTGCATGCAACTGGCTTTGGGAGTTTATCCCTTGCCTTGCCTCTGTCTTCTTTGGAGAGGCATTATATAAACTGGCCATGGCAGTCGAAAAAGAGGAATTATTAATTGTCAGTGAGAGAGCCACTTGTGGGCAAAGTCTAACATGGAAGGTGAAAAGATCATAAGATGGTCAGATGTCCCTAAATAATTAGGAATTTACTTATTTAATGAACCTCATAAGTTAGCATTACAATGAAATGAGAAATAATTGCTATAATGGCATTACCATAGTCAACTGTACGACCACTTCAAGACAGAGAAAAATGCTAATTTAATGTCCTCACTGATAAGTGCTGTGATGACTATAATAATAATGATTATTCTTATTATTATTGCTGGTACTTACTATAAGTTGGGCATTGTGCCAAAGATGCTTCATGCATTATCTCATTCAATTGTCAGAACAACTCCAAAAGTAGGTACTACTGTCATTTCCATTTTATAGTATTCATTTTCTGGAGCTCTAAAAAGTTCAAGTTAAGTAGCAGAGACAAGCTTGAAGCTTCACTGACCCTGAGTAAGGTGATCTGAATCTAATCTACCTCTCTTCCCCAATGTGTGGGATTCTATAGCAGTGATAAAGTAACCCTCAAAGAAGGAATATTTTTGAAAATGTCTATTTCTTCACCTCATAGAGTTTCAGTTTCTCCATTCCTAAAATGAAATTTCACTAGACATATTGATTTCAAATGATACCACTTGAGGCCCTGAGGGTTTCAGGAACTAAGGTGCAAGAGATGGGTGGGGGATGTGGGTGACAGGCAGGTAAATCAGCAGCACCCCGGTCTTGCTTCAAGGAGGACAGACTGGCTTATCGATTTTACAAGATAGACTTCTGTGTAAAAATGAAAAATAAAGGCAGGGAGGGGGATTTTCTCTTGGCAAGGTAAAGTGTGATAACCATTAAACAAGGCCTTATATGCCTTATAATGATAATCTAGTGTTATTCTTTATACCACTGAGCTTTCAGAACAGCCAAAGAGCAAAATAAAACAAAGGACCAAGAAGAAAATTTAGCAATTTCTTCTCCTTTACAAACCAGCTCTGTGTGCCTCCTGTAGTCACAAACAGCCCACCAAGTCACGATCTATTTCCAGTCATAAATGCAATGTGAAGGAACCAATGGCTTAGCCCTACCCTGCTCTTCCACTTGCAAACACACATGTACACATACATCACGTGTGCCAATTGCTCATCTAAAAATGAGGCACTGATCTATGGGAGCGCTCCTTGTCTACTTGGTGTTTTCAATGCATTTTTTCCCACTAAATTAAAAGCAACATAACATTCTGCATCCTAGCAGCAGCTAATGAGCACAGAAACAGTGTGTGCTAGATCCCAGGTGAATAAAACTCTGATTTATAAAATATGAAGGGTGGTAAAATTCATGAAGCCTTAGCATTTAAATCAGTTATATTCCAAAGCTTTGATTTGTTGTGGCTTTTTTTCCTATATGATACCCTCTCAAATAATTAACTTAAATTAACCCAACATATTCTCTGCCTTTAAATATCCTGCATAAGTAATATCCTGTGGAATCTACACTGTGGTCATTACACCCTGTGTAAAAATAACAATGTTTTAATATTCAGATTTGATGAGGAATACTTCCCCTATGAAGCAAGGTGACAACTGATTAGTGCTCCAGAATGGCTCACAGATGCACACGTTTGAGCTTGGATTCAGAACACTTCCCCTGGAGCAGTAAAAAAGGAAATAATCTCTATTATTATGACTCTTTCATGGTCTGAGAAAAGCTCTTTAGGCACGTGGGAAATGAAAAAGATTAAGTTATAGAAGAAAGAACCCATCCAAAGCAAGGAGGAAAAGCTGAACCCTAGGATTTAGGGGAAATGTAGCACTATCGGGAATGAGATCTTAGCCTTGGCTTCTTTCACAGTTGCCATCTTCATTCTCCCTCACTGCCTATGGGGATGCCTGCTGGTTGTGCTTTTCCTCGCCTACAACCTTGCTTTAGCAGGGATTCTCTATCTCTACCTCATATGAAAGAGAACAATTTCATACCTTTTAACCTTACAGGTAACTGGTAACAATAGGAAACAGGAGTAGAAAGCTTTAAAAACCTTCCATTTGTACAAGGCCCTAGAATGTACAGACAGTTCTCATGCAGCCCCAGTAGCTTTCACCAATTGGAAATGATACATGTAGATGATAATAAATTTTTTTAAACTAATGGTGTGCTGGTAAACCAGTTCTCAGGAAGAGAACCAAAACTCTGATTTGTCATATTTGACACTTTCCCTGGTGTAAACATTTCCACTTTCTCTGATTTTAAGATGTCCCTGTGACCCCATCAGACGCAGGCTGGGGAAGGGCCTTGCTATAAGCCCCCCCTTGCACACCACCTGGCACATCCCAATTTCATTTATCTTTGTCATTATAACTCAGGACCATGTTTCCTCAAGCAAAGAGGGGCTAGTACATGGGAATTTCATCTTTGGACTTGAGTCACTCTTATAAAATTTGATACTAGAGTGGTTAATGTCTATGTATGGGGCATTTTTATGTTGTTGACTGTTTTGTTACTGGAATGCTGTTGCTAGTCCAATGATATTGCAATATGGCTAGATATGATTTGGCAATAGAACAATGAGTGGAATTTCAACCTGAGGATAGAGTGGCCTTGAAGTTAATGTACATTTTATAGACTTAATGGCTCCTCTGACTCATTTCAATGCCCTCTGTGAGAAAAATCTAATCATGTACTCTTTGTCTTAGAAAGATAGTTTTGGGGGAATTTGCCACATGAAAAATAGAAGCAGGCCTGTTTTGACCTACTATCAATGTCCTACCGTAACCGATTTTCTCCCGTCATCTGAGACAATATCTTATGGGGGAATGTGTCTTCTCCGTGGGCTCCCACGCCCTGGCTTCATGTCTTCATGAAGGGCAACAACACCGTGCAGTAGGGCTGCACTGCCACCTTAAGGCTCAGCAGGACTTACCTGATGGGTGTGCCCAGCCCAGCCGCAAGCCCCGGAGTACAGAGGGGCAGCACACCTCTCAGATCTCCTGGTGACTCAGCAAGGGGACAAGAGGAGGGGAGCGTGTTCTGCTCTCTGCAGCCTGGGTGCCCAGCTCAACTCAAGAGAGAGTTAGCTCTCACAATTCTGATAAAAATGTGTTTTCTTTTGTTTTTCTATGTAAGGGCTTGTTTGTTGAGAAATTGCTTTTTGGGGGGGAATGGGGGAAATGTGGGGGTTTGGTTTTGCTTTCAATATACTTGTAATCTCTCTGAGCTTTGTCATTAAAAAAATATTTAGCAATACTGAAAAAAAAAAAAAAAAAAGAGAGAGAGTTAGCAAGCTCCTTTAGCAGGATGCCTAAGCCCCGTCTTACAATGTGGCTTTTTCAGTGATAAAGTTGATCCTTTCCCTGCAACTATTTCTCAGCGGTTCTAAACTCGTTAAGGAGAAAGAGATATAATTGATACTCCAAAGCCTAAACAGTCTCCCTTTTACATGTCCCTTTTTGTGTAGGTTTATATCTCTTTCATTCATTTGCTGTCATGACAGTGGAGTTTGGGGAGGAAGTAAAGGTAATAGCTGATGTTCGATCCTTAAACTGCCAATCTTGTCACTGAGAATTTTCCTACTTATTGAGCAAGCACATTAAGCAAAACTGGAGTTTGACTACACATTGATGAATAACAGCTTATTAGGTTGTATCTATATACTTGTACTTCTTGAACCCTTTCTCTGTAACTGAGTGAGTCAAATTGTGGGCCAGAATTGGCTGCATTTAATCAATTTCCATGTTCCTGTTGAGGATTCAATTCCAAGGGATGATCTTCCATAAGAGCCAGGAATAATTACTTTTATTTAAACTTTCTAGGTAATTTTTATGTAATGTCCATTTTTAAAGATAATAAACCATTAAATGATTTTTAAAAAATTGAAGGAAAGATGTGTCCTGGGAATTAATGACAAAAGAATAAAGGTAGAAATATCTTTTGAGAACTTTAAAAACAAAGTCGAAGTTCTAGTTCTGGAGAAATAGCTTGGCAAACTGACTCTCCCTTCCTCTTGTCCTTTTGTGGAATCCAGTGGTCCCCAAATAGTCTACAGGTAGATTATCAGAACCACCTGTAGAGCTGGGTAAACAAACGTTGCTGGCCCATAGTCCCAGAGTTTCTTGGATGTGGTCTGGGAATTTGGATTTGTAACAAGTTGCCAGGTGCATCTGATGCACTGAATCAGAGGCTTTCAGAAAAGCTGCACTAGTGCTACAATCAAAACCATAGCTTTAGTAGTTCTAGGACATAAAGAGAATCAGAAATATATTGATTTGGAGGAAATAACAGAGATGAGGAAAAAAGACATTTCCAGTAGCAACAGTTGGGTCAGCTAACTGGATTATATTTCATTCGTTCAAACATTCATTAAACACGTTCCAAAAAGTATGCTATAAAAAAGTATAAAGATAAATGAGTTTATGATTTTCCAAGTTCACATGGCTAAAAACATTTCCATAGATGGACCTATTACCCCAGCTTTCTCATGCCTTGAGTTAGTGTTCATCCTACATCATCCTGGCTTTTAAATTAAACAAACAGCACAGATCAGGGTCTACTCATATGTATAATTATCTAGTATATAAAAGCAATAATCCCTGTAAGCAGAACTGAGATCAGTGTGAGGCACATAACTCGGATATGCAATTTAAGGAAGTGCCGAAAAACACAGTAATGAAAAAAAAAATTTAATGCAATATTGGAAAGATCCAAAATCAATACAAAAAATCAATGATGAATAATATATCAAAGGCCTAAATAAAAGCACACTGTTGTTTGCTTGTTGGCTTTCCACTTGGCTCAGGGTGCAATGGAAACAGTCATTGGCCAATGGAACGTGCCCAGTCCCCGTGGTTGCTGGCGCCATTCTTCTGTTGGTCCTTAGCCAAGCAGGGTCATGAGGGTGGACAATGGAGCGCAGAGACTGGGCAATGTGGGACTTTAAGTGCAGGCATGGTTTTTGACGGTAGAGTGTATATATCAGCCTTTTCCTTCTGGATCAAAATAGGAGAAGCTATTTTGATAAATGTGTCTGAGGGCACAGCTTTTTCCTTCTGCTCCTGCTCCAATTTGCCTTGGCAAGGTCATGTCCCATGGGCTGGTTTCTTGACATGTTAAGATCTTTTGGGGTTTCTACTTAGACCTGATATAACGAGGAGGAGGAGTGTGGAGAGGCGACTTTATTTCAAATGTGGCAGAAAGACTTCAGTTACTTTTTCACGTCAAGGATGTCAGTCTCAGAGGGTGGAATAAAGGGATCTAAAATTGGTTTGGCTTGTCAGTAGTGGCAATTCAGTCATTCAAGTTCACAATTCCGGAAGTTCACTGAAGAAAAGTTGTGGCTAAGGTGGGAAGTTTCAGGAGGCAGGGATGAGAAATAGAAAAGTAGGTAAAAAGTGTGAACCTGGCACCTGTAATTCGTAACAGCTAACTAGGTGGCCACACATGGCATGGTCTGTAGTTTTAAAATCTGTTTCTGCAAGTGGTTTCTAGTAAAGTTCACTTTTACACAGCTTTTCTATTTTAACATAAATTATTTTGACAGAAGAGCCTAGATAACTTTTAAAGTTCTCTGAACAACCCCTTCCACCGCTTCAACTATCATCTTGTATGTAATCAAAATAATTACACTGTCAGTGTCAGTGTCCCTTGATGAGAAAAGTAATTTTCTGGGGTGCTTTTTAATAATGCTGTTTCCCAGTCTCCACCCTTAGATATTCTAGTTCAATAGATCTGGGGATAAGGCCCTGTCATTTGCACTTTTAATAAGCACCCAGATGATTATAAAGTAGGTGCTACGTCACAGGTCGAGCTCCCTGGGAAGCAGACTCTGAAGCAAACGTTTCCTTGCAGAAAGTTTATTGGGAGAGGCCCTCAGCATCAATTCTTATAGGGAGGGGGTGAGTAACAGAAGCAGGACTGGGGAGAAGGAGCAGACACATGGAGGCCACATATTCAGATGGTGCAGCTACACTATTGTGGGATCTCTGCAAACCTGGGTCCCTGAGGGACTTTGCAGTACCCAACCCCTGAGCTGATCTTCAAGGGATATACAGCATGAACTAAAAAAACACCTCAGTGGGCTTAAGCTACTGGGATTTCAGCATCAAGTTTATACTGCAGCATTAACTAGACTACCCTCACTAAAATAAGGCAAACATTTAGTTATGAGATCAGTATGGTCTCCATCTGCCAAAGATCAGAGTTGGTAGAAATAATCACAATTCCCAAGAGGCAAAAGAGGGGTTTTTCCTCCCTCTTCCCTGGCTGGATATCATGCTCTGCTATCTTCATTCTTTTGTATATCCCCCAAAATTTAACTGTCATCAATAGCAACTCCTTAAATCAAGTGGCCACATTTAACCATGCAGGGCTTTCTAGGGTACCTAGACTGCTCTCGGGATTCCCACAGTATCTGATTGGATTCAACTTAAATATTCAGTGAGTACTTTAGTGAGATGATTTTTATAGTTATGGAAGTTATCTTCCATAATATCAATATACTTAACATCAGTCTACTTCAAATTTTTCCAGGTCAAAAACTTTGTGGTTATGTTTCAAAATAGAGAAATTTAGGATTTAGAGAAGAGAAATTTAGGATTTTTGATCACCCACTTTACATGCATTAGTACAGTCTGATAGTAGTGCCAGAAAAAAAAAAAATCTTAAAATTGCCTGTGAGTACATGCTGAGATCTCTTCCCTTTGAAGGGAAGATGGCCTTTTATTTGAGCCTGAATTTTCTAAAGTGTTTAGGGATGCAGCCATACATCCTAAATAAAGAGCTTGAATTTGACCAGAGTAAGCAATTCATCTATTTGAACAGCTGGTATCTCTCAAGGAATGTAATTGAAAAGATAATTGTGATAAATACCGTTAATGGAGGTTTTTTGAGGTTTGGCTGTTCATCTTATCTTCTACATTAATTGATGGTAAAGTAAGTAGATGTAGATGCATAGACATATGTATGTACTTAACATACTTACATATACAAATATGTATACTTTTAAACACTCCAAGGAGGAAAGTAACATAACTTTAGTGGCATTTAATTCTATTTGCAGATAAAAACACATGCAAATTACCTAATTCTTGATTAAGGCTTTTGAAAAGCTGGCTGGTCCAATTTTATCTTGACTGTTTTGAGGACGTATGCACCTTCAGCACTGCTCTAACATGATGTCCTGAGTATGGCAAGGAGCTGTGTAAAACAACAGCTTCCTGCCAAACTGAGAATGAATGTGTCAGACCAAAGAAAGGTCCAGACAATTCCAGCTTGGCAAATGATGAGCGTTTACTTACGGGGCTTATGTGGGGTCATCATCCTTGGTAGCAGGAGGAAAGGCAGCATTTTCTGAGCTAGATCACCTATTCTCATTGCAAAATGAGAGAGGTCTTTTATAACCTATGTTTGTGTGTAGATTCTAAAGAATGCAGTATTACAAGATTTACTGTTCAGTTATTAATTCACACCCAGTTCCCGAGGCTTGCCTTTTAACTACTTAGGGATGGAGTGTTGCGGCGACTGGAAGGGGAAAGAACTGGAAGGGTTGAGGGACAAAACGCAAAGTCATATATGCCACATTCCACCATGTCCCGCAGCTCTTACAATCTTCCCGCTGCCCCCTCCGCATGAAGCCCTGAGCGTGGAATGGGGGTTCATAAACGGTGGTACAGGGATATAAGGGCACAGCGAGAATGTAAGCAACAACAAGACAAGTAAATGACTGCTAGTAATTACAGCAGGAGTTCACGGGCTCTGGGAATCGCCACCTAGAAGGATGGCTCTTATTTGTAGTCTTTAGCCAAGTACTCTAATGTGTCAAAGATATGGAAAGGATATTCCAGGGGAGACTGGAGCTGACAGATGCTGGCATGAATCTACACCCTGAGCAGTCTGATTGATTTTGGGTTGTTGTCATGGTGACAGCCCAGTCAGTGAAGATGTTAGATGAAGTTGAATTAATCAGGAAGAGAGACCTAAGGGCGTCAGGACAAATGTTTAGTAGGTACCCAGTGTGGAAGGCCTTCTCCAATGAGCAAAATAACGGTGAAACTTTCTCCCATAGGCCCTAGAACATTTGCTGAGAGTGGCTGGGATCCAGGCTTAAATTCCATATATACTGACCCTCCACAGAAGCAGGCCTTAATGCCAATTGAGTTTCTTTACATTCTACCCACATCTTTCTGGTAATTATTGCACCTGTTGGTATGTCTTTCATGAAGTTAACATAATCTAGTACTGTCAGTCCTTGTGAGAACAGGAAGGTAGGCTCCAGTGTCCCACCAGCTGGTTCCATAACAGCCTCCGGCACTGTGAAACAGCCTATCTGGAGGCAATGTCCACTGTAGGGCTAAGAAGACTGAGCCAGCCCTGGCTGGCCATAGGAGTCTAGCAGCAGCATGCTTCCATTTTCTTCTGGGCCTAGCCAGGTGCTATAACAGATACCTTTAATGTTTTAGGGCTGTACTAACTGGTCATGCCAATAACTCAAATGGAGAGACACCATGTGCAGTAGTTGGGGCCCAGTCTAAATGCACAAATCTGTTTGCATGTCTCTTAAGGGTATGCTGGTTTTGTGCACATGTCCACTGCTGTAAGGAATCAGATGTCATAGGAGCCATGAACAGACCTCACAATCTTGCATAATATGAATATTTAATGGTGATGCCTAGTGCCTTTGCCAGGTGCCACCCCGTGGCAACTCCTCTATGGCTGTTCTTTTTGGGTGACCATAGGGCTACCTCTTCAGCACCTTTAGAGCTGCCTAACTTTAGCTCTGAGTTCCAGGTATCATACAGGTACTTAAAAATTTTAGGGAGTATTAGGTGAAACACAAAGAGTAAAGCATCTCAGGATTTAGAAATAATACTTAGGGATCAGAGCCCAGGAATCAATGTGAATGCTGCAAGAGCTTACAATCTAGGCCCTAATTTCCTTTTGAGTATTTTATTAATAAATAGAGCAGTTTCTAGAGCTCATTAACTAGACTATAGTAGAAGTTTTGTTTCATTATACTTTCACACTTTTACCAAGATAACGTCAATCAACTGGTAAAACATAACTTACAGACTTGCCTTGCTTCTCCTTTAAAGTCCCTTTTGGTTGACGAGGACCTGACTGCATACTCGTTTGGAGAAGCGTCAGAGCAGAACAGTGAAATTGATAACTTCTTTTGGTTGTTTTCATAACATTTCACATTCTTCTAAGAATAAATGAAACTATAACCAACAATACCACTAGGCAGATCAGTATTAAGCTAGAATATTGACAGTGAGAACTTAAGTCTAAGAATTTTATACAATCCCTAAATATATAAATAACATATAAGTCACATTTTGTTTACACAGTTTTAACCAATAAAGGATTAGGAAATTTCTTCAATTTTACAACACTTCCCAAACACTTCCATGTAATTTATAACTTATTAAATGATGGTAACTATATTTTTAAGGTTCTTGGAAGTATTTTACTTTAGATTAAAATGAACAGCTTCTACATTGTTCTCTGTAAGACACAGAGTATTCATGAATAAACTTCAGCAGTTCAGGGAAAAAACCCACTATTTTCTCAATTATTTTATGGTTGCATAGTACCCTCTGTCACTGTGAAAGCTTCTCACAGAAACCTAAGATTCCCACTGAAATCAAGATTATCATCCCCTATCACCATCTTAATATGCAATCAAGGTGGCATCTGACAGGTTTCTCTGTTATGAAGTTACTTTTTGTTATCAATATCAACTCATACATTTCTCCTTGACAATGGCTTCCCAGGATCAGCTATTTATATTGAAATCTTTCAGTTTAGAAAATGTGTTTACCAAATTCCTACAATCTATAACTTCCTATAACCTCTTATAACCATTTATAACCATATAGACTAGGTACTTCACCTCAAGACAAATTTCATCTGTAAATAATGTTTTAAATTATAACCAGCAACAAATGAAATATACTTTCACAAATTCTCTACAACTTTTCATATCCATTCAGGTTTTCTTCTACATATTCTTGTCCTGAAGAAAACCAGCCATTTTATCTTAGGGCAAAAATACACTCCCTCAAACAAGCTTAACAAGTATTAGTCAACATTAACTATGAACTCACTTCCACAAACATTTTACTTCCTTCCACGTCCCTCTAAATCTCATCTTAAATCCCTCGTTCTGTTCTGTAGAAAATTAGCCATTTCACTTTTATGACAGAACTATATTCTCTTCTTTAATTTATAATTTTCATCATTTTAAAGACCTAATAAATGTATTGCTAATTTATTTTATTAGTATCCATAGAAACCCAGGAAGATTACACAGCAGTTGAATAAAATTGAAAAAACTATAGTTTATGCAAGAAATGTTTATTTTTTTTTCTTTATAGACAGCTAAAACCTTTTCTCTGTAATATTCTAAAATTGTAAACACTCTAAATGCATACTGACTATCATGTTCTGATATATATGTTATTGTTTAATTTGCTTCAATCATAATTTAGAAAAACCTTTATATAGCTTTTAAGGACTTTTTCTTAACTTACTGAAATTTGGCAATTAGATTATTAATTACATTATCTAAGGTTGTTAAAAATTTAAATCAGGGAGTTACAGGACAAACTTTGCAAACCAATATTTATTCTATGATATTCCTCTATTCCTATCCTTCTTAATTTCCAGGCCTAGTAGACCGGGTTTAAGCTAATCTTGCATCTCCCCATCTTACCACACCTGGTCCTTCCCCCATAGGTCCCTGAACCAATTTTAATGAGAGCCTTCAATTCAGTCAAGGTTAGGAGAAGGCCCTGGGGGGTCAAGGTAGGTCAAGGAGCCTAGGAAAAAACCTTTTCTTTGTATATTTGATTTCTATGCGGCCTTTTCATCCTGCTCCAGGAGTACTCATTTACATATGTATGTGTGTGTGTGCTTGTTTAATTTTTAGCAATTTGAATAGGGCTCTCTTAAGAATTTCCAGTTTTTAATTTGATATTACCATCCGGAGGTATGAAAATACATATTGAACAGACAAACACAAATTAAGAGACCCACAAACAGAAACATGAAATTTACTAAGCTGACTCATAATTCTCACTCTTTTGTTAGGGTTTATGTTGAGTTTTCTGTCATTCCACACCTCTGTTTTTATCTTTTAAGATCTCCTTTGGGATCAGTGTTTCCTGCAATATGTGAGCTTGTTCTTGGAAACATTTTTATATTAAAAAATCGAAGAAAAAGTAAGGTGGGCACTATTTGCTTTACAGGTTTTTAACATGGAATATATATTCAGGAGGCCCTGCTTTAAATATTTTGGCTTTAGTTCAGTCATAAGGTTCCTGTCCCCCCAGGCCCTTTCTTTCCAGGTGTCTGTCACTTTCTAGCTATCCTTGGGACTGTCTAATTCCTTAAGAATGTCTCCCATCCCTTGAGGGGTGGGCAAAGGGGTCTTACCTTTTTGTTCTAACCCTGCTCTAATCGACTTCTATAGGGCCCTTCCTTCACCTTTTGAAGTACCGTTTTTTCTCTGCTTGACCTTTAAGGAACCTGGGGGGGCTTTTCCTAAGCTCCTGCACTACTTCATTTATTTCCTGTAAATTTCAATTACTGGTTGGGGCAATTAAGCCTTTTATCTTCTTTTGAGTCTCCTCAATGGAGTGGCATATATTTTCCTGGTTATGTAAATCTGATGTAGGGAAGGGGGTAAGAATGCATACAAATTATTTATCTATTCCTAGAGGTGTTCTTCAGAGTAGAAATTTTACTGACTCACCTGCCCCGATTTTAGAGCACTGTCCTGGTGGAACTGAATACAGGATTCTTCTTTACGGAACCATTCTCCATCCATTTTCCTACTTGAATCTGCAGATTTCTCTGTCTTTCTCAGATTGTCTACTGTAACTGACTATACTACCATAACAATAGTCAGCCAATTGCTATGGCAGTGTGCTTACTATCTTTGTTAGACTTAATAATATTTTATTATTGAAATACATGCTGTATTCCTACCGGTATTTTTGGGCATCCTTGCATTCACATAGAGGTCTTCAACAGTCAAGCAACTGGGCAGCCCCTCTCCACATAAAGGGAGAACACCACCCCAGGATATCCCCCCATGGTTTCTCCAACCCTGGCTCATGCTTTGCTCTGACATATGCTACCAGCTACACCCATTGACCCGAGTATGGTGAGGAGCTGTGTAAAACAACAGCTTCCCACCAAACTGATAGGAATACATAAGAATAAAGAAAGACATGGGTAAGTCTAGCTTGACGAATAATGAGCACTGATGTAGGGGCCTCAAATGGGGTCCTAATGTTTGGGAGTAGAAGGAAAGACAGCATTTTCTGAGCCTGATCATCCATGCTCACTGTAAAAAGAAAGGGGTCTTTTGTAATGCATGTCTAAGTGCAGAGGAGGAAGGCATGTGAAGGGCAGCAGCAGGACTTCTGAAGAATGCAGTGCTACAAGATTTACTGACCAATTCACAACCAGTTCCCAAGGCTTGCCTTTTGATTATTTAGGTATGAAATGTTGCTGCAACTGGAAGGGGAAAGAACAGGCAAGGCTGGGGGAGAGACTACAAAATCATATATGCCACACGTGATAAAAATGAAAATATATGAAGAAGGCTTATGAGCACAGGAAAAGTGTATTTTGAGTTTAACTGGCTTTAGAGCCTCCCATATACTCATTATTATTTATAAAATGTGTTTATGTTCAAAAGAGCACTGGTTTTGTTTGGGTGGCATTTTAAATGTAAATATTTACTTTAAAAATCAGTATGGTATTCTAGGAGAAAGGATTTTTTCCCACAAAATGTGTCACAAATTGTAAGCAATTTTAAAAATAAATGCACATAAATTGTGAAACTTCTATGGATAATTTAAAGGTAATTGAAATTTGCTAGATTTTTTGCATTCAAAGATTTTAGGAACTATTTAGAGAGAGAGAAGTAAACATCATATCATATTTCATGAAGCAACATTTTACTAAATCTCTCATTGATCTCCAATAATTTTTCTCCAAATACAAAGATACTGTTGACTGTGATTTGCAACAGCCTGACAACACTTGTCATCCAATAATCATTTTGTTGTCAGAACCCAGGAAATGCAAATTAAGATCCATGATACCCTAAAAAATATGGGAACAAAGATAAATAATTTACCTGCTTGATAGAAATTTAATCTCTGTACAAGTAAGCACAGGAAAACCTGCCCCACAATCCATGAAGTCTAACTAAGTTAATCAAACAAACTGATATCTCTGAAGTAATATGTTAAAGTTACAGCAAAATTCTGAGCTCAATTAGAGGAAGAATAAAATTGTTTTTCCAGATTCTCAAAAAAACTGCTTGGATGATTTGAGAAAAATACTTGGAAGACTGCATATGAAACCATAATAGGAAATTATGTTATTAAAAATAAAAGTAATAATCTTGGCCACTGCACCTCAATTTTAGCATGATGATGTATTAATTTTGGCAAACAGTGTTACATCAGTATGTATGTTAGCTTTGGAGTCTCCTTGATTATGTTTTCAAGAGTTAGAAAGGATTTGGAATTGAAACAAATTGAATTTGGACATCTCGTTTAATTGGCCTTTTATAAGAGCACAAGCTTAAAAACTTAGTAAAATAACAAGAAAATAAATAACATGATAAAATAATAGTCAACATAGAAATATCATAAATACCATAAATGAATGAATTAAATAAGGATAAGGTAAAAACAAATCCAATTCTATACGGGTAATACAGTAATATACCCTTTATCAAACAGTAGTCCTCCTCTATCGGAGAAGGTCATTTTACTTCACAGACATTTCACATTGGGGGGAGCATGTGGATGAGAGAGGGAGAACAATTGGAGTGGCCTAATCAATGCTAACAACCATCAGTAGGTGACAAATGATGCAGGACCGAGAGTTCCAAGTTCCTGTGATGTTATGTGTGGATTTCAGGAGAATTTCTCACTAAGGATTAAACAGCCAAAGAAAAATTGAAATAGTGTAGGAAGTGATGTCTTATTTTGCCAGGACTGCTATGAAAAAATACCTCACAATAGATTGGCTTAAAACAGCAAGAATTTTTGGCTCATAGTTTTAAAGGACAGAATGCCCAAATCAAGGCATTCACCAGCAAGGCCATACTTTCTTTCTGAGACTGTAATGTTCTGGTGATGATTTTCCACAATTGTTTGTGTTCCTTGAATTGCACCTCTGCCTTTGTCACGTGGAAATGTCCTTGGCCTCCTCCTCTAGTTTCTCTCACTTCTGGCTTCTTCTTTTTATAAAAATTCCAGTAATACAGATTAAGGCCTACCCTGCATCAACATGGCCACACCTTAACAAATGAGAACATCTTCAAAGGGACCAATTAATTGGTAATAGTGTTAGGATATTCCTTTCATGGAGGCTGAGTTCCACCCACAGGAATGCAGATTAAGATGAAAAATAGGTATTTGCTGGGGCACATGATTCAATCCTCACCCTTGGGGTCCCTCAGCTTGAATTTTTGCTTCTGTCACATGGCAATCTGTCTCCTTGGTCTGGTCTCCTCTTGTGGCCCTCTCTGACATCTGGCTTCTACTGACTTTGTCTGAAGGACTCCAGTCTTATGAATTAAGGCAACTCCTGATTAGTTTGACTCATCTGCAAATAGGATCTTCAGAGATTTTATTCACAAGTGGGTCTATACCATAACTGATGGTCCCCTTATTTTGAAATAGCATAAGAAAATCCTATCATCAATTGCAATTCACCTTTTTCACTGAAGAAAGGATCCAGTGTAGTAAATGCATTTTTTTATACTATATATCATTGTTCCCACTTTCTCCTTTCATACCATTATGCTTCATCTCTCAGCCTTTAATTTCTATCCTTTCGTGTGTGTGTGTGCTTATGTATTTGTGGCTGTATATGTATTTATGGAATGTTTATACACATATATGTATATATATATATGCATATACATTCCAAAATATCATTGATAGAGGTAGGTAGGGAGGGAGGGAGAAAGGGAGGTAGATAGAGGATAGATGGATGGATGGATAGATAGATAGACAGACAGACAGACAGACAGACAGATAGATAGATAGATAGATAGATAGATAGATAGATAGATAGAGGATAATCCAAAATGGTCGTAACGCAAACTCACCTGGAAGGTAATTGTGAGCTCTTAATTCTCCCACTATTCTTATTTGGTAAGTAAGCATAAGACCCTAGGGATTGTTTCTTAGACAACTGCTTAGCCTGGGATGCCAATGACCTAATTTGTAACTAGTTTTTACCAGGTAATTGCCTGGTACATTATTTTTATTCTCCAGGCTGTAATCTTTTTGAGATCACAGAGAACCTCTTTCATAATATATTCCATATGACCAGCAGAGGATCAGGTACATATGAACAAAACACAAAATTTAATTTAGGAAAGAAAGGGAGGGAAACAAAAAAGGGAGAGGGAGAGAAGGAGAGGAGGAGGGGAAAGCGGGGAAGGAAGAGATGGGAGCAGGACAGAAGGCTTCATTCAGGTTCTCTGTCCCTACATCCAAGGAAGGTCCACTTTATTATAGATCTCTACCAGTCCCTGGACTAGGATGAAATTAAACCCTAAACAAGAGAAATCCAATCAAATCATAAAATTATAGCATCAGGATCAATGGTCCCTTTCCCATCCAGGAATAAAGAAGAACCTAAACTATTTAGGAAAACAAAGTACCTCTCTGTAAGGATGGCTCTCTACCCTACACTCTCCATCTTCCCAATCCACACACTATGTCTGCCAAATTCTCATTTTCCTTTATTTATATTTCTTTCTTCGCTGTGACTTAAGGTTTGTACTATTGATCTATGGGGCTATGAAGGTACAAACATAAAATAAACTCCAAAACAAAGTCTCCCTAATCTTTAAATTTCCATATAAAGGAAACATGTCCTCTCTTAATGTGTTAATACCTGCCTTGTTCAAGGGTAATCAATTGCTTTTCTGTTAAAAACAAAACAAAACAAGTAAACAAAACAAAACAAAGACACAGAAAATAGACTCGAAGTACCAAACCAAAGCAGCAGTGTGGATCCCAATAAGACCTGGTCTGTTTAAGTAATAGTGAAGCAGGTGGCTTGGACCCAGAGCATCCTGGCCAAGTTCCCCAGATGTCAGAGTCACCTGCGGGCAGCAGCCCTATCAGGAGGGGCTTCAGTCAACCTGGGAATGGCGTCTTCCGTTTCATCCCAGCAGCCAGACCAGGAGAGGACTGAGGCCAACACCCTTGGTTCCTAGTTTTATGCAATTATCCTTCCAGGGCTAATAATTAGAAAACTTAATAGAGTAATTATGGAGTGGTAGGCTTCTGTGTTTTGCCTGTTGTATAAAAACTGATGCAAATAGGTTTTCTTTGTATTTAATTAAACTGTGCCCAGTATAGTTATGAGGGGGTGTTCATATGTTGATACCTGCTTTGACTCACTCAGTTTCTTACCATATATTTACTGATGATATGTACAAGAAAATTTGCCAGTGATTCTAAGAGATACATAAATAAGCAAATACAAATTTTATTGTCTTCCAGTTCTCGGGATATAAAATACAAACATAAGTTATTATAGTACATGCTAGAACCATGTCACATAGTGAGTCCACATTAAAGCACATGGGCATTCAAAGGAGGATTCTACAGTTGTCAGTGCAGAAATTTAGAAATTAAATGCACATTAAATATAAATTTGAAATAGGGAGAAGGAAGAGTTTGCATCACTACAGTTTGTGAGAAAGAAAAAAAAAGATATTCCAGTCAAGGATATTCCAAAAAGATACTTCGTCCAGCAGGAGAAAAGGGCTGAAAAATTGTACACGGGGTCCGCAGCAGCTGATAATGCAGTATGGTTAGCATCTGGGTTATATAATGGCAAATGACGTGAAAAACATTTAAATAGGTATTGGGTCCAGCCCATGGAGGAATGCCTAATACATATGGACATCATTCTATTGGCAATGGGGAGCCTGGAAAATTTCTGAACAGGGGAACAGAATTATAAGTGTGTCACTAGATCTGTCAACCAGCTCTGTCAAATACACTCAGAGTAGGCAAAGAAGAGGGAAAGAGGAAACAATTGGGAGGCTAATATAGCTTCTCAGTCACAGGAAGCTGAATTATGATAGTGTCAGGAAGGAGGAAGAGTAGTTAGTAGATAAATGAGCTACACTTTGGACATAGGAAAAAGAATATCTTAAATGTACACAGAAGTTGGAATAAAAGAAGAAAATGATCAAAGATGACAATAATGAATGAAACTATTATGCAAAAGGTATTCATTTTTAGAAGCAAGGACTGTTTGCAGGTTCCATCAAAAGAAGTATTATATTTTCTTAATTTTTAAATTTTATTTGTATTTGTAAAGAAGCTTTAGATTACATAAATATTACATCAAAAATATAGGGGATTCCCAAATACTTCACCCCGTCCCATCCACACACACACTTTTCCCCATTAATATCTTTCATTAGTGTGGTACGTTTGTTACAAACGATAAACACAATTGACATATTGCTACTAACTATAGTCTATAGTTTACAATATGGTTTACAATTTGAACTGCACAATTTTATAGGTTTTGACAAAATGTATAATGATCTGTATCCATAATTGCAATGTCATGCAGAACAATTCCAATGTCCCAAAAATGCCCTATTCTACACCTATTATTCCCTTTTCCTCCCCTGGGAAACTCTGGAAACCACTGCCTTTATTTCTATTCTATTCTATTCTATTCTATTCTATTCTATTCTATTCTATTCTATTCTATTCTATTCTATTCTATTCTATTCTATTCTATTCTATTCTATTCTATATTTTAGCCACTGCCTTTATATCAGGGGTTCTTAACCTTTTTGTTCCATGGATCCCTTTGTCAGTCAGGTGAGAACCACGGACATGTCCTCAGAACGTAGCAGCAGATAGTTGTTATATGATACTCAACTAACATTGGGTCTAACAGCTACTGTAATTTTGAAGTATGGATAAATATAAGTGATTTTTCAAGATATGCAACAACTGTAATGTGATATGAAATGAATACTAATGTAATTTATTGCATATATTCCTAGGTGAAGGAAATACTAGGTTTCAATTAGAGGTCAGAGAAAATAAAGATATGTCTATTTTTTTTCCCAGTTCTAGCCCACAAACCCCCTAAAATCTTTCCACAGATGCCAAAGGGGTCCCCTGGTTAAGAAGCTTTGCTTTTTATCAATGTTACAAGTTCTTCCATTACTAGAACAGTAATAAGTCTAATTTAGTCTATATTTGCAATCTTCCTTTATGTTTGTTGATTCCTCCATCTTGAGGATTTGAGGATGGTGATGCCCATTCTGCTTCTAATTGAGAGGGGTTTAGATTCCATGGGGTAAATGGGTGGAACTGTCTTACATACAGTTGTAGATACTCTCTGTTTTTTTGGATGGGTATTGTCCATCATCATCCTTTTGTTAGTTGTCCTGGATGAGTCTAATGAATTGGAAGGCAGATGTTGTTTGCAACTTTGTTAAGATTCAGGGCTCAACTGGCATATGAACAGCCTGAAGATTTAAGTCTCTGAGACACATGTTAATAGATATGGTGCTGATTATATGTTCAAATACAAAGAGGCATAAGAACCATGGGTAAGAAAATTATAAATAAGTCCAAATCCGATAGAGTGGGGGAATAGGTTATCATATATTCCAAGATAAGACCCACAGAATTTCTGAGGTTGTCTGCCCTGCCTGTAGTGTCCAAATGTCTCTAGAGCCCTGAGGATCACCTCTGCTTGAGGCACTGTTTGCTGCAACAGTCAGTGAGATCCTCTTAAGATTTGTATAAGCATAACCATTGGAATGACTTCCTATCTCACTTTGAAATCTCTTAGCCATAAAAATTCATTTGTATTTAATATTTTCCCATTTTGGTCAAAGTCTTTTTCTAAATGTATCACTAATTGACACTTGGAAATAAGCCCTCAGTGTCAGGAAGGTTCAATCCTGGGAGTCATGTCCCGTGCTGTAGGGAAGGTGGTGAGTTTATATGCTGAGTTTGGCTTAGAGACAAGTCACATGTGAGCAAAAGGAGGTTTTCAGGAGGTAACTTGTAGGCAATAAAAAATGCTAGGTCAAGTTTCAATTCTACAAAAACAAAGTTCATAAGTACAAGCATCAATATCAAGAGCCTGGTGTATTGGTCTGTCCTCCTCTCTTAATGCCAGGTGTACCTCAATCCACACATCTCCCCACCACTGACACTCCACACCAGTGATCATTCCCTGCCACAGTAGTGGCTCCTCTGTAATCCAAAACCTCCCACAAAACAATAAAAAAAATAAAGTAATGAAAAATACAGAAAAAAAAATATGTATATATAAATTAAATTTTTTTTGCATTGTCTTACTGTCCCATAGATCTGTTATCTTTTATATAGTGACAATTTCTTCTGTATATTCCTTCAGTGTCTTATTTTTTTCACTTTATTTTCAAAGAAGTTTTAGGTAAAAGAAAAGTCACATAGAAATATAGGGGATTCTCATATACCCCACTCCACCTCACATTTTCCCCTATTGATAACAACTTATATGAGTATGGTACATGGCAATATTGCCACTAACCATGGTCAATGGTTTACATTATGGTTCACATTTTGTACTTTACACTTTTATAAATTCTAACAAAATGCAAATGGCATGGACGCATCATTGCAAGATCATGCAGAACAATTCCAATCCCCTAAAAATGCCCCACGCTCCATCCATTCTGCATCCCCCTTCCCTTTGGAACCCATGGTAACCACTAGGTTGCAATTTTTGAAGAAAGAGATTCAGAGTTACATGCATTACTATTGAGAACTTGACATATTGGTCTATCATCTTTTATTAGGCACTGCCTTTGTTCTCAAGAGACTCTTGCCCCTATTTGAGAACCTAGCAGTACTCCCCAGAATGGGAGTTTATTATATTTTTTGTTATGTAGGTCACACCCACTGAGATAACATTCTATGTTAAATTAAACACTTTCATATTCCATAGAAACATGCCCCAGGTGCACCCTTTCCTACATATTCCCACACCCCCTGACTCCTTGCACCAATAAACCTCCCCTGCCATATTTGCTAAAAGAATATTCTCACCATTGTAGTTTTAACCACAGGCCTATACTATAATTCCCCATTATTCACCTGTTCCTTCCTCCAGTCCTCCAACAAGTTCCATGGAGAGTCCAATCTAACCTCACTCTGCTCACCGTCACGTTCCAACACCATCGACCTCACTCACATCCCTGCACCACTATCACACTCAGCCACTGCCAAACTGCCACCTTCCACCCTATCATAGGTTTTGCCCGTTTTGAGCATCAGTGTACCACACTCTATTCCCTTTCTGTCTCCTGATAACTTATCTTCTAGACTCTAGCTCTGTTAGGCTGCTCAATTTGCTTAGGTCATATCAGTGAAGTGATGTGATATTTGTCCTTTAGTTACTGGCTTACTTCGCTCAACATATGGTCTCCAAGATTCATCCATGTCATCCTGTGGGTCAATACTTCATTCCTTCTTACAGGTAAATAATATTTCTTTGTTTGTATATGCCACAATGTGCTTATCCTATTCATCTGTTGATGGACACTTGAGTTGCTTCCAAGTTTTCACGATAGTGAATAAAAATGCCACTATGAGCATTGGTCAATGCTTTCAATTTATATTCTTCAATATATACCTAGCAGTGGGATCGCATAATCATATGGTAGTTCTATAATTGACTTCCTGAGGAACCACCAAACCTTCCTCCACAATGACTGCATCATTCAACATTCCCACCAGCAGTGGATGAGGCTTCCCTTTACTACATATCCTCTCTAACACTTGTCGTTCTCTGTTGTTTTAATAGCTGTGCATCTAATAGGTATAAGATGATATCTCATTGCAGTTTTGATTTGCATTTGCCTAATAGCTGGTGATGCTGAGCACCTTCATATGCTTTTTAACCATTTGTATTTCCTCTTTGGAAAAGTACCTATTCAAATCTCTTGCCCATTTCTTTGAAGATTTATTTTATTCACTTGTTTCACCCCACCCCCTCACTGTCTGCCCTTACTGTGTCTGTTCGTCTTCCTTGTGTCTTTAGGAGGCACCGGGAACTGAACCTGGGACCTCCAATGTGAGAAGGAGGCACCTAATTCCTTGAGCTACCTGCATTCCCTGCTTTGTATGTCATCATGTTTTTCTTCTTGTGTGTCTCATTACATCATCTTGTTGTGTCAGCTTGCCATGCCTGCCTGTCGTGTCAGCTCGTTGTCTTGTTTGTCTTCTTTAGGAGGCACTGGGAACCTCCGCTCCTGGCTTTGTTGTATCTCTCATTATGTTTTTCCTCTTGTGTCTCTTGCTTCATCATCTTGTTGGGTCAGCTTACTACATGTACCTATTGCACCAGTTCACTCCCTTCTTTAGGAGACACCAGGAACCAAACCATGGAACTCCCATGTGGTAGGTGGGAACTCAATTGCTTGAGCCACATCAGCTTCCCCCTTGCCCATTTTTTAAGTTAACTGTTTGTTTATTTTTGAGATGTAGGATTTCTTTATATACACTGGATATTAGCCTTTTTTTTTTTGTATAAATTGAATATGTTGTCTTTTCACTTTCTTGACAAACTCCTTTGAAGCACAAAAGTTTTTAATTTTGACAACCAGAAAGATGGCAGCAGAGTAAGAGGCTTCTAGAATCAGCTTCTGCTACAGGGCATTTAATAATCACCCAGAGCTGTCTAAATCACCTGTTTGGGGACTCCAGGAGACCAGAAGAGTATCCTGCAACATCCTTGAAAGAATGGAAGCAGGAGATTGCCCTTCTGCAGAGAAGATTGTAAGTGGAGCACTCTGTGCCCAGGAGACCAGTGTCCATCCTCCACTGGAGACAGGAGCCACTTAGGGAGCTATTCTGTAGCTGGAATTGGAAGCTTCTCTTCCCAAAAATGGGGAAGGAAGAGACAGTTGGGCGCCAACTTCAGCTACTGACTAGTAAATTCAGCAGGCTGAAGTATAATCCTAAAAACAGCTAATGTTTGAATATGTCCAAGTCAGAAAGAGGCAGGTAGTCACCATCTTTACTCCATGCTGGGCACAAGGGGAAGTGGGGTGAACTAAAGATCACAGTCCTGGTAGGGACCAGCTTCTTTCCATCCAGATCATACTGCCACTCTAGTATAAGCCCCAGCCCCACCTCTGGCAGGAAGGAAGCTGGGGGGACCTGTGCCAGCCTCTCCAGGAAAATACAGGCCATGGCATGGAGGCCTGTGATCATCCTATTCTGGGGCACAAGTCACCTCAGGAGATTCTGAGGCTGGAGTTGGAAACTCTGTTTCCCAAAAACAGGGAAGAAAGAGACAGTTGACCACCAACTTCAGCTACTAATTAGTAAACTTGGCTGGCTAAAGTATAATTGTAAGAACAGTTAAAGTTTGAACCTGTCCAAGTCAGAAAGAAGTTGGTAGCCACCATTTTGACTCTGCCCCAGCATGAGGGGAAGCCAGGCTAACTGAAAATCCAGAGATGGTAAAGAGTGGTTTCTTTCATTCAGCTTGGCCTACAGCCATAGCCTAGGCTTCAGTCCTTTCTAGCTGGGAGGAAGCTGGCCGGCCCTAAACCAGCCTACCCAGGTAACTGCAGGTACATTTGACTGGCACACACTGAATAATCAGAAGTTTACTGAGGCAACTGTGGTCATTTTGGACCTGCATGGCATAGGTTGCTGCCCACATCTGCAGCTCCATCACCATCCCAGGCAGGAGAGAAAGGGACTTGAAGCTTCATCAGTCTCTCTGGGTAACTATAGTCTAGGCCTGCACAACTTGGATTATTCCACACAGCTGTGGCTTTGTCCCTACCCCTGGCAAAGGAGAAAGTTGGGAGAAGCTTCATCAGTCCATGGGGCAATGAAAGCAGCTTGAGTCTCCACAGCTTATAGAACCTACTGCATCTTTGACTCTTACTACACAATCAGCAAGGGGGAAAGGGCAGGAAACCCTAAACTACACGCAAAAACTGCACCCAGAATAAATACTTTACTAACCAGATGCCAAGACACCAATCAAAAATTACAATCCACACCAAGAATCAGGAAGCTATGGCCCAGTTAAAGAAACAAGATAAGCCTCCAGAGGAGTTGAAACAACTAATCATAGATGTTCAAAAAAACCTCCTTAATAAATTCAAAGGAATGGCTAAAGAGATTAAGGACATTAAGGTGACATTGGATGAGCACAAAGAAGAATTTGAAAGTATGCATAGAAAAATAGCAGATATTATGGGAATGAAAGGTGCAATAAATGAAATTTAAAAAACATTGGAATCATATAATAGATTTAAGGAGACAGAAGAATGGATTGATGAGCTTGAAGAAATGGCCTTTGAAAGTGAACACAGAAAAATACAGATGAAGAAAAGTATGGAAAAGATTGGACAAGGTCTCAGGGAACTAAATGACAGTAAGAGACATGCAAACATACATGTCATGGGTGTCACAGGAGAAGAAGAGGAAGGAAAAGGGGCAGAAGGAATACTTGAAGAATAATGGCAGAAAAATTCCCAACCATTTTGGAAGACATAGATAACCATGTCCAAGAAGCACAATGTACTTCCATCCAAAAAAATCTGAATAGACCAACTCTGAGACACAAACTAATCAGAGTGTCAAATGCCAAAGGCTAAGAGAGAATTCTGAGGGAAGCAAGAGAAAAGCAATGCATAACATATAAGACTTATCCAATAAGATTAAGTACTGATTTCTCACCAGAAACCATGGAGGCAAGAAGACAGTGATAAATCTAATAAATTTAAGATATTGCAAGAGAAAAATTTCCAGTTAAGAATCTTATATCAGGCAAGATTTTCTTTCTAAAATGAGGCTGAGTTTTAGAATACTCACAGATAAGCAAAAACTGAGAGAATTTGTAACCAAGAGACTGGCTTTGCAGGAAATACTAAAAGGTGTGCTACAGCCCAAAAAGAAAAGACAGGAGAAAGAGGCCTGGAAGAGAGTCTAGAAATGCAGATTATATCAATAAAAGTAACTAAAAGTGTCAACAGATTGATGAAAATAAAATATGACAAATAAAACCCAAATATTCAGGAATAAACTTAACCAATGATGTAGAGTACTTATATTCAGAAAAGTACAAATCATTGTTAAAAGAAATCAAGGAGGGCCTGGATGCTTGGAAGAACACTCCATGTTCATGGATTGGAATACTAAATATCATTAAGATGTCAATTATACCCAAACTGATATACAGATTTGGTGTAATCCTGATAAAAATTTCACCAGCATTTTAAAAATACATGGAAAGCATGTTCATCACATTCATTTGGAAGATTAAGGGGTCCTGAATACAAAGAAACATCTTGGAAAGGAGAAGTGAAGTTCAGGAACTCTCATTTCTGGACTTCAGGTCATATTTCCTGGCATACGGCATGGTACTGGCATAGAGATGGACACATGGACAAATGGAACCAAATTCATGGTTCAGAGGCAGACCCCCACATCTACGGTCAAGTACTTTTTGACTGGCCTGACTTCATGGTTCAGAGGCAGACCCCCACATCTATGGTCAAGTACTTTTTGACTGGCCTGTCAGGCCCACCCCACTCAGGCAGAACAGTCCATTCAATAAATGGTGCTGGGAGAACTGGATGTCTATAGCCAAAGGAAGAAGGGAGTACTCCTGTCTCACACTTTATACAAAAGTTAAATCAAAATGAATAAAAAACCTAGATGTAAAGGCAAGAATCACAGAGCTTCTAGAAGAAAATATAGAAAAACATCTTCAAGCCCTAGTGGAAAGTGGTGGATTCTTAAAGGAGATAAGCGTGAGGACTGAGATGGACTACTGATGTTTAATGTATGCAGAAGTTTTAGTTAGCTTTACTGTAAAAGTTCATAAATGTACAGAGTTGATGGTAACACATTATAGTGAGTAACACCTGGTTTGTAGATGGGGATGTGGTCCAGGATGGGAGTCTGGGGATCTAAATGCCAACTGACAGAATGCTGGAGAGTGGTCTGGGGACTGATGGGCACATTGTCCCAGAGGTGGGTGAGAATTGTGGTTTATGGTATAGATGTAAGAGTGTTCTTTGTGAACTACAACAAATGTGGGGTGTTGGGAATGTGGAAAAACATGGGGAAAATACAACTGGAATGACATATGGACTATGGTTAACAGTAATAATGTAATGTTCTTGCATCTGTGCTGAAGATGTGCTGGGTGGGAGAGTGTGGAAGGTGTGTGCCAGGTGTATGTTGTGGACCTGGTGGTGTTCAGATGGTGTTGTCGCATGGTCTGTGGCAGATGTTCCACACAGTGTGTTGTGTTGATGGAGGGGGTTTTTTGTTTGGGAGTTCTGCACATGTGTATGTCGGAATGTCGGCCCTAAGGGTATCGAGAAGAAAAGAGAAAGAGAGAAAGAAACAAAGAGAAAGAAAGAAAGCTGGGATCAGGGCGTCTGTGAGTAGAGACTCATCAGACCACTTTATTGTTTACAAGGGGTTCTATATATACCCCAGTCTATATCAAGCAGCAACATGCAGTTAACTATCAGCATTACTCATAGTCAAAGGAATTTAAAAAATCTTATCTCAAGCTACAAAGTCTAAGTGTTCTATTTACTACAAAAGGTATGTGCTCATCTTTTCTTTCAGCCTTTAACAGCTTCATCCTGTTTGCCAGGAAATCTTAATTATACTGCATTCCTTAGGTTGCAAGCATAGCCATGGAAACGGCACATCTCTCCTTGTGAGACCACTGTGCCTCAGTTTCCAACATTTCCCCTTTTTGTTTTACTCGAGGTGACCATGCCTGTCTTAGGTCGCCCTCCTCTCAAGAGTCTTACCTGTCATTGACTACCAGCCAAGCTCTTCGACTTGGGGAAATTGGGGAAGTGCTTTTGCTAGCACCAAATTATTCGCACATCCCATGGCTTTATGCTTTGTAATTTTCTTCCAAAGCACTATCTGGCACAGGTGAGAAACATGAGCACCAGAACAAATATGATTAGCCCTATTCCTAAAGCTGACAGGAAATGCTGTCATTTCTATCAATTAACTGGGTTAAATTTTGTAATATGTGAAATCCTATCTGAGAAAATATCCTTATCATTTGCTACATGAATTTGATTATGAGACATTTCCAATATTTTCCTTTGTAATGCTATTATTTCTAGAGAGTTATTACTTTTATGGCCTAATAAATGATTCTTAATTTTTTCCATACTATATCTGATGAATTATATGCAAGTGGAGTTTTTTTTTTTTTTAAGATTTATTTTTATTTATTTAATTCCCCTCCCCTCCCCTGGTTGTCTGTTTTCTGTGTCTTTTTGCTGCGTCTTGTTTCTTTGTCCACTTCTGTTGTCGTCAGCGGCACGGGAAGTGTGGGCGGCGCCATTCCTGGGCAGGCTGCTCCCTCCTTCGCGCTGGGCGGCTCTCCTTATGGGTGCACTCCTTGCGCGTGGGGCTCCTCTACACTGGGGACACCCCTGTGTAGCACGGCACTCCTTGCGCGCATCAGCACTGCACATGGGCCAGCTCCACACGGGTCAAGGAGGCCCGGGGCTTGAACCTCGGACCTCCCATGTGGTAGACAGACGCCCTAACCACTGGGCCAAAGTCCGTTTCCCGCAAGTGGAGTTATACAGAAATTACTTTCATTCCAATCACACCTCAACCCCCTTAACAAATTCAAATTATCCAATTGATTTCTAATGTGTAAAACAGCTGATTTCAAATCATTAAGTCGATTATTTAACTGCCCGTCTATAAGCTCTTGGCTATGCCACAAATCACTAGCGTTTTATGCCAATTATGTACATATTGCTGTGTTTGTACTTTCATGTAAAGCTACTACAGCAGTAGCAGCAGCTGTAATGATTCCAATTAGTCCCAAAATGCTTATCATAAGCAGTCCAATAAAGCATTTAGTCTGTTTCAAGAATTCTTATGTAGTAATAATTGACTTTCAGGAGACAACTGCCAAATCCGTGTCATTATCTAGATGTCTTTTCTTCTTCTGGCCATCACTATTGCTTCTCCATCCTGCAACACACTTTCTGATAGACATATATACAATGCACCATTTTCATAAAACAATGAGTCATTCTTGATATCTTACCAGTTATGAAAACAGATGAATCTCTAACACAGGCCTTAAGATGATATTGTTTGATTAAGGGTCAAATACTGTCCTGTCTTATTTATATTTCCCAACCATTCATAAGTAGGGGCAATTCCAAGAAATATTTTCCACAAATTCTTTTGTAGGTTATGACTATGAGTGTCATTAGCCCAAGGGGCCGGTATCCATTTCCCTTTGTAATGTTAACAGTTCCTGCCACAATAACATAAGGAGAGGGCACAGAAGCTCAAAGTCCATAGGCAGACACAAGCTGCAAGTTCACAGTTCCAGGATTTGTAAAGTTAATATGATGCATGGCAGCAATTGCCACAGGTCTCAGTGAAGTATTTTAAACTCCAGTCATATTTCCACATTTCCCCCTTCTTATTTTTGTAAAGTAATGAATACAGCTCAGGTGGATTTTTGTTCTATTGCTCCCCAGAGGGTTTGAATCGTGCATCTGAGGGCTCATTCCTCTCAAGAGCAGGAGGGATCTGATGTCACAGTCATTGGAGTAAACATGAGGGAAGTTATGGGGAATGTCTATGAGCTGTTGGCAAATAACAGGCAGCCAGAACTACTGGGCTAGGTACCACAAGGTTTGGTACTCACAATGTTTGCCTTTTCAGTGGAGCCACTTTGCCTTTTCCCAGGTTTCAGTGGTAGGGCCCTGGATCTTCACAAAGGTATCTGCATCAAGAGTTCTAAAAGGAAGGTTAGTGGAGTGAGCAGGACATGAGAGACAGTCACTTGTTACTACTAGCGGGTATCCTGGATGTTTTTTCATAGATTTGAGGGTGATTTACAACAGTCCATCATTTCTGTCCTGCTTTTAATATTTGCAATCCACTCCTGGATAGGGATGGCAGTTTTCAGAGTGACCAGACAGTATTGGTTTAAGTCTTTCACTTTTAGCAGGGCCTCCCATGCTGCACACAATTGTTTTTTTATATTTTGCTTTGGCCTTTTTTCAGAATTGTGATTAAAGCCCAAGGGGTACTTGTTTAGAATTTTGCTTTTGCCACAAATTTGAACCAAAGCCAATATTGGTGCTTGCCACATACAATTCATTGGCTAAGTTAATGTCTACAATTTACCTTCCTTTTATTATTATTTAAAGCAGCTTGCTCGAGGTTTTCCTACTTCCATGAAGGACTTTTCCCAATTAATACATACAGTGGTTTTAATATTTGAGGTAAGTGAGGGATGAAAGATTTTCAGTATTCCAACAATATTACAAACTGCATTAACATGAGAAAACATTGTACTTTATCAATTACAGCAGAGGCTATAGTTTTGTTTTACCCAACTAAACAACACTGAAGAATTTGTTAGAGCAGCAAGGACCTCACAGCTGGTCTCAACTGTCTGCTTATCCCAGGCTCTCAAGATAAGATACCGTTGTCTCTGCTGTTTCATTTAATTTTGAAAAAAGGATTACTGGTTAACATAATGTAATCAGGGTTTTAGCCACAGATTTCTTCTACACAGCCAGATTCTTTGCCACAAGTCCAGGGCAGACAGTAGGGCTATACACACAGCCTTGGGGAGGCACTGCAAAAGTCTATTGTTTACTTTTCTACAGGTAGGAGAATGCAGACTGGCTTGACTTGCCTAAGAAAATACTAAAGAAAGTTTTAGCACATTTTAAAACAAAGTGATAGTGGCATAGTTGGATATTAATTTTTTGCAACAAACTAGCAATATTTGGGACTGCTGCATACTACAATGGTGTTACTTTAATTTACGGTAAGAGGTTGTTTCTGTGACACATACCTTTTTATATTAATTAAAATCATAACTAACCATATCGTATATTTGTTTAATATTATGTTGAAATATTGGTAAATTTATGCACTCTTAAGTATTTATATGAACGTTTTACTCATACAACTTTAATTAACAGAGGGTTAAAAAATCCTGTTAATTTTGTAACACTTTTAAACACCTTTCACTTAACTTAAAACATATTAAATGAACTCAACTATTACTTTAAATTTTCTTTCATGGTAAAAGAACAAATCTCTTGTAATTAGTTTGAAATAAAAAGCTATTTTTTAGGATTTGATTTTGAGAAAGCAGGTTTGAACATTATTTTCTTTTAAAAGAGATAAGACCTTTTCTTTTTGGAACACTGAGGAAATGATGAGGTTAAAACACAAGAAGCTATTTTGATAAAAGACTTTTTTTTTGTATACTGATTACTCAGGATTGAAACTTTTCATAAACTTTTAACAAAACAGACTAATGACTTGGGAGACTTTGAGAAAGAACAAAATTTTTAATTTTTAATTAATATACTACTTGATATTAAAGCTTTTAAAGATTTATAGATGGAATTATCAAAGTTTATTGAACTTTATTCATAAAAATTTCTTTTCCACGAACCTTCTACACCTTCAGTATTCACTTAGGTTTTGTCCCACACTCTACTCTTTCCCAATAATCAATTATTTTATCTTAAGATAAAATCATCTCCTATTTCCTTAACAATAAAAACACATTCCATATATCCCAATACTAAGTTACCAGGAAAACATCTTACAACATATAATTGCCACTAATACTAAACAAGCTTGTTAAAATAATGAACTTTTTTTCACTTTAAATATTAGTAGCATGCAATACCTGAAACACTTTTTTAGAAGCAAGTAGGCAGAGGAGGCTGGCTGCCGACAAATTTTCTTGTTATAAAATTACCTTTTATTATTATTATTAATTTAGTTTTTGTTTAATAATGACTTTTTGGAATTAGCCATTTAAATACCTTAATTTAAACAATGTTTCATTAAACTTCTTGTAATTATTTATAATTTAAGACAAGTTTTACCTTTAAAGAACACATTCCCTTACTTAAAGTTACCACGATACTTTCTACAATTTGCCACATGCATTTAAGTCCCAAGAGTTTATGAAAATTAGCCATCCTATTTCATGACAAAACACACCTTTCAGAAAATCTTATTAAATTTCAATCAGCATTCTCACAAACTTTTAACATTTTTTAATATTCATTTAAGTTTTACATCTTTCATTTTATACTGTGAAGAAAAATAAACTATTTATTTCAATCCAGGCAAGAATTATTTTTTTATGAAAAGACTTATAGTAATTTTGTTAATCAAGACTTACAATTTTTATCATTGCAGAGACCTTATTAACATTTAAACTTATGTATTAATATAAGCACTTATTTAATTTTTGGCCATTTGAATAGAGCACTTCTAAAAAAATTTTATTTATTAATTTATCTCACCATCCAGAGGTATCAAAAGATACACTGACATTGAACAAACAGACAAACACAAAACAATTAAAACACACCAATAGAAACTTACACTTTATAATTGACTCATAATTCTTACTTTTTTGGTATAGCTGTTGGTAAGTTCTCCATCATATCTCATCTTAGATTTTACTTTCTAAGATTTCCTCTGCAATCCATGTTGCCTGTAACATGCAAGCCTGTGCTTGGAAACATTTTTATTAGTTATCAGCAATCAGTTAAGATAACTTGAGCAGCATAAATGTAGTTACACTCTTATTTAGCAGTTTAAACAGACCATTAACACGTATTTTTTAGATTACTACTTTTTAAGACTACACTGAGATTTGAAGTTCAGGAGTAAACTACTGATTTAAAACTGAAAATTCCTTTAACACCTTGATAAAAATTTTGTACTAATTTGATTATCTTGGTTAAATCAGCCCAATCAGAATTAGCATGGAAACAAAACAGAACACCAATATTGCCATGTTTTTCTCCTTTTCCAGCAGTTTAATTCTATTAACCCCCACTAGCCCACAGCTACATTATTATGTAGACAGCAGGGGGTTTACAGAGTTGCTGCCAGAATAATTTCCTTATCTTAGTTAACACTTTAACAGAGTTTTCTTACAAGCCTGATTTCACTAACAAGGACTTTATTTAGTATTTTTGCCAGTTTTAAATCTTTCAATAGTTTAAAAGGTATTGGTTCACGATGGAACTCAGCACCTCCCTGAGGATTATTAGCATCTGATGGGGTTGGTCATGATATAACTGGAAAAGCTGATACAAATTGCACGGCATCCAAATCCCCTTGTAGAGATCCTTGCAATAAACAGTGCATCAAGGGTGTTTGAGGAATGGGGTTGGAAACAACTATCTTTTTAATATAGGGTAAAGTGTCTGCTGTATCAGAAAAAATTCCAGGTGCTGAGGTCGGGGCTGCCATAAGCAGAGGCTCATCAGGTGCAATAGGTTGAACTGGATATAAGCTAGGATAAGCGCCTGGATGAGATATATGGAGATTGGATATTTCATTAGAGCAGACCATTATTTTCTTATCTATAAAAAGATTAGTACCAGGATTAGGCATAAAGCCAGGAGACTTTCCTCCACCTTTTGGCTCAGAATTTAGTTCTTTAAATGGCCCTCCATTTTCTGTTTGTCTATGGGTTTTGAAAATATAATAATTTCTTCTTCATCATCTTCCTCTGATTGTAAAGGATCTAAGGTGGCAGCAATTTACTGGCACAAAGCTCACACAAATAAAAGGAATGGATTCCCCTCTTTGATATGCTCTCCGTAAAGCTTTCATTACACATTTTCACTGTTTCAAATTTAAAACATTATACCCCTGAGGCTGAAACCAGCAACAATGCTTTTGTAAAAAAGCAAACAATTCTAGTAATTCATAGCTTTTTACAGGCACCCCATTAACTCTCAATAAAGTGTTTTAACACTTGCAAATATGCTTCCATTTGATTACCCATTATCCTGATGACTTCTCGGAAATGTTACTTAATCTTGAAGACTTGAGTCACTTGGCTTTGGATGTCTCACTTGACCCTTGATGAGGTCTTTTCCACGGGTTCTTGATACGATTATAGAAGACTCACTTACTTCTTTGGGCTCCACTTTGGGCGCCATTTGTTGGAATGTCGGCCCGTAGGGTATAGGGAATGAAAGACAGAGAAAGAGAGAAGGAAACAAAGAGAAAGAAAGAGAGAGAGCTGGGATTAGGGGGTCTGTGAATAGAGACTCATCAGACAACTTTATTGTTTACAAGGGGCTCTCTTTATATCCCATCTACGTGAGAACAAGAAGCAAAATGCAGTCAACTATCAGCATTACTCATAGTCTAAGGAATTAAAAAAATCTTATCTCAAGGCACAAAGTCTAAGTGTTCTATTTACTACAAAAGGTATATGCTCATCTTTTTCTTTCAGACTTTAACAGCTTCACCCTGTTTGCTGGGAACTCTTAATTACTGTATTCCTTAGGGTGCAAGCATAGCCATGGAAACAGCACATCTCTCCTTGCGAGACCACTGTGCCTCAGTTTCCAACATGTGTATGATTGTTTTGTGGGTTTGCAGCTTCTGTCACAAAAATACATTTAGAAAATAATAATAGGGTGGGTTGGGGGAAAAATACACCAAATGTAATAGAAAGATTATAATCAGTTGTAAGATTTTGACAATGTTCTTTCATAATTTGTAACAACTGTCTCATGACAATGCAAGGTGTTGGTGGAGGGTTGATGTATGTGACCCCTGTATGATGTTATGCATGTTTGCTTTGTAAGTTCACAACTTTTATTATATACTTATTGTTTATGTATGTTCTTGTATAAATGATATAAAAAATAATAATAGGGTGCGTTGGGGAAAATATTTTGGTTAGTAGTAATATTTTGAGGATGCTCTTTAATCATTTAAAAATGTTTAACAACAATGCAAGGCATTGGTGATAGGGTGAGGTATGAGAGCCTTGTATGATGTTATATATGCTTGTTTTGTAAGTTCACGACTATTACTACACACTTATTGTTTATGTATGTTCATGTATGAATGATATACGTCAATATTTTTTTTAAGTTTTTAATTTTGAGGAGGTCTCATTTTTCAATTTTTTTCTTTCATTGCTCATGCTTTGAGTATAAAGTTTATGAAACCATTTCCTATTACAGAATCTTGTAGATGCTTCTCTACAGTATCCTCTAGGAGCTTTAGGTTCTTGGCTTTCGTATTTATATTTTTGTTCCATCTTGAGTTAATTGTTATATAGGGAGTGAGAAGGTGATCCTCTCTCATTCTTTCAACGTGGATATTAAGTTCTGCCAGGACCATTTGTTGAACAGGCCATTCTATCCCAGCTGAGTAGGTTTGGTGGCCTTGTTTAATATCAGTTGACTGTATATCGAAGAATCTATAGCAGAACCTTCAATTTGGTTCCATTGGTCGATATATCTATTCTTGTGCCAACATGATGCTGTTTTGACCACAGTAGCTTTGCAGTAGCATGATTCCTCCATTTTGTTTTTGGAAGATGTACACTCTTTGCTGATGGCATTGTCCCATGCATAGAAAACCCTGAAAAATCTACACAAAGCTTCTAGAGTTGATAAACTACTTCAGTAAAGTGGCAATATATAAGATCAACCTGCAAAAATCAGTAGCATTTCTGCACACCAATAATGAGCAATCTGAGGTGGAAATCAAGGGAAAAATTCCATTAACAGTATCAACTAAAAGGATCAAATATCTAGGAATAAATTTAACTCAAGATGTAAAGAACTTGTACATAGAAAACTATACAACACTATTAAAGGAAATCAAAGAAGACCTAACTACATGGAAGAATATTCTGTATATATGGATTGGAAGACTAAACATCTTTAAGATGTCTGTCCTACCCAAATTGATTTCCAGATTTAATGCAATCCCAATAAAAATTACAACATTTTTTTACTGTATTGAAAAATATCTCAAAATGTTAATACCAATGAATAGATAAATAAAATGTGGCATATACATACAATGAAATTTTTCAGCCATAAATAGGAATGAAGTTCTGATACATGCAATAGTAGGAGCAGGTATACCTCAGTGGTTGAGCATCTGCTTCACTTCTATGAGGTCCCAGATCAATCTCCAGTACCTCCCCACACAAAAAAGTTCTTAGAAATCACTGATGCATACAACAACATTGATGAATTTTGTCATGTTGAGTGAAATAAACCACACGCATGGGGGAGAAACATTGTGTGACCTCACTGATACAAGGTAGTTAGAGTAGGCAGACTCACAGAGTCAGAATCTAGAGTATAGGTTGCCAGGGGATGAGATGAGGGCAGGAAATGGAGAGTTGGTGCTTAAATTGTATAGAGTTTCTATTTGAGTTGATTGTAAAGTTTTGATCCTTGGTGGTGGTGGTGGCAGCACAGTATTGTGAGTGTAAGGTGCATATTTGAATGTAATTTAAAAGGGAAATTTTGTGTTATATATATGTTGCTAGAATAAAACTTTAAACAAAGAAAACATAAGACCGTAAACACAATAAGCCTATTGTAGAAGATAGACTATTATAAAAATGTTCTATCATGAATTGTAACAAATAGACCACACTAATGCAAAGTGCTATTAATAGAGTGGTGTTTTAGTTTCCTAGGTTGCTAGAAGGAGATACCATGAAATGGGCTGGCTTAACAATGAGAATTTATTAGCTTACTGTTTTGAGGGCATGGAAATGTCCTAATCAAGACATCATCAAGACAATGCTTTCTTCCTGAAGACCAGCAGTCAGTGATCCTGGACTCCTCTGTCACATGGCAAGGCACATCTGCTGGTCTCTCCCTCTCTCTTCTGGGTTTCTTTGCTTTTAGCTTCTTGCTTCTGTGGCTTTCTTTCTCTGTATTCATTCCATTTATAAAGGATTCCAGTAAGAGGATTAAAACCCATCCCAAATGAGGTGGACAACACCTTAACTGAGATAGCTTCATCAAAAGGTCCTACTTACACACCCACAGGAATGGATTTACTTTAAGAACTTGCTTTTTCTGAGTTCATGCAGTGTCAAACCCCCACAGGTGGTAAATGGGAATTTTATATTTTATATTTTATGCATGATTTTTCTGTAAACCTGCAACTTCTCTAATAAAAACAGTTGACACATTATTAGTTGGGGCGGAGTAGGAAGAGGGTGCGGAACATGTGTTTGTGTGTATGTGTGTTGGACACAGTAAGAACTGTAGAAAAAGTTGAAAGCAAAACCTTAAAAACTCAGGTAAGCTAGTTTAGGAAAATGGAGGAGCTGCTTGGAAACAGACAGTGTGGGAATGACATAGCTATGGCAGAGCAGCTAAATTCACAGATTCTACCTTCAGCAGCTTGGGGATCCGGCTCTGCTCTTGTGGTTAATGAAGTATGGTCAGTTCCTTAATCTGATTACGTCTGCTTTTTTTACCTATAATGTGGGTAAAATATTGTATTAATTCACACTTTTTTGGGAAGAAAATTAAACACAATAATGTGTCTTTCTTTTTTCTTTTTAAGAAACTGGCTGACATATCTTAAGCAGTCAAGCTGTTAGTTTTTATTTTATTTTATTTTTTAATTTTCCCTCTTTCCCTCCTTCTTCCTCCTACTCCTTCTCTTCTTCTCATGGTAAAGGATTGGTTTTGCATTTTATATTCTCATAAATCCCCCCTTGTGCTTAGGTTGTACAGGGGATCTTGTAAAATCTTCTACCATAGAACAGAGCAAAGTTAATTGGACCCTAAGGGATTTCTTTTTCTTAGCTAAATTATTTTGCTAAGTAATATGATATTTATTTTTTCTTAAAATATATTTATTATAGATGCCCACTTAAAAAAAATAAGAACATATTTTATATATTTAAATATTTCAAAATTAAACAGTTTACAGTCATCCTTGTCACTTTTCTATGAGCACATTCAATATGTACACATTTATAACATCATTGATAGACTTTTCCTCTCTATAATTCAGCTTAATTTTTGACCTGATGTATTTTATCTGTTTTTTTCTGAATGTTAGATGCTGCAGGAATTAAAAGAAAAGCCAAAGTCTGAATTTACTTGTTTTTCTCTGTCCACCCAACTCTCTATTTAAAGTCACTCTGCTCCTCATCAAATAGGTACTCAAATTCAAAACCTGGTTTATGTAGCTTTTCTCATTTTCCTTCACACACGTGCAAATACATGAAAAAATGTACTTCCTTGTGCATAAAGATGTTTTTGTCATTGTTTTGTAACTATGAGATTATACTATATGTATACTTCATTACCTCTCATTTTTCTCATTCGTACATTCTGAAATTCCCCCTAGCCAGGTCAGCTAGGAGAGTTCGAATTCATTCATTTTAGTGATCCAAACAGACCACCATATATTCAGCAGTTTTATTAATGGAGTCTTATGCCATTTTTTTTTTTTTTGCCTTTATAAACAATGGTGCAGTAAACATTCTTTTACTTAGTGTCCACATGTCCTGGCCTTCTGTTTCTATGGGAGTCCAGGATATTTGGATACTAAATAAAAGAATGAACCCCAAATTTAAAAAACCAGGAATGCTACCCATATTTTTTTTAACTTTTGTCCATCTAACTGTTGAGAAGTTGAGTTTAATTGTTACTTCGTTTGCATTTCCCAAGATACAGATGATGTTGTGACTCTTTTTAAATTACCCTTTTGGATTTGCGTTTCTAAAAGTACTAAACTATATAATTTACTCATTTTCTATTTGATTTGCGCTCTCTTTCTGTCATATTATGGTGACTCTGTATTTTAACACACCGATATTTTCTTATTTATTGATTTACATCCATCATCCAACCCTTATGTTATGTTTGTTTTTATGTTGTATTTTAACATTTATTGAATTATCTATATATTTATTTTACATTTGATCATTTTTAGGCAGTCAGATGCATCTATATATTCCTTTATAGCTTCAGTTTCACTTATTTGCTTTTTAAACCTTGACTCTCACTGGCAAGTTCCAGGAGCCTAGAGACACCCAGATTGTCTGCACAGGCGTTGGCCAATGGCAAGATACCCAAGAGATGAAGTCATAGTCACATTTGCTGATTCCCCTTTTTGAGGGTCCTCATCTGTGAAGTACATCTTCCTGACTTTAGCGGTTATTTCATTTGAAAGTGTGTGTCTCATTCTGCCTTCTGTCTAGAAGTACTTTCTCAGTCATCGGGATTGCACATATGTACTACAATTGTGTGGCTTTTTTGTTTTCCATCCTCTGGGTACATTGTGATCACTAAATCTCTTATATTTGATGCAATTGATTTTATCACTTCTCCCCTCTATAATTTGGCTTTTATATTTTAAGTTGTTTTTCCATGCCTGAATTTATTATTCTGTTTTGTTGCCTTAAGTTTTTATAGCTTTTCTTTTCATGTGCAAGTCTACAATCTATTTGAAATATAATTTTTATCATGACATGGGGTATGGTACATTTTCATGGTTTCTTCCTGAGCACAAATAATTGCCCAGGTGCCACTTATTGAGAAATACTTATTTTTACCTGATTTATAAATTGTTTCTACATGTGGGTCTGTTTCTTGAATTTCTGTTTTCTTCACCAACCCAGGGCTTGTCTTCTTTCCACTGAACTTTACAAAGTCATGATATTTAAATTCAAGTTTTCCCAGTTTAGCAAATGTCCTCAAGTAAAACCAGCTTCAGTACTTTGCAACACTTTCAGTTATAGCTTTTATCTTGTTTTTGGGCTACTTATTATTCCTTATATTAATTGTATCATAGCTCTTCCATGAATTTTAGAAGATAATTTATATATTTCTTATATTTTATCCTCTATCGTTGTTATAATGGGATGGCCAATTTTGATAACCTAACCCTTGTACTGATGGAAAAAAATGATAATTAATTATTCATGTATAAAGCATTAATAAATGTGGAATTTATTCTTGAAGACTAAAATAATTAGAAATCCAATTTTCTTTCTTTGAAATGGCTATGCAATTTTATTAAATAAAATATGTTTTCCCTCCATAATTAACTGCCTCCTCCCTCTCTCTTTTTCTCTTCCTCTGTCTCTATCACACACACAAAGGTACATATGTGCATGCACACACACATACACACAACACATGGACACAAGCAAATACACAATCTAACCCTGCACATATGGCTTCTATTTCTGGTCCCTCTATCTAATTCACTGTCTATCTTTGTCTTGCTATGCCAAGACAAATTGTTTAGATTAAATTGTCTTTGTATCATGTCTTAATGTCTGGTAAGGCAAGGTCAGCCTTACTAATCTTCACAGTAATCAGGATATTTGTGCTATGTATTCTTCCATATAAACTATAAAATCATTTTTTTCAAATTCCCCAAGCAAAAAAAGCAGGAAAAACAACAAAACTCTTAAGATTCCATTTCTAGGTGCATTAAATTTATATAATAATTTTATAACAGTAGATATTTATGATATTAAGACTTCACAGTCAATAATGTTATGTATCGTTAATTATGTTTATAGTTATTATTTTTTATTTTTAAAGAAGCTTCAGATTACATCAATGTTACATAAAAAATATAAGGAATTCCCATATGTCCCACCTCCTCCCCCTCCCACATTTCCCACGTCAGCAACATCCCTCTTAGTGTGGTACATTTGTTAACAATTGAGGAACACATATTGAATCATTGCTGCTAACTATGGATTACAGTTTACATAATAGTTTACACTCTGTCCTGTACAATTTTATAGGTTATGACAAAATATACAGTGTCCTATATCTGTCACTGCCATGCCATGCAGGACAACTACAATGTTCCGAAAATGCCCCCACATTACACCTATTCTTGCCCCTCCCTCTCCTCAGAACTTCTGGTGGCTACTGCCTTGATATCAATGATAAGAGTTCTTCCATTGCTAGAATAATAATAAGTCTATAGAAGAGCAATAATAAATCTACTTTAGTCCATTGTTCATTCCCCAATCTTGAGGATTTTGGAATGGTGATGCCCACTCTGCTTCTTATTGAGAGGCAGCTTAGATCACATGGGGCAAATGGATGGAGTTTTCTTGCTTGTGGTTGAAGACACTCTCTGTTCCTTGGCATGGGCATTATCCATCATCATCACTTGCTAGTTATCCTGGGTGACTCCAAAGAACTGGAAAGTAGGTATTGCAACTCTTCTGAAATTCAGGGCTCCATTGGCACATGGATGGATCAAAGGTTTAAGTCTTTGGGACATATATTTATCAAAAATAGTGCTAAGAGTTTCAAATAAAAAGGGCAGAAGAGCCAGATATAGAGGACTTATAAATGAGTCTAACTCTGTTACACTGGGGAACATAAATTCCAAAGTAAGATCCACTGAAAGAGTGCTGAATTCCTGGGCTGTCTGCCCTGTTTATAGAGATGAAGACCACGTTTTATGTGATTAGATGAGATATTATAACTTTATTCATTTAGAGTCTATAAATTTTATGTTAAATTTGATCCTAAATTTATGGGCTTTTTTTTTTCTTTAATTGACTGTTTCCAGCTATCTAATACCATACACTAAAGAGGTAAGGATTTCTGTGCATTTTTTGTGTGTGTTCAGTCATCTTATCTGCGTTATTTATTACTCTGGTAGTTTTTGCTAGAGTTCTCTATTTTCTATGCACTCATTAATTCAATTTATAATAGAAACAGTTCTAGCTTTTTTGAATATATATTAAAATGTTTTTAAATTTTAATGTATTTAGTACAGTTCTTAGATAATTACTTTAAAAAGGTAATAGTATTACTATCTTGTCATTTCTCAATTTTGCAAGACATTTGCTCTTGTTTGTTTACTTTTAAAGATTTATTGATTTATTTATCCCCCCCTTGTTTGTGCTCATTGTCTGCTCTCTGTGTCTGTTCATTCTCTGCTCTCAGTGTCTGTTTGTCTTCTTTTTAGGAGGCACTGGGAACTGAACCTGGGACCTCCCATGTGGGTGGGAGGCACCTAATTACTTGAGCCACTTCTGCTCCCTGCTTGTTTTGTCTCTCATTGTGTTTCCTCATTGCGTCTCCTTATTGTGTCATCTCATTGCATCACCTTGTGTTAGCTCGCCATAACAGCCTGTCATGTTAACTTGCTGTCTTGCTCATTTACTTTAGGAGGCACTGGGAACCAAACCTGGGACCTCCCATGTGGTAGGCAGGTGCCCAACTGCTTGAGCCACATCTGCTTCCTTGTTCTTGTTTTTGTTAAATAATTTACCATTCTTCAATTGTTTCTATTTATTACTTTCAGTTTTATTAATGATTTATCAACATATATTATTATAATTATGTGATTTGTACCTTTTATTAATCTAGTACTATTAATTATATAGGTAGATTTAATGATATTGAAGCATAATTTGCATACCAAGGTTATAGTATTTTATTTTGTTATTTCCCTTCTGAATTGAATTTGCTAATATTTGACTTAGAGTTTGATATGTATATGTATAATGGAGATTGGGACATATGTTTTCTATCTTCATAATATATCCTATTAAAATTCTCATCAAAAATGAATTAAAGAGTTTTACATTTGGAATATTTGAAATAACGCTATTATTTATTAAGAGTAGAGAGAACTCAGACATAAACTCATGTGGGCTTCCAACTTTTAAATGGTATGTTTTTAATCACTTTCTCAGTCTTCTCTACAGTAGTGTTTTCTAGTCTTTTTTCCTCATCTTGTGTTACTTATGATAATTTATAGTTTCCTAAGCATTCTTCAATAATTCATATTGAGATGCATCTAATATGCTTGTATTATTTGTTTCTGTATATAGTTTTGTATCTGTGGTTTGCTTCATTTCTTATTTCAAATCCTGCATGTATTTTGTTTCTGTGTATAAATATATATATTTGTTGTTAGTAATCTATTATATTTAAATATTTTAATTTTGCTACTGTTTCTTAGACTAATTGCATTTTATGTGTGCCATTCTGGTCAGTTTTGGTTCATTTGAAAATACAAATTTAAAAAGAAGTTAAAAGTTGAAATGGGATATAATTCATAAGATAACAGCTCATTTTTGTTGTTGTTGGGAAACAAGATTTAACTGATCAAGACAATCTAGGAAAACAATAAAATATATTCAACTAAAAGTATCACTTAAACTTGGTTTTTATAATAGGAGGGACCTTGGAGATCTTGAGGGACACAGTAAGTATTTTAAGTTAATACAACACTTTTTTTGTAACCTCAAACTGCAACAAAGTCACTGAAATTGGTGGTAAATATTTTCTAGCTACATTATAGATAGCTGAATCATATGACTTCATTTGAAACCTCAAATCAACAATTTACTCATTTAATCATGAATTTGTAGGAAATATGCCTATTTGCCATTAGTGCTTAATTAAAAGTTTTAATGAGACATACATGAAAACCCTGGAATTTGTTTTGTCTTAATTTTTCCTTGATTCATCTGAATAGTAATTTTTTTTACTTTAAAAATATACTGTGATTATTATTTAATAGATATCATTCTACTGAAGAATCTAAATTGTTATATTTCACAAATGTATGGTTCATATCATACTTTAGTTAACTAGAGTTTACATTTGAAAAGCCACTGAGTATATGGATAGATATTCATAACTTCTACTAAATGTCAAATCAGGTAAAACTATCTTGATGATTCATATTATGTATAAGATTTTAGAATAACATATTTTAAAAGTCTCTGCATTAACTTGTGTTTGAATTTTATGATGTCTCCTTGCTTTAGATGATTATCTACTAAATTAAAAGATTTCATAGAAAATAATTTGTATGATAAAACTTGAAAAATATGAGAAATCATGTGTCTATATAACATCAGATAGAATCCTATATTTGCATTAATGCTATATATTTTAAGAAGATTTCTTACATTTACATGTGAACTATTTACTATGATATCTGTCTTTTATAGGAGAGAACAGAACTTCAGAGAATTTAAAACAATGCTCATAATTTAAAACCTGGTTAGTTCCAGAGTCTGGACCAAAATTCCTAACTTTATTTGTCAAGGTAGGTAGAATTTTTTAAAAATCATCCTTTCCTAACATCTTTTCCACTGAACAAAATTAGAAGAATTTATTAGGAAACAGGTTAAGGAGATTGCTTTTCATTTTAAGTTTAGGATTTAGGTGGTTTAAAGTTAAATAGATTTATTTCAGGAATCCTTTCTTATGAAAATACACACACGCACATGTACAGCATAAGTATGTGTGTGTGTGTGTCTGTGTGTACCCTTATAATAAGTATTTTTGTAAGTATTTGATCATGGATCATTATTATTCATCAACTTTCAGGATGTTTAAATGACAAGTAAAAAACCTCTGGTGTTCATTGGCATGTACATAATCATCTAGGTATTTTTAAAAATCCAAAGGTTTACCCAAATTATCAATTCAATTTGCCAAGTAATTGTTAGGTACCTACTATATCTACTAAAAATTCTTTCTCCTACACTAATGACAACCACCTTCTTTTTACTTCCCTTCCCGATTCGACCTTTCTCCCATCTCTTTTGTCTTTTGTATTTTGGCCACCGCTTTTGTCTCATTTTTACTCATTCAAAGTCTTTTTGTTCAAAAATTCTGTTGACTACTCTGCTTGTTTCCATTACAGGGTAAAAAAAGGTATATACTTTTTTTCTGTCAGTGCCTCTCATTCATTAATGTGATGATTGCTTCTCTCTTACAGGGATTTTAAGATTAGCATTTGACACTCCAGCTGTAAAAAGTAACTATTTGATAGAGAATGTGTCAAGGTCTAACACATGATGTCATCATATAAATATTGAAACAACGTCTGCCTTTTAGCATGCTTCACTGTCACAAATTCAGTATTGTTTGGAGTTTATAATGAGTCTGAATGAGTCTGTTTAAATTACTGACCAAACCAATTCATCACTAATGATTTGAGTTGTTTTGTCTGCATTGTGTTATTTGTGTCCCATCTGCAGTGAAGGTCATTTTACCTTATAAGTAATATTATTTGGGGCAACCACTAGATTATTCTTTCCAGTAAAATGATAACTGTTTGTGAGTATTTTTAATATACCAAATATATACAAGAAAAAAGTTATAAAATATTGAAATGAATTCAATGACTTAAACAAAGTAACATAGTGAATGAATAGAAAATAAAAAGATAAAGTGACATAGTCTATAATTTTTAGGGCAGTTTCTTCATACTGATGGACTTTCCATACCTCCATTCTATTCATTCTAAAATAATAATTTAATATTTGACAAAAACGTTTTCTACAATTGTTATAAAAATTATTTTATGATATATTTCTTACTTTACTGAATTTAAAAGTGTGCCACTCAGGTTGGATGTAAGGTAGAATGTTGTAAAGACAGTTTTCATTTAATCATTAAAATTACAAGGAAATAATCACGAGACATTTATTTAAATACTTATTGTATGCTAGGCACCACTCTGAGTGAGAAATCCAAGAAAAATAAAACATAGTTTTATTTAACCCTTTTGAAAATGTTCATACCTAGTGCAAGACACACATACATACATGCAAATAAGCACAGTTACTTTTTGTATTTTCTGATAAATGTATGTACAGGTTAAGAGGAGATATTTATGAAATTAGTAGTCAGTTTTAGGAGGAGATGTCAGAAAAGTCTGAGAGAGGAGCTGACTCTTGAGCTGTGTCTAGCTTGGGTAGATTGATAGTGAGAAACTCAACTGGAAGATAAAATCCAATCAGTGAAAGCAGTATGAGCAAAGTCAGGACACCTTTTGTATACTCAGGTAATGATTAGTATTTCATAAGAGGTAAAGGACATTGAAAGACAAAAATGAAGATGTTGGTTTTATAGTATGGATTGCTTTGAATAGAATAATCAGCTTGAACCTCATGTTGCAGCAAAAGAGGAGGTAAAACATATGATGCATTTTTGTTTCATAAAGATCAGTACAGTGTATGACCAGAAATTTATTAAAAAATAACTCCCACAATGTTATCTTATTAATAATCAAGGAAATGCAGACTGCCTCCATGAGCATAGTTGGTTTTTAAAAATATAGATTTATTGAATTTCATGCTGTTGAGAAATAAAGAACTATCTTTCTCAAATGCAAGCTAGGATTATATATCAATGGCATTAAAATTGTACAAACTCTGCTCTGTTCTACAGAGAAGCTCTTAAATGAGTGTCTCATGTGTCTATCTAATGGGAGGCAAGATTCAATTCAATGTGAAAAGAAGTCTTTTAAACAAATGTTACTGGGACAACTAGATGTCCACCTTCAAAAGAATGTAATTTGACTCCTACCTCATAACACACACAAGTTAACTCAAATAGATGAATGACCTACATGTAAAAGCTAAAATTAGGAAATTCTTACAAGAAAACAGAGGAGTCTATTTTTGTGATCTTGGGTTAGACAATGGATTTTTAGATATAACACCATAAGGCACAAGCAACAAAAGGGGGAAAATTAAAATAAAAAGTTATTTGCTATTTGCTGTAAATGGTGTCATCAAAAAAGTGTAAAGACAATATACAGAATGACAGAAAAATAACTCACAATCACATATCTGAAAAGGAGCTTGTTCTAGAATACATAAAGAACTCTTAGAACTAAATAATAAAAAAGTCAAATAACCCAACTGAAAAATGGACAAATAATAGAAAGAGACAACTGTCCAAATAAGATATGCAATTAGGCAAGAAGCCCATGAAATGAAAATTAAAACCACCATGAGTTACCACTTAACAACTAGTAGTATGGCTACAATTAAAAAGACAAAATAAAAAGTTTTAGTAAGTATTTGGAAAATTTGAAATTCTCATACATTTCAGGTAAGAAAGTAAAATGGTGCAGGGATTGTGGAAAACAGTATGGCAGTTCCTAAAATTTTTATACATAGTTACCATAAGACATTGCAATTCCAGTATTTGATAGCTATTCAAGAGAAGTAAAAAGTTATATCCACTCAAAAACTTGTATATGAATGTTCATTGCAACAGTGATGATAGTAGCCAAAATATGGAAACAATCCCCAATGCCCATCAACTGAGGATTGTTAGACAAAGTGTGGTATGTTCACATAATGAACTTGACCATAAATATAAATGACATGATACATGCTATGAAATGGATGAACCTTAAAAATAGTTTGCCAAAACTCAGCTTATAAATGCATTATCTTCCCCCATTGTGGGACATGACTCCTGGGGATGAACCTCCCTGGTGCCAGGGGATTACTACCAAGCACTGGTTAGTGAGGCAACTGGAAAAAGACCTTGAAAAAATGGGGGAAACGGTAAAGACAAATGAGTTTATATGACTAAGAGACTTCTAAATGAGTCAGGAGGTCATCAGAGGGGTCGTGCTTATGCACATCTCAGCAGGATCTCATTGACAGTCAAAGTAGATACAACTCCAGATAGTGGTGCTCTAAGGGATATGGAGAAACCCAGGACCTATGGTCATTGCAGATGGCTTCACAGTTTGGTGTCTTACCAGTGGGCCCTACTTAGGAATTTGTGCTCCTAAGTGTGATGGACTTGGACTCAGATGTGACTTCTCTATACATGTCTCTTCTGTCCCTTTTACTGAACCTGTAGCTGGTGCTGTGGTTGGTGTATGCACAGGAGACTTGAATCTCGGGGTCATCTATGTGCCAGCTGGGCCTTGAGCCTCAGTGACATTGCAGCACCTACTCACCAGTTTGTTGGACTTACCCAGGTCAGCTGACAGGGAGGTGAGGATGGACAACCACCACACCAAGGAAGCAAGAGAGTCTATAGCTGTGGGCAGTAGAGTCCCATCCATCAGCCATGTGGAATCAAAGCTCCCTCTCAAATGAGAGGTGGAATGGGCATCGCCATCTCAGGAACCCAGGATGCAGGAACAAAATATGGACTAGAGTGGACTTACTGGTATTCTACTATAGAATTATCATGACTCTAGCAATGGAAGAAATTATATCATTGATGTGGAGACAGTGGCCACTGGAGTTTCTGAAGGCAGGGAGAGGGAAAAGGAGGTGAGATATGGGGGCATTTTTGGGACTTGGAGTTGTCCTGAGTGATATTGCAGGGACAGATGCAGGACATTATGTTCCTGCCATAACCCACTGAAAGGACTGAGAAAGAGTGTATAGTATACTATAATGTAAACTATAATTCATGCTTTGTAGCAGTGCTCCAAAATGAATTCATCAAATGCAATGACTGTACCACACTAATGAAAGGAGTTGTTGATGTGGTAAAAGTGAGGATTGTGGGGAGTGGGGCATATGGGAACCTCCTATATTTTTTAATGTGACATTTTGCGTGATCTATGTATATTTTTAAAATAAATAAATAAATATATATATATACATATATATATATATATATATATACACACACATATAAATAGTTTGCCAAGGGAGACAGGCAAGTCACAAAATAGCACATATTGTATGATTCCATTTTTCTGCAGTGTCCAGGATAGACAAATCTATAAAGACAGAAAATACAGAGTATTTCTCTAAAGCTTGACTGTGTGTGTGATGGGCGGGGGGATTGAGGAGTGACCACAAATGGGTACAGGGGTTTTGTGCAGGGTGTTGAAAATGATACACACATGTCATTTGCATAACTCTGTCAATATAAATCCATTAACTATAAAACCACTAAAACCCACTGAATTGCACACTTTAAATGGTGAATTTTATGGCAAATTAATTATATCTAAATAAGGCTATTAAAAATAGGATATTTGACTTTTTTAGGTAAAGAAAGTAAATAGCTTAACTTTCGAGCCCCCTCTAAAAAGATATTGCTCATGTGTCAGTAACCTAAGCACCTAAGGTCTTATTTAAAAACTGGAAAAATCAGATTAAAACAAAATATTTTATTTTCACAAGTACACACTGCATATGAAGATGGACACCATCAGGATAGCCTTGTTTAAATCCCCACCTGTGATGTGGCTATGAAAATCAGCCAAATTAATGGAGGGAGAATGAATGTTTTGTTATGTATGATCAACATATTGCTATGCACTTAATTTAATCAGATGCCTATCTCCATTTATCTCTATAATCCCTCTCTTCATTTCCTTCTTGGTTAAATTGTATGATATGTGTTATTCTGCTTCAGGAAGAACCATCTGTTGTGTAATTATCACCAGGGGCTAACCATTATCTCAAGGTGCAGAAATTCACATTATAGGTAATGTGAATGCATAATTTATCATGCCTGTGTACCTAATTGAAAACCCAAATGTATCCAGTTAGAACTATATTTGATCAAGAATACTAGGCTCTTAAAAATGGCATTTTTTCCCTCCCAATCAAGTGAACAAAATAAGTTTAAAAAACTCAGAATATGCTGAGCAAAACTTAAAATTGGGAAATTATTTTGTTTTGAAACAATTTCATTCTACTTAGGAGAAGTTAAAGGCAGAAAAATAATTTCTATGATAAAAAGGAAACATTACTATATTTCCTGGCTTATAGTCATATGTGACTTTGAAGTATTTTTACTGTTTAGGAACATAGAAAGGTCAATTATAGCAAACTGTGACAAGGGCAATCATACGTGACAATGCCACTCAGAACACAGGCAGGCATCTTTGCCATAATTTTTATTCTTTCTGAACAATGACATAAGCTAGAGGGAAGAAGATAAATAATAAAAAACAAAGATAAAAGTTCACTACTGAGGATGTTTTTTATTTTATCATATTTTCATTTAATCCCCAGACAGAAGTTTCTTGTTTTAGTAGACAAAATGTGGGAAAGTGGAAAATGTTTCATTTGTATTAGGGGATCTCATATAGATGAACATATATGAGCTTTTATTTACAAAATATAAAAATGAAAAGAGAGTGTATTTATTTCTGTCTGAAACCATGTCTATTTATTCTAAGTATTCTTTTTCTCCCATAAAATGGCTTCCGAATATCATATCTGTAAAATTAACACTTGCATGCTGATTTCAGGTTCTTCTCTTATGAGTTACTGAAACCTACACTAAATAACAAAAATCATCTTAACATTGTTGCTACTGTGACATGACATGTAATGGACAGCACAGGAATTCTTACCCTGGTCTGCTTCTGTTGAGTTTATGAATTCTGAGAGCTCTTGTCAGATTGAAATCATCTGATTCAGAGATATAACTTTAGCCTTCCTTGAAGAAATTCTCTACGCCCAGAATTCATAAGACTCATAAATAATGAAAGGTTTAATTGAAAGATTATATAAAGTTCAGTGACAGATATTTATTCAAATAATATAAAATTACTAATAACTTGGTTTGTTTCTGTTGTGGTCTTTCAATCCAATACCATGACTGAATTTGTGAAACCTGTATCCACCTGTTTAAAAGGAAGTATTTGCGGTTAGTATCCAGCCCTTCTCAGAATGTGGTCCTGGGGCCACCATTACCAAGTTCACCTGGGAGCTTGTTACAAATGTCCTCTCCCATCCCAGCCCATGCCTTCTGAATCAGAGACTTGGGGTGGGGCCCAGAAAATCTGTGCTTCCACAAGTGCAGGTGATTCTTCTGATGGGCTTTCATGTTTGAGGACTGCTCGTCTAGTTAATCTTGACTTTTCTCATCATTCAACTCTAGGCATCTTCTGCGTCGCTTCATGGTGCCCCTTTGTGGTTTGCACAGCAGTGGTCATTCCCTTCTGTCAGGAATTAGGCGGTCATATTTTTCTTAAGTGACCAGCAATTTTTTGAACATCTCTTTGGTATTCGATAGTTTCGTACATTGTATGTCTCAGTTTCCCAAAGTCGATTCCCAAGTTCTAAATTTCTCATACTTCCTTGTGGCTAGTGAATAGACAAGTGGCCTAGGCTATACCAATTTGATGCACACAGACCTGGAAGTAGAAGGGGGCAGTGTGGAGGGATGGCCATAAATACGTACGCTGATGTTCGGGCAAACACCGTGTGAGAATACCTGGTTCTTTGGGAGCTGCGGCAGAGCTTCGGACATTCAGTACACAGGCTGATGCATCCCAAATGGTGACTGGGGTGGTGGCAGTCATTTTACTAGAGTGTTGTCACTGCGTGGCTGAGAATAATTCCTGGCTCCCTTGTTCCCAGCTGGAAAATATGCCCCTTGGAAGTTCTGTGGGCTTTTCTGTTTCCTCTCATGATACCTTGTTTAATCTTGCTAGATGGATTCTGTTGTTTCCAACTAAGAATACTGACTAAAAGAATATTTGTCATTAATTATTGAAACTTCTCAATGTACTTGGCTGCAATTGACAGATAAGTTTTATAGTTGGCATCAGCAAAATTTTTAAGTTCTAAGTCCTTCTCTCCTTAAAAACATGATGCTTTAAATAAGGGCTGCCAATTACTCATTACTGAGGAATAGCTGCTTCATACTAGCAGTTTGCTTCAGATTTTCACCATGCATCTTCTTCAGCAGTCTGTCATCACCCAAACACTTCCATTTCTTTCTTGGTAATGTTTATTGTCCTTGGTTCAGTTCCTTTAGAACTGTCCTAGAATGATACTTTATAGGTGGGTTGGTTTTATGGTTCCTGGCTTTTTATCAGGGACAGCTTCCAGTATGGAGTAGGAATCCATGCACTCCAGATTACTACTTATATATCTGAACTGTTCACTCCTCCCCTTGCCTGCACTTAATGGGATTTTATTATTTAATCATTTATATCTACTTTGTGAAAGTGTGCAATTCCCGGATTGATCCAACTTTACTGAAAAATTTGAAAGGGATGGCATTTGGTAGGATGTATTTTGAATTAAAATTTGAAATGTTGTATGTTATGTTAGAAAATAATTGGTGAGTCTCCTTTTTGACCCTGATTTTGAAAACATAAGGAAGAAAATAAACCAAGATCAAAAAAAAAGAGGAAGGTAATAGGAAAGAGAGGACAAGACCAGGGAGAGGTGGCCTCCTATTATCCAAGAGAAGGCAGGAGAATTTAAAAGATGCAATTAAATACAGCAGAGCCATTTTACTAAAGGGTTGGAAGATAAGTCTATATATCAAGTGCTTAATACATGGGCTGGGTGCTTAATAGAAGCAGTCGATGTAGAATACTAATTTGAGGACTTTCTTGTGAAAAAAAGTAGAGGAATAGAAATATAATGATTCTAATAAGACATGTCAGTAAATGCAAGACCTGAGAAACCCGAAAAACCTGAAAAATGTACACCTGCCATTAAAGTAAGCGTTAGTATTATAGGAGATGTGGCATTTTCTTTTCAAAATAAATTAAAGTTATTCTTTACAGCAGAGCTATTAATAGGATCATAATTGATTGATCTGTTCGTTACTCTTCTTGCTGTAAATATTGGACATTTTTGTCTTTCCCTACTATGTTTGATGGCTGAAGATTCACAAAAGAAGCAAGTTCACAGTGATTAATTCTGTGGCTTGTTTGTTCCCAAATAAATGGTCTGTTTATTAAATAAACAAACATTACAGGATGTGGAAACATCCAAATGAAATAAACTTTGCTAGTTGCAAGGGCAAATTGCATTAAAATGTTTGGACATCCTGTGTCCCTCTAATGGAAGGACTACCAGACCATCCACACTTGCACCCTGACTCCATAAATAAACCATTAAGATGGAATGGTTCCCAGCATTTGAATTTGTCATCCTGCTTCTTTTTTTCCAAACTGCCTTGTAACACATATAAAAATGCTAATATTATAGATGTGTATTACTTTATCTTCATCTCTTTTAGTTTATGTTTTGACTACATTATGTATTTTGTGAAAGGAAATAAAGCAAAATAGAGGTGCTTAGGATCAGAGACTTAAAATGGAGTTGGAGGGCTGTGCATACAGAAGGGTCCTTATGCTACTCTCAAAACCATCATCATAAGTGAAATTTTAAAACTTAACAGAAAATGCCTCCTTTTCCGAGAAAACAAAATGTACTTCTGAAAATCCCCTAACTCCTCTTTTTGCTTCTCCCTCCTTTTCCCTTTAAAGTCTTTCGCTTAACTATTTCAACTGGGGACACAATTAGTCCCTCCCTGAATCTGTGTTCACTAAATTGCAATTCTAAGACCCCAAATAAATGTTTTTGTGTTGCTTTGTAGCTCAGTTTGTTGTTTCTAGGTCGACATTTCCTTTAGGATAAAATTGCACTTCTATTCCAAAGCAGTTATGAAGCTCTTGGCATACAGAAGGTGAGAGATGATAAAAGCATGAAATTAGGGCAAGGGGTGAAGAAAGAAGAGTTTAGTTTTAGAAATAGTTAGGTGCCAAACTTTGAATAAGTTGGTGATGGTTAGGTGGGGCCAGCAAATGGAAGCTTGTTTGAGACTGAAAGGAGAAAATTAAGATGGTAACCAAATAAAAACAAAAAATTGAAGGGCTGCAATTTTTATACCGAAAAAGACACTACCTTTATAGGATGAGGGTGAAGAGCTTGTAGAGAGGGGGAGGTCAGAGATAAAATAATAGCCAATATTTCTTAGGTCCTCCTTAAATACTTCACAAGTATGTCCTTTAATGCTCAGCAAGCACCTTACCAAGGAGGCCGTGTTATAATCCTATTTCACAGCTGAGAAAACAGAGGCATGAAGTTTAAATAGTACACCCAAATTCACACAGCTAGTAGCAGTAGAGGCAGTCTTTGAATCTGGGTTCTTAACAAACTCACTACTACCGTATCTCTCTCTAGAGAGAGGAGTTAATTGATGAAGGAAAGTCCTGCAGCAGATGAGATTGAGCAAGAGTATAAAGAGTTCATCCTAAACAAAAGAGGGAAGAAAGGAAATGGCATAAAGATAAGGGGCAGATGCAGATAATGCTTTAAATGAGGTTAGACAGGAAATAAAAATGCTTTATGCCTGCTGCCTTTTATTTACTTGGTGAAGAAGAAAGCAAAGCTATCCCCCAATTTTAAGGCCAAGTGAGATTTGGGGTGGGGGTGGTGGTAAGAGGGTTACACATAAAACCCGTGCAGATGAAATAGCTATGTTAATGCAGGAGAAAAGAACAGTAGACTTCATCATTGTTCTAGTAATTTCACTGTGCAAGAAACCTGAAAAATTATTATGAAATGATCATATGGTGATCTTGCCCTATATAAAAGTAGGAAAATGAGGAGTCTTTTTTTTTAAACCCAGGCTTGCTCAAAACAGCACAGAATAGATGCGTTACCCACTTCTAAGCTACATTATAAAATTTGATTTTAACAAAATAACAAAAATCAGGTTTTAAAGAATACAAAATAACGATAAGAATTAAATTGTGCTTT